>NC_090360.1:14914475-16114475 GCF_035084215.1 Heptranchias perlo
GTAAAAGAAATTAGAGGAATGCATCTTTAAATTCTAGAGGGCCACCTTTATAGAAGATTCTGTTTCTACGTACAAATATTTTATCATAGGGGCATGAGAAATGCTAATCTATGATGTGAGTGCTTTGTCTTCTCATAGTTCATTTACGTGTAAAAAAGGAAGACTAAACTTTAGTAGAAGATTAACAATGTCTGTGACAAAGATTTAGTACAAAAAGATTAACCGAGATAGAAAGAACTTGCATTTATATAGCACCTTTCACAACCTCAGGATGTCCCAAAGCACTTCTCTCTCAATAAGGTACTTTTTTTTTAAGTGTAGTCACTGTTGTAAGGTAGGGAAACATGGTAGCCAATTTTTCCACAGCAAGGTCCCACAAACAGCAATGAGATAATGACAAGATAATCTGTTTTAGTGATGTTGGTTAAGGGATAAATGTTGGCCAGGACACTGGAAGAACTCCCCTGTTCTTCTTCAAATAGTACCATGGGATTTTTACACCCAGCTAAGAGGGTAGACAGGTCCTCAGTTTTGCATTTCATCCAAAAGCCTCAGTACTGCAATGTCATCTTAGATTATGTTACTAAATATTTTTAGGCCATTATGAGATTAGCCCGTTATTTTGAAAATCACATCACAATTTCAAGATTTAAAATAAGTACTGAACATAAAAGCGCTGCTTCATTCCAGTATTTAAGCCTAGCACTTTTTACCTCCTTGTAAAGAAGGGTCTGATTTAATGAAATTATATAAAATGATTATAAAAATGTAGAACCCTTCAGATATCTTTGTATACCTGGAGAGGGACTTGAACCAACAATCTTCTGATTCAGAGGTAAGAGTGCTACCACCAAGCCAAGGCTGAAATCAGCAAAAATGTTATGGAGGTTCATTATTTTGTGTGTGCAACCTGAAAATTCCTGTTGGAATAAGTGGTTTTCTGGTGGGAATTGTATATGGAAGGATTGGAAAATTGCAAGTTCCTGAACTCGTTCACTTCCCGTCCATTGAGCCCAGCACGTGAATCCTTGCAATGACCAGAATGTACAATGCTGTCATTATCAATGCAGATCTGTTAATGAATATTACTTAATAGGGAAGCCTGTAATTTTCTTGCTTTCATGTTCTGCATGTGCAGTACACTAATTTCATCCTTTTGAAATGGGTGTTACAGGACAACAGGGTCTTTCATATTGGAAACTTATCTCTTAAAGCTGCACCACCATCACATTTGAAAAAGACCAACTGGTTCATCAAACCCATCCCATCCTGGCATGGTGTGACTTCAGCATGCCATCAACTCCATTTCCTCCCCGTCCCCCTACGTAACCATACTATGTCCTGGGAAAGGTAAAAACCTTAGGCCAATTTAGGAAAAAAACTCTGGGAAGTTCCTCTCTGATCCTTGAAGGCAATCAAACAAACTCCAGGAGATCATGGTGACTAGGTATGGGCACAGGTTCTTCAAGGGCACCGTTATGGTGCTGTCTCATCTGCTTCAAGGAGTCCTACAGCAAACTCCACAATAGTCAGGCACTGTCAATCACAATCAAGCTGACCATGGACCTTAAGTTTTATGTGTCATGGGTGCCTTGCAGTATAACCTCCTCCCCTCCCAAATCTGCAAGATCTTCATTGTCTGATGCATGCTCCACAACTTTGCAATACAAAGAGCCAGAACAATGGAGAAGGAAGGCCAGAGCAGAATGCAAACATTGACCGAGAGAATGGTGCTGTAGAAATTCCAAAGTAGCCACGAAACTGAAGCACCAAGTGCCTATCCAAGATGGATTCAGCTAAGTGCTTGAGTTACCAAGCTTTAAGGAAACCTGTGCTCCACATGGCACCAAATAAGCGGCTCCAAATACCTTCAGCAACCTGTCCTCTCCATTTCATCAGCCGCTATCAATGGCCATTTCTTACTGTGCGATCACCTTCTACTCAATCAGGACGAAACTCTCTGGACAAAAATAGTGCAATCAATTTATTCACCTACCTTATGTCATGTGTGAATGATGTTAGTGTTTTTCCTCCATGGTGCTTCTCCTTTGTGCGACTTCTAACCTCCAACCTGTGACTTCTACTGTGTTTACTTCCTGGTTTCAATGGGAGCAAGTTGGGATTCATTTTCTCTAATTTGTCTACATATCTCTTCATCTGTCTCTGTTTTACGTGCCAGGGTCTGCAGATATGGTTGGTGGCATCTTGGTAGGTCCTGCCAATGAGGGAATGCTGCTGTGGGGACACTGGCATGGCTTCTTTCTTGCAATGCCACTGAAAATATGACAAACCATGACTGAGGTGCTTCTGAGGATAATTGATAAGACATTGATTTACCTTAGTGGGTTTGCTGCCCCAGCTTCCTTTGGAATAGGAACCCCGGCATGTACTAGTTGTCTACTAAAGTGAGGTATGTTCATCTCTGTCCGCAGATGCTGTTGGTTGGATGGACGTCACCTCTCCGCCTAAACTGCCAGGCACTCTTTCCTTGGTACTCCTCTTCTTCCAAATACCTCAGATGGAGGTTTCCCATTGGTACCAGTAACTTTGTGGGATACAAAAATAAATAATTTACAATTAACTGCAAAGGTTCAAGAGAACCCAAGCGTTCTCAGGGGCAAAAACAAACAAAGAAACAAAAAAAGAAACATGGTGAAGAAGTAGCTAAAGTACGTTTACCTTAACATTATTGTGTCCTTTCCACGATGTTCCATATATTAACTGTTGCCTAGCAACGCTGGATCCCCGTTTCACATGGACGTGATTTAGATCTGCATACCGGCTGAGAGAAACGCCCATTCAACTGAAATGTCCACCACAATTGGTGCTGCCTCCAGAATCTGCACCATGGTGCAAACTGCAGTTCTGGAACTGCCGCTCATTTTCTGCTGCCAACCATTCAATTTACACCATGATGAGGCATTTCTAGCAGCAGAAAATCCAGGCCTGTGTGCCTTTTTTTTTGTTACTGCTAAGATGAAACTAGTAGGTACCAGCAATATAGCAAATTGTGTTTAGTATGAATTTAAGTGCCCATCAAGACAAGGTGAATGGAACACTGTCCGTTTCTGTTTCCGTTGCGTTGTCGAGCACAATCAGGTGAGGCAGAACACTGTCAACTGAAGATGAAAGTTCCATCTGCTTTGGCTTAACGAAGTGCTTTAGCCTCACCCTGAAAAGAACATCTATACAGCATTGGTGTGACATTTCTATCCTTGTGGCTTCTGAGTGAGATTATGAAATTAGAGGCAATTTTTGTGCTATCACTGTATTGAGACAGTCCAAATTTATATGTCATTGAACAACAACAACTTACATTTATATAGAGCCTTTAATGAAGTAAAATGTCCCAAGGCGCTTCACAGGAGTGTTATCAAACAAAATTTGACACCGAGCCACATAAGGGCATATTAAGACAGTTATCCAAAAGCTTGGTCAAAGAGATGGGTTTCAAGGAGAGTCTTAACAAACTGTTACAATTGAAAGAGAGAAAGGACCCCTAGTCCCATTAGCCTAGGATAAATTAAAACTGGGCAACTCTTTCGGAGGTGTCATCTCTCAGATAAGATGTTACACCGAGGTCCCAACTTGGAAATATATCGACTTGGAAATATATCGCCGTTCTTTCATCGTCGCTGGGTCAAAATCCTGGAACTCCCTTCCTAACAGCACTGTGGGAGAACCGTCACCATACGGACTGCAGCGGTTCAAGAAGGCGGCTCACCACCACCTTCTCAAGGGCAATTAGGGGTGGGCAATAAATGCCGGCCTTGCCAGCGACGCCCACATCCCATGAACGAATAAATTTTTAAAAACTGCCCTCTCACGTGGACGTATAAGATCCCAGGACACTTATCGAAGAAGAGCAGGGAAGTTCTCCTGGTGTCTCGGCTAATATTTATCCCTCAATCAACATCACTGAAAAACCTGGTCATTAATCTCTTTGCTGCTTGTGGGACCTTGCTGTGTGAAAATTGACCGATGCGTTTCTCTACATTGCAACTGTAACCATACTTCAAAAAGTATTTAATTGGCTGTGAAGTGTTTTAGGACATCTTGAGGTCATGAACGGTGCTATATAAATGCAAGTTCCTAGTTTTCCTACTGTGCCACTCAGTTCCCCACACTTTTATTTGTAACTTTATCAGAGTTATTTTTTGCTGTAAGATCAAAATAGGGGTTAAATAATGATCTAGGAGCAAACTGCTCTTCAAAAAGCTCTCTTGCACTGCTGGGCAAGATACAAGAAACAGCTTCTCATCTGACAGATGATCCCTCCCTCACCTCTAGCTCCTAACTGCACTCTCTCCATCACAACCTTTTCAGTCATTCTCTCTATTTTATCAATATTACTATCATTGCTCTTCTGAGCTTTCCTCTCTTGTTCCTCCTTATCGTCAAATACCATCCTACATGCTCCCTCTCCTCTTTACATCCTCAATGTGTTGAAACCAGGACTCGTTCCTACTCTTTCCAGGGACCTCATAACATTAGGATTCCTTTTCTCCCTCAGATTTTTATCATCTTGCAATCTTCAGCCTTTTAAAACCCAGGCTTGGCATTGCCTAGTCATTATCTCCTGATCTGTTTTCTCTTCTCTCCCGTTCTTTTTGACTTTAATGGTGGGCTCCAGTCCTTTGCCTTGGTTTCTCAATAAAAATAGATTTGGGCAGCTGTTATCGAACAAAGAAGGACAACTAAGAAAGAAGCAAACAGGGCTCAAGAAGAACTGTCGGATGACTACTGAGGAATAGATCATGATTATGATGAAGAAGACATCACAGAAATACTATCGCATATAAATCAGACATCAGCAGTACAAAATGTCATGACACCACCTATAGTGCTTTGAAGAAGCAAGGCCATGAATACTCCCAGGAAAACAGCAATTAGTTTGTTAAGGAGGTAATTAATTATTAAATCGTTAATTTATTAATATATAATCATAAAGTTTTAACAATGATTGGAACTAGTATTCATATCAGTTTGAGTGTTGTGCTCATTCTAGGGCTTATGTACGATAGCACTATTGAGCCTGGGGCCTCACAGTCTGATTAAATTGATCTCAGATGACAGCGCTTGAAAACCATATTGTGTTGGTGGTCATCGGGCCCACTTACACTGGAGTTACTTCACCTGGGAAACGCAGGCCTGTTACCTGGGCTTCATCAACACAGACACTCTGGGATAAATTTGTGCCTTCACCGCTGGGCAGAAAACTGGCAGAGTAAATTGTCCATCCTTTATGGAACCCGCTCCATTTTCTTGCCATCGATTCGTTGCCAAGAAGTATGCAGACCAATGCCACAAAATTCTAAAACTTGAAATTAGTCATAGTGTAAAACGCAGTACCATTATTTGAATTTTGTTCCATATTTGCCTGACACGCACTAATGCTCAGAGGGATGGATAAATATGCCTATAAACCGATATCATAGATTTCAGGTCGGTTCATAACATAATTAATTATCAATAATCAAATTATCCTGGTCAGCTCCTTTTAAAGTTATATAAACCTAATGCACAAGTGTAAAACATCCCCAATATTAGTTACAAAAATATTTTCATAAAAACATTTTTATTAGCCTGCATAATTTTTTAATGATTATTCTTGGATGTCAAGCCAAAAATTGAGATAATAGGATAGCTGACTAAAAGGTTGGGACAAGAGATGGATTTTAAGGAGGGCCTTAAAGGATGGAAGGGAGGTGGAGAGGCTGAAGGTTTTATAGAGGGAATTCCAGAGCATGGGGTCTAGGCGGCTGAAGGCATGGTGGGGCAAAGAGGGGGGAAGCACAAGAGGCTAGAGTTGGATGGATGGAGAGTTTGGTGGGGGTTGTAGGGCTGACAGAGATGGGGTGGGGGCAGGATTTAAACATGAGGATGAGAATTTTAAATTTGGGGTTTTGTCGGGACCTGTAGCCAATGTAGGTCAGTGAGGACGCGGGTGATGGGTGAGCGAGACTGGAGGGGTGATTTTAAACCCCAAGAACGGGTGGGTTGGGGGCGGGTGGGAGATGAGAATAGTTGTTTTTTGGGTCGCGACCGCAACCCGGCTTTATTTCCGGGTTTAACGTCAGCGCGGAAAAGTACAGGCTTCGCACTGGGAATGCAAAGTCCGAAAATTTTGCGGTTGTGATCTAAAAAAAAAAAATTTTCAACTCCCACCCGCCCCCAACCCACCCGTTCTTGGGGTTTAAAATCACCCCCTTGGCGTGGGCAGCATAGCTTTGCATGAGCAGAAGTGCGTGGAGGTTGGCGGATCGGAGGCCGGCCATGAGAACATTGGAATAATCAAGTCTGGAGGTGACAAAGGAATGAATGAGGGTTTCAATGTCAGTTGGGCTGAGGTAGGGGTGGAGGTGGGTGATGTTACGAAGGTTAAAGTAGGCAGTCTTTGTGATGGAGAACATATGCGGTCGGCAGCACAGCTTGAGGTTGAATAGGATGCCAAGATTGTAAAGCAGTGAACCTATTACTTAAGAAACATCTGAGGACTGAGCTGCAGTTTTATAGAGTGAGTTGGGTGAACTGATGTAACAACTGAGGAATTCTAAACAATATAGGTAAGCTTTGATTCGTATTCTGACTATGAACCTGATAGGATGTGGAATAAATAAGCTGAATTAGGCTATCTAGCTGAGACGTCACTGAAACAGATATATGCCTGAGCTAAACTATTCAGCCAAAGAAAAGATGCCTTGTTGGAAAAAGGTTATGAGATCACAATATGCAGCTGAAGTATAGGGCTAGATTTTACTGGTGTGGGACATCTCGTGGCCAGCCCTGTTTGTGCATGTTTAGGTTTTAAAATTTTTTTGCCCACAAAGTTGGTGGAAGTGCGAGCTGATAATGGTGCAGCGAGGACAACAGGACATCTGGGACCTTGGTGAACAACAGGACAAACAGTGTATCTCCTTAATCATTGAGATTGAAGGATTGAGAAATAAACAGAGGATGGTGAATTCGAGAGGGTCAATTCAATGTCAAGTCAGGTACAGAAGAGAAATAGAGAGGAAATGAAAGATTGGATTAAGAGAGAAAAAAGAAACAGAAAGGAAAGTAAGAAAAAGAAAAATTATTTCTCAATCCTTTAATCTCAATGATTAAGGAGATACACTGTTTGTCCCGTTGTTCACCAAGGTCCCAGATATCCTGTTGTCCTCGCTGCACCATTATCAGCTCGCACTTCCACCAACTTTGTGGGCAAAAAAATTTTTAAACCTAAACATGCACGTACATGCATTTTTTATGAGCTACAAAATCAATTGCCAACCCCGACTGTAAACCTCATATTCCATTCTTAGCTGGATTGTTGGAAGGAATGCAAAGTTTGGCAGTGGAGTACTCCACCTCACACTGAGTAGGAAAAACTGAAAGCATCATTCCATATGCAGAAATGTTTCCCCTGTCAATCAAGCATGGAGCAGTACTGATGGTGAACACAAAGAAATCTGTAGCCTTAACTTGACTGAAACAAATGAGCTTAGCAGCAAGGAAACTAAAACGAAAAAATATAAATAAATGCTCCTTAATTGTCTGTTGTAGACTAATTGATAGAGATTGATTGCTATGATTAGTCAACAACTCCATTATTATTGTATCATGCAACAGCTAGGATAGTAGAAAACAAACTAAATGGACCTTGGTCTTTTCTTGTCTAGCAATTGCTATGTTGTTAATTCACCAGATCTTTTCATTGTCCAACAGATGCGATATTTTTGGAGATATTCTGAATATTTTCATGGCCTCCCTCTATATTTTTTAACATTGATTTTCTGATCATTTCTATTGTGTTTATCAGGAAGAGAGACGCCAGTGGTGTGGAATGGAACACTTTGCTCAGTTTTGGCAATCAGCATCCCCATCAAGCACTCTCGGGTCAGATATTTCATGGGCTAGATGCAGAGTAGAGTTCCCTACACTGTGCCCCAATAATGTGAGAAGAGCATTTGTTAATGCAGCAATATGTATTTTTTCACTTATATTTTACCTGAGAATAAATGCCAATTTAGTGCCTATTTGTTGGCAACTTTGGTGCTGTAGATATGAATGTGGGTTGAAAATGCCCAAACTCATTTCAGGTAGGACCCTTACCGCAAAAGGAGAGGGAATGAATTGAAATCAGTTCCCAGATGTGAAACAGCACCTATTGTGCCTGTAAATCCCCCGGAATGTATTTTTAACTCAAATTAACGGTATAATGTTAGCTTCATTTCAATGACTTCAGATAAGAAAGGAAAAAATATCATCATCTAGTTACTATTGTTCTTGTCCACATCATTTTATTTTTCTGCAATTGCTCGTTAATTGAAACTCTGTTGTATGAACAGTGGTATCAAAGAAATAAATGAAGAAAGACCATGTGATATATTCAATACAAAAAATGAACTAAATGCACTTACTGTGTAAAGAAGTGCTTTTTAATAGGTATCCCAATCCCCTTGGTTTTAATTAGGTCTCACAAAATATTGTTTGGAGTATCACACATTGTATATACAAAATAGCACATTTATGTTTTTATGTCTCTACCTAAATATTCAAAGCACTTTCACACTGAATGAGATCATTTCGAAGTACAACTCAATCCTTCGAGTGTCACAAAAGGAATTATTAAGATCTACTTGTTGGTTCCACAGATATTTGCCCCAGGGCCCTCGACATAATTATTCATTCAAATGTGAAAAGCCAGTGCTTGAATTAATTTTTAATATAAGCAGCATTTACTGATCACTTCATCATGCATGTATTTTAACAGCAAAGTTTTTAATTGTAGACTTTGCCTTTAATTAAAATATATTGCCTAGTTTGCTTTCCCATTTAAAAAAAATTAAGCACAAGTAATGATTCTGAGTACGAGTTGAACATCTTATCCGCTGCTGCAAGTAAACTATCATTAAAACGTGACAGGAATTACAATCAAATATACCTTTTCTAGAAGGTAGTATATTTTCTGGTGTTTGCTCTGGAGCAGAACACAACTCGCTATAAAATCTACAGTCACACCATATGGGGGATCAGCAGTTAAAACATGGAGAAGTTCTTTTAAAACATCTGCCACAATTTTCTCCCCTCATTTCATTTCTTGAAGGCACTGACGTATACAAGAGTATGGTTTCGTGGGTCCTCTATATTCACGCTACCTCACCCAAGTGGCCAGTCTATCCTGGACAGTACACATCAGCAAGCTTTCAGTTGAGCTGGCCCTGATCTTGTCTCAGCTGATGTTTCCACATGTGTATTTTCCAGCTGCAGC
This sequence comes from Heptranchias perlo, assembly GCF_035084215.1. Classification (NCBI taxonomy): domain Eukaryota; kingdom Metazoa; phylum Chordata; class Chondrichthyes; order Hexanchiformes; family Hexanchidae; genus Heptranchias; species Heptranchias perlo. Next base: position 14,923,732 of record NC_090360.1, read on the forward strand.
CAGTGGGCAACTATCAGGAACAGGATGATGTCTCTCCCTTTCTCTACCAGGGGTCCTGAGGTCAACTATAGTGCATCTGTTGCCACTCTGTTTGAGATCTGCCATCTCAACACAGATTGGGGATCAAACCCCAGGCTTGCCTTCATCTGTACCATACTGGGCAGTGCATATATCAATCGAGGCATTTGTGAGCATAGAGGGGAAACTACTCTCGGTATGATGCTCATGGCCAAGGAATTATGTATAAATGATTGTCTATGGTTATGGCACCATATCTGAAACTGATTTTAAAATGGACACTTTTGTTTCTGTTATTTGACAAGAATTATAACAGTGTTTTTTAACATACAATAATTTGGTTCTACTGAAATAAAGCAATTTTTGTTTTATTAATGTGAAAGGCATTTAAATATGTCAGACATTTTTTAGTCTAATGATTTTAAGTTTGACACGTTGAAAATTAATTTCCATTCATGCAAAATGCACTCATATGTTTGTTTTGTCTTTCTGTAACTTAGCTGCAATGTTAAGATGTATATTTTACATTAGGTTATACATTGCCCCATCCTTATCTGTCTTGGGGATCCTGCACAACACTTATTGAAATAACACTAATTGTTTATCGGCATTCTGGAGCAAGAATGAAATAATATTGATTTCTGGCCAAACAGGGGCTCCATTAGCCCCAGGACCCCGTGCATGATTGATCTGTAGTTAATATTGGCACTGGTCATCTATTAGATAAAGATTGTAAATGTAATGGTATGACATTATTTTCAGAGCATAAAAATCATGTCAGACTGCCTGTGTATTATGAAGGAATGCAGCGTTTTTTAAAAATTCGTTCATGGGATGTGGGCCGCTGGCAAGGCCGGCATTTATTGCCCATCCCTAATTGCCCTTGAGAAGGTGGTGGTGAGCCGCCTTCTTGAACCACTGCAGTCCGTGTGGTGAATGTTCTCCCACAGTGCTGTTAGGAAGGGAGTTCCAGGATTTTGACCCAGCCTACGTCATTCCCCTTTCAGTTGTGATTTACTTCTAACTTAGAGAAACATTACACCACTTGCAATACCAATGACAAAGTAATTAAACCCCTAAACCTTCTGAATTTAGACACAGATGATGCGTAAGAGACTCAATGAGTGTAATTTTAACCTAACTTGCTGGGCGGGAAACCCATGGGATTGGATGGAACGCTGGTTTTACACTCTGACCAGTATTACTCTCTAATGATTTCAACAGAGAGTAAACTCGGGCGGAGAGTAAAACCAGCAATGCACCTGATCCCATCAGTTTCCGATGGGAGGGTGAGGTTAAAATGAGCCCCAATGTGTTTGCGTCTTATAAATGTTCGATTGCATTTGAGTATTGCATGATGCTCCTCAGTACATTAGTTCTTCATAGCAACACTACAAGTACCATGGCATAGCCAACGTAGGACTGCCAACGTGATATAACTTTTCCGAAATTAATCCTACCTGTATTTTATGTTGTGTTGAACCATCACAGCATAATTGATGTTTGTATAATGCATAAGACACTGTGAAAGGGACCAATATCATGCCAGAATGTCTTGGAGGAACTTTATTTGGGACAGGTCCAATCCTATGGAGCCTCAGTATAATGAGCAGTTAATTAATCCCAACTGGTGCCCTGTTGAAGGGCAAAGACTTGTGCATCTGTAGAAAGGGTTACCGTACAATTATTGAGTGGGTAGTTTGTCATTTACCAGCTGCAACTATAGCACCTTGTAGCCAAGTGGTCAGGGACTAACTACAACACTTTTATTTTTATAAATGATACCTTTAATAAACAAATAGAAAGTGCCATGTTCACTGGCATTGATGCCATGTTACCTGGAGACAACTGTTACTTTTTGAAGACCTTCCATTTAACCAAGACCCTGGAGGCAGAGGTGATGAACAACACAACTTGCACCATCAGAAAATTATGTAAAAAAGAGGTACTGCTATGTGAAAGCTCTGTTCTTGTGACATTATAAGGTTGCCAGAGGTATGTGGTACACAGTGCAGCAGTGTTCTGATGGTCACTGTGCCAAGTTGGAACTCATTGAGAACAAGTAGTCTTGAAATGCTGTAATTAATTATGTGAAACTAGGTCTTACCTGGAGTTTAATATTAAATACAGTTAGCATGAGTGCAGCTGACTGTGTGGTGAATGTTACAAGTAAAGTAAAAGTCATCATAAATGACAGGTCATTGAGGCCTGAGGTTGCTCTGTTTCTGGGAGAGGTCCACCAGAAAATGAGGGCCAAGAATGTATTACGATATGTGGAAATTCAACGAGAAAGACTGCTAAATTGCTGTAGACCAAACAACTTGCATGTGTATAGCACATTTAACATAGATAAATGTTCCAAAATGCCTCACAGAGGCATAATGAAGAAATGGACGCCAAGCCAGAGAAGGAGATATTAGGAGGAGTGATCAAAAACTTGGTCAAAGAGGTGGGTTTAAGGAGGGTCTTAAAGGAGAAGAATGAAATGGAGGGGCAGAGGGGCTAAGAAAGGGAATTCTAGAGCACGGGGCACAGCATTTGCCCCTCAACCAGGTAGTTACAAGTCCAAACACTAATCATAACTGATGTTCAAACTCACTTACTCCCACTCAAAGAGCTTCACCATTTATGACTAACAACACAACAAAACATTGCATAACAATGAACAAGACTATTAGTTATGAGAGGTTGTTTCCCCTGGCTGGCAAGTCTAGAACTAGGGGGCATAGTCTCAGGATAAGGGGTCGGCCATTTAAGACTGAGATGAGGGGGAATCTTTGGAATTCTCTCCCCCAGAGGGCTGTGGATGCTGAGTAATTGAGTATATTCAAGGCTGAGAAAGATAGATTTTTGGACTCTAGGGGAATCAAGGAATATGGGGATCAGGCAGGAAAGTGGAGTTGAGGCCAAAGATCAGCCATGATTTTATTGAATGGCGAAGCAGGCTCGAGGGGCTGTGTGGCCTACTCCTGCTCCTATTTCTTATGGTCTTATGTTCTTATATCCTATCCTGACTGCCAGGGATTGGCTGTAGTCATATTAGTACTCCTATTGGAAAATGTTGCTAAATTCATGCAGGAAACAAGTTTTCTCTAGGGGAATGGTACACATTGCAAGCTTAGGATCTGTTCTCATTGTACCAAAGAGTAAGTGCAGTTGAATCAGAAGGTTGTAGGTTTAAGTCCCACTCCAGGACTTGAGCACAAATCTAGGCTGACGCTTCAGTCCAGCACTGAGGAAGTGTTCAGGTGGAGGTAAAAGATCACATGGCACTATTCGAAGAAGAGCACGAGAGTTCTCCTGGTGTGCTAACCACTAAAACAGATTAACAGGTCATTTATATCATTGCTGTTTGCGGAACCTTGCTGTGTTCAAAATGGCTGCCTCATTTGCCTACAACATAACAGTAACTACATTTCAAAAGTAATTCATTGACTATGAAACACTTTGGGGTGTCCTGAGGATGTGAAAGACATTATATTAATGCAGGTTTGTTCTTTCTGTAGTACAAGCACAGGACATTTATATTACCACTAAACATGCCTATTTTGGAGGTTGATTGCTCCAGAAATTGGTCTTTGCCCCGTTATGGTAGGTGAAGTCAGTTCCCAGGGTAACCAGAGAGATGATCAGCATTTGAAGTCCTGCCCTTTGTGGACAAGATTCCAGCCATGTATTGCTGAATACCAAACAGGATTACCCTGCCCCAATTCCTCTATCGTTTCAAGCCCCAGGATTTTCAGTGCAGCCTCCTCAAATATACTTAAGTTAAGAAAACGCAGGGCTGTACTCCTGTGCAGGTTTGCTCCTTTCTGTTGTGTGTCGTCTAACATAGGACTAGTTTTGAGATGTTGGAAATTTGAAGAACGCATAAAGTGTCACCAAAGTGCTTATCTTGACCATCTTGCATTCCAGCGTTTGCAAGCAAGTGAACATACATCATGCAGCTAAAGCATGTTGTGTAGGCTTGCCTCTACAGATGTTACTGCAATAAAAGTTCCAGTTTGATGCTTTAGTTAGAAATTGCTTTTCCTATGCAGTATGGGCATGCATGTGAAGCTGAGAAAGATCTGTAAGGTTGTCTAAGTGCTTTGCATATGACCTCAATTGAGCTGTAAGGGAACTCCTTGTACTTTGCTCATCTACTGTGTATATGACATTGTTGGATAACCTTACATGGGTTGATATTCTGAAAATAGCAAACTTCTTTCTCATCTGCTGCCGTGTTCTCTCAAATGTTCCTTTCTGCCACCTGATCACATGCAGCTCAAATGACTCACCTGCAGAGAGGCTGCCCTTCAGTGCCAAACAGGACAAGCTTTCTTTAGTGCCCCTCTTGAAGGAATAGCTGCATTGCTGCATCATTGAAGGCTGCACCTTTGCTTTCCAGTGTTTGACTTACTGCCTGTCATCCTCTTAATGTATCTTAATGCTTTAAGAGCTGCAGTTTTGCTGGACTGCTCTCCTCCTCATTGAATGAATTCCAGGCAGTGGGCCCAATCCAGGCCAGTGGATATATAATTATGGTGTGAATTCCTAATTCACATGAGCACAACGCTGGCAGTACATCGGTCCCAAAGGCCGAATATTGGGACCAAACATTCTATCCCACAATTCCATAAAACATTATGGATGCTTTCCAAAAGTCTTCTTGAATTTCTCTTGCAATTTTATAATTATTTGTCTTGTTATCAATAATGCCGTATTTCAGGAATTTTATTGAAATTGACTACAGCGAAGGTTTGAGCTCATTGTCAGGCATTCCATAATGGAAAATCATGAGGTAGAGTTACATATTTATGTATAATGAAGGCTTCTGAGATCGTTATAGAAACATAGAAAATAGGAGCAGGAATAGGCCACTCGGCCCTTCGAGCCTGCTCCGCCATTCAATATGATCATGGCTGATCCTCTATCTCAATACCATATTCCCGCTCATCAAGCTTGCGTCAACAGCACCTCCCAGCATCTTCCACCAAGAATGACAAAAACTGTAATATCATGGAGCACCATTACCTTTCTGTTACCGTGCAAGTAACACACCATCCTGACTTGGACATATATCATCATTCTTTCATCATCGCTGGGTCAAAATCCAGGAATTCCTAACCTAACACCATCATGGATGTACTATCGCCACTAGGACTGCGGAGGTTCAAGAAGGTCCACCATTACCTTCTCAGGGCAACGAGGAATGGGCAATAAATATGGCCTTGTGAGTGTTGCCCACATCCCATAAACAAAATTTTAAAAACCCTCTGTGTGAAAACACTCCTTCTAACTTCCTCTTTTCTTCCAGTGATAATCCCAGCTCTATGCCCCCTCGTTACTAATTTACCAATCAGTGTAAATAATCTTTAACTATTTCCCAGCTCAATACCTAGCATAGATTTCTAGACACAGAAGGCATCAAGGGGTATGGGGAAAGAGCAGGAATATGGTAATGAGATAGAGGATCAGCCATGGTCATATTGAATGGCGGAGCAGGCTCAAAGGGCCGAATGGCCTACTCCTGTTCCTATTTTCTATGTTTCTATTATATTGAAAATCTCTATTAGATCATTCCTTAACCTTCTGTGTTCATTGGAAAAGAAGCCTGAATTTATTTGAACCTTTCTTCATAACGATATTAAGGTAGATAGTCAAAATCTTTTCCCAAAGGTAGGGGAGTCTATAACGAGGGGACATAGATTTAAGGTGAGAGGGGAGAGATACAAAAGGGTCCAGAGGGGCAATTTTTTCACTCAAAGGGTGGTGAGTGTCTGGAACGAGCTGCCAGAGGCAGTAGTAGAGGCGGGTACAATTTTGTCTTTTAAAAAGCATTTGGACAGTTACATGGGTAAGATGGGTATAGAGGGATATGGGCCAAGTGCAGGCAACTGGGACTAGCTTAGTGGTATAAACTGGGCGACATGGACATGTTGGGCCGAAGGGCCTGTTTCCATGTTGTAAACTTCTATGATTCTATGATTCTATGATAACCTCACATTCTTGGTATTATTCTTGTAAGTCTTTGCTGTACTCTTTCCACGGCTCGAATATCCTTCCTATAATGAAGGACCCAGAACTATATGCAATACTTGATCTGTGGCCTAACTGGTCTTGTACAAATTCAAACATAGCATCATAAAAACAGGAGTAGGCCATTCAGCCCCTCGAGCCTGTTCCGCCATTCAATTAGATCATGACTGATCTGTACCTCAACTCGATTTATCTGCCTTTTCTCCATATCCCTTAACTTTTACTCCATATCCCTTAAAACATCACTTCCTTGATTATATATTCAATGTGCCTATGTAGAAACTCAGAATCCCATTTTGCCATTTCTATAGCCTTTACTAACTGCATTCTGCCTTTGATGATCTCTGTCTCTGAACCATTACATCTCTCTGTTCCTCCACTCTGTTAAGAATTTTACCATTTAGATACTTTCCTTTTTCCCCATAAGGTACGACTTAGCTGCCACTTATTTGCCAACTCTGTAAACATGTCTATGGCATTCTGCAATTTCCTGCATTCTTCCTCACAATTTTCCATGCCCCCTATCAACACATCATTCTTCTTGTGCCTTTATCCAAATCATTTATATAAATGAAAAGCAAAAGAAGTTTCAGCCCAATCCCTGGAGCAATACGCCAGCCATATCCATCCAATGTGAAAAACATCCAATTACCCCTACATTTTGCCTTTTGTCCCCTAGCCATCTCTCTATCCAAGTAGCTACTTTCTCTTTGATGCCATGTGCCTGAATTTTAGTAACAAATCTCTCATGTGGCACCTTATCAAATGCCTTCTGAAAATCAATATATACATCGACCTTATCTCCTTTATCTATGCACTCGATGATTTCCTCCAAAAATTCAATTGTTAATCTAGCCTGAACTGTGATTTTTCTTCTCAAACAATTAAAAAGAACCCTATTTACATGCATTCCAGTGGATCTAAGTTTTCCAAAAAATATAACTGGCAGAGCAAGGTTTGAGGGAAAGGGATCAAGAATTAAAGGACCTGAAACTAAATTGAGATATGCCACTTAACACAATCCTTATTCAGAATTGATTTTAATTTTTAATAAGCACATTGATCAGACCAAAGGTACTGACCTAGGCATTGCTGTTGGTGACAAATGCATGGTCAAATTTTTGACTGATTTTTGTAATGGCTCGTGCCTGATACAATGGTTTCCTACTGGTGTTAATGTAAATGATAAATGTTTTCTTTGCTGTTTGAAGACTGGTATAGCGACTGTCCGATTGTTGGCTCATGTCCCCATTTCTGATGGGTTGTTTCTCACAGTAGAGGCACTGACCTAACCATATAGTAGTGGGGGGGGGGGGTGACATTAACTGCTTGTCAGCCACCATGACAGTTCTTCATACCCAACCCCACATAGACAATGAGGTGAATCCTGACTTATCTCCACAGCTGACCTACCTTGTATTCCCTCTGCATTCCTGACGCTGTCACTATCAGCCTATTGCTTAGTCCAGGGGTCTCTACCACCCACTGCCCATGCTTGTCCCTTTGTAATAGGCCTCTGCTCTCATCTGTTGCTCAGCCCTCCTGCTGCCTAGGTCCTCTCCTCTTTGCGCTCAGGCCTCTGCTGCCCAGCCCACGAGCAATGTTTGTAGGAGATGCACCAACCAACGTTGCTTAAAAAGGAATGTCGAATGAAAGGAATGGATTAAGAATTTTGAAAGAGCACTTTTGTTAAAATCTGGACAAAGTTACGTTTAATGTTGTGTTGCTCGGACATACTATTGAAAACCTTTAAGAACAGGCTGCCAAGAGAATAAGATCTCAGGTTCAAATGCCAAATGCAACATAATGTAATGTCTTGTAATGCCATAAAAAAGACAAGGATGCATTTCTGACATTGAAACTGTGCTCATTGTATTTTCAGAGGTTCTAATGATATCGATGGCCCCAGCCTGTGAGATGTGGGAATTTCGGACCAGTAATATTACTGAGTTATCTTTAACAGTGAATTATAGAAAATGCACTCATATACACCATAATAACATTTTCACTGCTGCACGACCCCTAGTGGCAGAGGTCAGCACCACAAAAGGTCTTTCGGTAAATGGTTTTTGTGAAAAGAGATTTCCTCACCAGCGCTGCAATGTTGGTAGTGGGGGGAGGGGTTCTACATATGAGAAGTCATCCTATCATTTGCAGTCAGAGAGATTACTTGATTACTGACTATCCTTTGCACCTTTCAAACTCCATACAATTTCAACCATATAAGGCAAAAACCATTTTCTGTAATACTAAAGATTAGGAAGCAATACTAATGGAATATTCGAAACCATAAATCATTTTTTAAATTGCACTTTTCCTCCTCACTTCTTGTAGTTCCACAGGAAACGGAAACCTTCTGGTGCCTAATCCTCATGTCGCACCAAGTCCTGTTCACCCCTCACCCCTGCACTCATTGACCTACATTGGCTCTCAGTCCACCAATGCCTCAAATTTAAAACTCTCATCCTCGGGTTCAAACGGCTCCGCTCCTCCCTGTCTCTGCAAACTCCCCCAGCCCTACAATCCTCCGAGATCGCTGCCTTCCGCCAACTCTGGCCTCTTGTGCATCTCCGACTTCCTTCGCCCCACCATTGGTGGTTGTGCCTTTAGCCATCTAAGCCCTAAATCTGGAATTCCCTTTCTAAACATCTCTGCTTCTCCACATCTCTCATCTCCTTTAAGACGTTCCTTAAAACCCACCTCAGCTGTCGTAATGACTTCTTCTTTGCCTTGGTGTTAATTTTTTGTCTGATAACGCTCCTGTGAAGCGCCTTGGGACATTATACTACGTTAAAGTCACGATATAAATGCAAGTTGTTATTGTTGAACATTGATTATCAATGGGCTATTTGACTAGGGAGGACATCACAGTTAAGCACATATTTTGTCCTCACCCAATGCCTACGCAAGTGCACCAGGAGTTTCTGGATAAAGATCAGAGATGGTTCTTGCTCCCCTTCCCAGTCCAGCTGTGACCAATTGCAACACCTGCCCCTCTCCACCACTGTCCCAGCTGAGATCAGTGAAGACAGTAGAGACCTGAAATTTAACGAGGGCTCTCCCAGTCACCCACTATAATCCCGGGAGAAGCATGGAACCCGTAGGAGAAATGGAGTAAAGAGCTGAAAATGGCTACTTACCATATCTGAAGTTCCAGTGGGAGATTTGGAGAAGTTCCTTGGAATTTCAGAGCCCAGAGATCAAACCTGGGACCTCACTGTTGTTTATGGCTCAATGCTGCATCACATTTACCTACTCAGTCATCAGGAAGTGGGTGAGGTTTGCTCATATATCATTTCTTAATTCACATTATTCTCCAAATAAATTACAATCTTACTATTATTTTTGGCGCTATCGCATTCTTAAAAATTTAAGGAAATAATTTCACCATGAATCATGTTTGAAGTATTGCATAGTGGAAATACATTCAGCAGGGACTCAGAACTCAGAGTATAGTCATTTAGGGGTTATATAGGTTAGCTTTCAATAGGAGAACCACAAGTGCATTTCAGTTGACACAAATCTAAGCAGTATTAGCTTGTGTTTAAATTTAAGATGCCCGGATTGGGGGTGATTTGGTGAATAAATATTGATATCCTTTGGAGAGGGTGTTCAAATTTCTCAGGTGTAGAGTTGGGCTCATGGAATTGGGGCAAGGTCTATAGAATGGTGCCAACACTTGATGATAGAAGACATGGCAATACATCACGATCAGCATGGCACTCCTCATTTAATGAGCTCAAACCAAATTTAAAAAATAGTATCACCTTTTACTTCAGCCAAGAACAACATTCCTTTTGTCAAAACCACAAGTTTTAACTACCAGTGGAAAAATATCACTACTTGTATCCCTTGAGAAAAAGCTAAAATAACATGAAAAGAAAAATCACAGAATGCATATTCCCTATAAAGCTGGAAATATATTACATATTTTAGTCAGCCACGTGGATAATCCCACCTATTATCATTAAGAAATGATTCATATTTTATACAACTTTTGTTTCTTTATTTGATTTTCCAATCTTCGATGCCACATCTAGTTTAACACCTGAATATTTGCAAACCACCATACAAAGCAGTACATGTATGAAGCACTCCAGTTGTCATTTCTGAGTTACTCTATAGACATGTATATAGTCTTTAAAATGCTGAGATTCCTTCAGTACAGAGTTACCACAGCTTTCATTACCTTTTGCTAATTGTTTTCTATGGCAATATCCTCCAGTTCCCCAGTGACAATTAATTCCAAATTAAGGTGCTCTGGTTGTAACTGACTGTTCATTGCACTGCACTGTGTCTCATTTTCAATACCTGCCCTGCCTTCAGTGTGAGGATCGTAAAGTGTCTCGATATATGGTTGATTTCCTTGCTCCTCCGTGCGCCTCAAGTCAGTGTTAGTCCATTCATTTAAAGATTCCTCCTCTTCTTGTACCTCCAGAAGAATTGCAGGTGCTGACATTTGAGAAGGAGGCGTGATGGTTGATACTGATGTTAAAGGAAAGGACAGAAACCCAGGATATAACACGTAGGAAGTATTAAAAAAATCTATTGAAGACACACTGGATGGGTTTTGACCTGTTGAGGGTATGGACACCTGGAAGTACTTGCCAGTTTCTGGATCATACAGTGTCTTTGTCTGTACTTGGACAGGGATATCTACAACAAAGTATTGACCAGATTCAGGATCTTGAAGTAATTTTCGTTGGCTTAATGGGAACGAGTGTACGGATGCAACTGGCTGTGCATTATTTAATGCCATGATGTTAGGAACAGCTGGAATAACACAAGAGTCGAGTTGCACTGTAGGTACCGGAGAACAAACAATGGGCATTGGTGACGTGGGTACACATGGGGGAGACACTGGCACGTTTGAGATAGTTGCATCAGTTTCTGTGTCATCGCTACCTGGTTTCTTCTGCTTGCCATCGGTCCTTTTTCTCCTGGTGGCCAATTTTTTGGCTCGGCGCAATGCTTTTTCAGACTTCGGAGGAACAACTGGAGGTTTTCCTGCTGCTTTTGAATCAAAACTGCATGCTGATACTGGCCGTGGATTCATAGCGACTGAATTGCCCATAGGCATCTCCTCAGAGTCAAGTTTGTCATAGTCTAGGTTTTCTTCTGACACAAACATGATTGGCGTTTCCTTAAACGTATTCACATCAGCATCCTCAGATACTGTTTTGGGGACAATTGGCTTCACAGTTTTCATTACTGGGGACGTTTTCGACGCGTTATCTTTGATTTTAAACAAAGTGGGTCTTGGCGAATTTGCGACATTATTTCCTGGTCCTCGTACTTCTTTTTCAGGTTTTGAAAAAATGCTGTAGAAGTTTTCTTCGCTCATGTCCAAGGAACTATTGTCTTTCATTCTATTTTCTGTTGACATTTCCTCTTGGAAGTTACTTTGATTCTCATCCTTCTTCTCAGAGTTTGCTGCTGGATCACTCAATGCATAATATTGCAACTCACTCTTATCAAAATCTTTGTTTTCCTCAGCTGTGGGGCGACTATTCAGAGAACTCCTCTTGGAGTTGCCTTCAGTGCACCCCTCAGTCGAGTGGTCAACCATCACTTGTTCTGTGTCTCGATAGTGATCATCACCTAAGACAAAATAGGATTGACTGGATGATTTAAAATCCTGCGTAGCTTTGTCTTCTCTGATAGAATGGGAAGATACCCTGTTGCTGGACACATTCCCTTCCATCTTTGGCCAACAAGTATCTTCTGCTCTTTTTGATGTCAACAAATCGTCTTGTTTTTTGAAATGATTTTCAGTTGGGCAGTTATCTTTGTTCAAGTGGCTGAATAAGGGACACTCAGGTTTTCTGTTGCGATGGAATTTATTTTGTCTTTCTTTTGTATTTTCTTGCACCATCTTTGTTTCCTCTGGGCTATCTCTTGCAGACCCTGATTTTTTCTGTAAAGTTGATGAAGGACAATCTGTTTTCTTCTTCACATTCAATTTGCTCGGCTGATGTGCAACCTTTCTGTCCAGGTCCCTCTCTGCATGAATTTCTGTTGTTACCATCGCAGATCGAGGCCTCGTATTTTTTGTTCGCCAACTAGGATAACTTCCGGCTTCTTTCACCGTTTGTGGTGATCTTAAGTTGAGGTAGTCATCGTTCTTCCATGTGTCTGGATCAGCTTCATGGTTTATTGCAGCTTTACTGAGACACCGAGCAGCGGGTGTGGTAACAGGCTGTTTGTCAGATGTTTCCTGTTCATTCGAGTCACTCATATTGTTTTCCCCAATACCTAGCCTTAAAGGAGCAGATGACGTTCTTTCACTGGCTTGTTTTATGTTTTGGAAAACGTAGTCCTTGTTTTTGCTTTGCTCAGAAAGGCTGTGTGGAGTAATAACAGATGAGTAAGTGGATTTTACTCGTTTCCTGACATCTTTGAGATTATATAGCAGGCTTGAGGCCTTGGATTTATAACTGTCACGCAATTGGTAATCAGTACTTCCTTTCATTTCATCCCCCTGATTCACGGGAAGCTGAATGAGAGGAGGTGTCACTACAATTGTCTGGTTTTTTGATATTTCTGTTCCATTTGCATTGTGGACAATATTTGGTGTCAGAAGCTTTGAAATACTAAAGGAAGGACTTTCAACTCGAGGAATCTGTTCAGCCGATGTTGCAACTTCTTTAACATCAGCCGTAGGGTGACATTTTGTGGAGAGAACTTCTCTACTGGTAATCCCTGTTTCCATTTGCTTTTTATGTAGTGGATTTCTTGAGTTTTTCCACAGCTGAAAACTTCTTTCCTCATCCCCATTTTCTATGGCACCACAACTATTCTTTTCAGGGCTAAATGTCTGCAAACTATTGCCTTGCTCTTGGCTTTCTTTGACGCCATAATTATTCTCTTCAGACATAAATGTGTGAAAATCTGAATCTCTGCTTCTGGGCGAACAGTTTGCTGGTTTCCGTGTTGTCGTAGTTTTGACCTCATTTGGAGACTGTACGGGTACCAATGAATGCATCCTTCTGCAAATGAAGGCATTATCACACAAGTTCTGCGTCTGTACACTGGACTCAAGGTTGATGTCAAGTTTCTCAATATGATCATCATTCTCAAACATAGATTTACTGTGATCGTGCCAGGATTTGAATGCACTGCATTCACTATGAAGGAAGCTACTCTTTGAATCAAGTTTCTTCACCTTGTTGGCTTTTACAATCGGACTTTTATCTAACTTTTTACTAGAATGATTAAGAAATGTCAAGTTAGAGGGGTGACCTTGCTTTCTATAGAGTGTGGTTTTCATATTTCCCAAAATATTGGTTTTGCTGTCCTTTTCATGTGGAAGTTGTTTCTTATTTACCCAATAATTTTCTTGACAAGAAGCAGAAAAGCTTGATAGCTCTTTGTGCATATTGGTGATAGCTGATGTATCCCATCGTGCAATGTGTTTAATGTCATTTTCTTCCGGTATTTCAGAGTGTCCACTCGTAGCTTGTTTTGCACTCAACATGAGGTCTCCTGTGAAATCTCTATCACTTTGATCAAATGCTTCAATCAATGAAGAAACTTTTGAGTTTTGTTTACTTGGTTTCTGACTTGATCCAACGGTTTCACTTAGGAAGCCATTTCCTGTGCTACTTTTGGCATCTTTTTCTTCTCTGACAGGACATTGTACTGTTGATTCCTGGAATGTTTCAGGTAATTCTTTTGGCTGCCTTTTGATTAGTTTCGGTGACTTATTACAGTTTTTCAATTCGCCTGTAGAATGCTTTCTCCTTTCTGAACTTTGAGGGCCACTTGCATGATTCCCGCTGACAACTGATGACGAACTGGGAATATCCAAATCATCATTTATACCTTCTTCTGCAACACACAAGCTCTTAAAAGCACGCTCTGTAAGACTACTTACTTCTCTATCCGCCTCATCCAAAACGCTTCCAACACTTGACGTATCACTGAAACCATCCACGTGTTTAGAATGTCCTTGCATGATTCTTGTTTTAGCTGCGCACCTGTTATCCAAAGAGTCCATAATCCTGGGCTGTTCACCAGAATCTCTTTTATCGGCAGATGTACGTTCAATTCTACGTTCCTTCGTGTTTCTAAAATATTTGGCTTCGTACTTAAGATTTCTGAAGCTTCCTCATCCTTCACCCATTCAGATCCCAAGTCACGAAACAAGGATTTCTTTCCTGTGCAAAGAAAAATATTGTTATTTTTTTTAATTGTACACTCGGAAGCTTTATCTTAGTCTGAGTTAAAACTGTGGATCAGGTTGAACATTCATCACCATTACAATGATTCAATTAAGCAAAACTGCTAGCATCAGATCTTGTACGCATTCGAATTTTGAGATACAGGAAAATTGAGAATGGAGATAAAACAAAATGCTGTAGATGCTGGAAATCTGCAACACAATTGAAGATATTGGAAACACTCAGCAGGTCAGGCAGTATCTGTCGACAGAACACAAGTCAACATTGCGGGTATAGAACCCTTCCTCAGAACTGAAAGATATTACAGAGGAACAGCATTTAAAAGGGAACAGAACAACGGAAAGGGGGAAGGTGAGGAGAAGGAGAACACACAATGTCCACAAACACAGGGAAATAAATCGAATGACCTGCAAAGGTTGAGAATGGATCATTTTGTTATTTTTCGATAGATAGCCCACCGATTCTAGGGGTAGGGGACACAGTCTAAAAATTAGAGCCAGACCTTTCAGGAGTGAGATTAGAAAACATTTCTACACACAAAGGGTGGTAGAAGTTTGGAACTCTCTTCCGCAAACGGCAATTGATACTAGCTCAATTGCTAAATTTAAATGTGAGATAGATAGCTTTTTGTCAACCAAAGGCATTAAGGGATATGGGCCAAAGGCAGGTATATGGAGCTAGATCACAGATCAGCCATGATCTTATCAAATGGCGGAGCAGGCACGAGGGGCTGAATGGCCTACTCCTGTTCCTATGTTCCTATGACTGATTTCACACTAGCCGAGAAATTAACTTGTTGGAAACTTCAAATTGTTTTTTTTCATAGAAGTGTAAGTTAAGGAATTATAAAGGGCATTTGGCCTTTCCAGGTCATTTCAATTGAACGTAGAAGACATTTTGACCATATATAAACTGATACACATCTACACCTATTCACCAGGAACCCATTCAGCTACTGCTTGACATTTCAACACATATTGTACATTTTGTTCATAATTCTACCATATGAAGAAACTCAACCTTAACTCATGGTTTCTTGATTTTTTTGTGAATGGAAGTATTAATGAGTGTAAATCAAGTCTTGCATCCAATCTCACAAACCTTGGCTTAAGTAACAGTAAACATGTATTAATTTTTCATTAGCGTTTAGATAAGTGGAGGAGTTAAACCACCTTTGCTCATTTAATTGATAAAAAAGCATATACATGGGAAGGAGAGTAGAGGGCTCAATCTGTGGCCAACTTGGACTCAAATTCAGATCTACAAACTAAGGCACAAAATGATATCTGACCTTAATTAAATCTTAAAATGTACATTTCCGTGACTGGAAATGGTATAGTCCATGGGTCAGGTGAACTTAATATGGATTTGATTTTATCTTAAAATCAAGATCAGATTAATTAATCTTAATCTCAATCCGATTTCCTATAAATCTTAAGAGTTAATACTGTGCTCCCCATAGAGAATCACACTTTCAGGAAGCATGGTTAGGAGATCAGGGCTACAATGTTACAGTCCTATCTCTGACCTGCGCTCTCTTTAAGGGCTAACTGGGAGCACTGTGTTAGCCCTTTCTTTTCTCTCCAGAAGCCTAATGCTCGGGGGGTATAGTCCCAGAGGTGCTGGCCACTCTCCAGTATCTCACTCGAAGGGCTAGTCTTCATGGTGTTGATGAGTTATTCAACCTCGGGAGGATGGGGGAGAGATATGATAGCCAAGTCTTATTCCACCCTCAACCCGACATCCACACAGGGGTCACTGGACATATGAAGATAAAGTGAGAAAAGACCATCAGGTCCATCCATGTTCACCCTATCAGGTAGACAATGCAATCTCCTTTATCATCCTCTCCAACCACTAGTAATGCTAAGACTTTGTGGGATGGCCAAATCCAACGAAAACTGGGAAATTCGTCCCTGTCTCCTTAAGGCAATCAAGCAAGCTTCGAAGGCCATGTTAAACCATGATGCATTATTAAAGAAAGGAGAAAGAAAGGCTTGCATTTATATGGTGCCTTTCATGTCCTCTGGGAGTGACTGTTAATGTGCACTCACTGTTGTTACGTAGGCAAAAGCAGCAGCTAATTTGTGCACAGCAAAGTCCCAGAGTGAATGACCAGATAATCTGTTTTTGTTATTGGTTGATTGAGGGAGGAATACTGACCAGGACACTGAGATAACTTCCTACTCTTCTTTGAACAGTGCCATGAGATCCATTATGCTCACCTGAACAGGCTGATGGGGCCTCAGTTTAATATTTATTAGTTGTACTTAACTAACCCACAGATCCCATATATCTCAATTTCCTTCGGAATACAGGGATAGGAATGGAAAAGACCATTTCTATCTGTTGGGCCAGTCCCAAAGCTCACAGTAATCAGGGAAAAAAAGATGGAATCTGGGTTGGCTAATGTTCTCCTCTCCCTAGTCCTCGGGCACTGTGGCTAATAGTAGCATTCGTTTTTGTCCCTCAACTAATATCAGCAAACTCACCACCTAATTCAATACATCAGATTGAACTTGGGACTATCCCAGTGTGAATGGCTCAGTACCTCACTGGGAAGTGTATTTACCAATAAGTCATCTTCTTCTCAATCTTAAACATGTTCTAGCACTGTCGTAACTATAGATGGGGGTGGCATGGTGGGTTAGACACTAGCCTTTCATCTCTGGAACCTGTGTTCCAAATCCAGCTCAGACAGATAGGATGTATGTTTTCTCTGTCTGCTGGCTGTAAAAGCCCTATGTAAAGTGGGTTTGGGCAGTTCAATAGGCTCACAACATAAAACTGTCCCTCATTTGGCAGTAATCAGCAATCGCAGTGTGGCTGGTGTGGGAAATAGGAAAAATGCCATGCAGGTGCAGCAAGAGGTGCTTGACTTAATTGAGAGTTGAGACGTGTTGTTGTGGCGGAGTAGAGGGAGCTTTGCTTTGTAACTAGCTGTAATAGGTGTACTTGACACTGAAATGGAAAGAGTTCCATTCCACAGCACCAATATCCCTCACCTTGGTGTGGATAAATCCCATATGGAAATGGACATTGAAACAATGGGACTGTCCATTTAATACATTCCCTATAACAAAACAAGACCTTGAAACCATGGAGAGGGGAGTCATTTAAAAATAACCTTTTTGTTTACGAGATGGGTTGTAGAATGTTCTGTAATTTTCTATCTGCTGTGTAATTGAACATATCTGAATTGTTCTTAAACATAGATAGAAGCAATAGAAAATATGAAGCACGATTTGAATGGGAATTACTGTGCAATATATCTAATGCTATTCAGTATAAACACATATAATTTAAGGTAATTGGTAAAAGAACCAGGGGGGAGATGAAGAGAATTTTTTACACAGCGATTTGTTATGATTTGGAATGCACTGCCTGAAAGGGCGGTGGAAGCAGATTCAATAATAACTTTCAAAAGGGAATTGGATAAATAGTTGAAAGGGAAAAATTTGCAGGGCTATGGGGAAAGGGCAGGGGACTGGGATTAATTGGATAGCTCTTTCAAAGAGCTGGCATAGGCACAATGGGCTGAATAGCCTTCTTCTGTGCTGTATCATTCTATGATTCTATTATATAATTGATGTACACTTCAGGTTGTATAGAAGATAATCCAGTATATTAGTTTTAGAATACAAATCCTCCTTTTCAAGTTACTTTTAAATGGTTTATATGTTAATGTACAATTCACACTTGCATCCTATCAAATATTTTTAAGCGAGATATTTCTGAATCTTACAAAATGACCTAGGGTTTCATGCTATAGAATCTTACTTTTGTCTCTTTCCTACATTACAACAGTGACTACACTTCAAAAGTACTTCATTGGTTATAAAGCGCTTTGGGAGGTCCACAGGTCGTGAAAGGCGCTATATAAATGCAAGTCTTTCTTTCTTCCTATATTTTTCTCAATAAAGTGAGATATATCAACTGCATGAATTAGTTGAATAGCTTTCATTCAACCTCTTTAGCAGGAATTGTCTGCTGACAACTGCCCTGCCAGTAGAAGGCAGAGTGGTCCATAAAGTACAGTATCTCCTTACTGACTGCTACTTACTGAAGTATCAAAGTACTAGACCAGCTGAAAAAGTTTTGAAAGCATAATCCCTGAAACTGAATCTGTCTCTCCTAGTTACTGGGTCGGTAACGCTGATGCACTGCACGTAATTAAAACAGATGCCACAGGTTCTCTGCGCAGTCTTCTTTGGCTCTGTCAGTTTAGGACACCACATTCCTCCACAGATAGGTCAGTGATTTAAGTCATTCTGTAAATGTGGGCCCTGCAAAAAAATTTTCCCCCCAGTCTGGCAGGGCTCCCTCCAGTGGCCTGATTGAGAACAGCTGAAATTCTCCCAGATCAGCAATAGGAAGGTTCTAGTCCTGTTGCTGCTTGAGCCAAAAGCGCAGATTAAATGGTATTGTGCCTTCATAGCTCAAACATAATTTAGCAGGACTTACCCCTTAGTTATATGCCTCCACCCACCATGCCTTCATTTGTATATTTGGTGTCAAAAAAGGTGCAATCGAGGCAACTGTAACAAGGAGTATTTGGAGAAAGAGTATTGGCATGGCAATAAGAGAGTCATAGATACCTCATAGCTTAATGCACACTCCAGCAACCTCAGGTGAGCAAGTGATAATTACCTTCTCTTGCCTTCCTCCGAGATGGAAGGTAAACTTGGCCCAGTAGACTGGCCATGGTTGTTGCCATTGCCATTCCATGGACAACCAACAGGCGGTTTCAGAAGCTTTTAAAACTCAGCTGAGTTGTGCCACATAGATTTCAAGGACAGGCTTCGAACCTGAGCCCACTGAATTTGGCAACCAGCACAAGAAGTGATAGTTATGAGACCTTAAATTTTTCAGATCTTTCAATTTATTTTTCAATTGTAAATGAAAATATATATAATTTTTAAAAACGCCTTGAAATGTAAAGGATACATTTTTGTTTTAAATTTAGTTGAACAATAAATAGTACATATTTTTACATGACGGAGGAAAAGCCTTGGCCTTAAACATACCTGCTCTGTTAGCTGAAGGGCCTTGTGTGCATTCCGACCAGGTTCCTGTACTTTTAAAGCCTCCTGACACACCTTCATTTGGTCTCATTGCTGCCCATCTATAGTGAGAAGTTAAATTTAGTGCAATGAACTAGATACTTTGCTAGTAAACTTTGATTAAGCGTAGCTGTGACCTTCAGCTATTTTGACATTACTTAAACTCTCTCAGCACGTGGAAAGAGACCAAGCCCATTATTAACATCAGAAATGCTGATTGTAAATTAATACGTTAGACAAAAGTGATCACATCCAATCTTAAACTGATCTTTAATACTCATAAAGTATTATAAACATAGTAGTTGATGATTGATGTTTCAAATGATTCCATATTGGTGCAGCTTCAAAATGGGAGAAGAAGCAGAACAACTTTGCTTTTAGTAAAGGTAAGTCATGCTTTTCTTCCCTCTTGTGTTTTGTCCTCTTTTCCTCTGTCCTCTCTTTAAGGCCGTGCCTCAAGCTGGGGTAGAGTTCCACAGGCAGCAGGAGTCCTCCCATACCTCACCCAAATAGCCAGTTCTCATACATAGGCCGAAGCAGTGAGTTGCAGCAGGTTGTTTGACAAAGAATGACATCGTAGTCAAGCTCAGTTCTGTCTTCACCCGATGATTGCACACAATCACTTGAGGCCACTGGCAATGGGAACGCGGCCTACTTGTTTCCTTCTCCCTAACCTAAGGCTGACCTGGCTGGGATCAGCTAACCTTGAACAGATCAAGATTGAAACCTGGGACTTTCCAGATCTGTATGCCTCAGTTGTAGCGGCATAATTGCAATATTGCTTGCTGTTGCCAGGATAGCAGGATAAAATGGTAAGTAGTGTATTATTGCACATAGCTCATACACTGCTCACATTATTATTTGGCATAGTTTGCACTGCAGTCTCTAGTCCTGGAAAAGTGCCAGTTGATGTGTAAAGTGGGTGGAGTGAACGTATTAGATGTACAGTTGGTGTGTAGAGTAGATAGAGGCTGTAGTAAGTGTTAATACAATGGCTTTGTGCAATGACAGAGACTTGTAGGTTCCCACACTAGGAACTGGTAGGTACCTCGGTTATGGAGCCTTTGGGCTTAATCTCATAACTTTGAGTTCGAATTGCATTGGAAATCAAACATGTCGATGCAATGCAAGTTGAAGTCCAATTGTACAAAGATTTTAAGTGAATAGAAAATTTGACTGCAGCTGACTGTTCCAATCCTGTATCACTGCTGACTTGCTAATTAACGAGAATATTAAAATGTTGTTTGGTCCTTGTTAGAGTTATTTCACAGAGATGTGTTATTAGGAGCCCCAACTCAGTTCCTTTTACTAGAAATGATATTACTGGCACACCAGAGTCTAGTTTTCCCCAACTCTGCATCCAACGGGAGACATAATATATGGTGATGGGGATTCCCCAGCTCCATAGATCCTTTAGATAAAGGGAATTTATCAGCACAGTGAGGTTCTGTTGTGTTCAAATCCCTTTATGGCCTAGCCTCTCTCTATCTCTGTAATCTTGTACATCCCTACAACCCTCTTGTCCATCCCCCCGCCCCTTCATTCATACCACCGTTGGCGGAGGTGCCGTCAGATGTCTAGGCCCTAAGCTCTGGAATTTGCTCCCTAAACCTCTCCGCCTCTCTACCTCTCCTCCTTTAAGACGTACCACTTGGACCAAGCATTTGGTCACCTGTCATAATGTCTCCTTTGGCTCCATGTTAATTTTTGCCTGATAATCGCTCCTATGAAGCGCCTTGCGACGTTTTACTACGAGAAAGGCGCTATATAAATGCAAGTTGCTGTTGTCTCACAAGTCTGGTTACAAAGCCTGTTACACAAATACCTTGTGAAAGTGCAACGTAATTATATTACAGACTGTGTGCCATGAACAATCTTCATTATCATGCATCAAGAGAAAACCCTTTCCTCTTAAAGCCACTGGGGAAAATATCAGACTGAAACCAGACAGAATGCTCCTTACTACCAGATGCTACCTGCTGCTGTGTGATTCGGGGCTGTTCCTGGCTGTACCAGGCATTAGCATTGCCAACAAACTCCCTACCCAACAGTGATGGCACCCCATTTATATTACAGCACACGCTTCTAATGCTAGCTGTCCCTTCACAGACAGGGCGGTGAGACAGTGAGGCAGTGCGCCTGCCTCCAGAAGCACTGAACACCGCCTCGCAAGACTGCCTGCCCTTGGAAACCAACAGTTGCCAGCGGCAAACGTAAATGGCCGACGCCAGCAGCTGTTGCCAGCTGTTGTCACCGGGTTTCAGCCCAGCCATGTAGGCTAAGAATGTGATTTGAACATTGTTTTTTTTTCAAAAAATATACTTTATTCATAAAATTTGCAGCAATACATACAATACAGTTGTCATATCACATTCCAAATGTAAACCATACAGATTATACAATTTGCAGGTTACATCAAGTACAGTTCAATGAACACATTGGACATAATTACAGTTCATGACACTCTAGGGTGCCTCATTGCATCACAATCAATACAGGTGATTCATTACAGATTCATTACAGGTACATTACATTTCATTACATCAGTTTGAATTTTACATTCTGCCCAAGGGAGTTTTTCCCTGATTTCAGCCCCTCGGTATTAAATGGCGGGAAGGCTCTAAACGGTTGCCTTTCCCCACAGAGCCTTTGCAGCGGCTGCACCCAGCTTCAGTGCGTCCCTGAGCAGGTAGTCCTGGACCTTAGAATGTGCCAGTCTGCAACACTCGGTCGAGGACAACTCCTTGCACTGGAAGACCAGCAAGTTTCAGGCAGACCAAAGGGCGTCTTTCACCGAGATGATGGTCTTCCAGCAGCAGTTGATGTCTGTCTCGGTGTGTGTCCCCGGGAACAGCCCATAGAGCACAGAGTCCTGTGTTACAGAACTGCTTGCGACGAACCTGGACAGATACCACTGCATCTCTCTCCAGACCTTCTTTGCAAAGCTACATTCCAGAAGGAGATGGATGACGGTCTCATCTCCACCGCAGCCTCCTCGGGGACAGCGAGCAGTGGCGCTGAGACTCTGGGAGTGCATGAAGGATCTGACGGGAAGGGCCCTTCTCACCACCAGCCAAGCTAGGTCTTGGTGCTTGTTTGACAGCTCTGGCGATGAGGCGTTCTGCCAAATGACATTGACAGTCTGCTTGGGGAACAAACCGACAGGATCCACCATCTCCTTTTCCCGCAGGGTCTCGAGGACGTTACGTGCGGACCACTTGCTGATCGCCTTGTGGTCAAAGGTGTTTTTCGGCACAAACTTTTCCATGAAGGACAGGTGGGACGGAACGGTCCAACTGGATGGAGCGTTCCGTGGCAGCATGGCCAGGCCCATCCTTCGCAACACTGGGGACAGGTAGAACCTCAGCACGTAGTGACCATTGTTGGTCAACGCACAGCTCCTGGTGACTCTGGGGAGTCCATAGTCGGAATCATAAAAATAACAAACCTTGTGCGCACTCCAGTCATTCCAGAATTGCTGTGATCGCCGCCTCGGAATATAAGTAGGGTTGCCAACTCTGGTTGGACGTATTCCTGGAGGTTTCATCACATGACCTCCCAGCTTAAACTGCCCCGCCCGATCAAAGAGCCTTTCTTCCCCCATCTCTGATATTTTTATAACTTATAAACGAAAGTGTTTGAAGAAAATGAAAAAAAAACACACAATGTTTTTAACGGCCTTATGATTTTTCTCCTGGGTGTTGCTCACAGCAGAGATTAATCTTTAATTCCTGGAGACTCCAGGACAAACCTAGGGGGTTGGCAACCCTAAGTATAAATGGGGCAAATTCTGAACATGGGGGAATCACATTATTTTGTAGAAGCACTTCCACTGCAAGTGGCTCGCCAATATAAAGATTGGCCCACATTCCACACACAATTAAGCAATAGATAAAAAATGCCAGTTCTCATCTCTGATATTGTTTTATCTCGTTGGCCGGTTTATTCATCGTCAGCTAGACTCCAGTATCTGTTAGATTTATACTGTGCCATTCTTTACGGTATCCTAAACAGTCCTTTTGTACATACAAAATTGATAGGCAGGAAAAGACCAGCTGGTCCATCAAGCCTGCCCCACACACCATGATGGCTGGAGCATCATGGCTAAACACTTCTTCCCATTCATACCCCACCTCGCACATACTCCCGCAGCCATGTAATCTCCCGGGAGAGGCAAAAAATATATATAAAAGAGGGCTTTTATAAGTGCATTAGGGTGGAATTTCTAGGAGAGTTCTCCTGATCTTCTGCCATAATTTCAGTGGAAGATTTAGAGAGCCTCTGCACCAGTTCAGCCCCATTATTTCCCAACAATGTGCCATGTTTTAGATAACTACATGTATTTTGCAGATCAATTGTGCCAACACCTGGCTGAATCAGGCATTAAATTGGTTGGTGTTCATGATATCCCTACAGGCCATAGTGTAGCCGCCATTTGCAAAGACCGAAACCAGACAGGGGAGTGTGATGGGGTGACCCTGATAACATCAGTAATTAATGCTTTTCCATCGTAAGACAGAGAAGTAATTGAAAAGATGGATTTTTTTAAAAAGGATGTGCAGTTCACATCCTAGATGAGTGGTAACCCCACTGCAGAAGAACCTTCGACAAGCTCACACACAGCAGATTACAGCATAAAACATGCAGATAAGAATGACATGATAGGGGCTCTATTCACCTTATATGTCCCTCGCCTTCTAGCATTAATAACGATGTGCCAGTTCTGATGAGTTAATTTTCCCTTTAAGAGGACTGAACCACACCAGTGCTGGTATGGAGCCTAGATTTTTAAAGGATGATCATGAATATCACTTCAGTACAATGACATGTCAGTCTCCACACCAAACTATTCATGCAGAAGCTGTTTAAAGTGCTGTGATGTGTCACAATACTGAGGCTTCCAAATTGTGACTAATAGGCACAGCAGGCACAGCTAAGTTTGCAAAATGCAAGTACTTGCAGTTATCTTGATTGAACGTATGCTCTTCCAGGTATTGAGGCAGACCACGTTACTTAGATAACCTGATAGAGTTGAAATATTAGATCTAAACACTGACCTGTCCACAGCTAATGTATCCCCCAATAATTGGTGTGTGGCTTAGGATTATGGTTTAGATCATGAATGCACAGCACAACAACAAACAACAACTTGCATTTATATAGTGCCTTTAATGTTGTAAAATGGTCCAAGTCGCTTCACAGGAGCGTAATCAGACAAAAATTGACACCAAGCCACACAAAGAGGTATTAGGACAGGTGACCAAAATCTTGGCCAAAGAGGTTACTCTATATATTTGGCTGTAAGATTAGAAATTTATGGTCTCAGTTTGGAGCTAAAAGTAGGGGATTCACCTCATAAATGGGTCAAATCCTCTTCCGCATTTCCTTGCTGCATGGTTTAATTCCCAGTTATGAAATTTCAGTAAAGATGGCAGGATTGTAGTCAAAATGAAGCATCATTCATGCCTCTGAAGGTACCTCAAAGATGGCTACCTTCCCTTGCCCTCCGAGGGCAATGGGTCAATGGTGGAAAGCATAAACAGATTTTTCCCCTGGCGGTTGCTATCGAGGCCATTTAATTTTGGCCAGGAGTTCTCAACCCATCCACACAGACCAGAAATGAGGATTCCACACTGCCTGTTTGCACCTTCCTTGACGTCATGGAAAGCTCAACTTCATAATCGTAAGATGCTGAACGCAACTTGCATCCCAATTTTTCTGTTGTTGCTGTCGGTCCCCAAATCCGCTTCACCCAGAATATGAACGGGAAAAATTGGGAACAGAGGCAACAGCATCAAATTGTGGGTTTTTTGGCCCACATAACAGAAAGTAATTTAATGCAAAAGCACTCTGAGACATTTCACGACAACATATATATGCAAATACATTAAAAATTCTAAAACCATGTGGGCTCAGAAGAGGAACCTGTCAATATTTCTTGGAATAGGTCTAAGAGGATACACTTTCCTACATCATGGTTTAGTTTATTTTTAGTGCTTTTACGGGACAGCTGTGTTTATGCTAATAGATCTTGGACATCATTAATTTTATTTTATTTGGCAAAGTCCTACCAAGTAGCTTTATCACTTAGATCACTGCAAGGTGTTTGTGCCACTGTGTAGATACGGATAAATGTCTTTTGGAAAACTGAAATTTAGGGATACAGATATATTACTCACACCATGGGAACTGGGCCTGGTTGGATGGATATTATTGATGGAGGGAACGTTGGGATTTATTCTGGATCTGACTTGGGGTTAAATGGGGATAAATGTATGTCATAAGGCTGCTCCTTTTGCAGGAGTGCAGGGTGGGGTAGGGGTGCAGGCTGGATGGATCAGAATGTCTTTTCCTGTCCGTCATTGTTCGTACCTTTGTATACATTGTGCATAAAGGAGTTCACACCCAATAATAGGCAGAAATTAGAGATATGATTTTATATCTTAGGAAACCTAAACTATTTAAAAATGGTCTGAGCAAATAGATCATTTGGTTATTGTCTCACAACCATATGGGTGGGCCATTTGGCCAGCGCAAGGTAGGAAAGGAATAAGGGTCACCACCTATTGCCAAGCCATTCCCACAGCAACTATGCTAATAGAAAATATGGAAATGGGAGATGGGCTGTTCCCATTTGAGAGGTTGGTAGCAGGGGGGCGACTTGTATTGATAGATGAAATCGGAAGGACTCCATGTTGGCCATAGGTCATTGGTGACCTCTTCAGTGAAAGTGTGATACCTCCTGGTTAGAGGCCTTGGGGGCGACTTTCCTCGGAGCTACTCTCGCTCCGTCGCCACAACTTCACCGGAAGTAGGCCGGAAACCTGATCATAAGATAAACGGGAAGTTACGACGGCCAAGTGGGAGCAGCTCCAAGGAAATTCCCGAGGCTGGACGGGGAAATAGGAAGACTGAATAGGCACCAACTTGCCCTCTCTCTCTCTCTCTCTCGTTGCCTTGTAATACTGAAAGAATGTAAATCCACCAAACTATACAGATTAGGGAATTGTTATCCTGTAAAACCATGTGTGCTGTTTGTATAAAGAATAAACTACCTGCTGTTAACGTGCTTTGGTTCTGATGACTGTCCTGCATTCAATTTAAACCCAAGTGGTGTGTTTCCCAAAACAGAATTCAATGGCGAGAAGCAGTAGGAGACCTATGCTCCATAAGGAGTAATAAGGACAGGATGAGGAATGTGTCATGATATCATGAATGTTAATTACAGATTATCTGACTCACTCTCAAGTGGAGGGTGAGACTCTCACTTGTGAACAATCATCCTCTCACTCTCAGAGCATTGAACATTATCTACAGTTTTTAAACACAGATACAATTATCTCATGAATTAGTTCACTGGTATATTTTCTATCAAGTCAAATGAACAAAACGTTTATGATAACTTTCAGGCTCCTTTAGTGCTGGTACAGTTGAGAATACAAATTACTCACTGCTCATGACCAGAGCCACAAGCGAGGGTTGGGGTGTGGGGTTTGCCTTCGTGGGGGCCTGTGCAATGGGTTCATTTTTGGGACTGGATCCGTTCGGGGACCCCTGACTGTACAATTGTATGGGCTGCATAGCCCCAGTGCCGACCCACAGGCTACGCGATGATAGGAACATAGGAACAGGAGTAGGCCATTCAGTCTTTGGAACTAAGCAAAATCCAGACACTTTTAGATGAAAGGTCATTGACCTGAAACGTTAACTCTGTTTCTCTCTCCACAGATGCTGCCTGACCTGCTGAGTGTTTTCCAGCGTTTTCTGTTTTAATTCCAAACAAATTTACTTTATCAAACGACAGTCTTTGCAAATCTGAAGTCAATTGTTTACCTCCCGCCAACCCCGATTCCAAACAGCCTTTCTGCCTTTTATTGTGTGGACACATCTTGATAATGTTTGCATCGCAGCTCCTGGCAGCGTGGGTCAGTCCCGGGCAGGCTGAGCTCTCGGCCTAACGTACTGCGTTTCCGCACGGCCAGTCTGTATGGGTCATCCCCATCGCCAGGTCCATACGGGTCAGCCGCGCAGGCGCAGAGTGCGTCAGGCTGAGAGCTCAGCCTGCACGGGACTGAGCCAGGCTGCCAGGGACGGCTGGTTACCGGTGACTTGCTCTGCTCGGCCCTGACACCGCTTCTGGCCACAAGCACAAGTTTTGTTCCCAGTTTGGCAGAACTTTGCTGAATCCTTGCCCCATTTAAACTTTCTTCAGAATTGAACGTCTGTCAATATGTGACAGGTCTTTAAGTTAGAATAAGGTTACAGTCAGCAAGCTATTTAACTCGGACAATAAGCGATGAACTAGAAGAGTGTCCAGGCTTTCTGACTTGGTTGGCTGTTTAAGTGTCCACTGGGTCACATATAATGTTGAAATCAACGTGCCATTAATTTGCATCTATCTCAAGCTGCACATACCGACAGACCTTAACATGCATATTTAAACCCACATTTTCCAAGTGTGACTGGTGAGGAACCTTGCTCGTTGCCACTGCAGAGCAAAAAGTGCCAAGCTACCCGCGATTTTCCATCCCACGATGCCCTCCCATGACTTTCCAATGCGCACAGGAGCTGGGCAAGGTAGCTCACCACCAGGAGAATTTGTCCCTTCGGATTTCTCCAACGGGGCAACTGTCCTGAGAACATTCCCAAACCTCCAGGATTATGAAATTCAAACAAGAGTGAGAAATAAAGGCACAGAAAGGTCACCAGAGTTGCTGGAGACAACCAGCCAGATGGTAGCTCTTGTCTCTAAAGGTAGCTTTTGGTGCTTCATTTACTTAACAACAGTGATGTCCAAGATAATCCTGTGAACCAAAATGAGCCCATGGGCTTATTTCATTCAGCTGCCCATTGCCTTCTGCCGTCTGCCTGAGTATTTGCCTGTTGCTGTTTAACATGGTCACACAGCCTTTTCTTGATGAGCTAGGCTCTCCCTGAACTATTTCTGCGGAGACTCATTTAAATTCACCTCCGATACACAGGCTCACCCCTCTTCTATGCAAGTTATCCCTCGCCTCAGTTCGTTTAATGCACAGGTGTTGCTTTTATATTCAAATCTGGGTGCAGGCAACTGTTTTCTTACCCAACTTATTTAAAGTAACTGACCTCTCCAATTATAATAATCTAAGTTGGTAGTTTTTATTGCTCAACTTTTCAGTTGTTTGATACAGTTTATATTTGATGTATGTGTGGAAGGATGGAGCATTCCTGTACATTTTCTATCCAGTGGCAGTATCAAGCACACCAAGATGTGTGAGAGCACAGTCTGGATGCAGAGTAACACTCCCTCAAGACTGCTTTAATTTCGTGATGAGACGAACACCACTTATTACACTCCTCACCCCACAGGGAGCAGTACATGAAGCCCCCTAAATGAGATTGGCAGCTCACTACCAAATTGTGGTCAGTTTTAGTCCAGAAATTCTAACAGGAACTGGATAGAAGCTACCCAGAGTCATTTCACTAAACACACAATGTCAAAAACAGTCTCCATGTTTTCCCTGCCTGGTTTTGGGCTTGACCAAAAATTGTAACTCTTCCTGCCACCTCGAGTGCCATCAGGCCTCTTCCACAAGTTGCCCTTATTCTTTCAAATTATCATGAGATGCACCTGTTATTTAGACTGTCATTACAAGTTGGTAGTTTGCACTCAAGAGTTCAAAGGCTATTCTTCAAGATACACCTCGAAGTAATATGGTAAGCAGGATTCCCTTGTCCTTAACAACCAATGTTTTTAAGTGTCAGCATTCTGCATTACAATCTGTTCGAGTCTTCTTTTGAATTGTACCTGGCTCCTGGTGTGAATGCAAAAGCTGAATTTATGTGGTAACTATGGGGCAGGAAACTTGGTTCGTAGTAATGGTGCATCTACGGTATATGCCATTATTATGGCGCAGAATTGCCAGGAAATTATGGCGTGAGTGACTTACGCCATTATGTTCACCAGTCCATAATTCCCTGGTACCCCTGGGTTCCACAGAGACCCTCACCGATAAAATTGGACAGTTAATTATCATAGGTCAATGGCGAAATCCAGTTTGCTGCATTAACACCTCGTGATCGCCACAGCCACTTAGACCATTGCAGAATGGTATTGGTGGGCTCAGCATGCTTGGTGCAATCACAGGAATCGTAGTGTACTGTTTAAATTAAGAAATAATTGTGTTGCCGTCATTAGGTGCTTTTTTTTTGTTATTCAGTCGTGTCTAGGGTCACTGGAGCAAAGTTCAAACCTCAGAAATGATATATCTCTGGTGGATGTAGGTTCCTAGCCTTAATCTACCATCCCAATGTGACTTTTTTAATAATTCAGATCGTTAATCCTATGTGTTGTGAATGTGGTCATATGATCACAATGTGTCCATTTACACCTTATTACAATCCAAGTAGCAAATCAGAAATAGCACTGGGATTACAGAGTGCTTGAGCAACTGAAGACTAAAAGCCTCTGGTTTCCGTGTTGTTCGTACAACATCAATGGGAAGGGAGGGTGGGTGGGGGCACTGTTCTATCTAATGACCTAACCAGACAGATATAAAAACAGTCCTCAAAGAAAGAACTTGCAGTTATGGAGCGCCTTTCATGACCGCAGGATGTCCCAAAGGGCTTCACAGCCAATTAATTGCTTTTGAAATGTAATCACTGTTGTAACGTAGGAAATGCAGCAGCCAATTTACGCACAGCAAGATCCCACAAACAGCAATGTGATAATGACCAAATAATCTGTTTTAGTGATGTTGGTTGAGGGCTATTTATCATCCAGGATGCTGGGGAGAACTTCCCTGCTCTTCATCGAATAGTGACATGGGATCTTTTATGTCCACCTGAGAGGACAGACAGTGCCTCGGTTTAATGTCTCATCTGAAAGATGGCACCTCTGACAGTGCAGCACTCCTTCAGCACTGCATTGTAGAGTGTCGGCCTTGATTATGTGCTCAAGTCTCTGGAGTGGGACATGAACCCACAACCTGCTGACTCATTGTCGAGAGAGCGACCACTGAGCCACGGCTGACACCTTAAGGTGAATCAGCTGTCTATTAAGTTAAATTTGTGATTGTTTCTGCCCATCAATTTAACGTTCAAACATCTATTTTAAACACTTCCGGGCCTGTGTAACATCTCATCACAATGAGTTTTTATATTGGCCATTGGCATCCGCTCCCGATACATCGCTAGGCTCACTGCAGCATATTAAGAGTTATTTTTCAAGCAAATTGTGGCATAAATTCGCCACTGGAGGATCGGGAAGAATAATGGTCTAACTTATGACATTCGCCAGCAATACTGCAATTGCAATGCATTCCGGGTACATGCGTCTGTTTGGAAGTTGCACCGTTGCAGTTGGAGTAGTGCAGATAAAAGGTAATTGAATTGGCACCTTTTATGGAGAGATTATGCAGGGCATCCTTTCCTCTGCCCTGAGGAAGGGCTAAAGGGAACACTAAACCCAGTCTAGAATTATTTCACTCAACTGCTGCCACATTTAGCTTGAAAAACAAGCACAGGAATAGGAACTGGAGCAATATCATAATTTGTTTTCTTACGCACAACTGACGCGGTCCCCATTAGTT
Organism: Heptranchias perlo; assembly: GCF_035084215.1. NCBI lineage: Eukaryota > Metazoa > Chordata > Chondrichthyes > Hexanchiformes > Hexanchidae > Heptranchias > Heptranchias perlo. The sequence goes on from NC_090360.1 coordinate 14,954,587, forward strand.
GCTATTGATATGTCTCATCTAAGCCTGTCATTTGCAAGTTAAGTAAACCTTCCTGCAAACAGGAATTCACAGTTAGAGCCATCTACAAATTCATGACATGCCTTCATCCTCCTACGAAATCCAAATCAGTGAGACAGACAAGACTGGAGAGGAGTGTTTTCTGAGCATATAAAAATCTCTGTGGTATTAATTGTCAATACAATGCCATGTGCCACGCTCAAGTATGGTCTATTTTCAAATCCCCACTGCATCAAGGGATCTCAATTCTTCTCCCATTTTGGAATGCCACCACTAATTGTTTTGCATGCAGCCTATAAGTGTTGGACTTAATTCACATCTTATAAGGATGTCTTTTAAAATCAACCAAACAGACTTGGTTATCCAGAATATGTGGTAATAATAAAACACATGCATCTAATACATACATTTAATTTTGCAGCTCTCTGGTTTGGCCTGTTTCTGCTTGAATTTTTCCCCCCAATTTTCTTTGCTCACCCCTGAGGGTGCAGATTCGTGCTGTAGTATGTTAGACTTGTGCTGTAGTATGGTAGACTCATGTTGTAGTATGGTAGAGTTGTGCTGTAGTATGGTAGGCTCGTGCTGTAGTACGGTAGACTTGTGTTGTAGTACAGTAGATTTGTGCTGTAGCACGGTGAACTCGTGTTGTAGTATGGTAGACTCGTGTTGTAGTATGGTAGACTCGTGCTGTAGTATGGTAGAGTTATGTTGTAGTACGTAGAGTTGTGCTGTAGTATGGTTGACTCATGCTGTAGTATGGTAGAGTTGTGTTATAGTATGGTAGAGTTGTGCTGTAGTACGTAGAGTTGTGTTGTAGTATGGTAGAGTTGTGCTCTAGTATGGTAGGCTCGTGTTGTAGTATGGTAGACTCGTGCTGTAATATGGTAGACTCATGCTGTAGTATGGTTGACTCGTGCTGTAGTATGGTTATACAGGTACCAGCTACCCGCTGAGAGGTGAGGCCATTCCTCATGTGTGAGTGGTGGCAAACTACTTGACCATGAGGGACAATACAGCCAAGCCTAATCCTGGCCACCCACTGCATTTTCTAGCATATGTCACTGAATCGTACGTCTCCTGACTGATGCTTTCGTCCCCCAACCTAGAGATGCTGTGGACAGTTGTAATGCCAGGGATGAAATATATATGAACATGGGAACCATTGTATGGTCATTATTCCTGGATAATCATCTATCAACAATGGTAATGTACAATTATGTTATTCCCCTTTAACAAAATGGTTGGAACATCTCAGTGTAGTGTGTTCCTCCTGACACTAGAGGGGGAATTAGTAGTTTCATCCTGGAACAATAACCAACAACAACAACAACAACTTGCATTTATATAGCATCTTTAATGTAGTAAAACGTCCAAAGGTGCTTCATAGCAGTGTTATCAAACAAAATTTGACACTAAGGAGATATTAGGTAAGGTGACCAAGAGGTAGGTTTTAAGGAGTGTCTTAAAGGAGGAATGAGAGGTGGAGAGACGGAAAGGTTTAGGAAGGGAATTTCAGAGCTTAGGGCCTAGCCAGCTGAAGGCACGGCTGCCAATGGTCGAGTGATGAAAATCGGGACTGCGCAAGAGACCAGAATTGGAGGAGGGCAGAGATCTCGGAGGGTTTTAGGGCTGGAGGACGTTACGGAGAAAGGGAGAGGCAAGACCACGGAGGGATTTGAAAACAAGGATGAGAATTTTAAAATCGAGGTGTTGCCGGACCGGGAGCCAATGTAGGTCAGCGAGCACAGGGGGTGATGGGTGAACGCGACTTGGTGCGAGTTAGGATACGGGCAGCAGAGTTTTGGATGAAGCTGAATTGTACAACCTGTAACAAGCAAGGATCTTTTCCATCAATGAATAATCTTTGTTTATGAAGACAAACATGACATCCAGTATATTAGATGCAATAAACATTCCAAGCGCCATCCTGTGTTCGGGGAATGCTAACCCAATTAAAAGCGGAGAGGGAGCTTCCCAGAAAATATCTGATGGTAGTTAGAAATATATTTGTGATATTTTACTGCTTTCCATTCAACATTTCTCATATGTCATGGATGAGATTGGGGACTGCCTTTCAAGGGATCAGTAGGGATGAACTGATGACCTATAACACAGCATATTGTCTTATCCATTTAATGCACTGTTACCAGTGATAGGTAGATAGAGATGAGGAAGCCATTTGATCAATCCATCCAGGGAGAACCTCCAGTTCCCTTTCACAGCACTACTATGGATCACCCTTACACCTAGACTATATTTTTGAATGTCCCTCTGTAATCAAAGAGGCACATTTCTCTAACAAAACCAGAGAATGCTGAAAATACTTAACAAGTCAACTAGCATCCATGAAAAGAACTCATTTCAAGTCAACATTTATGAATAGGATAGATAGGTGGTTGAAGGAAAGGGAGATTAAAGGGATATGGGAACAGAGTGGGCATATGGGATTAGGATTACAGTTCATGTGGTCTAGTTGGGTTGAACGGCTTGTATCCATGTTATAATTTCTATATAATTCTATGCAATCTGTTCTCTCCATAAATACCTACTGACCTGCTGAGTGTTTCCTGTATTTTATGTTTTTTCAGATTTCTAGCATCTGCAATTATTTGCTTTTTGTTTAGATATATTTCCCTGCAGCGTTGACTTCATTACTTCACTGTTCAGTTCCTACACTGAAAGAAAGAACTTACGTTTATATTGTACCTTACCACATCTCTCTAGGCAACCATAAAAGTTTTTCACATACAACAAATTACTTTTGAAACAGTCACGATTACAATGTTGGCAAACATGGCATCCCCATTTTTACACCCAGCAAAATCCCACAAGAGAGCATTTTGTTTATTTTTAGTGGTGTTGCTTCAGAGAGGATTGCTGGCCAGAAAATTGAGAGAACTCTTTGATCTTTTTACAATTAATCCAATGTGATTTTTAACAGACAGGTTTTCATCTCAAGGACGGCACCTCCAGCAATGCAGCACCTACTGCACTAAAGTGCCACTCTAGATTATGTGCTCAAGTTCTACACTGGGGTTTGAGGTACAGCAAGCAATTAGGAAGGCAAACGGTATGTTAGCCTTTATTGCAAGGGGGTTGGAGTGTAAGACTAAGGAGGTCGTGCTGCAACTATATAGGACTCTGGTGAGGCCACACCTGGAGTTTGGTCTCCTTACCTAAAGAATGATATACTTGCCTTAGAGGGGGTGCAACAAAGGTTCACTAGATTGATTCCTGGGATGAGAGAGTTGTCCTATGAGGCGAGATTGAGTAGAATGGGCCTATTCTCTGGAGTTTAGAAGAATGAGAGGTGATCTCATTGAAATGTATAAAATTCTTAGAGGGCTTGACAGGGTAGATGCTGAGAGGCTGTTTCCCCTGGCTGGAGAGTCTAGAACTAGGGGTCACAGTCTCAAGATAAGGGGTCGGCCATTTGGGACCGAGATGAGGAAAAATTTCTTCACCCAGAGAGTTGTGAATCTTTGGAATTCTCTACCCTAGGGGGCTTTGAATACTCAGTCGTTGAGTATATTCAAGACTGAGATCGATGAATATTTAGACTCTAAGGGGATCAAGGGAAATGGGACTTGGGCAGGAAAGTGGAGTTGAGATAGAAGATTAGCCATGATCTTATTGAATGGCGGAGCAGTCCCGAGGGGCCGTATGGCCTACTCCTGCTCCTATTTCTTAAGTTCTTACAAATTTCTGGCTCAGAGGAGAGTGATATACCAACTGAGCAAAGATGATATTGAAAAAATATATATGTATAAAATCATGGGAGGTAATTTTGACTTTGGGTGATTGTGTAAAATGGGCGATAATGATTCACGGCCCCTTATACATCTCTCCTGGTTTTCATTGAAGTCGATGGAAATGAAAACCGGGAGAGATGTATAACGGGCGGCTGATCCGAAATCGCACGTTTTACACTATCACCCAAAGTCAAAATTACCACCCGGACATCCTGCATTTGTGATAAGCAAAGAATGAATGTTTTGCAATAAAACTAAACAAAGTCATCATCAGAAGGGTTGCAAGGTGCAACCTTTTTAAATATTGCGATAAAACACTGAAGGAGGATAGCTGTTTGCAAACATTCTGATCCGATTTAGCAAAATCAACGGGGAAACCAGTTGTTAGGTAACGTTAATGCTCGTGATGTGTATAAACCAGACTTGTCCAGTGCTTACACAATTTGACTAACAGAGCACCGAAGTGTGCCTGACAACGCTCCTGTGAAGTGCCTTGGAACATTTTACTGCGATGAAGATGCGATATAAATGCAAGTTGTTGTTGTGTGATTAACATGATTATTTGCATTGAACACTTTGGATTTGGAAAGGAGCTCAAGCAATTATGGTGAGCATTTGGACATACACAGTTCAGGCCTTGCACAGTCTGAATCTGAATACACAAACTGATAGCATGAACCAGGATAATGAATACTTCATTTGAAGAGCCCTCGACACTGCCTGGGTGACAGACTTTTGTACTGGATCCACCGTAATTCAGACCTGTTAAAATTCGACTCAGAGGTGCTTCCAGGAGCTCAGGCGTTGCCTGGTGAGAATATTCAAACATTTATCAGAAAGTTGCAGAACTCCGGGTCTCTCACAATAGGGATCAAGTACTTACCTAAAGAGCTGCACTATGTAAATTATGTTTGTGAGTGTAAACCTGAACAAGCAGATCACTAGGAGCAGGGGAGAGTGAGATGATAAATCCAGATAGAGAACATGATTTCATGGCTGCTATTTGTGACATCTCCAATGCAGCACTTTCAGCATCTGTTTTACTAATTGAGAAACTAAGGTGAAGAGCCAAGGCCCATAATGCAGGAGACCACTGAGGTTAAAGAGAGTAAGAGAGAAGATGAGATAAACCAGGACATAGTGAATGAGCGATGCCGAGCTCGGCCACTAAAAACCTAAAGATTGTAGAATGAGAGGAAGACGGAAGGAAGTAAAGAGTTCCACAATTTCAACAAAGCTTTGGATACAGTGCCTCTTAACTGGAAGATATGGCATAGGTAGAGTGGACAAAAATTGGCTGAAGCAGAGGAAGCAAATGTTCTACATGAAGCTGGACCAACTTGGAAGGAGGGAATCAGTGGGCTGTTTCAGCGATCAGCATTGGGGCCATTGCTGTTTATAATGTGGATAAATGACTTGAAAGTGCTGTCAGAAACAAAGCTCACCCAGGTGGTATCTAACTGTGGCGGGGGTGGGGGGAAGGAGACAACAATCAACTGGGAACAGGCTGATCAAATACAGAAGGACTTGGATATATTGGGGCGCTGAGCTGATAAGTAGCAGATGTGATGGTCAAATGGTCAAATGCAAAGTTAAGAGATTGAGGATGGATAACAAACAGCGGCAATATAAGCTAAATGGTAGAACTGTACAGGGCATAACACAAGAAAGGGATCAGTGGGGGGGGGGGATGTGGGGGACTACTGGTGATCAGATCATTGAAGCCATCAGCATAGTGGGTCGCTGTAATAAAGAGAGCAAATAGAATCCTGGACTGAATAGCCAGAGGAACAGGGAGTGATCTTAATTGTGCGCAGGGTGTTGGTCCAGCCCCACCTGGGGTAATGTGTACAATTCTGGGTACTGGATTATGACAGCGACATCCAGGCATCGGAGAGGGTGCAATGAAGACCACCCCAATGGATAGCTGGGATTAGGCACTTGAGTTATAAGAGGCTGCAGAAACTGCAATTGTTCACAGCGGAGAAGAGAAGGCTCAAGAGTGAGCCTGTAAAAGTATGAGTGGGTGACCTGGCCTGGATGTGAACCAATAGAGTGTGAGTGGGTGACCTGTTCTGGATGTGAACCAGTAAGAGTGTAAGAGTGTGAGTGGGTTACCTGGTCTGGGTGTGAACCAGTAGGTGACCTGCTCTGAGTGTGAATCAGTGGGTGTGTAACAGTGTGAGCGGGTGTCCCGCTCTGGGAGTGCACCAGTGGCTGTGTAAGAGTGTGAGTTGGTGACATGCTCTGGAAGTATTGAGGATTCTAAAAATTCTAGGCAAGATAAACATCAATTTGGTTAACACAGCTACAGATTCTACAACAAGGGGACAGCCTCAGAATTTGAAGAGCGAGCATAAAAAGACAATTTTACCTAGAGGATGGTGAAGGCATGGGATGGACTGCCAAGAGTGGCAATGGTGGCTGATTATGTTAGCAAATTCAAGAAAGAATTCGATAAGTAAAAATTTGATGGATGGATATGAAAGGTATCGTGGAATGTAAGATTTCAAAGACACTGCGATCGGCCAGATGGTCCTCAATGGTCTTTTCTTCTCCTGTACAGTCCCATGTTCTCAATTTCTGATCTTGGGAAAGATTAAGTTAGAGGAGGGGGCTGTGCAATGAGTCTTGGTTTCAACACAGTGTTGAGATTCTATTTAACATTACAGTTTTTATTAATGCATCACAGCTCTGCCTAATTGCACTTAGCATATAATATTCCAACAAATTATGTAACATAAATATGAGAGCCACTAGAAGAGTCACCATAAATGGGCAGACCTTCTGCCATCAGATTAACAATATGAAGCATGGTTAACAATAGAAAGGAGAAGGAATAGTGAGAGGTTTACTAATCAGAAAATAGACTTTGTGATGGAAGAAGTTTGGAAAAAAAAATTAAAGGTGAGCTGATTTGAACAAGCAAGGAAAGCAATTGTTAGCAAAATCAAACCCTTCAGAATTGAATCTAAAGGAAAGAATCGTTCTGGTCAATGTGTAACGCCATCATAAATACATTCATGATGATCTTCTCTTGTTGTTATTTCATTTTGAACGTGTTTATGATTTCACTAGAAATACCAAACAGAGGAATTCTTCATGTGTGTATTTAAGATGTTGCTACACGGGTGATCAGAGCAATTCTTCCCTCCACAGAGGCCAAGATTCATGTAAGAGGTAGAATGATGTTGAATGGAAGATAAAGGGAAAGATTGGCCAGATAGCTAAGGAGCTAGCAGCCCAACATGAGAACCAGCCTGCCAATGCTCAGCACTCCACTCTCAAGCTCTCTCTATCTTGTCACAATCTTGTAAACAGGAATGGCTGGACTCAAGGTATCACATACCATTTGGGCACTGAATAAAACACCATCCTGTTACAGGAAATGATATGTGGAGGTATCTGGAGGATCATTGATAGCTCCCAGGATGTTGGGGAACCAGCAATGATAATGAAACTCTTTTTTTGTCCTTGACTGTTGCAGAGTTGAAACGAAGTGGATGATATTCTGATGACTAATTCAACAATAATGTGAGAGAAACATTTTGACATGATGGGTGTCTGCAGTGGTTTTGTTGAAAAGTAGATCAGTGTAGAAGAGGAGTGTTATAGCTGACTTCTTTCTACTGGAATTACACAATTCCTGGGTATCTTTTGCTTCAATCCACACTTCAAATCTTCGTACAAGTCACATATTTGTTTCATGGATCTATATATTATTCAATCCAAAAAATTTCACCTATCGGTCTTTCGGAACGTGTTCTTGCAAATTCTATGCCAAAAAAATGTGCTGTTGTCAACAACACATGCAAGTCTTAGTTTGTGATTGGATGCTGGTGTAGAAAGTTACCCTGCAAATAGCAACATCAGAAAGAGAAATTTAAAAATAACAACACTTATTGCCTGTGTGAAATTACTGCACTGAAATGATAATGTAAAATCACAAAGTATAATGCTGAGCCAAAACTTGTCTGCATATGTGGTGCAAGTTCCCTTAGCAGGACACCTCAGATGCAGCTGATGGTGAAGGGTGACGTGGCCTTTAGAATTCTGGTACACAGCCCAAGAGAAGATCAAAGGGAAAAAAAAAATCAATTCAGTTCTATTATGATCCAGTTTCTAAGAGCTAATCTGTTCAATTATTTAAATCATAATCGAATTGGATTGAATTGTATCATTTATTACTTTCACTTATGTTTGTCCTTCCTGGAATTGAGGGAGTAGCACCTGGTTACCATGGCAAACCCCACGCAGCAATGATGCTGGAGACCAGCAGCACTTACATAGAATGGAGGGTAGAAATTCTCCACAATGGCTCTCATGTACAAATCTTATCACGCTCATTCCACATTCCTATGTATGCTACTACATTCCTCTGTGCGCTATTTTACACAAGAAAGAAAGACATACAGCGCCTTTCACCACCTCAGGATGTTCCAAGTCAATGAAGTACTTTTGAAGTGTAGTCACTGTTGTAATGTAGGAAATGCAGCAGTCCATTTGTGCACAGCAAGATCCCACAAACAACAATGTGATAATGACCAGGTAATCTGTCTTATCGATGTTGGTTGAGGGATAAATATTGATCAGGACACCGGGGAGAACTCCTCTGCTCTTCTTCAAAATAGTACCATTGAATTCTTTACATCCACCTGAGAGGGCAGATAGGGCCTCGGTTTAAAATCTCATCTGAAATACGGCACCTCCGACAGTGCAGTGCTCCCTCAGTACTGCACTGAAGTGTCAGCCTAGATTTTGTGCTCGAGGGACTGGACTGGGATTTAAACTCACAACCTTCTGATTCAGAGGTGATAACACTACCCACTGAGCCATGGCTGACAGCTAAGGTACGAGTGCGTCTGGAATAAAGTGATTAGCACTGAATTAAAAATGGTGTACGCATTCTCTGTTGATGTGACCAAGAGCTGTAACCAACAAAGGAAGAATGTGAAGCACCATTCCTCCTAGTCTCTATATATACTTGGAAATATATCGCCGTTCCTTCATCGTCGCTGGGTCAAAATCCTGGAACTCCCTTCCTAACAGCACTGTGGGAGAACCGTCACCACACGGACTGCAGCAGTTCAAGAAAGCGGCTCACCACCACCTTCTCAAGGGCAATTAGGGATGGGCAATAAATGCTGGTCTTGCCAGCGACGCCCACATCCCATGAACGAATAAAAAAAAATGTAGGATGAATGAGTTAGGATTTGTATGTTGTTGATCAGAGATTCTACCCACAGGCCTCCTGTTACAAAATGGCTGAATATTTCTGCATGAATGGGTGAGAATTAGATATTTGGGATGGGGGAGGTTGAAAACCCACCGCACAAATCTTCAAAGGTCGAACAGCTTTAGGTGTCAGGAATAGCAAAAATTCTGTTCTCACTTAAAATAAATAACCAATGTTTATACAGTGCCTCACTTGCATTTATATAATGTTTCATTATGTCCTCAGGACATCCCAATGAATTTCTCGAAGACACTGTTCACATACAGAAACATCTTTGGTGGTGCTGGAGGAATGTTGACCAAGAAACCAGGTGAACTCCCTGCTCTATTTCAAATCGTGCCAAGGGTTCCTTGACATTCAGCTGAGCAGACCCACAGCTGAATGCACCTCCAACAATGCGGTGCTTTCTCAGTTCTGCACCGAAGGGACAGTCTAGACTGTGGTGGCTCAAGTCCTAGAGTTAGGCTTGAACCCACGTGGGGTGAATTTCCAGGGGGTTGTCCTACTTCTGCGCCCTAAGTTTCTGCCAAAGTTACTGTGGACAAGCAGGGGAAACCCCGCTGAAACCCCCACCGTAAGCTTTTCATTCAGAGGTGAGACTGCTGCCAACTGAGCTACACTAACAATAGAGTCGGAAGTCATTCTCTGCTGATGTGACCAACTGCCTTAAACAACAAAGGATGGAGTGTGGACCTTTCTTCCTGTTCTCTATATATCATCAAAATAAATGACAATAGCAAAACATTATCACAGTATGTCAAAAGAAAAACCTCTTGTACATCCCACTCCAGTGTGTGACTTATGAACTATTCAAGCAATTTGTACTCCATCATATGAAGTGGTCCATTGAAATTTACTTGTGTGTATTTCCAATGTTACAGTGCAAATTGTGCAAATAACATATTGTACCTATGAACAAGCTGGCTGGAAGTGACCCTATAGGTAAGAAGCTGTTAGTTGGTGTTAACTGGCCTACTAAATGGCTTCTGATAATAAAGTAGGACAGTGCCATTTAAGTACAATTGCACGACACTATTTGTGTTGTTAGGCAGTTTTGGCTTCACATTGACATAACCATGTATTGTATAATTCAGCTGGGAAGTCATCCAAAGCACACTGAGGCAAGCAGTGTGAGACTTCCTCTGGGAGGTTGCCTGACACTTCTTAAGCTTCGCACTTCCAGCAGTATAACTGCAGCCCAGTTTCCAGGCTGTTCACTGAACCAATTGGGAACTTTTTAAATTTAATTTTTAATATTTTTAATTTTAGCAGAGAGCCCATGAGAAAGTTGGTGTTTTGCCAACATTAAATATTAGTTCGCAGTTGTATGAATAGCTCTGGGGATGTGTGCAAGATCTGTGGTGCTGCAAAGACTGAAGTACAACTAAGGTCTATTTGTCTGCATTGCTCTTTAGAAGGACTGATCTGAGACCAGGACCTGTCATATAACATTCGAAAACCGAACTCTTCTAGTTTCAAATTCTGCATAAAAACGGTGATTTTTCTGTACAAAACCATTCCTATTTACTGCAAAGTTTTCTATTGTGCATAAAGAAAGAAAGAGCTTGTATTTATAGAAGCAACTTTCATGACCTCAGGACTTCCCAAAGTGCTGCACAGCCTATGAAATATTTTTTTTTAAATGTAGTCGCTGTTCTAATGTGGGAAACAGGGCAGTCAATTTGTGCATAGCAAGGTCCCAGAAACAGCAATGAAATAGATGACCAGATAATTTATTTTAACATGTTAGTTGAGGGATAATGTTGGCTAGGACACTGGGGAGAACACCACTGCTTTTCTTCATATAGTGCCATGTGATCTTTGATGACCACACAATAGGGCATTTGGGGTCTTGGTTTAACATCTCATCTGAAAGATGACACCTCCGACATGCAGCACTCCCTCAGTACTGCACAGAAGTGTCAGCCTAGATTATGTACTCAAGTCTCTGGAGTGGGGCTTGAACTAACAACCTCTGACTTGGAGGCAAGACTGCTACACATTGAGCCACATGAGAGATCATCCTTGAGATAGAAATTGTTGAGTTTGTTCCCTCTGAGAAACTTGTCATGTCCCGCTCCCATGGTACACTATTTGAAGAAGTGGCGAGTCTTCTCGGTATCTTGGCCGACATTCCTCACCCCAAAAATCAACTGCACATTCATCTCATTGCTGTATGTGGGATCTTGCTATGTGCAAAATGGCTGCAACATTTGCCTACATAACAACAGTGACTGCATTCGCTCCAGCGATATTTAAGGTAGTGTTCTTTCTCTTCCCATTCTGTACCTGTGTATCATCTTTGAATCTCCTCAAGTGGAGTGGAGATGAAGATCACAAACAAAACACTGGACAAATTAATGCAAAGTAGTGTTACACTAGACAGAGGAGAATAATATCCTGACTGGTGGATATATGTCAGACATATGTTTAAAAGTACAGTACAAATCAACTTGTTGAATTTAAAGAGACAGGTCAAATCCAGGTCAGTTATGCAATCAGCACTAATTATCTTTACAGATCAAATATTTGACTTTCTACTTTCCCTGAGCTGGGGCGTGGTAGGGTATGGCTGAATATCGAGACTCTGGCATTATCTGTTCTTTGTTATTATTACTGTGACTAATGGCATCGAATGAATCAAAATATAAGTCTTGGCCTCTTGACATTTAAAGTTCCCGGAAAAATGTATCTCCAGTCTAAACTGCAATATGATTTACTTTCCATCTGCTATTGTGGGAGACAGCATTGAACAGCTCCAGTCAGATGGAAAAAGAGGAAAGATCTTGTGTCCCACTTCCCTCCAAATGGAGAGCTCTAGGTAGTCTATCTTGAAACTGTATCTGACTGACTCAGTGTGACAGAAACTAATCCAGCTAAAGCTGGTACAGCATGCTCGCTGAGGTAATCACCAAGTAAACCATGATTGCAGGACAAGGGAATATAGGAACACATTTTAAGAGGCAAGTTTAGGATTGATGTTAAGAAACACTTCTTCCCACAAAACAGGATGAATATGGATGGTCTTCCTGATAGGGTAGAACAGACAGAAACTCTGGAATCATTCAAAAGGGAGTCAGAATTGGGGATAGAATCTATGGAAGAAGATTGAGACTTTGGAAAGGGTGCAGAGGAAGGTCACAAGATTAATTCCCAGTTTAAAGCATCTTAGTTACCAAGATAGGCTCAAAGAGCTGGGAACTCTACACTTCAGAGAAGCGTAGACTGTGGGGTGATTTGATCGAGGATTATAAGATGGTGGGAGTAGATTGTGTTTGTGTAGACAGTTGATTTCAACTAAATAAGTTAGGGAGAACCAGGGGTCACGATCTCAAGTTATGTAAGGCCGGAACTAAGTTAGATTTTAGGAGGTGGTTCTTTACTCAGAGAATAGTGGACCCGTGGAACAGGTTGCCAGCTCGAGTGGTGAATGCTGATTCGCTGAATTCCCTCAAGCGAGAGCTGGACCTGTTTCTGGCTGGGCTGGAGATCATCTCGTACAAAAGGTGGGTGATGTATGACATTAATCAGGGCCAGTGTTGTCTCCTGGACTAGTGTCAATTGCCTAAGGCGGTTGCAGAGGAATTTTCCAGATTTTTTTTCCCCCTAATTTGCCTGGGTTTTTAATCTGTTTTTTTTCGCCTCTCCCAGGGGATTACATGGCTTTTAGGTAGGGTGGGAGTGTATATACAGTGATGCACAAGGCATTGCAGTTGTGTGGGGCGGGCTGGATGGACCAGTGTATCTTTTCCTGTCCGTTTTTGTTTGTATGTTCGTATGAATGAGCTAGATGGGCTGAATGGCCTCCCACATCGGTCTTGATCTTTGTGAAGTATAACTATAGTACAATGATGGAGAGGAAGTTGGGTAGAGATCTGAACTTATTGGTGCAACACAGAGCAAAATATTTTATAAAGTTTGCCTTTACCGCACATAACCCAATTTTACTTTACTTCACTATGGGTCAGAGGTCAATCCCTGCTTACACAGTACAAGCTTCAAAAATAAACAAATGGCTCATTTTTAAGGATATTAAGGACACAAGGGTTGACAATCCTGACCCTAGTCTCTGGGGCTCATTAGATCTTTGCCCCTTTATCATTACCCCAGGATTTCTGGGGCTTTTCTGGGAGCGCAGAGCTGCCCTCGACTCTTTTGGATCTACTGCAAGTATTGCGCACTGCAAGGAGGTGGGTATGTACCAGGGGTTCCCCAGGCCATGTAAATAGCCAAGGACAGGAAATCCAGGGCTGGACATGAGCAGTGCACATCATTCCTGTCTTGTGAGGCAGGATATTTGCCCTAATGAATGTGGTGACTCTGTGCCCTGAGTTTTCCAGTAGGCAGTAATATCACCATTTAGTTTTCCCATGATTCTAACTGGCAGTGATATTGGAACAGAGGCAAAACAAATTAAATCCTATTGATACCCACACTGATGGTAATGGCTTACTGATGGTAGCTCATTGAAAATTTGGCCAAAAATATTCATAAGGGTAAATGGAATTATCTGGGGTTTTGATAGAGTAAATAGGGAGAAACTGTTTCCAATGGCATGTGGTTGGTAACCAGAGGATACAAGTTTAAGATAATTGGCTAAAATGCCAGTGGGGAGATGAGGAGATTTTTTTTTAATGTAGCGAGTTGTTATGATCTGGAATGCGCTACCTGAAAAGGTAGTGCAATAGTAACTTTATAAAGGGAATTGGATATATACTTGAAAAGGAGAAATTTACACTGTGAGCAAACAGCAGGGGAGTGGGACTAATTGGATAGCTCTTTCAAAGAGCTAGCACAGAGACGACGGGCTGAATGGCCTCCTTCTGTGCTGTATAATTCTATGATTCTGTGTTCATATTGATGCAAAGTGATTTCAAATGCACATTGACACAAATATGGCAGTATAACTTGTAAGTCACTCCCAATCAAACTCCTGAGCGTACTAAAGCCAGAAGGTCGACTCACACTGGTTTGAGTTTGCCCTGGTGCAGTGTATATCCAGCCCGTTGGATTGCCTAGCAGATGGTGCCATTGGCTCTGTCATAACATGAAATGGTCATATTTCAAACCTGCTATGGAACCTCAATAGATGGTTGCAGAACCAGTTCTTTAGTGTTATAGCCCTCATTCCAACCTATAATCCCACCCAACGAGGATTGACGCCAGAAGCAGAACGTCAAAAAACCATTCTAAGAATGCATCCAAGCATGAATGCCCAGATTAGCTTTGTTACTGATCTCGAGCAACTTCCCCTCTGCACAGTCTGATCTGCTAATTGGATTGTTAACTCCACAGATACCAATGTGAGACCAGTAGCTGTAATATAACAATAACATTAGATTTGAACCTGCTCCTGAGTAAATAGATCTGTAAACACTGAGGACTACACTGGTGATTATAAGCCATTGGTGCAGGCCAAACTGTTTGCACACAAACTACCACTTCAGTTGGCTTCATTCAGTTTAGATCCAAAGATTCAAAGACTCATCGCTTAATCTCGCAAGTGTTTGGCACTGCCGTAATATAGAATGAATGATTCAGTGATACTTATTTTCATTTAAAAATCTTTGGGATTTTTTTTTCCAATTTCCTCCTCAGGGGACTAGCTCCTGCTGGACATGATTGCACAAATGCCAGCCATTTTATACCTCACCCAAGCGATCATTCTTTATCTGTGAGTCTAGACTGTGAGTTCAGCAGGCTATTCGACCAAAGTAGCCATCACAGTTAGGCCTGGTCCTATCATCAACAGACATCTGGTTGTGTGTACCGGTAGCAAGAACTGGACGGTGATAAGGGCCAAACCTCGGCCCCATTTTCACTCTCTAGGCTAAGTTATCGAGGTTAGTTGTAATGCTTCAATCACCACCTTGGCCGAGATTAGCAAACTGGGGACATATTGGAGATCAACCTGGTCTATATGGTTGAGGTGCACATAGAGTAATGAATTTGCCCAGTGAGCCTTTGGGACCTCTTTTGTACTTTCTAAAGTACAATTCTATATAAATGTGTAGCAATGGCACAGGAATCATAGCCCTGTACAATTGTAGTACAAAAATGAAAGAACAAAATCCAACCAAAGAGTTCACGATCACAAGGTATTTACAGATGAGGACGGCCGTTCAGCCTATCTTAGTTCACCTAACCAGAAGGACCATTTAGCATATACTTCACTGCTATATCTGAAAATCTATTCCATGTATAGATCACTTCATGTGTGAAGAAAAACTCCTGCTAACTGTCCTAAATGTGCCTTGAAGGCAAGGTGGTACTGGGTTAATAAGGGAGACAAACTCCAATTTGTTCATTGCAGTCATGCCTAGACACAATTGTGCTGTAATCTGCTCGATTAGCAATTCTTGAAAATTGTCAAAAAACACAGTGTTCAGCTGGTCTTAAAGCTGTTCTATAGACTTTGGCCCCTCAAATTGGGTGGTCCACCTTTGAGTCCAAGTCTGATTGGTCAGGGTCGTCAGGGGTCAAATTGACTCCAAATTCTAATGGTAGATTTTTCGCTCTCTCCCCGCCCACTTTCACTGCGGTTAATCAAGTAGTCTATTAGTCATCTTCCAGCTCAACAAATCAGATTTTTAACCTTCAATTGCTGAGAATGGGACAAAATCCATTTAAAAATACAGCAGAAGTTTACACATAACGGACAAACAGTTGAATAAAAGGGGAAGAGAACCGATCATCTTCTGTGTGTTAGTATTTTCATCGACAAAGAAAAATGTAAAAGGCTACACAATGCTAAAAAGACTGTCCACACACAACAGGCCTAAGCTTTCAAAGTGTTGTACAGTAATAGTATAATTCCACCTTGTGTCAATACATTGTACGTTGGACAATGAATCCCTTCTATGTTTGGATAACATAGTTGTTTAGACTTTCCTAAATATTCCAGATCTACAAGTACTATAGGCGCCATGGAGCTTGAACTTGGCCCTGTGTTGAGAAGGACATTATAGACATCCCACTTCTCATCACACTGCATGATATGTCTCACATCAGAATTCAGCTTCTTGATTAAAAGGCCAAAAAGAATAAAAAGAACATCTGCGGAAGACTAAGAATGTTCTTGAGCCCAGCCAAAACAAGAATGTTTATAATTCAGTGTGGCTTTGGCAAGAAATGCTTTGCTTCTATTGCCTCAAAGTTGGGTGCTATGGATCAATGTCAATGGTACAAGCTTTTAGAGCCTTTGAGCTTTGAGACTAGGAAGCCAAGTCAAAAAGTAATAGATTCATTAAAAGTGCAGTCGACACCAATATTATACGCGAGCCCTTCGGATATTGTGGAATAATGATGGTATCCTGTAACAGATGGCTAAAAATCATTGAATAACATGCTCGTATCATCAGATGCCCTTGCTGAGAATGTATCACTGCCCTCTACTTCCGCACTACTCCGCATGCCAATGCACCTCCTGATGTCATATTGTAGCCAGACACCCAGCCACAATCGGTAGTTCCTACCGTTTGAATCTATTCAGTTGTTTGCTTTAAAATTTAAAACAACATGGACCCTCCATCACCAGGGGAAGGAACAGAAGCTGTACCAGAGGTTGGCTTAACAGAGAGTTTACCTATTTTGCCATTAAAGCCATAATTTATCCAGACTGTTGTGTTGTTCTTCATACCCAGAACAAGCTCTGCCTTTAGCCAGTCTCCACCATAAGTTCTTTATCAACTTATAGTTCAGTGAAAACTGAAAATCTGCTTTTCACGTACAAGCAGTGATATGGCACAGTGTGAGCTAGCTACTGACAAAAAGCAATGTGCTCGAGCGTATAACTTGTCCACAACAATTAATTAAAAGAGAGGGTAGAGTTTGTATTTCAGCTGACCAGCCCCTAATTGGCAGTCGTCACCAAGATCATTCCGTTTTCTGTGCAATCTGTATGATTCTCAGCTCTTTTGTTACTGATAGCACATTCTACCACTGCAAGATGATCAAGGACTGCTGAACCACACATGACATAGCACAAGTAACACAAGACGGGCTGTAAATAAATATTGGAAATGATTTATCCATCTATGTTATTCCATTTATTTATACTTGAGATATTGAGCTAAAAGAAACTCTTAAATGAATTCAAAATGAATACCAAGAACTTCCCAAAAATTCTACCATTTACAGGACTCTTGTAAGTAATCAAATTAATTCTACCAAGTTATTTTTTCTTTACAATTCAGATTTATGTATTTACGCCAGTCATATGGAACGTTTTTTTCTTCAATTTTACCACATGAAAATAAATGAGAGGTTAACTTACCATCACTGTATTCTTTCTGCTAACTGTTGAAATGCTCTCATTCCCAATCTTTCCTCAGCACTTGTTTTCTGCCAAACTATTCTGCTTTTCATTCAGTTCAGGGCAGCTGTGGCGAAAGCAAGTGATTTCTGTTACTCTTTCTGTGCCATCTTACCACACTAAAAAATGATTTCAAAGAAAGGTACCCGCCAAACCTCTTGAAGATCTTGTGCGAACAGGAGCAGGGAGTGAAAAATTTGCAGGGGGAGTCAATCGTCAGTAAAAGATACTTAAATAGAGCCCATGAAAGTGGAAACCCAGAAAAGTTGATCAGATGGAGAAGCTAGTACATGCATTGCAATACTGTCAGTGTCGGGTATCACATAGATGAAACAAACAGACTGGTCAGCTATTTTTATATTTGGATAGTTATTTTGACGGGATACTTACTCTATCTTCTAGAATGAAAGCCTCAGCTGCAGCTAAAACATCGTGTAGTCCCTCAAAATGCCTGGATGCTTTCTGATCTGGTCGTGCTTTATTTTCCTAATAACTTGTTTTTGTGTACGTTAAAATGAACCAAGGCTTACACACAGAAGCACATGATCCTTAGTCGATGTTCTACCCCATAAATAGAAATGTTGCATCATCAGGTCAAAATAAGTGTAGTCATACCTTTGCCAGTATAATAGTCATCTACTGGGACAAGATCTGAATTTTCCAGTACAGTACACTGCTTCGTCACCTCACTGTGCGAATTAGAGACACAAGGTTAACACAGAGCGATTTGTGCTGTATTTTCTTTTAGTAAATCCATTGTTGTGTTATTGTTGTTTATTATAGAGCCGGGCATATAATACCAGGCTAATGAACTTCTCAAACAGATGATTGACCTCAAATATGCATTTTTAATCCTGGTGAGTTTTATGGAGTGGTAACTAGATTCTTTAGAGCCAAACCTCAAGGCAATCTCCTATGTGTGTGCTGTTTAGGCATTTGGGACAATTTAAAAGTAGAAAGGAATTTATGGGGCATTTCTCTTTAAGAGTTTCAGACACTTACCTCTCAGCAAAGAAGGTCAGAAGACGTGCACAGGATATCTCAAGCAAGAGAACAGCACACTTTCCAGTTCTCTGCTTAGTCAAGTAATCCCCCGCAGCCTTATATGCAGACAAGCAATACTATAATAGGCCATGGTTACAGTGGCTAAGTTCCCAAGAGCCCTCACTACAGTGATCTCACAGTATGAGTTGATGGACATTCACACGTGTTGTAGGATTATGGGGTGGGGGGGGGGGGGGAAAGAGATCAGCCATCAGCCAGTGATTCATGAAAGAAGGCAGATATTTACTTATCCACGGCTAGATCTCTGTGACAGAGTTGGAATCGCAGGCTGCGCAGCTCCCAAATATCAATAGCAATTCAGGATTTTTTTTTTTGAATGGGAAATAACATTGAAAATCAACAACTTACATTTACACAGTGTCTTTGGAAAAATGTCCCAAGACGCTTCACGGAGACATGAGAGAAACAGACGCTGAGGCAAAGGAGAGACTAGCAGAGGTGACGAGGTTGGTTTAAAAGAGGATGTGAAAGGAGGTGTGGTAAGTGTGGAGGCAGAGGAGTTTAGGAAGGGAATTCCACTGAGTGGAACTTAGCTGACTGAAGGCACTGCTGTCATTGGTGGGACAAAAAGAGGAAAGGCATTAACAGGAGTCTGGAGGCAGAGGAAGGGAGAGTTTGGGGGAAGGGGATTATATCAGTACTGAATATTAATCGTTCCCTACCCGTATAGACTGTCCGCCATGTTTCTCCGAGGATTCCGCGGCTCTTCTGCCAAAATATGGTGGGCGAGTGGGAAAATCCCCCCTGCGAATTCACCCCCTTGAGTATAGAGGATTAAGGGGTGATCTAATTGAGGTGTTTAAGATGATTAAAGGAGTTGATAGGGTAGATAGAGAGAAACTATTTCCTCTGGAGGGGGAGGCCAGAGCAAAGGGGGCATAACCTTACAATTGGAGCAAAGCCATTCAGGGGTGATGTCAGGAAGCACTTCTTCACACAAAGGGTGGGGGAAATCTGGAACTCTCTTCCCCAAAAAGCTGTTGAGGCTGGGGGTCAATTGAAAATTTCAAAATTGAGATTGATAGATTTTTGCTAGGCAAAGGATATTAAGGGATATGGAACCAAGGTGGGTAGATGGAGTTAAGGTACAGCTCAGTCATGAACTAATTGAATGGCAGAACAGGCTCGAGGGGCTGAATGGCCTACTCCTGTTTCTATGTTCTTATGTTGATTTCTCTGTTATGCAGGCGATGGGCCATTGGTTTGACTTCATCTCTGTGCACTGGAGTACATCAACGTCTTGCAGAGGTCATTAAGAATCGTTCCAAACATTAAATCGTGTTTTAAATGTCTTTGTCTTCACAGAACATGTATGGAATAAATAGGAAGGAGGAATTTTTCAAACGCGCGCTCCCAGTTGCACATACCGGGAAATAATGGAAAGCTTCTGCAACGTTTTACCTCCGGTTTTCCAATACATCCCCCTTCCTGGGGGAGGGAAGCTCCATGCCAAGAGCACGCATTTGCAGGTAGGCCCTATGGTGTTTAAACCAGACTCTAAGAACTCACTAAAACCACCAAGCCCCTTTCTTTCTTAGATGAAGCTACATCTCCCAATGGAGGAGGTTATGGAGGGGGGGATGCTCTCACAAAGGTGGAGCTGTGGAACATCTCTCTCTGACCTTTAACACTCCAAGGCCCAAATTGAATTTCAAAAGCCATACTGTTCAACCCTAACCAGTTGCAGATGACATCTCATTGTCTCAGCAGCATTGGAGCCCTTTGCTTATCTTACGCATTTGATCATCTTGGGGCTGAAATTCTAATTGTTTCTGAAGAAATAGGATGAATGACTGTTTTTAATCCACATTTTTGCATGATTACCTAAGTTGCTCTTACATTTTATTATTTAGGTAATTGTCTACATTTTAGTCTAAGTTTTCCCAGTGTGCTTTGGCAACGAGGGACCCTGCATTCTGGCAGCACGTCAGGAACAACGCAGCTCACTGACTGCATTTTTCCATCTGCTCAAGTCAATTGACAGAATAACAGGCAATTTTCCGCTATGCAGTGACAGTGGCCAAGGTTCCTCACTCCTGGGATGCACTCGGAAAATTAACCTCCTTTCCATCATCTCTACCTTGGTTTCCTTACCCTTCTCTGTCAGACAGAAAGTGGCTTGAGCCACTTCTCCTGCTCTGTCTTCCCCTTTGGACTGAGCACTTCCCTCTTTTCCACAGATTCCTTGTTGGTATCTCGTAGCCTCCCTACACCTCCAAGGTTGGCTAGATCAGAAAGTGGGGGAAATTACCCACCCATGTTGAACTAAACCTTCTTTGTTGAGTCCTTCAGTGCATCGAAGTTCACATACCTATCTGCTCTGTTTGTTGCTCCTCACCAGTTTCACCAACATCTCAGCCAGGACAAGGTGACTATCAGATCTGTTTTCAGTTCCTCAATACACCCTCATCTTACACACAGATGCAAGGTGTTCCTCCCTTATTACAGTACTATGTAGTTCACTAAAGCGTTAAGCAGACTCGTAATGTAGAGAAATGGCACAAAGGACTTGTTGGCACTCTATAGTGTAGCTGGAAAGATTACCAGATTGCTAAAGGAAATATATAAAGGTACAAAGTCCTGTATGAAGATGTTACAATGGTTTGAGGTGAAGACAGGAGTTCATCGGGGTTGTATTTGTCTCTCATTTCATCAATATTGCTACAACCATATTATGAGCAAGATAATGGGAAGTAGACACTGACGTAGGTAAGGACCCAGTAAAAAACCTGGACTATACACATGACACCATTTTCATTAGATCCTAGATGCTAATATTATGATGACTTAGGAGCTGGATGATAAAGAAGTGGGGTCTCAACATCAGCTTTCCAAAGGCCAAGATTATGTATGATGAAAGGCACAGAGGGATGAAGTAAGAAAGTGAAAAGTAGACACTGATGGTCTGAAGGAGGAAGTGACAGATGAGTTTATACCGGCAAAGTTTTCTGTCTGATAAAGGGGAAGAGATGCAATGCTGTGGCTAAAAGTATTTGATGGATTATAGAAACCACACTGGAAGAGGAGAGGCATGTCTGGGGTTATTGTAGGCAGAGTATGTGAGGCTAATGTCCAGTCAACACTTCTTAATGGTGTTGAAATTAAGGCCATAGACAGGGCACAGAAGAAGAGGCTGCATACTTTTGGAATCCACTCTGCCTTGAGGATGTTGTGCATACGTAATAAGCGGTTTGTGTGCAGTAACAGTGCATGTTACAGCAAGAAGACTGCAATGAACAGGGCTTGCTAGTTGTGTGTGGGACCTTGCTGTGCACTAATTGGCTGCCACGTTTCCTACATTACGATAGTGAATATACTTCAAAAGTACTTCATTGACAGTAAAGCACTTCGGGATGTCATGAGGTCATGAAAGGCGCTATATAAATGCAAGTCTTTCTTTTCTTTTTGGCTGAAGATTAGTATCACTGGACGAGGGAATGAGCCAAGCCGAGACCAGAAATACATGAAAAACCAATGCCGAGATGGTGGGATTAAGTACGTAAAAGCGTGAATGGAAGAATGACACAGAGAGACAGCTGAGGGAAATTGAAGAGCTTAAGAGCAAATCATATCGTATCTATGGTCAGACTGGTTATGACAACCGACTGACTGATTGGATCACATCCCTGCTCATTCTTCTTTTTTAAACTGAGTTCCACTCTTAGTTTGAAGGTGATAATCTCCAGTTAATACTGGTGCATCGTGCCTGCGTGAAGCTATCCAGCATAAGAAATATGTACAACTCATTAAATACAAATTCTAGGTTCCCATTGCTGCTTGACACATATTTCTTCCATCAGCAAGGGGCAGCCATTCTGGATTTACCATTGCTGCCCCATAATTGTCCAACATGATATGTGCTTATATAAGGCAGAACAGATCTTGCCCATTTTTCCTTTCCCTTAAAATTGACCACTTCCCACCAGCAGCCCAGCTAGGAGCTGCTTAAACTTAACCACTTGAGACTTAAATGTCAGTCAGATTAGGTTTTGTACTCACAGCCGTCTCTGGTTGGCTGTTCAGGGCTCCCTAACTTTAGAGATGGCAGGATTGTTTGGCTCAAGAGCACAGTCAGACAATTTTAATACATTAAAATAGATGCAATGCTTTCACTGGATACTGATAGAAAAAGAAAACAAACAATATTGATTTGTCTATGATTACTTTTATGTTCTCTTTCTGCCTTTCAAAAATGATTAACCCTTTAAGCAGTGAAATTCCAGTGCACTTTTCATACCTTGGTATCTATTACATTGTAGGGGTAATTCAGCACTCCTGCACTTCCAGTATGCCTTCAGGGAGTGTGGCTCAGAGACAGGGCTACAACATTGTAGCTGCCGTTCTCTGACCCGTGCTCCCTGCCAATATGGCTCCCTGCTGGGAGCTCAGGATTGGGGAAATTATGTTTATAGAAACGGCTCTCAGTAAAGTTTAAATTAAATCCCCCCAACTTTCTCCCATCTTCTGATGTCAGCCACAGGTTCTGTGGACGCCAACCATCCACCAGTACCTCACCAAAGTATTCGAGTGTCAGCAAGCTATTGGACTGTAGGTGGGACCATAGATGAAACTGATATTCTCCTCACCTGATATCCCCACTCAGACCCGTTCCAGCAGGAATGATTGGTTTGCATCTGGAGTGGAAATTTGGGCTTGATTTTTCCCTCCCTGGCCCAGGGATGCTGAGGTCAGCTAACAAGACAGACAAATGATTAAACCTCGGACTTCACTGGAATATATTGCTCAGTTTTGCATGGGCCAATTGAGTCATTGGGCAGCTATACATGTAAAGAAATCTTTACATTATAAAATACAATCAAGAAGTGCTCAGGAAAAAAAATGCACAATTTCTGAACTTTTTGCTTTTAACTTGTGATCCTATTAAAGCTTTTATTTTAATACAAACATTATAGCCTTATTTTTGCTAGTTACTGCTGGCAGCAAATGAACCTTGCCCGTCATTGACGCTTGTCGGCCAAACCAGTATCTATTCAGAAAACTGACCCCTTTGTTTTCATCTAGACCTGGTCTGAAATGTCACACCTTATTTGTCTGTTTTTCTCTGCTTTGCAAAATAATTGAATTTTTTTCCCCAACAGAACTTCATTGGTGATTTCGGATCCCTGTACAATAGTCCTGTTTACAATGCATAGCGATTACGCAAATACTGCAACAGTGCAGCACCTACGTCATCACAAGTTATTAGCAAGGATTAGCACAGGATTTGGAAATATGTTGCAACACCCTTTGCGAACAGGCAAAGGATTAGTAATAAGAATGTCGCAAGACATGGGGATGCACAAAATTTTTAAAAATTGACTTTCGTCTGATTCTAATATTCTAAACGTTCTAAGAAATCAGATCAAGGACACTGTGCTAACGAAATATATTGGAAAAATGTGAAAACATACCCTGGTACAAATGGAACTCAAAGGTAACATCAATAGAGACCCATTGTTTGATCCTGTTCTTGCCCCACGGAACTTATTTCCTCCTATCTCAACTCTATTTTCTCTCCCCTCGTCCAATCTCTTCCGACCTACATCCGCGACTCTTCTGACGTCCTCCGCCACTTTAACAGTTTCCAGTTCCCCGGCCCTAACTGTCTCCTTTTCACCATGGACGTCCAGTTCCTCTACACCTCGACCCCCCCACCAGGACGGCCTGCGGGCCCTCTGCTACTTCCTTGAATGGAGGCCCAACCAGTCCCCATCCACCACCACCCACCCCCGCCTTGCTGAACTTGTTCTTATGTTGAACAACTTCTCCTTTGACGCCACTCACTTCCTCCAAATAAAAATTGTCACTATGGGAACCCATATGGGTCCCAGTTATGCCTGCCTTTTTGTGGGATAGGTGGAACATTCCTTGTTCTAGTGCTAATCAGGTCCCCTCCCTCACCTCTTTTTCTGGTACATTGATGACTGTATCGGTGCTGCTGCCTACTCTTGCCCTGAACTGGAAAATTTCATCAACTTTGCTTCCAATTTCCAACCTTCCCTTGCCTTCACCTGGTCCATCTCCTTCTCTTCCCTTCCTCGATTTCTCTATCTCCATTTCTGGGGATAGGCTGTCAACCAATATCTATTATAAGCCCACTGACCCCCACAGCTACCTTGATTACACTTCCTCTCACTCCGCTTCCTGTAAGGACTCTATTCCCTTCCCCCAGTTTCTCCGTCTCCGTCTCATCTGTTCTGATGATGCCACCTTCCACAACAGTGCTTCTGATATATCTTCCTTTTCCTCAACCGAGGATTCCCCTCCACTATAGTTGACAGGGCCCTCAACCGTGTCCGTCCTATTTCCTGCACTTCTGCCCTCATCCCTTCCCTTCCCTCCCAGAACCATGATAGGGTTCCTCCTGTCCTCACCTTCCACCCCACCAGCCTCCACATTCAACATATCATCCTCCGCCATTTTCACCACCTTCAGCGCGATCCCACCACCAAACATATCTTCCCCTCCCCTCCCCTTTCAGCATTCCGTAGGGACTACTCCCTCCGCGACACCCTGGTCCACTCTTCCATCGCCCCAAACACCTGCTCTCCCCCTCACGGCACCTTCCCGTGCGAGCGCAGGAGATGCAGCACCTGCCCATTCACCTCCTCCCTTCCCACCGTCCAGGGTCCCAAACACTCCTTTCAGGTGAAACAGCGATTTACTTGGACTTCTTTCAATTTAGTATACTGGATTCACCGCTCACAATGCGGTCTCCTCTACATTGAAGAGACCAAACGCAGATTGGGTGATCGCTTTGCTGAACACCTCCACTCTGTCCGCGAGTGTGACCCTGACCCGACGGTCGCTTGCCATTTTAATTCTCTGTCCCACTGTTCCAATGAAGCTCAATGTAAACTCGAGGAACAGCGTCTCATCTTTTGTTTAGGCACTTTACAACCTTCCGGACTCAACACTGATTTCAATAACTTCAGATCATAACCACTGCTCCCATTTTTTCGGACAGCAAGTGCTGGTAATGGTTCTGCTGTTGCCATTTCCAGCTACTCTAGACCAGTCTTTTGTTTCTTAACCTGTCCCATTACCACCCTCCTTGCCTTGCACCATCATCCCTTTTGTCATTTAATCACTCGTGCCCTCCACCCTATCACAGATCTTCCCTTTTGTTCTTTCCTCCCCTCCCCTTCCCCCTTTCCCTGGCTCTGTACTTGCTCAAAAACTTTAACTAATTAACATCTTCCAGTTCTGGCAAAAGGTTTTTGACCTGAAACGTTAATTCTGTTTCTTTCTCCACAGATGCTGCCTCATTTGCTGAGCTTCTCCAGCATTTTCTGTTTTCATATCAATTGTTTTGAAGCAGATAAGAAAGCAAAGACATAACAGATTTGAGTTGCCTGAATGGGCTACAATAACAACTTGCGTTTATGTAATGCCTTTAATGTGGACAAGTGTCCTATGGGGCTTCACAGAAGCATGGGGGGAACAAAATGGATGCTGAACCAAACACGGAGAGATTAGGAGAGTGACTAAAAGCTTGGTCAAAGAGGCTATAGGAAGAAAAGTGGAAGAATGTACTGTTAAACTACGTTAGAAACATTTTAAAATAGTGCTGGTTATAACATAGGAAGCCTGACGGAAAAAGCCGAAGCAGAAGAAACCATGGATAGCAGAAGTAATGAAGAGGAATGTAAATTATGAGATAATTTTCATAAAAATGGAATATCTTGTCCAAGCATTTTTTTTTAACTGTTTTTTTCAGTTCCAATTAATTTTAAAACATCACATTCAAAATGGAAGTCATGCATTGATTTAAAGCCCATATATTGGCTAGAATGATGGTGGCCTGGATTCTCCTCCCATTGGCGGTCCTCACACCTGTCAGCGTGAAATCACCACAATCATCCAGAGTATTTTTTCCCTTATTGGCCCTGGGTCTTTTCTTTGCTTTTGTTGCCTCGCCCAAGAGATTACATGGCTGCAGGAGGGGGAGGGGTGGGAGGAGAGAGGGAAGGAGGAAGTGTTTGGTTATGATGCTCCAGCCATCATTGTGTGGGGCAGGCTTGATGGACCAGTTGTACATTTCCTGCCCGTCAATTTCATATGTTTGTATGTAACCCACTGCAATTTCCCTCCAGGACCCTCATTAACCTCGCAGGGCAGCTTTAAGGCCAGAAAGGCACCCTTTATTGACTTACCGCTGCTGGGAGGGAGGGAAATAAAGTTTCCTCCCACCCTAAAAGGCTGCAGCCAGTTAAAATGCAAGATCACTTTTCGACAAGGCTGCAGAAGGAGCAGCAGCCTTGGGGGTGTCAGCAGCTGGAAGATTTTCCAATGCACCTGTGGAGGTGCTGCTGGCAGAAGTGAGGGCCAGGAGGATCTACTTGATGGGCACTGAGGGCAGGGGTCTCAGAAGTGAGTGGTGCAGGCTGACTGGAGGGAGGTGGCATATCCAGTCAGTTCAACCTCCGCCACCCAAGAACTGCTATACAATGCAGGAAGAGGTTAATTGACCTCACAAGGGTGTCCAAGGTAATTCAAAGTGCTGGTGACATCATGCATCCTCTATCACTCATATAGATTTACTCACCTCCTTACTTATTATAACCTGGTGGATTTGAGGCAGTAGCCTTTAAGAATGAATTTTACACTGTTTAGCACACCCCAAATCTATGCCAAAATGGGTGGCCATTCACAGGAGAATCTAGGCTCATAGGTCTACAGTAACATTTTGTAGGGTTAAATAATAGGCAAATATTTTTATTGCCAAACTCATCAAGGGCGAATGTCCAACTAGAAGCAATCACAGTAATCCAATCAAGGAGGCTGCTTTCATCATGATCCAAAGGGAATTAATTGAATTAATGGTGATTTGAACCATGGATCAATGAAACAGCCCGAACATAGATTGATCGCCATTGTCATACCTTTGTGTTTATAAGTTGTGAAGATTATTTAACATTATTCAAGTCAATTACCTCTATCTCATAGACTGACCTACAAAGGGTTTTTCTGATTGTAAGAACTCAACGCAGGTCTGGGACCAAACTGGCTCAGTGTCACACTGCATTTACCTAATGAGCCAGCGGGGGAATTGATTCAACATATAGGAGTTGGGGGATAACTCATTTGAAGAAATTCTGGGTTTTATTATCTATATGAATTATTTGATCAAACTAAGGAAATAGAAATGGATTAAAGAAAACAAAATGCAAGAATTAGTTTACTGAAGGGTGTTTTCTGAAGAAAGAAAGTAACACAGAGAATCATATGTTCCAATCCAAACAAGGTTGCTTAGGTCAGACCTGGGTCTCAACACAACTTAATCTTCAGTGAACGAACAATTAAAATATTCAAAGCAGCCTCTTACTTTTTTTTCCCCCATGAGAAACTTTTACAAAGAGAATTTTGACCACCAACTGGGCTAAATAACATGTTTTGATATTCTTCAAGAGGGACATAGGAATACCGTCTGCAATTAAATTCATGACTCAGTTAAAAGACAGCCTGACAAATACTTTCAACAGCCAAATGTAAGGAACACATCTGCCATGAGTTAATCAGCTTATAATTGGGAATGATTTAAGGAGTCCTTCTAGTTACCATAATATCCTATGTATATGTAGCATGGACCTGTTCTGTGTCATTGCCTTTTCAATAAAAACCTTGTAACTAACTTCCAGAGAACATAAAAACCTGGCTAAGTGTTTCAATTGTTGATGTTACAGTAGGTGTTATTAGGTAATTCATATATTGATTTAAATTCCCAAGCAAACAAGTGACAGAAGAATATAGTCATAATCAACAACTTGCTACCTTTAATGTAGTAAAATGTCCCAAGGCGCTTCACAGGAGCGTTATTAAACAAAATTTGACACTGAGCCACATAAGGAGATATTGGGACAGGAGACCAAAAGCTTGGCCAAAGAGGTAGGTTTTAAGAAGCATCTTAAAGGAGGGGAGGTAGAGAGTTGGAAAGGTTTAGGGAGGGAATTACAGAGCTTATAATAAACTCATTAAAAAATCAGAAATTTGCCTTATCTGTAAGAAAAGTTCATTTTTGCAAACAACAAAAAGTTGTTCAACACATTGCCAGTTCACTGATGATCTTGAAGCAACTGATATCTATGAGTATCAATTTAGAAACTATGACTGATTAGAAAAGACAACAAATGCCTTCCACTGTGTTTTTCCTGAATAAAGCTCCTGATTTGGCCAAGGAACCTCTCCATCTCAAATCTATCTAATAGCTGAAACAGAAATAGCAAGTGTTGAAAATAATGGTATTTAAAAGAACTGGATGAACACAAGATGAAAAAAAAGTACTTACATCAGCTGTGCATTACAAAGAGGCATTTAATTCTGATTTACAAATTATAGCTACAAAAACTTACATTTATATAGTGCATTTAACATAGTAAAATATCCCATGGTGCTGCACGGGAGAATAATCAGACAAAATTTGACACTGAGCCACTTAAGCAGATATTAGGACAGGTGACCAAAAGCTTGGTTAAAGAGGTAGGTTTTAAGGAGAGACTTAAAGGAGGAGAGAGAACTTGGAGAGTCTGAGAGGTTTAGGGAGAGAATTCCAGAGCCTGAGGCCTAGGCAGCTGAAGGCCCTACCACCAATGGTGGAGCGATGAAAATCGAGGATCTGCGAGAGGCCAGAATTGGAGGAGTGCAGAGATCTCAGACGGTTGTAGGGCTGGAGGAGGTTACAGAGATAGGGAGGGGTGAGGTCATGGAGGGATTTGAACACAAGGATGAGAATCTTAAAATCGAGGCATTGTAACCAGTGTAAATCAGCAAGCACAGGGATGATGGGTGAGCGGGACTTGGTGTGAGTTAGGATACGGGCAGCAGAGTTTCGAATGAGCTCAAGTTTATAAAGCTTTTGGGTTAGATCTTGGCGCACCCACTCGTACTTTTGTTTAATCAATCATCCAGAACCATCATCACTGGGTAATAGTTAGTACTTCTGGCAAAGAGTGGGGACTGGACAGCGATGATTACCCAGTAGTTGTGCAGCAGCTCCTGGAGAATGTTGAGCAAGGGCCTAGAAATTACTGTTGGTATAATAGTGAAGTGAGGAATGTTGTATGAAGGTATTAAGCACACTCATACAGCATTTCTCTGCCTGCTATTCTAATGGAGATATTTGCCTCTTTAAAATAAACAAGTTAATATCTTTGATAAAAAAAGTAGTACGAGGAATATCATTTGAAGTTAAATGTTAGTCCTCCAATATTGGCAACAGTTATTTTTAGGTTTACATGTTGGTCGGTCATGTAGCCCCAGGCTAGAAAAATAAGCATTTGATACAATCATGTAATTCTGTATAATCGGTATCAGCTGTGGCACAGTTGGTAGCATTCTTGCCTTCTGCATCAGAAGGTTGTGGGCTCAAGCCCCATAATCTAGGCTGACACTTTAGTGCAGTACTGAGGGAGTGCTGCACTGTTGGAGGTACAGACTTTCTTGACGTTAGAGTGATGAGATGTTAAACTGAGGCCTTGTTAACCCTCTAAGGTAGATGTAAAAGATTTCATGGCACTATTTCAAAGAACAGCAGGGAAATTACCCCTGGTGTTCTGACCAATATTTATCCCTCAACCAACATCACTAAGAAAACGTATTATCTGGTCGTTAGTACATTGCTGTTTGTGGGACCTTGCTGTTCACAAATTGGCTGCTGCGTTTCCTACAATACAACAGTGACTACAGTTCAAAAAAGTACTTCATTGGCTGCAAAGTGCTTTGGGATGTCATGAGGTTGTGAAAGGAGCTATATAAATGCAAGTTCTTCCTTTTTACGTAACGAATTGGATAAATTGTATTGCTCACCATCCGTCAAAAATTGTTTCCAGTCTTATTTAGCTCACTGAAAACGGGTTGCTTGTTTGATGGCTAGCTGCTCATATCCTAAGGGGATGGGTGTCCCAATCTCCTAGGGTTCAAATCTTGTTCCACTCCTCTTTTGTAGTTTATGTATAAATGATCTTGTGTAGAACTATAATAATACACGGTTACCACGTAGTAATTTATTGGGCAAAACACACAGCTTTGACTCCACTGGCTTGCTGGATATCATCTTAGAATCATAGAATCTTAGAATGATACAGAATAAAAGCACCAAGCTGTTCATCACTAAACTGTACATGCCAATAGCAGATTTAATTATATTATCAATATGTTTTTAGAACAAGCAGAAAAAATACCTTGGAATAACAATGAATACCTGTCTGCCTTTTGAAATTCATATTCATCAATTGAGTGCCAAAATAGCCCAGAAGCTTTTGTTCTTTTGTCAGATAAGAGAAGGACCCACAATCAGTGGGAAACTTATAAAGCAGAAATATATTTCAATGAATGCAGTCTACTCATCATTGCTCAGTTTTCAATAGAAACCAAGTGCAATCTTTTAAGGTCAGAATCAAATGTGGCCATTTCATACTTTGCACAGGGTGTTTTGTTATGATATTTAGGCATCCACTGTGTCTCTTTAAGACATCGAAGCCTGATTTTGACCTGCTGGCGACATGGAGTCTTGCTGATGGCAGCCAGTGGGCATTAAATCGGGCGCACAAGGTCACGCATCTAATTCATTACATGCCACGCAGTTTCGGGGCGGAATGAGAGCACGCTGTAGACATCCACAAGCCTGATTAATATTGAATGATAATTAAAATAGGGTCTCCTGCTGAATTTCATGCATTCAGATGAGGCTCCACCCCCAGCATTCACCTCACGTGACTGGCCTGGTTTGGAGTAATTCTCAAAGCAAGTTTGTAGTTGTTTCTGTTTCTGGGTCCCCCTTCTCTCCTTCTGCATTGAACATATCACATACTTTTCTTTCCTTCTATTTTTTCTGCTTTTTTTTGCTGAAGCCTTCAGTTAGCAAAGCCCACACCTTGCTGAAATCTTGCCTGTTACTTCTGCAGTACAAGTTGCACCTAATGTGGTTGGGAGAATGGGAATCCCTTTGGCTGTTCTCACAGCTCTGCATAAGTTGGACAAGGAGGACCAGTTCCTGAAGGGACAACAACTACAGGTCCAAAGACAGCTCACACGGTCTGTTTGCTTCCATCAGTACCCAAAGACCTGTGTTTAAAGACTGTGTCTCTGACATTCTAGATGTCTCAGAGGACACCTGCTTTCACTGTACAGGCAGACCACCAAAGGGATGCTAAGTGATGATTCTGTTGTCTGGACTGCTCAGGAGAGGCGATGTTGTACAGTCCAGTCAAAGTCTCCAAAGTCATTATTGTCAGCTGCTTACTGCAAAATGTTGCCACCCAAAAAGGCATGAGCAGCAGGCTTCAGGGGTTGCAGACGTAGATGGAGTTGTGAATGTAGATGGGGTTGATGCACAGACAGGAAGATTGGTACAAATTCTATGGCCAAGAACTACTTTCTTTAATGGACACCTCCTGCCACTTTAAAAAAAGATTAATTCTCAAGATGTGGGCGACACTGACAAGGCAAGAATTTACTGCTGATCCTTAGTTATCCTGAGACGATAGTGGTGGGCCTTCTTCTTGAACCTCTGCAGTAGTAGCAGTTTCATACAACTGAGTGGCTTGCGAGACCACTTCAGAGGGCAGATAAGATCAACCACTTGGTGTAGGACTGGAGTCATATGTAAGCCAGACCAGGCAAGGATGGCAGGTTTCCTTCCCTAAAGGATATTAATGAACCAGCTTGGTTTTTACAACAATTTGAAAGCTTCATGGTCACGATTATTGATAGCAGCTTCTATTTCCTGACTTTTTAAAAACTGAATTCAAATTCTGATACTGCCATGGTGGGATTTGAACTCACATCTCTAGATTGTTTGTCTAGGCCTCTGGATTATTGATCAACTTTGATTTTCCATTGAGCTCCCACACATTTTCCCAAAGATTGTGGCACATATTCCCCCCACTCAAGCTGAGCTGCCATTTTACAAACCCCTCTCAGCATTTATTACCTTTCCAAAGCCCTATCCAACAAAAATTGTCCATGCAACGGAGAAATAAAAATATCTATATGGTGAAACCTGTAAATTAGGGACATCTTAGGGACTTGCATCAGGTGTCCTTTATTTGCAGGCGTCCCTATTTTCAAAATGGTCGTTGTATGTACGGTAAATTATTTGGGACTGTCAATGATTGTCCCTTTTTTGGAGGTGTCCCGTTGTACAGGTTTCACATTTATATTGGTAATGTGGTCTAAGACTTTGGTGGCCCTATAACAGACTGACTTGACCTAATCGAACATACGAGCATACGTATGAACATACAAACATACGAATTAAGAGCAGGAGTCGGCCATTCAGCCCTTCGAGCCTGCTCTGCCATTTCTTAAAATCATGGCTGATCTGATTGTGACCTCAACCCTACTTTCCCGTCTACCTACTATAACCTTTGACTCCCTTGTTAATCAGGAATCTATCTAACTCAGCCTTAAAAATATTCAATGACCCTGCCTCCACCGCTCTCTGGGGAAGGGAGTTCCACAGACTCCCGACCCTCTGAAGGAAAAAAATTCTCCTCATCTCCATCTTAAATGGGAGACCCCTTATTTTTAAACTGTGGCCCCTAGTTCTAGCCTCTCCCACAAGGGGAAACATCCTCTCAGCATCTACCCCTTCTAGTCCCCTCAGGATCTTACATGTTTCAACAAGATCACCTTTCATTCTTCTAAACTCCAGTAAATACAGGCCCAACTTGTCCAACCTTTCCTCATAAGATAACCCCCTCATCCCAGGAATCAGTCGAGTGAACCTTCTCTGAACTGCCTCTAAAGCAATTATGTCCTTTCATAAATAATTCTGCCTTCCAACGCTTTCTAATAGTCTTTGTCTTTGACCATGACTTTAGTCTTGTCCTTCCTCCAATTTTCTTTACTTCCTGATCAATGTCCATTTATCTTCCTGGTAAAGAGCTTTGAGATGTGCCTTTACATGAGGAGTGCAGTATAAATGCATATTGCTGTTGACAGTTAAACACTGAACTAAAAAAAATGGCATAGTGACCCAAATTGGTTAGTTTCTGAATCTTCACCATCTTTGAAAACTTATCTCTTGAATCATCAAAATGACTTGCTCTAGAATTTTGAAGATATTGGGCTCAGTGAGAGTGAAAGATTGATGATTACACACTAAACAGGAAGCCACTAGATTATTAAGGAGATCAGATTGAAGAAAAGCCTGCCAAGTCTCTCTCACTTTGGTTTAAAAAATTGACCTATTTAAATGATTAACATTCTGGAAAATAAGCTTACAATCTTCTTTTTTATATTTTTGATCATCTCACTCCCAGCTTCTCCACCATGTTGATAGCTCTGTAGAAGTGATAGATGTAACTATAATGGTAATGAGATTAAGCTTGTTAAGCAGTGTTTGGCTTTCTCAATGGTTTATAGGTAAACGTACTACCCTGTGTGGTACTCAGTAATACAGATAAGGAAAGTTTCTAGTTTGAATCCTGGTTTGTGCTGATTTGGCTGATTTCAGGTTGGGTGCTATGTGCAGTCTCAGTTAGGGAGGGGAAACGTCATCCAGGATTCCTGCTCTTGATGCCGATGATCCCTGCTGGAAACTCTGCATGTGTGGACATCAGATGAAGACAAGATTGTGCTTGGCTGTGATGTCACCCACGGTAAGCTTGAATGTGAAGAATAATCCTTTGGGAGAAGTAGGTAGGGTTGCGGGGCAGTTGGAGGCAGGAGATCATGTGGTGATACCTCCAGGAATATATCCGACCAGAGTTGGCAACCCGAGAAGTAGGGCTACTGGAACTTGTGGCATCATTGGCCCAGTCAGGGATTGAGGAAAAGAGAGGATAAAAATGAGGCAGGGGATAGAATCTCCAGGAACAGGAACTGCATTTAAAAAGGACTAATGAACTTCAACAGTGCATGGAATGTGGCATATGAACTGGGAGTTGTACTTATGAAAGGCAAAGGTAGTTGGACATTTTGTTGAACAAGACAAATTCTAGAGCCTATATAGATTATACATCAGTGATCTCCCATGGTGTTGTACACAGGAAGTCAAGACCAAGTGTAATCTTTAGGGGAAATGGGGATTAAGGGTGGGGGATATTAGGTCAGGACACACATGTGTAACATTTTTACATTTCCATTCATAATTCCTGTGTTTGCATTTATAATGTTACTATCTATGTAAACTTGTCACACTGTGATTACGCCCTCCCACCTGTGGTGGCAATGCAGTGCCTCGACTGGAGCAAGAGTGTAATTACAGCCTGACTGGCTTACAAATCAGTTTTTATTATAAATGTGACTTGTTAAGCTAGCCCCCTAGAAAGAGTTGACAGGAAAATTTTTTAATGTATTATCGATTTTGCAAATGTTGTAGCAGAGGCAGTCATTTTAGTTCATTCCTTTCTCCTTTACATCTTGGGTGTCTTTTTGCCCAAATCTTGGACTTACCAAACAAAGTTGAATGGTAACTTGGAGAAGGGGCTAATCATGGTAATTGTTTTTTTTGAAGCCTATTGACCCAGTTCCTATTGTCTGGTAGTGCAACCTTGTGCTCAACACCATTTGATTGTCTCATATGCCAGTTGGCAGGGGGATCAGCAAGATGATAAAAGACACATTTACAGAATGTAAGCTGGCTGAAGCCTGCACCTGCCATCTTTGTGCAGCTATGACCTGGGGCCATCATTACAAGGTTTTAGGGATGAGCATTTGGATTGATTTAGACTTTAAATTCAGAATTGGGTTAGGAAGTCAGCCTCCCCTAGACCACTAGGGAAATCACAGACAAATTTCCTTCCCTCCTGAACCATCAAGAGAAATAAATGTCTCAGACAGAGATACCCTCTCCATTGCCCCTCTCCCATACAAGGTGACCATATAAAGCGATTCCTTGTATTTACAACCTTAGGCCACCAATAAAAAAAGCATATAAGTCCATCAGCCCATCACTGAAATGGATAATGGATAATTGATTAATATCATAATTATTAATTTTTAAAAAAATGAACAAACAAAATTCCTGACAAGATTTCCACTCCAGCTGCTGACAGCTGGAGCCTGCTAAGCATCTGAAATGATTTTCACAAGCGAAGAATAAGCATAAAAGTAAAGCATGCAGACATGAAGAAGACCTTTAGCACGGGAGGGGGGACTGTGATTCTCCACGCTTGTGTTGTAAGTTATTACGTGAAGTGATATTTCATCTTGACACCATTTTGTGTGAGGTCACTACGGAAGGGATGGGGACAGTATTAATGTCAGCAACAGGAGTCTATTCATTTTGTTCGATGCACCACTGTCAGCTATGCTGTTATCATCAACAAAAAGTTGATTTCTAACCCCTGGTCAAATCTTTCAAATGGCCTTAATGCTTTTTCTGGGTGGGAAGTGTGTGTTTACATTGTTTCCTGCATCTGCATCCTGGTGCCTCTTTTAATTTCTCACATTATATCTAGCCACATCCTGCCTGATGCTCAATTGTAACTTTGTTACAATAGGAAGGCAAAGCAACTGAGGTAACTAGAGCCTATCTGGTCGTGCAAGCTTTAGCTCAGCACCATTACTTTAGCTGCATTACTCATGGAATTACACTTTGGGTCACCATAAACACCACTGCAAATAGCACTTGCCTCTCTTCGTTTTATCAGTATCACTTTTCTCAGTATGTCCCTGAACAGTTCTCTCCAATCGAGCTGTTAGGGAGAGCTAAAATATAATCTGTAGAATAGTCAAATTACAATTGAGATAATGGGGTAGAAACTGGTCTGCGTTATGCCCGTTTTTCGGGCATATAACGAGTGCAAGGCATACCAATCTAGCAGGGGGACGGCCTGTTCCAATCTGCACAGGCGTTGGGCCCACTGCTAAATCCGTGGGGCCTGTTTTTTTAGGCATCCCAGGCGGACGCCTCAGACAGGCGTCAAGCCACCTTGAATATGTAAATGAGGGGCCTAATGCCAGTTGAGGACCCTCTTAGAAATTTGTCTTCGATGAGCTCGGGAATTTTCAGCAGCCCCGACGGCCACCAACCAAAGGTAGGTTGTGAAAAGTTATTTTTAATAAAACTGTTCCTGTGGAGTTTTAGAAGCAGGAGTGCTCCCCCTGACTCCACAGAATCGCGATCGGCCTCCACACGTAGCCTGTTCCAGCTCCAACCCCAGCCCCAGCCCCCCCCCCAACTCCCAGGACTTACCTGAGGGCCGTTGCCAGTGAGGCAGGTGACTCGAGTTTGAAGTCTTTGCTCGGCGCGAGCTGCCTGTGGAGGGGTGACCAGTGCCGGCAGCTCGTGCGAGAATGCAGATGAGGCCTGAGGATCAATTTCTATCGATCCTGGGGCCTCTTGCTTTGGTCACGTGCTGTGCCCAGACCAGACCCGAAAACAGGGCCAGGCTAATTTCTACCCCAATTTGTTTTACAGATTAAACATGCTGATATAACTCCAAATACACTGTCACTCATCCTTCGCCCTACATCCCCATTGTGATGAAACCAAGTCTCACCTAATCACCATGTCTTGATTTACCTGATCTTTCCTTCTAAAGGAATGATTCCACGATCCCAACGGGTTGATGGTGGGGTTAGAACATGGCTTTTTCAAAGAGCCAGCACAGGCACAATGGCCTCCTTCTGTCCTGTAAGATTCTATGATTCTATAACATTGTAGGCCTGATTTTGAGTCCCACAATTCCCTTGAGCATAGCTCCCGGGAAGGTTGTGGTGGGGGAGGCCGTAGAATTACCCTTTTATTAATTGAAACTCTGGAAGTGTCCTATGCTATTGGCTTCGACCCTCCACTTTAACTTAACAACAATAAAATATAAAATTTAGTCCATAGTTTAACGAAAAATAAAGGATATAATATTGCCAACCATAATAGCAACTGGTTTTCAACCAAAACACTTCTCTTTTACATACTCTATTTCAATATACATTAAGTATTGGGGCAAATAATTACGATATATTGATACTACATGTGTTATATTTATAACTATGAGTTACGTTCAATGGGTCACTCGCTGGTACTGTGTAGAATTGAGGTGCAATCCTTCAGTCGAGACTTCACACTGTCCGCCTGTCCCTGGTAGTTGAGCTGGAGGTTAGAGATACCCGCGGCACTATATGAAGAAGAGCAGGGCATTCTCCTGGTGTCCTGGCCAACATTCCTTCCTCAGCCAATATCACCAAAAATAGACTAGTTGGTCATCCATCTCATTGCTGTTTCTGGGATCTTGCTGTGCTCAACCTGTGTCACCAAATTTGCCTACGTACAAATAGTAACTCCACTTCAAAATAGCTAATTGAATGTGAAGCACTTTGAGATGTTTCTGAGGCACCTATAAAAATACCAGTCTTTCTTTTCGAATTAAGCGTCGGCATGTGTAATTTTTAAAAACTTTGTCTCCATTTTAACTTTATAATTATACAAATCACGTTTTCGTTTCCCCAGACGGCTTTGAGCAGCATTGAGCCATAGAGACCAGCAAGACGTCAGGTCCGATCCCGGTCTGTGCTGAGTTACCTGAACGTCAGCTGGGGCTCCACAAATGGCCTCAGTTCCCCAGGCTCAGGCCCGGTCTTGGGAATGGCGAAGCCAAGCTGCATTCTTGCTCCTGACCCCCAACTCGTGACCCTCCTGGGAAAGTGTGCGGGTGTAGATGTCGGGTGAAGTGTAGATGTTGGGTGAAGGCAGCTGTGTGCCTGACTGTGACGTTATCCTAAATCGCCTGATGACATTCACTGTCTGAGGTCATACATGATGAATGGTCACTTTGAATGAGGTAACAGAGTGTCAGGCTATCGCCATGGAAATGTATCCGGCATGGGTGAGGAGGGACGGGGGGTGTAAATTGTAAGGGAAAAATATTTTTTTAAAGAGGCAATATTTTAGAATGGTCATAATGAGCATTCTGGTATGTTGTACACTGGCATTAGGGACTGAGGGGTTATATGAGAGAGAGAGACAGTGAGTTCTGTAATGAACATATTTCGAAGTGGGATTTGACAGCAGACTTTCTGGAGCTAGATTCACAGAAAGTCAAGTTGATTTTCTCACACTTGCTTCACAGGTTTAAGCAATCAGCAGACTGCCTGTGTGATTACTTACAGGGTCTGAAATCAGTATGCACTGAAGGTAGGCCGATCTGTTTATGTTTAGCCTTTTGGAGGAAAAGACATGAATGCCAACAGCAAAATACTCAGCCAAGCTTGATGCTACTTGTAGATTAAGAAAGGTTACTGTTGGTCAGTCCAGTGAAAACATTAGAATGCTAAAGTCATGCTTCAGGAATCTCAGAGGACAAAATCATTCTCCAACCTGTTGCCTCCTGATTTCATTCATGAAGGATTACTGACCTCTGGGGAGATTTAGCAAGCAATTGTAGAAACCTTTTAGTAACTATTTTGTCACAGTTCTGTATTTGCTAACAGCCACGTTTAAGAACCTACTTCTAGGTAGCAACAACAAAGTGTATGGATAGCATTAACACCGTGTATTCCTGATAGAGCAATGTGTTAGTCCGAGGTTTTTCCATTCCATTTAACCGCACGGAATAACCTTAATGAGAATAACTTGTTTTTAACTACTTTTATTGCAACCCCGATCAATATGGATTCAAATTGAACGGACGCAGAACTCACAAAAGAGATAAAAGGAAAATCTGGAAATTCGGGAAAACTAAATTAAAAACATGATGTGGAGATGCCGGTGATGGACTGGGGTGGACAAATGTAAGGAATCTTACAACACCAGGTTATCGTCCAACAGTTTTATTTGAAAATCACCAAGCTTTCGGAGCTTACCTCCTTCGTCAGGTTCACTCACTCACCTGACGAAGGAGGAAAGCTCCGAAAGCTTGTGATTTTCAAATAAAACTGTTGGACTATAACCTGGTGTTGTAAGATTCCTTACATTAAAAACAGGCAAGGCTGGAATGTACACAGCAAATCAACCTGAAGGAGCAAGACAGTTAGCATTTCAGGTGAAAACATTCTTGCGACCACAAAAACATTAACCTCTTCGTCTTTCAGATATCGACTGACCCGCTGTATATTTCCAGCATTTTCTCATTGTTATTATGGAAAGTGTACAATTGCAACAACAACAACTTATATTTATATAACGCCTTTAACGTAGTGAAATGTCCCAAGGTGCTTCACAGGAGCCCGTTACAACTCTTTAGTACATAAGTTTGTTGGTAAATGTAACAATATA
The DNA here is from genome assembly GCF_035084215.1 of Heptranchias perlo. NCBI lineage: Eukaryota > Metazoa > Chordata > Chondrichthyes > Hexanchiformes > Hexanchidae > Heptranchias > Heptranchias perlo. The sequence continues at coordinate 14,994,132 of NC_090360.1, forward strand.
GAACATTTAAAACGAACATCAAATGCCAACCTTGCATCAGTCTGCAAAACAATTGGAGACATGATGACTCGTCTTTTAGGGAGGGAGGGGGGAGGTTTCACAGTTTTTTGTTGTTTTTTGACATGTTTTATTCTCTGTCTTTTCATATTATGTGTTAACCATGTTAAAGCAGCTTGTAGGTTTAACCATGGTTTAATGTTACCATAGCTGCATAAACAGTCATGGTTTTGCATAATTACCGCATAATGTGTTTCAGTCCAGTGAAGTTTTAAGAGGTGCAATAATGATATGATTAATCACCCTTCTGAACAAGTAACGTATTACAATATATTTTTATCAAGAAAACCTAGTGCAATCTACAATATTTCTTCCATAAAACAGCCAGTTCTTCATATCTACAATACATTACAATCAATCTAATACAATATTAATTTCAACATTACCCACCTCCTCTCTCTCTCCACTTCTGACATCATTGATATGCATGGTACAGCCTTGAGAAACAGTCACTGATATTCGATGTTCTTTTTTAACTCAACCTGAAATGCTCAGTGAAATTCCACAATGTGATTCTTCATTGATCAAGTGTGACATCAGGGCAGCAGTCAAAAGGATTTCACCTTTCGTTGTTGCAGCTTGTGAATAAAAGAGCTAAATGTTTAATCGGCTGCTGCAATTGACTGGGATTTGTTGCAGTAGACCAGCTATCCCATTATTACTCTATGGTAACTGTGATGCAGATATCTTCAGTTACGTCAATCCTGTGGGAATCGAGCAAAAGACTGTTGTATCATTTGAGGAAAACAGGTTGTCAAAGAGTAGGGGGAGGGGGGCCTACTTAGTATGCTATAGAATCCCACACAATCTGTCAGAGTATCCGAGTCCCCTATAGGATCCTAAGTTCCTACTGAATTTGTACCAATATAAATCAAGTATTTGTTTCAACTCCCCATTGTGAACTCACAAGATTAAAAGTGCAGTTACACTACAGGTGCTAGTTTGAGACTGGTATCTGCTTTGACTGCAGACCTAAGTTATACTGCTGACTCTACATTGCTCTCTGACCAGGCAATGGAGCCCTGCTCACACAAATGTATCAATCCATGCTGACTGGCTTCCAAATAATGCTTGCATTTTAACGTTAAGAAAAAGCTGACATTTAACATTAGAATGGTGAAAGTCGATGCTTAGAAAGTTGGGCTTTCTGGGAAGTTCTTTAATCGCATTTGGCATCAGTCACAGTTGGTAGTTGAACCATTGTGAAACTGAGGTGGTGTGAGACTAATAGCTTAAAGTAGTCTCATATCACTTTCCTAAGGTTGATTTGAGTGACTTGGGCTCTGTACTCCATTCTAATCCATCCAATGGCAGTGTAACAAATTGCATAGGTCTGCAGTAGATATTTTCAGTGTCATTGATCATTCCCACATGCCATACAACTGGAGTGTACTTTTACTATTTAATATCTAGCTAAATGATAGCATGACTCAGGAATGTAACAAAGACCCTTTTGTTGTGTGTACTGGATATTATGATCTTGCGTTATCCTGTCTTTACAGACTCTGAACTGAAAAGCACTCCAGTGAGATGAGTTACAAGTGTAAGCAGCAAACTGGTTTAGTTTATATGAAATATATGAATGAACAGAATACAGTTTTTCACACTGAGATTCAATGAATTCCTTACATCTGCTTGTACTATAAAAATATAATAAATGATGCACCCCTATTGCCAGTCTGGTCAGGAACTCACTTTTCAAGCTAATTGTCCCTAAGTTAACTGGTCCTAACTTCCAGGCAATACATGTCCATAGTTGTACAGGGGGCAATTATCAACTTATGGCTGCCCATTTCGCACCTGAAAAAGAGGCAACCAGCAGAGTAAAATGGACTAGGCACCTTTGACAACTAAGGCTCATCTGTTACAATTTTCATCCTGGCCTTTAAATGGGCGCCCAGCCCAAAACAGGTGGGAGACTGTTTAAATATGCAAATTGCAATTTTCATGTACAAATGGGCGGAGAGTGATCCACACCTGCTAGAACTGCTGTACCAGTTGTTGACTGGCCTAAACAGTGGGCCTAAAAAGGACCGCTGGACACTGTTCCAAAAATTATAGCTATGCTCTGCTGGCTCATTCTTGCCCCCCTCCTGGGATCAGCTCCCCACCCCCCCCCAACAGGCCCAATACGTTGGCTGGCTCCGTGCAGAAATCGGTTAAATTCAAGTGTGGCCCAAACCCGGAAATGGATTGGGCCTCCCGACGGTGGCTTTGGGTAGGCGGCATGGACACACACCGCCGACTGTGCATCCATTTTGGGCTGAAGTTAAAAATTGCCCCCAAAGCCTCCCATTCTCCCCGGATGGTCATGCTGACCCTCCAAAGAGAGGAAGGGAGAGAATTTGAATATAACCGGTGAGCTGCGGGTGGCAAACGGGTAATCTGCTGCAGCTCACCAGTTTTGGAAGGCCAAAAGTCAGATAGTTTCTACAACCCTCCGAGATCACTACGTTCTTCCAATTATGGTCTATCGTGCATCCCTGATTTTCATCGCTCCACCATTGGCAGCCATGCCTTCAGCTGCCAAGGCCCTAAGCTCTGGAATTCCTTCCTGAAACCTCTGTCTCTCTACCTCTCTCTCCTCCTTTAAAACGCTCCTTAAAACTCACCTCTTTGACCAAGCTGTCCTAATATCTCCTTGTGTGGCTCCATGTCAAATATTGTCTGATAACGCCCCTGTGAAGTGACTTGGGATGTTTTACTACATTAAAGGCGCTATATAAATGCAAGTTGTTGTTGTTGAGATAGAGAGAAAGACAAAGATTGTCCTCCGACTCCTCGTTCAACTCTGTGTCAAGAATTGATCTACCAATCGAAGTTATCACCTTGAAAGAAATGCCACCCTCCCCGCTTAATGTGGGGGCTTGCAGCACAAGTGCATCGTGTTCAGCCGGCCCCCTGCTGGACACGATGAATGAAAACCCCATTCTATTAAAGTGGCAAGAAATACCCATTCTCTCAAAGCTAATGTAACACGCAAAAGTAAATAGCCTGCAATGGCAGGCCTGTCTGGTATTCCATCCTGGAAACCTATCAACGGGGTGCGAACTTGTAGGGAATGTATTCTATGACTTCCTATTGTTTCTAATCAACATTCTAAATGGCTCTAAATGTTAAATTTAAAAAATGTTGCACCTCTGGGAGTTAACCCTTTGAAAACCAAATCTGAACTTCATAGTAATATCGTAACATGAATTAAAATAAAATTCCTTCCATGCCATAATAAGTAAAAGTTCCAAAATGCTACAGATTCCCCGGCTCTTTTGTTCTAATCAAACACTCAAAGTTAGCTTTCATCATCAACAGAAGATTTTAGGACCAGGAAGAGGCTGTGAGACTCAGCAAGCTCATTACTTCTTTGATGGTCCTTAACCCATCTACCTCCTTTTATAACAATCCTATCTCTGTCCAGAAGCACATCTAATTGCCTCTTGAACACATTTTTACTGCCCACATCAATAAGCCTTTCCTGATAACTTATTCCAAAAGTGTGCAATCATTTGTGTAAAAATAAGTTTTGTCTGACTTCCCTTTTAGACCAAACTTTCTAATTTTTAACCTATCTATGCCCTGGTATTTGAACCCTGGTCGATTGTAGACAATTTCTCTTCATAACCTTGCAAAATTTATCTTGAAATATCCTTATTCCAATAAAAACGTCCAACTCCCTTCACCGTTCCTCATACATTCAATTCTGCCAGCGATTTAAGTTAACATATCCTGCATGATAAAGGACTTTGATGACTGTCCTTTGTATTAGGTAAATGACCTGAACCAGAACTTATTGACACAAACAATTGCTTTGTGCCTGTGCCTCTTTTGTGCTTTTATACAGATGGATAAAGTTGAATACAATGAGAAGGTGGATTCAATGAGGCTGGAGCAGATATTTCCAGATGTGAATGGTAACCCGTGGAAGGTGCAGAAGCCAATAAAGGAACAGCTTCTTTCTTTAGCAGTGCCACTGTCCTTGGAAGTCAGGACGAAGATAGGACTTTTAAGAATGACTGCTGCAAACTGCAGTTCCGTACAAACAAATTATTTTATATAGCAGCCTATCTGGGAAGAAATATGTTCCAATGTGAGCGATTAATTAATTTATTATTGATTTGGTTCTTGAAAATTTTCAGCCACAGAAATATTACTGTTTGCAGGAAGGCTCGAACCACTTCTTTGGAGGAAAACAAAAGTTTAGGCGATCAATGGTTCTCAAGTTTTGAACCCCTCAGTATCACTGTACCAACGAGAAACATAAGTGGCTGAGCAACTATGTCACTCTGGACCTGTTGGTAGGGGAGCATAAGACAGACACAGGCTGACATGCCCTCTTCACCTCCTATCACTGCAACAACACCAAGGACGGAGAGGATTACCAACAAAGGTTGGGTTGTTAATTCAAGTCTTTAAAATTACAAATAAACTGTTTGGTAGAGGAACAAAATCACCTTGACCCAAAATGTCAGAAAAATATCAATCCCATTACGTCTGTGAGAACAGATATGACTTAAAATTATTGTCAGTGATGGAATTGTATGAATGTTTCAACATATTCATACAAAATTCTGGACTCTGCTATTTTAATGGAGACATTAACCTATTACACCTCCGTTAAAATGTTGGAGAGGGGAATTTGGTACATGGTGGCAGTGAGCCGCCTTCTTGAACAGCTGCAGTCCGTGTGGTGAAGCTTCTCCCACAGTGCTGTTAGGAAGGGAGTTCCAGGATTTTGACCCAGGGACGCTGAAGAAATGGCGATATGTTTCCAAGTCGGGCTGGTGTGTGACTTGGAGGGGAACATGCAGGTGGTGTTGTTCCCATGTGCCTGCTGCCCTTGTTCTTCTAGGTGGTAGAGGTTGCGGGTTTGGGAGGTGCTGTCGAAGAAGCCTAGGTGAGTCACTGCAGTGCATCCTGTGGATTTTCTACCATCTAATAATTGCAAAAGGGATGACAAAAGACTTAACTGCAGATGGCAAATGGCAGATGGTGAGGGTCAATCATTGCCCATTTAACTCATCCCACTGGAGAGACCCAGTACAGTCCTCAGCAAGCACAAGCTGGACAACCTTGGGCAGCATTAGAGCTTCCGACCTATATCAGTGATGTGAGGGCACATCATGGGAATGATGGGAGCTCCAACTTCATCAGGTGGAACTGGAAGGGAGTGACCAAGAACTCATGCCTGAATGTTTATCACTCCATGAGAGAGAGATTGTGGAGTGTTTTAACTGTGGTCCGTAAAAGGCAGTGAGTCACTCAAGGTAGAGCTGTGGTGTCCACAGCCCTTTGCAGGTCAGAATTCCCAAACTGCAGATAAGATCAGAGCTGTGAGTAAGACCCTTTAAACCAGCCATGTGCTATGCTTCCATATAATTATAGAGTGTTAGAGAATCATAGAATCTTGCGCACAGAAGGAGGCCATTTGGCCCATCATGCCTGTGCCAGCTCTGTGAAAGGGCTGTCCAATTAGTTCCATTCCCCTGCTCTTTCCCCATAGCCCAGCAACTTTCTTCCATGCTTCCACTGAATTATAGAGGGTTGTAACACAAAAACAAGCCATTTGGCCAATCGAGTGTGGCATTTGTCTCCACATGAGCCACCTAGTCTCATCTCACTCTCTTGTTTGCTTCCCGTATCTTTCCATCACAACCGTGTGGTCATATTGACTTCTTGCCAGATTGAGAAATCAGGAATAATTTTTATCTGACACTTGGATGATGTACCTGCAGTCAGCAGGCCATTTATTTATCGGTAAGGACGAGCAAACTGTTGCAGAATAAGCCATCTCACAGAATGCAAAATGCCAGAGCAATGTCATGTAAATGTGGATGTTTTATTGAATTCTACAAAAGTACCGAAGAGTGAGTTCTGTATAACAACCTCACATGCCGTAAATTTGAATGTAATACCTATTATTTCTGACTGCTTTGCTTAGCGGAAAGAAACTATATAAAACCCACACATCTCTTGACTGGAATTTCTTTTTTCTTGAATCATAATACATTCCCACAAATTGTTGTTGGAGCTTGTCAGACGGTGCGACATTGAGATTATTATAGCTATCTCCATGGCAACCGAACTTCTTCAGTTTTAACACTTTTCCTCCCTGTTAAGTGTGCTATTTCAGTGTACATGGAAGGAAGCTCAGTGAAAAATCTATTAAAGCCCACAGTATAAAAATTATGAATCCTCAGAATGAGATCATTTGCATTTTTAGTCAGCCTGCTCTTGTGCGGTAAGTTGTGTGGACGGGATGTTTGTGAGCTGAGAGTCACTTTTGTTGACACTGACAAGAAGAGGTAAACAACAAAACTGTACAAATAAAAAGGAAACACACTGTAAGTGCTCGAAATCTAGAATAAGAACAGAACGTTCTGGAAGCACATAGCAGGTCAGTCAGCATCTGCGACAAATGAAAGTTTCAATGTAGACTTTCTTAAGGGTATTCATCCGAAACCTTAATTCTTTACTGATGCTGACAATGTTTTCAAACACTTTGTTGTCCAAATATGCCTTCCATAGTAAGGTACCGTTATAATATAGGTCCTCAATTGATAGACACAGGGCTAGCAGGCTTGGGTTATATTACAACGATTTGCATTTATATAGCGTTTTTACATAGATAGTAGTTGTTCCGAGGCACTTCACAGGAGCAGAAACAGATGGTGAATAGTGAAAGAACTTACATTTATATAGCGCCTATCACATCTTCAGGAATTCCCAAAGTGTTTCACAGCCAATGAACTACTTTTGAAGTTATCGTACTTCATTGGCTGTGAAACACTTTGGGATGTCCTGCGGTCATAAGTTCTTTCAAATGTTGGTTAAATTTTAATGTCAGTGAGAAGATGTCAGGGCAGATGGCACTTTGCTAATATTTAAAAGATTAAAAGTGAAGTTTTAAAAGGTTCAGTGTACAGCTTGAGAACTTTTTTGACCTTTGCCCTCTGTCACTTCCAGGTTGGTTAAGTGTGACACGGTTTCTCCAAGGTTGGTTTGCACCACTCGACAAAATTTAATTCTGGGGTCTTTACAGGTCATCGGTCACATTGTGGCATTAATGTGGCTTCACATTAATGCAAAATGTGTAGTAGAACTGATTTGTATAAAGTCCGATAATATATTTAACTGTAACTAATTAAACAACACAGGGAAACATCCAGTATACACTGAAATAAAACATGACATTACTACGCTCAATTGGACAGCTGATGCCCGGCTTTCTGTTGTTGTGCACCATAACACCCGTAACTTATCCCCACACCTCCACCAACCTGCCTTAAATAAAGGGATAATTGTACCTAATTGCACTCCTAACTTGAAACTTCTCCACATTTCAGGAGTTTGAATGCAGAAGTGAATAGGACTGGAAGGATCATCCGTCCATTCATTTTAGCGGTTGGAAAATCAGCTGATCTTCACACCTGGATTCCCAACGTGTAGGTGAAGCTTCACGCCAAAGTCTACCCTGCGCTGTATTATTTCAAGGTAGGGTTGCCAACTCTGGTTGGACATATTCCTGGAAGTTTCATCACATCACCTCCAATCGCCCCAACCAGTCAGACAATCTTTCTCCCATCTCCAGTGTTTTTATAACTAATATACAAAAGTGTTCAAAGAAAGTGGAGAAAACACACCATTTTTTTTTTAATGCCCCCATTATTTTTCTCCTGGGTTGCTCGCAGCAGTGTCTAGGAGATTAATCTTTAATTCCTGGAGACTCCAGGTCAATCCTGGAGGGTTGGCAACCCAGTTTCAAGGACATGACCCGTCTTGAGTCTCCGATGACATTGAGATGCTGCCAACCTTTATTTTTGTGAGTTGTAAGGTATCTGAAGCGCTGATCTTCTAAACATCCTGTAACACTCCACTCTGTGTGTGTTATTCCATATGAAAAGCTGTGCTCAGGCATCAGATCCAATTATACTGCCAAAAGTTTATGGCAAAGGGGAAAAATAATATATTATTTTCTGTATTTAAAATTAATATCTGAATTTTGAAAAATAACAAAGTGAAATCTGTTGATCATGAACCTGGATATGGTATAAAGTTATAGATTTTGAAAATCAAATGAGTTTATACATTAATACAATCAGTTAGCTAAAACAGAAGGAATGTTTTGTTTAAACAATCTGTTCATACCATACGAGGTCACTCTTCAAAACTTTGGGGGTGGGAGGAGTGGGAGAAGGACCAGAAGAGCCATATGTTGTTTTGTAACAACATCACATGCTTCATTAATATTTATTTCATGGCATTAAACATTCACAGGCAAATGAGAACATTTGCCAAACATTTTTTCACGATGATGGTGCCCCTTTAAGAGCAATTGAAGCCCAGTAGCCTAGAATTTTCAGGCCACGTTCGAACATAGAGTCCACCTGCATTTGTCATGACATTCGATCTGCTCTGCATCACTCCGCAGCCATGCATAGCTTACCCTTCTCCATGTAAATGATGTAGGTGTCAGGCTTTGAATTTAGAACTTTTTTGACAGCAGATAAACTTGTCCCTCAGGATTCCATAGCCGTTAGCTACCAGTAGAAGTAGAATGGTTGCAGTATTTTTAAGGCCCACTCTCAGCAGGATCCAAATTTAGCTCTCTGAAAACTAGCAACTGGAGCTATTGCTATTTCTCCTCATTTGAGAGCAACTAGCTCTCAGGCTCCCTTTAATGAGTCTGTTTTGGGATATTTTCAGGCAGGCATGACATCAAGCCAGATATTGGCTTCTTTGCGAAGCTGGTACTGCAGCAACTGTGCATTAACAATGACTGCATTTTCTTGCTTGGTACTCGTATGAAATTAAACACTATTTTTCTCACACAACATAGGAACATTAAGAACAGGAGTAGGCCATTCAGCCCCTCGAGCCTGCTCCACCATTCAATTAGATCATGGGTGATCTGCACCTCGTTTCCATTTACCTGCCTTTGCTCCATGTCCCTTGATATCCTTGCCGAACACAAATCTGCCTATCTCAGTCCTGAAAGCCCCAATTGTCCCAGCATCCACAGACATTTGAGGGAGGGAGTTCCAGATTTCCAATAACCTTTGTGTGAAAAAGTGCTTCCTGATTTTGCTCCTGAATGGCCTGGTTCTAATTTTAAGATTATGCCCTCTTGTTCTTCATTCCCTCTCCAGAGGAAATAGTTTCTCCATGTCTACCCTATCAAATCCTTGAACCATTTTAAACATCTCGACCAGATCACTGCACAATCTTCTATACTCAAGAGAATACAAGCCTAGTCTATGCAATGGCCATGCTATGACATCCCACGTGATAAAGCAAAATTCAACGAGCATCCCAGAGTGAAGTGCTCGGCACTGAATCAAATGTGTTCAGATTGTCAGTCATTTTTGAAGGACAGCCGGTGTTTATAGTGTTTTGGAAATCTATTGCACCACGTAATTCCTTAAGAGGTTTACCCCATAAAAGAAGCATGCTACATAGCTGAAATATGCTGGAGGAGGGGGGAGGAACCTATTGTCAATCTTGTAACTACCTCAGCTGTTTCACAAAGAGCATGAAGAGCCTACATGACTAGTTATGAAATCTGAAACCTGAATTCTCCTTGCAATACTACAAGAGAGAAGGCACTCACACACAATAACACAGTCCATTAGCACATGACAGAGAGAGCGTTCAACATAAAAAGAAAGAAAGAAAGACTTGTATTTATATAGTTCCTTTCATGACCTCGGGACATTCCAAAGCACTTTACAGCCAATGAAGTAATTTTGTAGTGTCGTCACTGTTGTAATGTAGGAAACACGGCAGTCAAATTGCACACAGCAAGCTCCCACAAACAACAATGAGATCATCTATTTTGGTGATGCTGGTTGAGGGATAAATATTGGCCAGGACACTAGGGAGAACTCGTCTGCTCATCTTCAAAATAGTACCATGGGATCTTTTACGTCCACCTGAGAGGGCATCAGCTTAACGTCTCATCAGAAAGATAGCACCACTGACAGTGCAGCACTCCCTCAGTACTGCACTGGAATATCAGCCTGGATTATGTGCTCAAGCCTCTGGAGAAGAACTTGAACCAGAAACTTCTAACTCAGAGGCAGGAGCGCTGCTACTGAGCCACGACTGGCACCTATAACCTCGGATACTCCTGTATGATTTCAAATAAACTTGTGATTATCTTCCTATACTAACTACTATACTCTATACTATACTACCCACAGTGAATTGGATGTTGCCTTGTTGTAAGCACATCTCTCTACCTCTCTCTATCTTTCTCTCTCTGTCACACAGTTAGGCACAGGATGTATAGCTGGAATAAAAACAGAAAATGCTGGAAATACTCAGCAAGTCAGGCAGCATCTGTGGAAAGAAACAGAGTTAACGTTTCAGCTCGATGACCCTTTGTCAGAACTGGAAGAAGTTGAAGATTAAACAGTTTTTAAGTGAGTACAGAGTCAGGGAAAGGCTGAGGGAGGTAGGGGAGGGGAGGAAAGAACAAAAGGAAAGGTCTCTGATAGAGGGGAGGGCAGGAGTGATTAAATAACAAAAGGGATGATGGTTCAAGGCAAATTGGGTGATCGCTTTGCTGAACACCTCAGCTCAGTCCGCAAGTGTGACCCTTGTTAAATGTATGATTCATATCAATGAGTGTTAATTGTATTCAGGTGGTGGGAATCAATTGGGGACTCTCTTGTATCCTTTTTATAGGCGAGCTTACCTCGGGTGTGGTGGGTGTGTAAGGGGAATCTGTAAATAAAGGCTTTGAAGCAACTGAAGACCAGGCTTTCGTATTCTATCCATCACCACCTGGCTATCCAATTTCAACATGGTGGCAGAGAATGGTTGCCTAAAGGTGGAAGTTGGAAACCACAATTTTTTTGGAAATAAAAAACAAAACTTGAAAGCCTAGTGGCCATTGTGGTAAATGGTAGAAAGCAAGTTTAAATTGTTGAGGTACAATTTCCCTCCGATTTTGTTGGAGTTTGAACCCTATGACCAGTGGACGAATGAGGTTGACATGTGGACATGGGTCACTACTCTACCAAAAAGAAAACAAGGCATGGCCTTGGTGTTGTCGTTTCCTGAACAAAGTAAAATCAGATGTAAGGTATTTTCTGAGATGGATGTAAATCTTTTGGATAATAATGAAGGTTTCACCTTTCTGATAGAATTTCTGGATAAAATCTACAAGAAAAATGACCTGTTAAGTGCTTATGAGGCCTGGTCAGCATTTGATAGTTTTCGGAAAACTGACGGTCATTCAATAGAAGAGTACATCATGGACTTTAACAAATTGTACAAAAGGTTGACAAAGTTCAAACTGTGAATTCCTGGATCGTTACTAGCATTTAAATTACAAGATTGTGCTAAGGTGTCTCATATGGATAAGCAACTTGTCCTAACTGGTGTCCAGTTCTCGGAAAAGGAGTCTCTGTTGGACCAAATGACTGCTGCCTTAAAAAAATTCCAGGGGAAACAGTCATTCCCTTCAGTCTTCATGGAACACATGGAGTCTTCTGCTGTGACACAAAGCATGGAAGATTCAGTGGTTACCAGATTTCAAAATATTCCAGATAATAAACACAGGCACCAGTCCAGGTTTCAAAAATTTCAAGAGACCGGACACAGGCGACAATATGACAGAAGGATTAAAGACAGACAGATTGGTGATTAAAGCAGGAACAGCAAATCCAGTTATATCAACAGAAGGCAAAATTGAGACAGTATTAACGGGTGAATAAATTCCAGGAATGACCAAAGAGAACATTCACCACACGGACTGCAGCGGTTCAAGAAGGCGGCTCACCACCACCTTCTCAAGTGCAATTAGGGATGGGCAATAAATGCTGGCCTCGCGCTAGCATGGACAGTTCATGCAAAGAATTCTCTTCAGATGGTTGGAGGATATAGTCCTTACCAACTAATCTATGGGTGCAATCCCAAATTACCTTCTGTTCTTTGAGATAATCCTCCTGCTCTAGAAGGTACTACAATTAGTACCATTTTTTCTGAGCATTGCAGGGAGACAGGCTTTTATCCCATGCATTTACTGCCCATCCCTAATTTGAAGACGAGCATGCGAGTTCTCCCTAGTGTCCTGGCCAATATTTATCCCTCAACCAGCATCACCAAAATAGATGATCTCATTGTTGTTTGTGGGAGCTTGCTGTGTGCAATTTGACTGCCGTGTTTCCTACATTACAACAGTGACGACACTACAAAATTACTTCATTGGCTGTAAAGTGCTTTGGAATGTCCCGAGGTCATGAAAGGAACTATATAAATACAAGTCTTTCTTTCTTTCTTTTTATGTTGAACGCTCTCTCTGTCATGTGCTAATGGACTGTGTTATTGTGTGTGAGTGCCTTCTCTCTTGTAGTATTGCAAGGAGAATTCAGGTTTCAGATTTCATAACTAGTCATGTAGGCTCTTCATGCTCTTTGTTGAAACAGCTGAGGTGGTTACAAAATTGACAATAGGTTCCTCCCCCCTCTTCCAGCATATTTCAGCTATGAAGCATGCTTCTTTTATGGGGTAAACCTCTTAAGGAATTACGTGGTGCAATAGATTTCCAAAACACTATAAACACCGGCTGTCCTTCAAAAATGACTAACAATCTGAACTCATTTGATTCAGTGCCGAGCACTTCACTCTGGGATGCTCGTTGAATTTTACTTTATCACGTGGGATGTCATAGCATGGCCATTGCATAGACTAGGCTTGTATTCTCTTGAGTATAGAAGATTGTGCAGTGATCTGGTCGAGATGTTTCAAATGGTTAAAGGATTTGATAGGGAGAAACTATTTCCTCTGGAGAGGGAATGAAGAATAAGAGGGCATAATCTTAAAATTAGAACCAGGCCATTCAGGAGCAAAATCAGGAAGCACTTTTTCACACAAAGGTTATTGGAAATCTGGAACTCCCTCCCTCAAATGTCTGTGGATGCTGGGACAATTGGGGCTTTCAGGACTGAGATAGGCAGATTTGTGTTCGGCAAGGATATCAAGGGACATGGAGCAAAGGCAGGTAAATGGAAAAGAGGTGCACATCACCTATGATCTAATTGAATGGTGGAGCAGGCTCAAGGGGCTGAATGGCCTACTCCTCTTCTTAATGTTCCTATGTTGTGTGAGAAAAATAGTGTCTAATTTCATACGAGTACCAAGCAAGAAAATGCAGTCATTGTTAATGCACAGTTGCTGCAGTACCAGCTTCGCAAAGAAGCCAATATCTGGCTTGATGTCATGCCTGCCTGAAAATATCCCAAAACAGACCCATTAAAGGGAGCCTGAGAGCTAGTTGCAACTCCTGATTTTTTTATTATTCGTTCATGGAACAGGCTTTTATCAATGCTGAGCTATCAGAGAAAATTCGTAGAGCACTGAGGCATCGTATTAGACCATCTGAGACACAGTTCAATTCAGGAGGTCTGGTATACTATAAAAGAGAGGGCCATAGGGAATGGAAAGGCCCTGATAAGGTAATAGGTCATGACGGTAAGACGATACTTGTCCAACATGGCAATCAAACTGTTAAGGTTCATTCCTCACGATTAAATGGAATTAATTATAAAATCTCAGACTCAGAGTAGTTGACAGAAGTAAATGAGGCACCTTTTGCCGCCAATATTGCATGATTTTTTTGATGAAGTTCCTGAGGAACAGAATGAGGTAGATCAAGGGCTGGACAGTAGTACTATCAGTGATCAAGAAACACATGAGAGAGCTATCACATCCACAGAACAATTACCCAAAGTAGGTACACGAGTGACATTTGTTCCAGAAGGGACTGATGAATGGAGGGATGCAACAATTTTGGGATGTGCAGGCAAAGCTCGTGGTAGGTTTAAGTTTTGGTTGAATGTTCAGGATGATGGCCATGCAGCGAGGTCCTTGGACTGGCAGAATGGGGTGAAAGAGTGGAGAGTATAAAAGTGGAGTACAAATAGTGATAGGAAGTCTGGAAGTGAATCTCACATCAGAAAACAATGCTGGAAGAGTGAGATCTCGCAGTAGTAGTCCCTGAAGACATAGGAGTGGAAGTAGGGGACGTAGCTTGACTAGGTCAGACAATGAAACCACAGAACAGTCACGTAACAAGAACTAGAAGCAGAAGTCCTCATGATCGTGAAGTTTTGGTGGCTGCCAATAAATTTGAGGATAAATGAGTAAGACAGGCAAAACAAAGGGAATTGGATAGTTGGAAAGAATATGGAGTTTGTTCTGAGGTAACAGATAAGGGTCAACCAACTTTGTCACAGATGGGTTTGTACTGAAAACCCTTGCAGATGGGACTTATAAGGCTAAAGCGTGGTTGGTAGCTAGGGGTTTTAAAGAGAAACTGGGTGATACAGATGTTCGAGTGGATTCTCCCACTGTTGGAAAGATAACCTTAAAAATCTTTTTGGCATTTTTGGCAGCATTTTCATGGGAGTGTAGGTCAATTGACATAAAAGCCGCATTTCTGCAGGGCGATACTTTTCGGAGAGAAGTGTTTCTGAAACCGCCTAAAGAGGCAGCAGATGCGGAAGGAAAACTATGGAAACTAAACAAATGCATCTATGGCCTGAATGATGCTTCCAGGGTATGGTATTGTTTATTGAGATCTGTTTTGCTGAAAATAGGTTGAGTTCAACTAAAAGCAGATCCTGCAATGTTTTATTGGTACAATAACGGAAAACTTTCAGGCATTTTCATGATGCAAGTTGATGATTTCTTATGGGGGGGGGGGCGGGGGGGGTTATTGCGGAAATTGAGAAATTTGTCATTAATAAGATTAGAGTAGAATTTAAAATTGGGAGTCAGGACTGTGGGGCTTTTAAATATATTGGCTTAGATAGTAAGCAGAGTGAGTATGGTTTAATTTTAAATCAACAGTCCTATTTAAAGAGTGTTATTGCCATTCCAGTGAATCATACTAGGTCATCACAGAAAGGTAATGTTATACCTAAAGAAGAGACAGAGCAATTACAAAGTTTGATTGGTCAGTTGAACTGGTTGTGCACTCAGACTAGACCAGATGTTAGTTTTGATGTGTTGGAGTTAAGTACGTCAATGAAACACCCCATGGTAGAGAATGTTTTAAGGGTAAATAAAACATTACAAAAATGAAATATAGATAAATGTGCACTTAAGTTCCCATCCTTAAGTGACCCAAAGAAAATGAAGCTAGTTATCTTTAGCAATGCTTCACCTACTAATCTTCCTGATGGGTATTCTAGTGCAGCTGGTTTCTTATGGGTGAGAATGGGAAATATCCTTTAGCTTGGGAAGCTAAGAAAATAAAAAGGGTTGTTAAATGTACTCTGGCTGCTGAAACACTGGCTCTTGTGGATGCAGTGGATATGGGATTCTATTTGGCAAATATTTTGAGTGACATCCTGTACAATGGAAGTACTGAAGATAGTATACCCATTGAATGTTATGAAGACAATCGTTGATTGTGGGATAACGTGGACTCTACGAAAAATGTGAGTGAGAAAAGATTACGGATTGACCTTGCTGGCTTAAATCAAATGCTGGGGAGAAAGGAAGTCTCTAAAATTAAATGGGTGGATTTAAGCCATGAACTGTTGGATTGTTTTACTAAAAGAGGTACATGTACGAAGAAATTATTAGGGGCCCTGGAGAAGGGTCGCCTCAAGATGTAATGCTGTCAATAGTATAAGTTGTAAAGAGGATGGAAGTTTATGATTTTTGAAACTTTTGTTTGTATTGAATATATAAAGTTAATTTTTTTTATTTAAAGGAAGAGAAGGGAATCTGTTCATTGCATGATTTATATCAATTAGTGTTAATTGTATACAGGTGGTGGGAATCAATTGGGGACTCTCTTGTATCCTTTTTATAGGAGAGCTTAGCTAGGGTGTGGTGGGTATGTGAGGGGAATCTCTGTGGATAAAGGGTTGGAAGCAACTGATGACCAGGCTCTCGTATTCTTTCCTTCACCACCTGGCTATCCAATTTTAACAGCCGGTCGCTTGCCATTTTAATTCCCTGTCCCACTCCCATTCTGACCTCTCTGTCCTCGGCCTCTCACACTGTTCCAAAGAAGCTCAACGGAAGCTTGAGGAACAGCACCTCATCTTTCGATTAGGCACTTTACAACCTTCTGGACTCAACGTTGATTTCAATAACTTCAGATCATAACCACTGCTCCCATTTTTTCAGGCAGCAAGTGCTGGTAATGGTTTTGATGTTGCCACTTACAGCTCCTCTAGGCCCATCTTTTGTTTCTTTACTTGTCCCAATACCGCCCTCCTTGTCTTGCACCATCATCCCTTTTGTCATTTAATCACTCCTGTCCTCCACCCTGTCACAGACCTTCCCTTTTGTTCTTTCCTCCCCGCCCCTTCCCCTGGCTCTGTACTTGCTTAAAAAACTGTTTAATTTTCCACTTCTTCCAGTTCTGACGAAGGGTCTTTAACCTGAAATGTTTCTTTCTCCACAGATGCTGCCTAACTTGCTGAGTATTTCCAGCATTTTCTGTTTTTATTTCAGATTTCCAGCATCCGCAGTATTTTGCTTTGGATTTATAGCTGGGTGTGGTTGAATACAATTGCCTTCGTTCAGCCACATAAGGTTGTTTTGTGAGCCTGTCCATCACTTACAGCTGCAACATCAAATCAACAAAAAGTTATAATATTAAAAAAATCTCCATTTATGAACTGCATCGCATAAATTAAAGTAGATGAACTACGTTACAGCTCCTTGTTTAAAATTTTTCTAAAGATAGCTTTAAACATTCAAATTCTGTCTTATGGTTCCTTTCATGTTCCCTTGATGGTTTAAGATGCTGATGGGGCTGATTTTCAGCCTGTTTCTGGCCTGAGAAATGGGCAACCGCTGGTTAAAAATTGGATGGGGGTGGGGGGAGAGACACCTTACCCACCCCATTGATGCCCAAAACCTGCCTAATGGGATTTTTAGGCCGGCCTGCATATGGGCATTTTGGGTGTAACGCTGATTAAATATGCAAATCGGGGTCCTGCACTGGTTGTAGGAGCCCGATTGCAATTTTCAGGCATTTGGATCAGGCAGTGAGCTGCCTAACCAGTTGTCCTTGAAGGGTCTGCTGATGGCCGCTCAAGAAAAGGCCCAGGGGTATTCGTGGGAGATTTTTTTGCGAGTCCAGGAGAAGCACGGTTGCTCCACATGGCTCCACAAAAATGCTGTGGCCTGCTGCTCGACCTAATTCAGGATCGGATACCCTACCTCACAACCCCCCCTCCACCTCCATCCGCAGGTCCCACCGAACGCCGGCTCAGCATGGGAGTCGGGCGATTTCCCTCCCCCCACCTCACAACCGATGAGCTGCTGTGGGGGGGCCGCAGCTCACCGACAGCATTCAAATCAGGCCTGCACCCGAAATTGGTTCGGGTCTCCCGCCACCAGCTTTGGGCGGGCGGCACGCCCGTTCTGCCAACTCCGCCATCCATTTCAGGTGGAAGTCGAATTCCCCCCTCCGCTGTCATCCCACCATCCCCACTATCCCCCCCCCACAACCATAACCCCACCTTCCAGACCAATGCTTTGAATAAAAATAATACAAATTCCTTTTGAAAACAGCTCTCACCTACAATATCAAATAAGCAAGCTATCCAGCGTGCTACGTGTGTAAGTTTTAATATTGCGGACCAAGACGAAAGAAAAGATTAAACTATTCTGCCTTCATACTTACTGATATTAAAGGGTTTAGTTTAAATTAAACATGTTTAAATTTAGGATATTTATTCAGAACCCCCCTCCAAATTTGGACTATGCCATTCTTCCTGCTGTTGCCTTTGAGAGAAAATTCAGAAAAAACAGAATAATGAACAGAACAGTTCTTTTTCTGAAATAAGAATTCTTTCTGAGGTCTGCTTCAGAAAAAAAACAAAAATAAGTGCGACTGTGTTTACCATTTAGAATACATGACAATATATACAAGACTAGATTTTCTGATTTGGGAGAACACTTCTGTCAGTGTTGATGGTGAGACTGGGGGCTGGAAAATCTAATCTGCAACAGGTGTCCAGTCTGATTGTACATTGTGCAATTTATCGGCCAGCCATTCCCACTGCTATCAGTGTTCCTGCACAGAATGTGTGAGGGCTTGACTGCTCCCTTGGGGAAGAGTGTGAAGTAGTGGAAGGAATCGCAGACTGATCAACAGTCTGACAGGCCGCGACATGAACGCTCCTTCTGTGACCATAGCCATCTTTATATCAGCCGATAGGTTGGTTAGTCTGACGCAAATGTAACCCCACTATTTAAGAAAGGAAGGAGAGAAAAAACAGGGAACTACCGACCTGTTAGCCTGACATCAGTAGTAGGAAAAATGCTTAGGATCTATTATAAAGGATGTGATAACAGGACACTTAGAAAATAATAATAGGATTTGGCAGAGTCAACATGGATTTATGAAAGGGAAATCATGTTTGACAAACCTATTAGAGTTCTTTGAGGATGTAACTAGTAGAATAGATAAGGGGGAACCAGTGGATGTGGTGTATTTGGATTTTCAGAAGGCTTTCGATAAGGTCCCACACAGGAGGTTTATGAACAAAGTTAGAGCACATGGAATTGGGGGTAATATACTGGCATGGATTGAGAATTGGTTAACAGACAGGAAACAGAGAGTAGGAATAAATGGGTCTTTTTCAGGTTGGCAGACTGTGACTAGTGGGGTATCGCAGGGATCGATGATTTGGATGAGGGTACCAAATGTAACATTTCCAAGTTTGCTGATGACACAAAACTAGGTGGGAATGTGAGTTGTGAGGAGGATGCAAAGAGGCTTCAAGAGGATATAGACAGATTATGTGAGTGGGCAAGAACATGGCAGATGGATTATAATGTGTAAAAATGTGAAGTTATCCACTTTGTTAGGAAAAACAGAAATGCAGAGTATTTTTTAAATGGTGAGAGATTGGGAAATGTTGATGTTCAAAGGGACCTGGGTGTCCTTGTACATACCAACATACGAACTCATGAATTAAGAGCAGGAATAGGCTATTCGGCCCCTCGAGCCTGCTCTACCATTTGATAAGATCATGGCTGATCTGATTGTGACCTCAACCCCACTTTCCCATCTACCTACTATAACCTTTGACTCCCTTGTTAACCAGGAATCTATCTAACTCAGCCTTAAAAATATTAAATAAAAAAATATTTAAAATAAAATTGCTGGACTATAACTTGGTGTTGTAAAATTGTTTACAATTGTCAACCCCAGTCCATCACCGGCATCTCCACATCATTAAAAATATTCAATGACCCTGCCTCCACCGCTCTCTGGGGAAGGGAGTTCCACAGACTCCCGACCCTCTGAGAGAAAAAATTTCTCCTCATCTCCATCTTAAATAGGAGACCCCTTATTTTTAAACTGTGGCCCCTAGTTCTAGTCTCTCCCACAAGGGGAAACATCCTCTCAGCATCTACCCCTTCTAATCCCCTCAGGATTTTATATGTTTCAATAAGATCACCTCTCATTCTTCTAAACTCCAGTGTATACAGGCCCAACTTGTCCAACCTTTCCTCATAAGATAACCCCCTCATCCCGGGAATCAGTCGAGTGAACCTTCTTTGAACTGCCTCTAAAGCAATTATGTCCTTTCTTAAATAAAGAGACCAAAACTGCACACAGTATTCCAGATGTGGTCTCACCAATGCCCTATACAACTGTAGCAAAACATGTCTACTTTCATATTCCATTCCCCTTGCAATAAATGACAACATTCGATTTGCCTTCCTAATCCCTTGCTGTACCTGCATACTAACTTTTTGTGATTCATGTACATGAGTCACTGAAAGCTAACATGCAGGTGTAGCAAGCAATTAGGAAGGCAAATGGTATGTTGGCCTTTATTACAAGAGGATTTGAGTACAGGAGTAAAGATGTCTTACTGCAATTATATAGGGCCTTGGTGTGACTGTACCTGGAGTATTGTGTACAATTTTGGTCTCCTTACCTAAGAAAGGAAATACTTGCCTTCGAGAGAGTGCAACGAAGGTTCACCAGACTAATTCCTGGGATGGCGGGATTGTCGAATGAGGAGAGATTGAGTAAACTAGGCCTGTATTCTCTAGAGTTTAGAAGAATGAAAGAATCTCATTGAAACATACAAAATTCTTACAGGGCTTGACAGGGTCGGTGCAGGGAGGATGTTTCCCCTGGCTGGGGAGTCTAGAACCAGGGGTCACAGTCTCAGAATAAGGGGTAGGCCATTTAGGACTGAGATGACAAGAATTTTTTTCTATCAGAGGGTGGTGAATCTTTGGAATTCTCCACCCCAGAGGGCTGTGGAGGCTCAGTCATTGAGTACATTCAAAACAGAGATCGATAGATTTCTAGATATTAAAGGCATCAAGGGATATGGGGATAGTGCAGGAAAACGGCATTGAGGTAAAAGATCAGCCATGATCTTGTTTAATGGCGGAGCAGGCGCGAGGGGCCGGATGGCCTACTCCTGCTCCTATTTATTACATTCTTATAGGGCAGGAGGGTTTTAATGGGTTCCCACAACCCACCAGACTTGAGCGCCGTGTTGGATATCAAGCCAGGATCCAGAGCTGGAACTCCGGTCTCCACTCACCAGGACACTCTGGAGTGGGGTTCTGAACCCTGCAACTGCTGACTCATCCAAACTGCACTCATTCAAAGGGACCTTCAGGCAAGCTGAATTATTTATGTAGAGAATTTAAAGGGACAGTGATTTTTTTTAACGAAAGGCAATTTTTCAATAATGATGGGCTTTAAGTTTAAAGCACCCCAAAACAGCTTTTATTGCTTGAAATAGTGCAAGACGCAAGAACGCATGCAAGGAGTTTCAACTGGCACCAGAGCCAAAACTCCTATATCCACCAATGTGCCTCTAATTGTATCTCCAGGCTCTGACACAACTATGTTGCAATGACTGAGAGAAACTACCTCAACAGGCTGCAGGTCAAGAACATAGGAACATAGGAACAGGATTAGGCCATTCAGCCCCTCAAGACTGTTCCACCATTGAATTAAATCATGGTTGATCTGTATCTGAACTCCATTTAACTGCCTTGGTTCCATATCCCTTAATATCCTAACCTAACAAAACTCTATCAACCTCAGTTTTTACATTTTCAATTGACTCAGCCTCAACAGCTTTTTGGGAGAGAGAGTTACAGATTTCCACTACCCTTTTGTATGAAGATGTGCTTCCTGGCATCACCCCTGTATGGCCTAGCTCTAAATTTAAGGTTATGGCCCCTTGTTCTGGACTCCCCCACCAGAGGAAATAGTTTCTCTCTATTGACCCTATCAAATTCTTTAATCATCTCAAACATCTCAACTGGATCACCCCTTAACCTTCTGTACTTAAAGGAATACAAGCCTAGTCTGTGCAACCGGTCGTCATAATTTAACCCTTTTAGCCCCGGCATGATTCTGGTGAATCTGTTCTGCACCCCCGCCAAGGCCAATATATCCACCAGTGCAGACACGATGGGCCGTATGGCCTCCTTCTGTGCCGTAAATTTTCTATGATTCTATGATTCTAGGTGTGGTGCCCAGAACTGATCACAGTACTCCACAGGCAGTCTAATCAGAGCTTTATACAACTGTAGCATAAGAACATAAGAAATAGGAGCATCTGGCCCCTCGAGCCTGCTCTGCCATTCAACAAGATCATGGCTGACCTTCTACCTCAACGCCATTTTCCTGCACTATCCCCATATCTCTTGATGCCTTTAATATCTAGAAATCTATCAATGTCTGTCATGACTGAGCCTCCACAGCCCTCTGGGGTAGAGAATTCCAAAGATTCACCACCCGTTGAGTGAAGAAATTTCTCAACATCTCAGTCCTAAATGGCCTACCCCTACCCCTTATTCTGTAACTGTGACCCTTGGTTCTAGACTCCCCAACCAGGGGAAACATCCTCCCTGCATCTACCCTGTTGAGCATTGTAAGAATTTTGTATGTTTCAACCTTTCACCCTTTTGTATTCCAGCCCCCTTGAGATTGTTTTCTGTCAAAAATTACTTCACAAAATGTTCAAAAGTTCATACTTTATGCTGCTTTCTTGTCTTTATATAAAACAATAATTTTACCCTGATGTTCCAAAAATGGTTCCCTGTCTTTGTTCTTTCTGTCAGAAATTTTCCAACACTTGGAAATTGGGGAAGGGGGATAAGGGGGTGAGATTTATAACAGTAACTCCTGGTGTGCTCTGTGAATGGCAAATTTTGCTGCCAGTTAGGGGTATCTCTAGAGCTTGCATCAAATAAACATCTTTTACTTCAGAAAAAGACTGAAAATTTATGGTTTTTACATATATAAAAAAAGATCAATTACTTTAAACACTTCTGGACTTTCCACTCCTATACTGACAGGGAATGGTGTTTATCAATGAACAAGTTCTGGCATGTTCTGTAAATGTTTATTTGACTTAACTGCACTTTGGAGCCAAGAGGAAGAAAGCAGGGGTTTGCTATTATTGCCAAGGACACTCCATCCCCAATTTACTAATTACTTACCCCAGCTTTTATCTATGTGTCTCTGTTACCATGCCAACCTCCCAAAGACTGACATATTGCTTCCATCTCACTCTCTGCTCGGGACTATCCGTGCACAACAACATAGGACATCAATTAGTGACATATTAAAAATGGTATGTCAGCAGAATAGAAGCATCAACAGCTGGGAACAAGAACAGAATCATAAGGAGGAAAACACAAAGCAGCAAAGAAGTCGGCAGAGAGAGAAGCAAGTTGAGCGTAAACATTAAGTCACATTAGATTTATTAGAATGATTCCAGGGATGAGGGACTTTAGTTACGTGGATAGACTGGAGAAGCTGGGGTTGTTCTCCTTGGAACAGAGAAGATTGAGAGGAGATTTGATGGAGATATTTAAAATCATGAAGGATCTAGACAGAATAGATAGAGAGAAACTGTTCCTATTGGCAGAAGGGTCAAGAACATGGATTTAAGGCAAAAGAACCAAAGGCGACATGAGGAAAAACTTTTTTACACAGCGAGTGGTTAGGATCTGGAATGCACTGCACGTGGGAGTGGTGGAGGCAGATTCAATCATGGCCTTCAAAAGGGAACTGGATAAGTACTTGAAAGGAAAAAAATTGCAGGGCTATGGGGATAGGGCGGGGGAGTGGGACTAGCTGGATTGCTCTTGCATAGAGCCGGCACGGACTCGATGGGCCGAATGGCCTCCTTCCGTGCTGTAACATTTCTATGATTCTACAAATGCGGTATACGTATAAAAATATTAATTATGGATGTTATGGCATAACCTCACGTTTTAAAATAGAATTCTGTATGTACACAACTGAAAATGAATATTCGGTGGCCTCACAGCCTCTCCCCCTCCCCACATCTCAAGTTCCAATGGAGTTAGGGTTGCCAATCCTCCAGGATTGTTCCGGAGTCTCCAGGAATTAAAGATTACTCTCCAGGACACTACTGTCAGGGAAAGAATTATCGGGGCATTAAAAAAATGCTGTGTTTTTTTTCACCTTCTTTGAACACTTTCATTTATTAGTTCTAAAAATATTGACACTGCAGCTGAGGAGGAGCATTGTGATATTAGATGGGATAAACATAGTGAGAGAGGACGTATTAAGGGGTTTAGACTCGTTGAAAGTAGATAAATCGCCAGGCCCGGATGAAATGTATCTCAGGCTCTTAAGAGAAGCAAGTGAGGAAATAGCGGAGGCTCTGACCATCATTTTCCAATCCTCCCTGGCTACAGGCGTGGTGCCGGAGGATTGGAGGATTGCTAACGTTGTACCGTTGTTTAAAAAGGGAGAAAGGGATAGACCGAGTAATTACGGGCCAGTCAGCCTAACCTCGGTGGTGGGCAAATCATTGGAAACAATTCTGAGGGACAGTATTAATCGCCATTTAGAAAGGCAGGAATTAATCAAGGACAGTCAGCATGAATTTGTTAAGGGAAGGTCATGTCTGGCGAACTTGATCGAATTTTTTGAGGAGGTAATAAGGAGGGTCGATGAGGGTAAAGTTTGATGTAGTCTACATGGATTTTAGCAAGGCTTTGACAAGGTCCCACATGGCAGATTGATCAAAAAAGTAAAAGCCCACGGGATCCAAGGGAAAGTGGCAAGTTGGATCCAAAATTGGCTCAGTGGCAGGAAGCAAAGGGTAATGGTTGACGGGTGTTTTTGTGACTGGAAGGCTGTTTCCAGTGGGGTTCTGCAGGGCTCAGTACTAGGTCCTTTGATTTTTTTGTGTGAGGTAGTACATTTAGGGAGGGCAAACAAGGCAAGGGAATAGACAATAAATGGGAGGATACTGAAAGGTGTAGAGGAAGTGAGGGACCTTGGAGTGCATGTCCACAGATCCCTGAAGGTAGCAGGATAGGTAGAGAAGGTGGTTAAGAGGCATACGGGATACTTTCCTTTATTAGCCAAGGATAGAATATAACAGCAGGGAGGTTATGCTAGAACTGTATAAAACACCAGTTAGGCCACAGCTTGAGTACTGTGTACAATTCTGGTCACCACATTACAGGAAAGATGTGATTGCAGTGGAAAGGGTACAGAGGAGATTTATGACGATGTTGCCAGGACTGGAGAATTTTAGCTATGGAGAAAGATTGGATAGGCTGGGGTCGTTTTCTTTGGAACAAAGGAGACTGTGGGGAAATTTAATTGAGGTGTATAAAATTATTGGGGGCCTAGATAGAGTGGACAGGAAGGACCTGGTTTCCTTAGCGGAGAGGTCAATAACCAGCGGGCATAGATCTAAAGTAATTGGTAGGAGGATTAGAGGGGAGCTGTGGAGAAATTTTTTTATCCAGAGAATGGTAGGGTCTGGAACTCGGGCCTGAGAGGATGGTAGAGGCAGAAACCCTCATCGCATTAAAAAGTACTTTGACATGCACTTGAAGTGCCATAACCTACAAGGCTACGCACCAAGTGCTGGAAAGTGGGATTAGGAATGATAGCTGTTTCTTGGCCAGCACAGACACTATGGTCTGAAAGGCCTCCTTCTGTGCCGTAAATTTCTATGATTCTATGATATTGGATGTGGCGAAAAAGGCTGTTTGACTGACAGTCAACAATCCATCAATAGAGTAATGAAGAGTCTGTTCGCTTTACAAGTGGCTGCGGGAAGGCAGTGAACCATGAGGATGGACGTGACCAATGGCGGGAACGTGGGGGCTGGGCCTTTGGAGGTAGAAGGTCATGTGATGAAACCTCCAGGATTGACAAGACTGACCAGAGTTGACAATCCCTAAATGGAGCACAGGTCACAGTTGGATAAAACAAAGGCAGTTCATCAAAACCCAGAAAGGCAGGTTAGCAATTAGTACAGTTAGGCCACAGGCCATACTGAAACAAACTTGCAGCAAGCTGCACTCTGCATGCAGCTGAGCAAGACAACTTGAGTCAACTATTTCTGTTTCATGCACTGTAATGTCTTAAGTTACTGGCAGAAATATTACTTGTTGCTGAGGAGGAACCGGTATGAATATTTTCACAGACCGTGCTAGCGGGATAATGAGCCTGTTGGTCGAAGGAATCGGCACAGGAACCTTACAGCAACGTAATTTCTAGAGCCGTGATGCTCAAGTGCTAATGGCAAATAGGAGAATATCACGAGTTCAGCAACATTAATTGGACCCATGAGCCAAGAAGAGAAGGTTGATTCAATAAAGAAAGGATTAGAGATAAGAAGGGACAGAGGAGAAAAACAGGTGAGAGAAAAAGGAGAAAGAAACAGTTCTATAGAAGCATGTTGGCCTTTAGTTAAACAGTATTTCTATTGGGAACTATCTACATTAATATTGCAAAATTATTTAATTGCTATGACAAATTACTAAGTATTAAACAATTTAAATATGTAACACTTATTCTAAAATGATTATATGTAGACTTGACATTGTATGTAAATAGTTAATTTGTAAGTATGGGAAGTTGAAGTTAATAAGTTATACTTATTATAATGAATAGTGTACCTAGAGTTAATTGGTAGTAATGGAAATAGTGTATTCAGGACAATTACTGAATTGCTGCTACAGAGTACATCTTCAAACAATCTTATTGTTAATGGAATGCCAAGCAAGAAAAGGGAAAGAGAGACACAGAGGAGTACATGTGTCAAAATCTGAGTCTTAAGGAAGAAAGCAATTCAGGTCAACCCAGCATATTGAGGGAAAGTAGAGGGTCATAGAGCAAAGCAAAATCCATTCTAATTGTACTTGTGAGGTAGAATAATCTCCATTCATTCACCGTCTCTGCTCACACTTCGAAGAATGGCCAATGGATGAAGTATCCAAGATCCGTTGGCACCTGTGGAAATGTGCCTCGACATAAATAAGGGCCTTCAGGACAGGTACGGACAAATGCGAGCTAAATTAAAAAAATATTAAAATAGTCTTCTGAAAGCAAATATTCTGAAAGGGTGTTTGGTACCTATTTTGGCTGCTTGTCAGTCACATTATAACACTGAATGTACCTACTTTGGAAGATCGGAAATATATCCAGCACCTAGCAACATATGTGTAAAAACAGATATGTCTTCAAAATGTACACGGCACACAACAACAACAAATTGCATTTATATCGCTTCTTTAATGTAGTAAAACATCCCAAGGCGCTTCACAGGAGCGTTATCAAACAAAATTTGACACCTTGCCACATAAGGAGATATTCGGGCAGGTGACCAAAAGCTTGGTCAAAGAGATAGGTTTTAAGGAGCGCCTTGAGGAGGGGAGAGAGGCGGAGAGGATTAGGGAGGGTACTCCAGAGCTTAGGGCCTAGGCAGCTGAAGGCACGGCCGCCAATGGTGGAACGATGAAAATCGGGGATGCGCAAGTTGCGAGAATTGGAGGAGGGCAGAGATCTTGGAGGTTTGTAGGACTGGAGGAGGTAACAGGGGTGAGGCCATGGAGGGATTTGGAAACAAGGATGAAAATTTTTAAATCGAGATGTGGCCGGACCGGGAGCCAATGTCGGTCAGCGAGCACAAGATGAACGGGACTTGGTGCAATATGGTGCATTTATTCACTCCCGTGTCCAAACTACGAGCAACTACTTGCCCCAGGGGCAGAATGACTACTTTACCTCATGATCACAAGGTTGTAGAGGGCACCTAATTAAGAAGGCAAAGCTCAAACTTTCTACATTATGTGACAAATTTCCACTCCCACAGTCAGTTTAACCACAGGTGAACTTCTTAAACACCCACCCAGAAACAGCCAGGCAAGCTTTCTGAACGGGTTTCCTTTAATTATTTCTCGGAGTTCAGAAACACTTAAACAGTAATAATTAAAGAGTTGTTTGTGATGGAGGAGCTTATTACATTTTTTAATAATGAATAATAACCCAAACTGCAGTTGGGCAATCTGCATTCTATCTTTATGTACACATTCATACATGCAATTCAAGATTATAAATAGTGAATTATGAAAATGGAATTAATTAATACTGATGTGAATGATGAACAGAGCAGCATAGATAACAAATAAAAATTCGGCGATGAAAGCAAAGGGATAAAAGCAAAGAAGAAAAAGAAATGAGGCCTGTCACTGTGGTAAGCCTGTTGTTATCCAGAACGTCATCAGTGATGCATGAGAAAAGAGACACTCTCCAAAACCCAGACAAGATACAGTGCAAATTGTGTCAAAATATATTATAACATCACGTGTGTGTAAGATCACCATGGTGATGTGATGTGCAGCTTTTGTAGCTCTTTGCCTTGCCCGAACAAAGCAAGTGATTTTTTTTTGAAGACTGTGCCCGTGTGACGACTAAAAGT
The DNA here is from genome assembly GCF_035084215.1 of Heptranchias perlo. NCBI lineage: Eukaryota > Metazoa > Chordata > Chondrichthyes > Hexanchiformes > Hexanchidae > Heptranchias > Heptranchias perlo. The sequence continues at coordinate 15,021,920 of NC_090360.1, forward strand.
GTCACAAAGGCTCAGTGAGATCAAGAACCACCTGTACTCAGATATCTGAATCCTAAAGGTGCTTTACAGCCTCGATTTCCTGGATAGCGGCCTAGTTTTTCCAGTTGAGTTGTGCCAGTTCCCAAGTGTGCAACGAGTGGATTGAGGTGGAAAATTCTCCTACTGACTCCTAAACATTCTGCCACCCACTTCAGGGATTTCCTGTTGGAAATGACTGAGGGATGTGCAATAGTTCCTGCTCATAAATGAGCAGGCATATTGTAATGGTGTGAAAAGGACAGAAATAAGTTATTCAATGTCCCTTCTGTCATGTGCGCCATAGCCTGTGCATTCTTGGTGTCTGCGCAACGTATCCAAACTTTTAAGAGCTGGAAAGCCTGTTCAATCAATCCAGAGGACACAGAATTAAGGTAATTGGCAAAAGTGATAGGGGGTGAGGCGGATGAGGAGAACTTTTTTTAACGCAGCGAGTTGCTATGATCTGGAATGCACTGCCTGAAAGGGTGGTGGAAGCAGATTCAGTAGTAACTTTCAAAAGGGTATTGGATAAATACCTGAAGGGGAGAAATTTGCAGGGCTGTGGAGAAAGAGCAGAAGAGTGGGACTAATTGGACAGTTCTTTTGAAGAGCTGGCACAGGTACGATGGGCCGTCTGGCCTCCTTCTGTGCTGTAAGATTCTATGATTCTATGATTCTAATTGCAGAACAGGCCTCCAAGGCCCGCCGCAGACATTGCCCACCTATCCTCCCAGGCGAATTCCCTAACAAATGCTGGGGAGCTCACTTAAAATACACACAGTGGCTTGGCCCTGGTAAATCTGCTAGGGTCAGGGGAGGGTGTAACATTGTGGCCAGCGGAGTTCCCACCCTGTCGAAAGAGGTAGCGGGATTCCACAAAAATGAAAAACCCAGACTCTTGTCTATTTTGATTTGCAATAGACCAGTTGTCCTATATGGTTTGCATCAATACGATACAACTTTATCTTTGCATCGACCCAAGCTCTACACTGAAATTTGTGTGTGAAGACACTCACATTGCAAGATATATGAGAATGTTTCCATGCTGCCTGGTGCGAAACTACATTTAAAAGGATATGTCTTCAACATTTTAGAATCTTTTTAAGAACATGAGAAATAGGAGCAGGAGTAGGCCATACGGCCCCTCGAGCCTGCTCCACCATTCAATAAGATCATGGCTGATCTTCGACCTCAACTCCACTTTCCCGCCCGATCTCCATAATATTTAGTGTTTCAATGTTAGCCGCTTTCTTTAATACCATTAAACAGCGCCTGGAATTTCCATGGGGGGGGGGGGCAGGGTGGTTCTCCTGATCTCCTGCCAGAAGATAGGCGGAAACCATGGAGAGACAGCACAGGTTCCCGCCGATGTTATAACGCGAGATTAGGAAGACACCAGCACTGTTACCAGGCAACAAACAGGAAGAGCGAGTTAATTGAGAAATACCAGTCTGTTTTAAAGAAATGTAAACACCTGGATAAGTCATTTGCCTGTCAAAACTGCAAAATAACTGATTGACTTGTCCACACTTTAGTCACCTCAGAATTGGTGCCTCAGAATCTCCTCACCTTGCATTTCATTTTCCAGGACATCACATGAGCTCAGCTCAAAGAAGACAGTTATCAGTTGGGTTGCATGTTTGGACTTTGATTTATGTTTTGCAGTGCATTCTAACGACAAGTTTAGTGGCAGTGAGAATTGGCTTTACACCGACGCTAAACTTGTGTGGTGTGAATCATGTCTAAAAGACTGAACTGACGCTGAAGTAAAGCAGTGAGATTCCCTCCTCTTGGGAGTCTCTCTATCAGGAATAACACCATCAAGAACATTGAGTAGTTCTTTACTTTGGTGGCAATGTCCACTACATTAACATTACCACAGACGTGAACCAATGCCATATTCAGCCTCCCACGGTTAAATAATTATCTCACAGATGAAGCCTTCAATCTTGTTTGCTATCATATTAACAATACAAAAAAAAAACTTGCATTTGTATAGTGCCTTTTAAGTTCTCCAGGCGTCTTTATAGCCAATTATTTACTTTTGAATATAGTGACAGTTGTAATGTAGTGAAACATGGCAGCCAATTTGCATACAGCAAGCTCCCATAAACAGTAATGAGATAAATGACCAGATCCTCTGATTTGGGTGTCAGTTGAGGGATAAATGTTGGCCAGGACACGGGGGAGAACTCCCCTGCTATTCTTCGAATAGCACCGTGGGATCTCTTATGACTACCTGAGAGGGCAGACTAATGTGAAGTGTGCTGTAGTCTTTGTTTTATTATAACGGTTGACTTTGGGTTATGAAGCGGTTTTATTTATTTTTGGTTTAACATCTCATCCCAACGAAGACGCCTCCAACAGTGCAGCACTCCCTCAGTACTGCACTGGGGTATCAGCCTAGATTATATGCTCAAGTCGCTGGAGTGGGGTAATGTTGGTCTATTACTTTCAATACCAGCCAACCATTTATTATGGTGTTGGTTAACCCAGCTTTCTTTGTCAAATTAATTTGGAAATATTTAGAAATACATTATATATAATGTGTACGTCTGTGTACATGTGCATGTGTCTAAAAACGAGCCCACTACAGCTTATCATTTTGTATGTCTATGTCACAAGCACTAAACTGCTAAGATTAGTTACTCTACGTTTGGAAGAGGCAGGACTCAGAAGAATGAAATGTAGACCAAATGTCAGTTAGCAATTTTGCTGTATTTCCATCCCTTTTTTGCAAGCATTTATTTTGTAAACCCTTCTGCCTCCCCACTTCTTTTTCCTCTTTTAAGACCTTTAAAACCATACACTTTGACCAAGCTTTTGTCCTTCTTTGGCTCAGCATCTGATTATTTGATTACACTTTTGCGAAGTGCCTTGGGACATTTTTCTATGCTAAGGGCGCTATATAAATGCAAGTTATTGTTGACAGAAATTTATCAAGAGGAGGCCCCTAACTGTGTGTGACCATCATCCAGAATGGGACAAATTGGAAATGATTTGCTCCTTATTGCTAGGAGTAGATGATGAAAAGAGTGACAAACGGTTTCGGCTGTAAAGTCATTTTAATAAAGTAACGACAGTTGATTATTTCTTCTAAATAAAGTGCTTTCAGTGACCAGAATTGGAATTTTTTTTAGTTTATACATCAAACCCCTACACGGTAAAAAAAAATCACTTTGTTCTAACTAAAAAGGAAGTGTTTGGTCGTTTATGCCATTAGCAGGATGTGGTTGCTGTTTCCTTATGAGTATTTTGTATTTTCTCACATCCTACAAGTTACAAATTAATCTTAAAAGATACTTGCTTGGATTGGGCAATGGAAATGGTTCGGCCTTACAGCTGGTTTGACATTTTACTAGCCTTCATTCTCTCACTTGGTATGTACAAATGTTTAACCTAGCTTTTTAAAAAAATGTTTTCAGTTGTTGAGACGCTGACCTGCTGCAGGTATATTTTGGAGTTGTAGTTTAGCAGCTCTGCGAGTTGTCTTGTTTAAACACCGCCTCGTAGTCTCAGACATTCTTGCCAAGTTTCTAGCAAAAGACCCAAAAGTAAATCGGCAATTGAAGTGAAGTTGTTCTGAATCCAGCAATTTCCTGGTAATTTACAGGTTGACTAGTTTTTTGATCCAATTATTTTTCTCGTCATGTCAAGATCTGGTAACTTGTTGGTTGCTTCAGTGTAACCAAATCTGACAAACTCGTTTAATTGTTGAAAACTTTTCTGGCATTACGTGTACACTAGTTGTTGGAAAATTTAAGCTTCACCGATAACTTGGCGAAGCTTTATTTCATTCAGAATTCCCATAGTACTTTAAATAGACTTGATTGAAGAGTATTGGGCTCTTCGTCAACAAGTTAGAATTGGGCAACAAAATGAAATAGATTAAACCAGCTCATTAAACTATAAGTTGACTTTCCATCGACTAGATGTAAATAAGCTTGATACATTTTATTCATTTTAAGTTGGCCGTTTGTGAATTTTTGAATAAGAAATAAGCGTAATTGATTTCATGCGAAAAGCTCTAATGTACTGGTCCTCAGTTTCATCTTATTTTCTCTTCCAAACCTTTTCTTCGGTAAAGGTCACACCATCCCCTTGCTAAGAAAGGTGCCAACTTCCATTCCAATAACACATTAGGGAAGCGGTTCTGTAATACCGGCCCCAGATCCATGTATATCGCTGGGTGATTTCTACAGCAGTCAGTGCACGTGAGAACCTAGTTGGTGGGTATTCTGCATTGCCTGGGGCAAGTCCATACTGTGCTGTTCGGTAACAAAAATCCGATATTCTGCTTATGCAGCTTCTGCAGAAGTCCTGTCAACACAGGTGATTGTGGTTTGTTAAACCAGTAATGTTAAGGGACACCAACAAAGTCAATGGGCTGAGAAGGGTCTCTCAAATCTTTGAACGTGGAGTAACCCAGGAACTGATTCTTGCTGATGAGGTTGAAGGCTGTGTTACACCTTGAATATCTTCAACTTTACCATCATTTTGCTGACCCCAACTTATCAACTTGAGCCTTTGGACCTCTCATATTGGTAGAGTCTTGAGAATCAATGTTGCAAGGCTCTGTGCCAGGAATAGAGCCTCACAAGATTTACCCTTCTCTCTTTGGTTACCGTTAAGAAGGGCGAGTTGCTTCATTCATTTTCTTTGTCCATTACCAGTCCTCTCCTGAGAGCGGGGAATCCTGCTGCAATATGGATCTATGGTCAGGGGAAAAAAACCCTGACATCTTTTCCAACTGACCATTTTTCATTCATGAGCCCAGATAGTGAATGCCAATAGGCTATTTCACCGTGGAGGCCTTCACAGCTGAAAATATTCTTAGTCTGGTATCCACATGCATATTTCAAACAGGGCTCACAGCGCAGCAGTCTGGAATAAGAAACCGAACAACCTTTTACCATCTATGGCCCAGCAAAACGGAGACCAATGCAACTCTCCAGAATCACTCAGGCTGACACTGACTCACAATCACAGATATGAGATCTGTTCCCTAACTGTTTCATCTTCCATTCTTTTTTACTCTCTAGTAACATCAGTCTCTACCTCCATGGGAGAAACAGGCATTGCAGAAAATGTTATGTTAAGTCTTGCTTTTGTTGGGGACAAAGGAGTGTTGTTCAGAGCCATTTTTGATTGTTTTATGCGTTTTTTGCTTTCAAATCACAATGCGGGTTTGTTGCACATCATCAGGTCAAGTGAGAGGAACATTGTGAGATGTGATACAACCCCTGACTGTTTTAGTGCTAGAACTCAGCAATAAATAGTTTGATATATGTACTAATTTAATACCATTATGGCCTGATCATCTACAGTCCAGTGAAATTGTGTTTTGATAATGAAAAATTCCAAATGTAAGTACTTGGATTCATTGTTCCACTGGATTATAATCACATTTCTATGGTTTTGTTTATGCATATTGGTTGTAATTAACAGCCATTTCATGGACTTTTATCCAACTGTTGCTATGATACTTCAGAGAGATAAATTATTGATAATAAAACTTGCATTTTATATGAGACCTCATCACATCAAAATGTCTCAAAAGTGTTTTACACTCTGTAGGTGTCCCACAGACAGGTCATGAGGTGATTCACTCATTCATTTATCTTTTGGTTATGTTGGCTGAAGGAGGACTGCAAACCTGGGGAACTTCATGCTCCTCTTCAAATAGCACAATGGGATCTTTAACATCCATCTGTATCACCAGACAGGCAGATGAGACCTTATTTTTAACATCTTTTCTCAGGACAGCATCTCCAACAACAAGGCACACATTCAAGCTGCAATTTACAATGGAAACCCTACCCAGACTGGTCTGAACTATATGCAACTCCAGTCTCCCACTATGTGGTTGACTCTCAATGCCCTCTGAAGTGAACTAGCAGGACACTCCTTATAAAAACAATCAATGTGGCCTTGCCAGTGTCGTTCAAAATCTCGAGAACAAATTCAAAAGATAAAAGTCTGATGGCCTCAAGAACTGCTGTAAACTTATTGCAGAGGTTGTCCTAAACCTTACCTTAACCCAAAATAAAAACAGAAAATGCTGGAAATACTCAGCAGGTCAGGCAGCATCTGTGGAGAGAGAACCAGAGTTAATGTTTCAGGTCGATGACCTTTCACGATAGATTAACTCTGTTTCTCCTTCCATAGGTGCTGTCTGACCTGCTGAGCGTTGCCAGCATTTTCTGTTTTTATTTCAGATTTCCAGCATCCGCAGTGTTTTGCTTTTGGCTTAGATGGGGTGCCAATCAAGCGGGCTGCTTTGTCCTGGATGGTGTCGAGCTTCTTGAGTGTTGTTGGAGCTGCACTCATCCAGGCAAGTGGAGAGTATTCCATCACACTCCTGACTTGTGCCTTGTAGATGGTGGAAAGGCTTTGGGGAGTCAGGAGGTGAGTCACTTGCCGCAGAATACCCAGCCTCTGACCTGCTCTTGTAGCCACAGCATTTATATGGCTGGTCCAGTTAAGTTTCTGGTTAATGGTGACCCCCAGGATGTTGATGGTGGGGGATTCGGCGATGGTAATGCCGTTGAATGTCAAGGGGGGGTAGTTAGACTCTCTCTTGTTGGAGATGGTCATTGCCTGGCATTTGTCTGGCACGAATGTTACTTGCCACTTATGAGCCCAAGCCTGGATGTTGTCTAGGTCTTGCTGCATGCGGGCACGGACTGCTTCATTATCTGAGGGGTTGTGAATGGAACTGAACACGGTGCAATCATCAGCGAACATCCCCATTTCTGACGTTATGATGGAGGGAAGGTCATTGATGAAGCAACTGAAGATGGTTGGGCCTAGGACACTGCCCTGAGGAACTCCTGCAGCAATGCCCTGGGACTGAGATGATTGGCCTCCAACAACCACTACCATCTTCCTTTGTGCTAGATATGACTCCAGCCACTGGAGAGTTTTCCCCCTGATTCCCCCATTGACTTCAATAGCATATCGCAATATTGTAAAACCTAGCAGTAATATGATGACTTGTTCGGTAGATTTGATTCAAAGCCAATCATAACCAGTTCACAATAACCATTAAATAATTGTTAAATCAAAATTCTGTTATCTACATTTTTTGTAGATTACTGTTTCAGATTACGTGCTTGAATTCCTATGGAAAATTGAAATCGTTCTTTTTAACGATTGAAAAGTGGGAATTAACACAATTAAACTCATTTTAATGACAAAATCAATTTGAAAAAAATTGCATGAGTTTATTTAAAAATGTTATCGCGCATTACAAAAATAATCCAAACTGCGTTTTTCATAATGTAATATACTAATTGAACACAATCAGTTTTTAAGTCATGTGCTCAAAGGTTATAAAAACAATGTCATGATACATGAATTAAGGTGAAAATAATCCTAACAAGAGAACTATGGAAGTTACGGGTGAAAAAGAGTCACAGAAAATCAAGTTCAATGCACAGCAAGTCTGTCCTTTGAATAAGTAGCATAGATGTGTATAATGTAGAACTCATAACAAATTTAGAGAGTGCCTATTTATACAGATATTACTTTGGCACTTTATACTGAACAATCAATTATTTCTTTCTTCTGCTTATGCACATCATGTTACTTATGGGGAGAATTTCCAGTTCTCCCAGCATGTGCCAAATGCATATATCAGGAAATTCAGCACCTCCAGTTCAGGATTTTCCATCAATTAATTTTAATAGGCAGAAAATCAGGGTTGTGGATGCACAATTCTCTGTGCTTGCAGCATGCTTTGAAGTAGAAAATCTCCCCTTCAGGTGTTTTCTTATTAATAAAGAAGCTAAGAAGACTTAATTTGCTACCACCAGATAGGTTCAGATGAAGAAGCCCCCTACAGCCCATTTTATCTCCTCTTTCCAGAAGACCAACCCTGTCACCTTATGAAAACAGAATCTGGCTGTTTCTGCAATGTCCTGGTGACTTTTTTCAACCGTTGATCGCCCTCAGTGTAAGGAAGAACCTCCTTATTTATCAATACATCGATTAACATTCCTCTTGTTCCAAGTATTTGTCTGAAAAGAAAGTTAAAAGCTTTCCAAAAGAAAATTAAGGGGAGTGGTCGACTCCCAATCATTCTTGGATTTCCCAAACTTGGCACTTGAGGCATGACATGTCTTTGCATTGCCTCAGCTCCCAATGAAAGCAGACGCCTCCCCACCTCCATACGTCTCCTATCTAGCTGTTTTCATGAGAGCAGTGGGGATTCTGCAAGTCAACGCCAATCACAAAAATGTCATATTTCAGCATCAAGTTGCATTGTAGATGGTATCCTGAATCAGGAGCTCAGCCACCCTTGTTCTATGTTCTGTTTTTAAAAGGAAAAGTCTAAACAATATGCGTTTTTAAAACTGCTAAGAGAGGAATACTTTGTCACATTGATATATGAATTTAAGATGAGGTACTCCTTCAATGTTACATTATGTAATGTATTCTGTGCTCTCATAACAATGTCCTGGTCCATTCTTTACTAATCTTGTAACTCAATTTTAACTACTTTTAATAAAACAGCTAACATAGCTATAAGACACTTCAATATTTGGCCCACTTTGTATTCATTATTATAATGTATTCATTTTATATCATAGTGTGTAGGTTTTCATTTATTCTGATATCACTGCATCATACAATATTCACCTCCCAACTGTGTTGTTTAATTATTTCTATTAGCTCCTTTATACCACATATTTTGATATTCTGGATCATCATTGATAATGTTGCTGTATAGTTACTGATTAATCCTTCAAGCCTTTGTAAGCCATGAACATCTGCATCAGCTTTGGCTCAGTTGGTGGCACTCTTGCCTCCAAGTCAGAAGGTTGTGGGCTCAAGCCCCACTTCATGACTTGATCTAGGCTGACACTTCATTATAGTACCCGAGGAGTGCTTCAGTATCTTTCAGATGAGATACTAAACTGAGTCCCCATCTGCCCTCAAAGGTGGATGGAGAAGATCCAATGGCACGATTCAAAGAGCAGAGGCGTTGTCCTGGCTGATCTTTATCCCTCAACCAACATCATTAAAACTGATTAACTGACCATTTATCTTGGTGCATAAATTGTGTGATATTTTCTTACACTACACCAGTGACTACACTTAGAATCATAGAATCATAGAAAATAGGAGCAAGAGTAGGCCATTTGGCCCTTCGGGCCTGCTCCGCCATTCAAAATGATCATGGCTGATCGTCTAACTCAGTACCCTGTTCCCACTTTTTCCCCATATCTCTTGATCCCTTTAGCATTAAGAAATATATCTATCTCCTTCTTGAATATATTTCAAAAGCACTTCATTGGTCATGAAACACCCTTGGTTATGAGGTTATGAAAGTTCCTTCCTTCTTCCATTTTCAGTTCCCAGCATGTTTTTCTTTCCCCCACACTTGCAAAGGTGACTTTACATGGAATGCCTATTTGTGTCAAAACGCTTTGGGTCATCCTGAGGTCATGAAAGGCGCTATATAAACACAAGTCTTTCTTTTTCCTTTTACAAAGGAGTTAGCCAGCAGAATAAAGCTTGTTATGGACCTGATGTCATTTACAGGAGCATCAGTGTTCTCTTGCAACCTGATGTAGAGCTGCTGTTAGAGGCAGGCATACGATTTTCATTCTTACGTGTTTACAGTCAGCAGTGAGACTTGAACTGAATCCAAAGTTGGAGCCAACCCAAATTTCATGGGTTTAGTCAAACTGAACGTTTGCTGCTTCAGTCAGGGCTTGGTTCAGATGACATTTTGCAGAAGGAAAAAGTGCAATTGTACGTTGCTGGAGCTTTGCATTCGCACAATACCCTGCAATTTTGAAAAAAAAAACATTGGCTTCCTTACAAGTGCATAGTTTCTTTTTGGAGACTTACAATATATTGTTCCCATTTTGGCCAGCTGGATTAGTCTGGGTTTGGACGAGCCAAACCAAACCTCGGAACTTTGGCACGTAGCCCTACCTGCAGAGAGCATTATTCTTACTCAGGACTGGAACACTCTTAATAGTGCGTGCATGGAAATAAGATATTGTCGAAGGAACATTCTTGTTGCCTTGGAGTAATTCCCGTCAAAAGGCTTTCACGTAAATATAGAACTTTGCTGTATTTTTTTTAAAGGAATACTATATAAATGTAGTGCTTCCATCTACTTCACTAATTTTGCGTATGAAATTTCAGAGATGCACAGAGGATCGTTTTTGCAGATACTCTGCTGTAGAACGTTGCCAAGATCAGTAAACAGTAATGCGTTGAATCAACTTAGAAAAACAGAAAGGACGTTTTCATCCAAGAGTAACACTCAATGTCACTGGATGGCGGCAATTAAGCAAGCAGTCAGAATGTTTATCTTAAGTGTGAATTGACAAAGAACAAAAGTTTGAAAACAATACACCGTGTGGGGTAAATTTCTGCTCTCTTTGCAGAAATTCACCCTCCGTGAGCCGAGACATTACTTTCTGGTATAGGGGATGGAGCTACGTGTTCTCAAATTCTGTGTGAGGTTACACACATAGGCCGAGAATTTCCTTGACATGAGTTATACTGCAGTTGCGCACTGATGGTCTATAGAGGGCGCCAAACGTGAGTTTCCTGGGCCTGCTCATTTGCATTTCTATTGGTGCAGCGATTGGTGGAAAACCAGTGTTCGCAAATGAACTACCTGGAAACTTTGATGCAGCCTTTAAAAAGATAATTCAACCTGCGCTATTCAGCATCAGACTGGGGGATGAAAAGGTGAGAGAAGAGCAGTGTTTGGCTCTTTCATTTCATTCTCTAATAACTTCACTGAATGTCTGAGCAATATTTGTCTTAGACTTGTACAGAGTTTTGACCACTCAACCACCATCTGTGCCCAGAGGGCACCAAGCCAGAGAAGATCGCACAGCTTCACTCCTTCAGAACTCCAAGCCCTCCAGGACGGCCTTGAAGGCAGAAGAAATAAACTCTTGGGTGTGGGTGCCACTAAGTCACCTCAGCTATTACTCGTGCCACCTAGAGTGAGGTGGCACTGGCACTGACTGCCAACTCCCTCACCCACAGGACTACAGATCAGTGCCACAAAAAGTTCCATATCCTCAGGCACTGGACAGCTCTCCCTTTTCTGCCTTGCCCAAATCGGGCACCAGTACACTCTTCACTCTCTCTAAACAGCACTTTCTCAACTAACCCTTCACTGTGCTCTCTGGTTAAGGGTGGGCACCCCTCGGTATCTTGCATGATGGCTACCCAGTTCTCTTCACAGCAATTACTAACACGCATAGCCCTAAAACCCTTTCCTCCACATTAACCTCCACATCTCTTACTTTACCTCTCTTATGCCGTTTGGCGCACTACTCGCGTTATCCTCATTCACTCTACCTTCTTGCCGCACAAATTTGCACACAATACCTGCCACCGGCAGAGCACCGGAGAGGGACGTCCCCAATCTTAAGTATCTCATCCACTTTGGGAAGAAGACCTTGGCGCTCATGGGGAGACACTCAGATCTTCTTGTGGGAGATGGTGAGGTCAGAGCCAGGTAACTGACTTAAGATCTACACTGTCGTCCTGGCACCCCTGTGAAGCACCACACGGGCACTACCTTCCACCCTTTTCTCTGTCTCCTTCATCCCAAGGGAGTGACGTTCACCCATTCATGGCTTCTACCCTCCTTCCCTGAAGATCCACCACAGCAATGGAAGGCACAGGAGCAGGAAGATGATGCTGATGGTGAAAACAGTGATGAAGACCAGGCCATCCAGGAGTCACAGCTGCTCTAAACTGCCATCTCTCAGGACAGCAGCCCCTGCCAGGCCTCCAGCCACCCCCTTCATAGAATTAGACCAGTAGAACGTGGGAGGCGACACCAAACTGCCATGGAGCAAGACGCCAAGAGACAAGGGCCACCGCAGTCCCATGAGCCTTTTGTAGAGCACGAGGAGCCAACTACCTCCGTGAACCTGACCCTCAGGAGGCACCTAGAAGAAGGACAAGAATAGATGCCCACAGGGAATGCCATATCTGCTCCTGAGAAGCCCTGACAGGGGATAGGGGAGTGGTCCAAAAATCTGACAGTGGTCTAACCCTGCAAGAAGTGGCCAGAAGCAAGTGCAGGAGTCTGCAGGCAAAATGGGGGAAAAAACCTTTAAAAATCATTTCCTACCTGCACAAAGCTGAAATTTCCAGACTCTTCTGTTTCAGGAACTATTCGGCTAGAAATTCAGCCGTGCACTGCCCGTTTTCTGGCGCTAAATGGCCTTCTAAGCCCCCAATATGGTGGGCAGGAAGCACATGCTTATTCCAGACAGAAGTGTGCCACCTGCCATATTGGTAAAGGCCAAAAAAATCGGTGTGCAGTGCCCATGCCTGAAACAGGCTTGGCGCACATTTCTCAACCACTAGCCTTACCCTCATTCACTCTATCTTCTTGGCGCACAAGTTGGCAGACAATGCCTGCTACTTAAGTACCTCACCCATTTTAGGAAGAGGACCTCGGAGCTCGTGGAGAGACTCTCAGATCTTCCTGTGGGAGATGGTGATGTCGGAGCCAGGTTACTGACTTAAGACCTACACTGTCATCCTGGCACTCCTGTGAAGCACCACACGCCATATTGGTACAGGCCAAAAAATCAGCATGCAGTGCCCATGCCTTAAACTTTGCATAAGGGGCCTAATGCCTGTTTGAGGCCCCCACTGCAAGATTGGTTTGCTCTGAGGCAGCAGGCATCGGCTGCACTCTGGAAAACCAGGTCTACAATCAGCCGCAACTAACAAGACAAGCTTTTAAAATATATTCACCCGAATGTGGAACCAGGAGGAGCAGGACTGCCATCATCGCTGCTACTTCCCCCAGATTGGTGCCACTATCTCCCCCTCCGCCCCGATCACTGCCTCTAGCTTCCTCCCTTCCTATATTGGGTGTGCCCTAGGCCTCACCATTCAGACGCAGGGATATATCCCAGTGTCCCCACCCACAACGTGCACACCCAAGAATGGGCATGTCCGAATTTCTTGGCCCTCATCTCCATCTTGAACGCTGATCCTGACAGCTGCACCTCATAGAACTCAATATAACTTATCCTGAGTGCAATAGTGGTCCAAATCTAGGAAAGCCACCAGTGCGCTCAGCGGGCGGATCGCGGGAGCACTGCAGAACGTGAGGGAACTCAAGGGAAACCGCTTAAAGGCGTAAATTGGGAGGGATCGGCTTCCACCCAAATTACCTCGCAAAAAAAAAGTTTCCTACACCATTCCTGCATGATCAGTGTGCCGGAAACGGCAAGGAAATTCACCCCCAGAAACTCCTGCTGTTCTGTAAGGTCTAAGAACATAGAATTGCTCGGCAATGAAAGACCAAAGTCCATCACGTTCACCTTCTACCATCCTGGTAGTCGCCTGATACAACGATAATCAGGTTGTTGACAATCGTAGCGATCAATCTCCATCAATTAGTCTACAACAGACCCAAACATGAGGTGAGGAAACCCCAGTGGTGGAGACTCACTTTAAACCCTGTCTGCAGCCAGTATTAGTTGTAAAGTAAAATTGACTCCTTTAACCTAATTTGAGGAAGTTCATTACTACTTGACAAGGAACAATCTTTGTAACTAATCCGTTATGAGCTGGGATTTTAGTGAATTTGTCTGTCCTGCGGCAGCATTGGAAAAAGGCTTTTGTTTCCTAGAATATAGTAAGAAAGAATTTGCTTATATGTGGTATCTCAGTATGTCCCAAAATGCTTCACAGCCAATGAATTAATGTTGAAGTGCAGTGACTGTTGTTATGTGACCAAAGGCAGCAGCCAATTGCTCACAAGAAGATTCACAAACATCAAATGAGATAAATGTTTTAGTGTTGTTGGTTGAGGGATAAATGTTATCCAGGACAGTGGGAGAACTTCCCTGCTCTTCCAATAATACCATGGAACTGTTTTTTAATTCCATCTTTACAAGCAGCCAGGGGCCTTGATTTAATGTCTAATCTGACAGTACAGCACTCCCTCAGTACTGCAAAGTGTAAAAATCTTTTTTAGATGAATGAATATGTGACTGAAATAGAAAAGTCAAGTTAATCCATGTTTGTACCTGTGTTCTTTTAAAAAGAGTATTATTTAAATTTTGTTACTAACAAATCAGTAACGTTCCAAAATATCACTGAACAACTTGTACACTGTTTTTATTTTTTGTACTGAACAAGATGAGAGATGTCAGTGCTTTGGATGAAACATCAAAATCTCAAGTGGTTGTAAAAGATCCCCTGACACTATTCAAAGAAGAGCCGGGGAGTTCTCCCCAGCGTCCTGCCAAGACTTATCCCTCAGCCAACATTACTAAAATAGATTATCTGGTCATTATCTAATTTCTGTTTGTGGGACCTTGCTGTGAGCAAATTGGCTGCTGCGTTTCGCTACATTACAACGGTGACTAGACTTCAAAATGTACTTCATTGGTCATAAAGCGCTTTGGGGCGTCCTGAGGTCATGAAAGGCGCTATATAAATGCAAGTTCTTTCATTAGGGAACCATTGTTTGGATCCAGGTCAGGTTAGATGTTGAGTAAAGTTCCCTGTCCTCCACCCCAGCCTCAGAAACACCCTCCTCCCACTGCACCATTGTTCCATTTCCATTACTGACACCAGATATTTGTGTGGCTCTCTGAAGCTACCAATTTAATGCCAGTCAATGCTGAACTCCAGCGGACTTGCACCCATCAGTATATGAAATTAGGCATCTTACAGACACAGGAAATCCTTCCATACGTCTTTTACCATTTCCCATCCTGTGGCCTCTCTATGTGAGATTGCCAATTAGTGCTGAATTAGGGGCAACTTTGTGTTGAAGCAACATTCTGAACCTAGGTACTACTACTGCGACTAAATTCCTATCCGTCAGCTCAGCAGCAATGATGCGGCGAATAAATTCACTCCATTGTTGTCAGGTTCTGAACCAGTCTGGCCGTTTCAGTCATCTGTATCTCTTTCTGTGACAAGTCAGTCTTGACATTGTTCATCCAGCATCTCCTTGGTCTGCCTCAGCTTCTTGGTCCATGTGTCTATGTAGGCAGGGCCACAAAAGGTATTCTAGCTGTTTCCATTCTTGAAACATGCCCAAATCATCTCTGTCGTCTTTCTTGGATCTTCTGTATAAGTGTTGTTTCTTGTCCAAGCAATAGTCTTAATACATAATTCTGAACCCAGATCCCAGAGGTGAAAGGCACAGAACCCCTTCCTCTCCATCGCACCACCAAATTCCCTGCAGGAAGTTTTGTTATACAACAGCAACAACGATAAAAGTGTCTTGTAAAACTCCAGTGAAATCATTTCACTGAGGAAAACGGCAGTAATGTGTTCAGCTCAGCTGCAATGGCTGGGAAATTCCTTAGAGCTGCTCCTGCTCCGCTGCTATAACTTTGCGGGAAGTGCGGCAGAATCCTCGTTCACCCACGTAAGTGGGGTTACCGCTGCGCTTCCGGCAAATTTACCGTGATGGAGTGGGAGCCGCTCCGAGGAAATTCCCAGCCAGTATCTTCAGAAATGCATTCTAGGAGTTGGAGTTCTTTTACACTCATCTCAGAAAGAATCCAAATTGGGCCATTCATGTTCACAGGATGTCCCAAAGCCAATTAATTACATTTCTTTCTTTGACATGTAGTGCACCGTGCCCCCATGGGATCTTTTAAGTCCCTCTGAACAAGCGAATGGGCCTTTGGGTTAACATCTCATGCACCTTCAACAATGCAATACTCCCTCAGCACTGCAATGAAGCAACGGGGCTGGAAATCGCAATCCCGGGGGTTAGGTTTGGGTTTACGGGGTCAGCGGGCGAGCAACTTATTAATGTGGGACAGGCGGCCAAGCACCATTGTGGGCACATCTGTGGCACCCACCTGCCCCATATGGCCAGAAACTCTGGTACCCACTGTCCATGGTGAAAGGGGGGAAAGGATGCCCAGGACCCTGACACTGGTCATGTCCTCTTCGGCCTCTGAATAAAGGCGCTGATCTGCTTTTTTTTTAAAAAATGCTGTTTTTTCACGAGTTCAGAGCACTTCCCTGGCCAGGACCCCACTGATGGGGCCCACATTTGCCCATTTAGAGACCGGTAGTCTCAACTCACTTGGCTTACTGGCCTCCACAGATGCACTGGGTACTGATTGAGTCAAAGCAGGGACAATCGGAATAGGGAGTCCCAGCCAAGAGGTCATTGTCCTAAGTATTGGAACATTCTTCTCAGATATTTTCACAATACTGCACTTTAAAATATCTTTTCTAGGTCATTATGTTACTGACTTCCAGTTTTGCTCCGTACACTGTAATATCTGGCATTGTCTTATCAGCAAATCCATTTCTCTGCAGCTTTCAAGTCGTGACCAGTTGCAGACACTAATAGGATCTCCCTAGATGGTGAATGCAAATCTGGAGGAACTGAAACAATGTATTTTCTGAAACTGAACTTGCTTCACGGTTCACCAAGAAGTTAAGAAATCATGATTTGTTCATTTCAGTCTTTCACGACACATAAGGCTAAGAATGTAACAAACAGAACAATTGCATGATAGAATCATATTACATAGAATGTACGGCACAGAAACAGACCATTTGGCCCAACAGGTCCACGACGGTGTTTAGGCTCCACACGAGCCTCGTCCCACCCTTCTTCATCTAACTCCACCAACACATTCTTCTATTCCTTTCTCCCTCGTTTGTTTATCTGGCTTTCTCTTCTACGCTAGTTGCCTCAACTACTCCTCATTCACCTTCTAACCACTCTTTGGGTAAAGAAGTTTCTCTTGAATTCCCTATTGGATTTATGAGTGACTATCTTATATTTATGGCCCCTAGTTCCCTGCAAGTGGAAACATCATCTCTACTTTTACCCTGTCAAACTCTTTCATAATCTTAAAGACCTCTATCAAGTCATCCCTCAGCCTTCTCTTTTCTAGAGAGAAGATCCCCAGCCTGTTCAATCTTTCCTGATAGTTATAACCTCTTAGTTCTGGTATCATCCTAGTAAATCTTTTTTGCACCTTCTCCGGTGCCTCTGTATCCCTTTTATAATATGGAGACCAGAACTGTACACAGTACTCCAAGTGTGGTCTAACCAAGATTCTATGTAAGTTTAACATAACTTCCCTGCTTTTCAATTCTATCTTTCTATAAATGAACCCCAGTGCTTTGTTTCGATATAGTGACTAGAGCCTGTATTGGTAAGAGAGTACAGGTTTGTTATGGCAGTTGCGAGTTATAGATCTTATCTGTGTACCCCCAAAGGGATTGTTCCCATTGGACTACAATGAAATCAACTCTGGGATAAATTTGGATAGTGTTGCTTGTATTCTCATCCTTGTTTTCAAAACCCTTCATGACCTCGCCCCTCCCTACCTCTGAAAACCTCCTCTAGCCCTACAACCCACTAAGATCTCTGCGCTCCTCCAATTCTGGCCCCAATTTTCTTCACTCCACCATTGGCAGCCGTGCTGTCAGCTGCCTAGGTCCTAAACTCTGGAATTCCTTCCCTAAACCTCTCCGCCTCTCTACCTCTCTTTCGTCCTTTAAGATGCGCCTTAAAATCTACCTCTTTGACCAAGCTTTTGGTCACCTGTCCTAATATCTCCTTATATGGCTCGGTGTCATAAGGGCATAATGGAACATATGAAATAGGAGCAGAAGTAAGCCATATGGCCCCTCGAGCCTGCTCCGCCATTCAATCAGATCATGGCTGATCTTCAACCTCAACTCCACTTTCCTGCCCGATCCCCATATTCCTTGATTCCCCTAGAGCCCAAAAATTTATCTATCTCAGCCTTGAATATACTCAACGACTCAGCATCCACAGCCCTCTGGGGTAGAGAATTCCAAAGATTCACAATCCTCTGAGTGAAGAAATGCCTGCTCATCTCAGTCTTAAATGGCCGACCCTTTATCCTGTGACTATGTCCCCTAGTTCTAGATTCTCCAGCCAGGGGAAACAACCTCTCAGCATCTACCCTGTCAAGTCCCCTCAGAATCTTACATGTTTCAATGAGATCACCTCTCATTCTTCTAAACTCCAGAGAGTATAGGCCCATTCTACTCAACCTCTCCTCATAGGACAACCCTCTCATCCTAGGAATTAATCTAGTGAACCTTCGTTGCACTGCCTCTAAGGCAAGTATATCCTTCCTTAGATAAGGAGACCAAAACTGTACACAGTGCTCCAGGTGAGGTCTCACCAAAGCCATGTACAATTGTAATAAGACTTCCTTACTCTTGTACTCCAACCCACTCACAATTAAGGCCAACATGCCATTTGCCTTCCTAATTGCTTGCTATACCTGCATGCTAACTTTTTGTGTTTCTTGTACCAGGACACCCAAGTCTCTCTGAACACCAACATTTAATAGTTTCTGACCATTTAAAAAAATTATGTTTTTCTTTTCTTCCTACCAAAATGAATAACCTCACATTTCCCCACATTATACTCCATCTGCCACCTTCTTGCCCACTCACTTATCCTGTCTATATCCCTTTGCACACTCTTTGTGTCCTCCTCACAGCTTACTTTCCCACTTAGCTTTGTATCATCAGCAAACTTGGATACACTATTTGTTTGGATACACAATTTTGTTTGATAATCGCTCCTGTGAAGTGCCTTGGGACGTTTTACTACGTTAAAGGCGTTATATAAATGCAAGTTGTTATTGTTGTAGTGCACCTCTATTTGCTCCACTAGCAATCCTTGCCTGACAACCACAGTAAGACGGCTAGTGCAGGTTCACCCTGTTAATCTGCTGCAGTTACTGTTCAATCAAGAATCCCAATGGTTATCCTTTATACCAACCAGGACTGGCCCAGTGTTGATACCACAATATGATAGCTGTGCGTAATGATCTCATGCAAGTGAAGCAGAATTCTTTAGAAATATTTCTTGCAGTTTTGCTGTTCAACACCCAACCAGCCACAGGAGGGGTGGGGAGGTTGGGGGTTGGGTGGGGAGGGCGAGAGCTGAAAAACATAAAAACAAATGAGAAGCACCAATTGTTCAGCACTGATGGGCACCAGCCTGAAATTCATTGCTATGCAACACAAACGTAAATTGATTAAATGCCATGCAGCAAGCACGAGGTGTAAAGAATCACAGCAAACCTCAATATACCATCAGAAAGAGCCAGTTGATGGAGTACACAGAATAAATTGACAGACCCGTGAGAAAGAACTGTGCATTGGAAGTTGATAAAGTTAGATTTGTTGCATGACTCTTGTCACCTTGTTCTATTAAGTCATTCTTAAGTTGCTTTATCAGCCTATATGGCAGGTTGGAGAGATTGATTTCATTTTGGTAATGAATTGAATTCCACTGTGCCTCTCGGTATTTCATTCAGATTGACTGGTCTAAGTAGCTTTTGTCCCTCAGTTCCCACATTACTGAGTACTGCTGGAACATCTCTACCCCAGCCCCCACCTTCCCTGTTGTGCTGTACATTTCTTTTCTTGCTTCAGGTTTAGAGTTTCTTTTTGCATTTCCAAACCACAATAGTCAGCATTTTGCCGTGAACTTCTAAAAATGGGCACTCAATGCTGCGGTCGTATGACAGCTGCTTATCTCTGTGAGGTGTCACCTTGCTTTGTCATTGGCTGTGCTGACACACCGGGGGCAATTTTAGCCTAACCCACCCCATCTGGAAACTGACGGGATCCAGGTGCAATGCTGGTTTTACACCCCGTCTGATTTTACTCTCCATCGAAGTCAACGGAGAGTAATATTGGGAGGGGTGTAAAACTGGCATTTCACCCGATCCCATGGGTTTCCCATCTGTCGAGTTAGGTTAAAATTACCCACACTGTTCTTTCAGGCCTACAAAAACAGAAGAGGAACGTTTATCAGAATGCATCCTCAAAGGAACATTCTAACCCTGAACTAGTGGGTGGCCTCCAACTTCCTCCTCCTCCACTCCTTCAGTCCTGTCCTACCTGAAGATGTCCAACGTGGCTTCTTCAAATGGGGTCAAAGGCTTATAAATGCCTTGGGCCCCCTCCACCTTAGGCATTCTCCTTTTCATTATGTACCATATTGTTTTGCAAATTGATAAATAGTCTTACATTTTTGCTGGTTTAAATAGAACAAAGACTGATACATCCTGTGTGATACTAAATGAACATGAACCATGCAGTCAGGTTGTTTTAACAGGATTTCCAGTGTTAAGTCCCTTTGAGATTTCTATCTGATTCCAGTTTCAGTTGTAAGTTGCTGCTTGTATTTGACCTCTATAATTGCCATCCACATTAAGTATTCCGTGCACTGTTTCTTCCAAGGCAGGACTGTGCAATTTAATTTTCAATGAATATTTAGGATGGGTCAGCAAAAAATAAGGCATAGGTTATAAAGAAAAAACTTGCATTTATGTAGCACCTTTCATGACCTCTGTACATCCCCCAACGTGCTTTACAGTCAATGAAATACTTTTGAAACGTAGTCACTGTTGTAATGTAGGGTAAACGTAGAAGCCAATTTGTGCACAGCAAGGTTCCACAAACAGCAATGAGATAATCTGTTTTAGTGATGTTGGTTAAGGGTTAAATATTCACCAGGACAATGGGGAGAACTCCCCTGCTCTTCAAATAGTGCCATGGGATCTTTTACGTCCACCTGAGAGGGCAGACGGAGCCTCGGTTTTAACATCTCATCTGAAAGACGGCACCTCCAACAGTGCAGCACTCCCTCAGTACTACACTGAAGTGTCAGCCTAGATTATGTGCTCAAGTATCTGGACTGGGACTTGAACCTACAACCTTCTACCTCAGAAGCAAGAGTGCTACCACTGAGCCAAGGCTGACATATGATGAGGGTAAACTTTGTGGCATATGTACTTAAGGCAGGTACTTAGCATAGCGTGCTATACCGTTGCATTAATTTAAAAGTTTTCTTCAAGTCAGCCATCTTCTTCCCAGCCTCTATCCAGGTCTGCAGGGTTCTGTAAACAGCATTGACTTTGTCTGCAATTTGCTTGCAGCCCCTCTTGAGGAGAGGGTCCTTCTGTCCCATATAGGCGATCCATCCTTTCCCACAACTCATGAATGAGGAACTTCAGTGTTTGGTCATCAAATCACGCAGTTCTTGCTCAGGTAGCCTTCATTTTACAGGAATATTGCATCATCATCCCTGGTCTGCCCTCCCTTGTGCAGTGCCCAGGGTTAAATGCCTCCTGAATCCGTTTAAGTTCTGCTCAGGTGTCTAAATCCAATGCTCCCATTGACGAGCATAATGTGCACTCAAGAGATCACATGATTTGCCATTGTTGTGTCACGTGTCAGTGTCACACCTTGATGCCGCATATCTAAATATGTAAATTTCTTGCAGCTGATTCACTTAACTTTCATATTCATATAAAAGCAACAAATCAGAACTATGTGTCTATGAACAGTGAGGAAAATCTATCAATAAAAAAGACACTGAACCAATCAAATCACTCAGAAATCTTTTTGAAACCCTTTCATCCGACATTCTCTTTCACATTCACTTAAATTTTCAACGGTGAAAATAAGCTTCATAACATAGTGAAGACATTAAAAGTACTCATTTCACAATTAGCACATGTTTCTATCACACTTCTTGTGTCACACTTCAGCCTCACACTTATATGAAAATGTAGTTGATGGGCTTAAGTTTTGTACAAAACTGCAACAAATCGGGACTCTGTAACTGTGAGCAGTAAAGAAAATCTACCAATAAAAAAGCTGGAACTGAACAAATCAGATTATTCGAAATATATCCCAACATTATTTTTAGGCTGCCATTTTTTTTATCCAGCCCACTACACACAGATTTTTAAAAATTGTTGAAAACAAGAATAACGTGACACAAAGTTAAGATGTCAATTCTGGTACACATGGTGCAGGCGGTGGTGGAGGAGGGGTGGCAATGTGAAAATTTATGGCTCCAAATGTGTGCTTGCACATGTGCGATAGATAAATCTAGATCAAAATGTCAAAAGTCACACATTGTACAACACATTTTGCATGATTAATTTGACACTGGGATCCACAACCTCACCAGATGTCATATGCTTACAGGAGGCTGTTTGTACTATGTGTAGCATTAGATGTTTAAGTCAAAGGAGCTTGCCAAATCAAACTGCTGGACTGAGCTGCCGAGTTAGAGCGTTAGTCGCTTACACTGTTGTGTTCACACTTTCCATTGGCATTGCACTAGCGAGAGGGCACCAAATGTCAACATTTCAGGATTCAAGGTTGAGTGGCACGCTACAGACATGTTTTCATGACAATTATCCTGTCTTGAACATTACCACTTTTGCTGAACTTTCAACATTTCCCACGATCAGCGTCCACTACATTCAGTTCTCTGTGCAAGACTGAGATTAATGGAGAGCATGAGGGAAGGCCATCATTTTTAGCCGTTGCGCTCGAGCATGTTCAGAATTTAAACATATTTTAATTAGAAATTATTTGCTAGATTTGTAAATCTCCTTTAATGTTGATTAAACTGGCAACGTTTCTCCTTTCCACTTCCCTTCACCAGCATTCCTCTCTATCAGCCAGGACGTTGTGATACCCATGATTGAAGGACCTCCTCACAACGGCTTGCGATGCTCCTCTATCATCAATAAATAGCAGGATTAAGCCCAAAATATGTCACTTTTCTCTCCCCCCAAATTATGTCCAACAAATTCATTCCCAAAATTGGTATGAGGATTGGTCTGTATCTGAGGGTCCGTTTCCCCAGGATTTTAGGGAATTGCTAATGGCTGACATGGGCCTCTTTTGCTGGGGAATGCTACATGTCTGAAAGGCTGGGCCTCCAAAGGGTTACAGGAAGGTCCTGCCAGATGTCTATATATGTATATAAAAAGGTCTTGCAAATGGTATCCACGTCTTGTAAGTGTCATGCTTCCTGCAAAACTTTTCCGTCATTGTATTACCATCGCACTATTTCTGGCATGCTATAAAACATCCCATGTATTATACTTGCTTCCCAATCGGACCTCCGAGTTGCTTTTCCAAGGCAAGTGGTGCTGTTCTCCATAGTGCCATTTGGCTCAGGTCAAGTTGCCAAAATGTTCCCCCTATTGCCCCTCCCCACTTCTCCCCCCACCCCGACCTGAGCCCCTAACTTTCAAAGTGGCCTTTTTCTTCCTACTCGTCCATAGCTTCCTCCTGCCCTGTGCCCTGCGGCCTGTACCCATGCACTGCAGAAGCTGTGTTTCAGCCATAAGCAGGAACTGGCTTCTAGCTACTTACGTGTTTTCTGTGCTTTTCCAATAATAGTAGTGCTTCCTGCACTAAGCCAGTGTTGCTCAATACATTAGCCGTTAGCCACATGTGGCTAATTTGGAAATCCAGATGTGGCTAATTGCATTTCTGATTAGTAAATAAAAAATAAGTAATAGACATTGTCGTTGGGCATGTGATCCCAATACTCGTATTCACATGGCATGTGAACTTTAACCTCTCTGTGTGTTTATTGGTAAAATGCTAAGATGAAAAGCAGAGTGTGCAGGTGTTTTATCATCATTATGTGTGATTTGCCTTACTTGGTTACTGAATGGTGGTAGATGTTTGTTAAGTAAATAGACACATGTGAAGTATAATTGCCTCTGAGTATATGTAAGGTGTTTTGTACTAAGATTAGTGCTTATGGCTAAAATGGTGTCACCACATCCACACCTGTGGCTAGTCAATGATTTCTATTGGACAACACTGCACTAAGCAACTTAAAGCCGGTTTCCAGTCATAGCCAGGATTTGCATAAGAGAAGCAGGATTCCTGAAATGCCTCTCCTACAGCTCTGGATCTCTATTATGTAAGGCACTATAGTCTAAGTGCTATGTAAGCTTTAAGTAATAGCAGTTATTCCAGCAAACTCATGGGAGATGCCCATTCCTTAGGTAAACCTTCTGTGGAGTGAGGGGGGGAGGGAGGGAGTGAGGGAAGGAGGGAGGGAGGGGAATTGAAGATTTGTAACCTTCATTCACCTTCATTGTACTCTCCCCACAATCCCACCCCTGCCTTGAGCACCCATGCCTTTCCCTCCCCCTCATTCCCCAGTCTATCCTTCCACTACGTGGACCATCCACTCCTTTCCCCCACCCTTGACAAAAACCCTTTACATGATCATGACCCCAGAACTGGCTTTAAGTTCTAAACGTTAGCAAAAGCACAATAAACATCTTAACAAGACCTTTTACCCACTTCCCTGGTGAGGGAGCAAACACGACTTTACTGCTTTTCCCAGAGGCTTTTCACATGAACCCCCACTAGCATCCACCTCCCAGTACTCCCAAACCCTTCAATCATGCTTCCACATCCTGCCACCACCGTACCAGTGCTTCCAAGATCACCTGCACTGCCACTACAACCCAGCAACCTCTCCCAATACGTGCCCATTACTTTTAGGCCTAGTACTCACTATTGCAATACCCAGGGTTTTTCCCTTGCCAATCCAAACACCCTTTCGCTCCACCCACAGCACATCACTCTTTCCCACTGCTGTCTTGCCCTCAGACCACATTCCCAACATTAATTAAGCCAGCATCACATCTACCCCTTCCCCCAGGGTTCAGTAACCATACATGCCACCTAACTGCGGCCAGGAGCATTTTCCCTACCATCTTCCTCAGGATCCCGGACTTTAAAAATAAAAGATCTAACATTCATGAAATAGCTAAACAAACACTAGTTTCTAATTTCCCTGAAAATATGAACATTGGCACATAATTTGAACCTGAAAATACCACTAACAGCTCTATAACGCTTTGTAATAAAAACACAATTTCATTTATCAATCATCATTGATCAGTGTCTCTGATAATATATTACAACTCATCTAGCATAAAACAGCATATTCTCCGAATCACTGGGAGCAATGCCATGGGTGATCCACCAGCAATATTATTTCTTGCAGCATTGCTGCGGACAGCCACAATTTTCCAAACCCAAACTCAGCTCTGCCGTCTCTGTTTAGTTTGTTCTTTTTAAAAGCAGTTATATTGATGTGAAGGAGCATCTCCAGCAGCTGTCTCCTTTAGCTCTAAATACTTTCTCCGCATTACTCCTCCCTCTCCGTGTGAATGCTAGAATGTTCCACACAATTCTGCTGTTACGCCTGGTACAACTTCTGATATTAGGTATATATTTGATATGCTTATAATTCAATAGGTTATGCCACATTATAGAGTGGATAGATATGATAACTTAAGGAAATTTTGTTTTCTGGGTGCAGTTTATATTCCTGTTCCTCCAGTGTCTTTCCTCTCCGCTTTTGGTGGTGACAGCGAGCTATCTCATCATAAAGACACCACTGACCACTCTTAGGCATCAAGTCAACCTAATGTCCGGTCCAATATTTATCCCTCAACCAACATCACTAAAAAAATAGATTATCTGGTCATTATACTGTTTGTGGGATCTTGCTGTGCGCATTTTGGCTGCTGCACTTCCTACATTACAACAGTGTCCACACTTCAAAAGTACTTCATTGGCTGTAAAGCACTTTGGGACTTCCTGAGGTCCAATGCAAGTTCTTTCTTCTTTCATTCTGTCTGTAGTAAGGTTATTTCTTACAGCAAAATGATTTATTTATTGTAGTCTGGTTTTGCCTTATCCACCTCTAAACTTGTACGCTCCACAGTGTTTAAAGATTACTACATAGTGACCGAAACAACAGTGAAACCAATTTTAGGTGCAGCTCTGACTGAATTAAACATTTGCAATGTTCTGCGAATTTTGTTTGCGCTTAATGTTCGTGCGGAAATATAGGGGTAATTTTACAGACTCATGCTCCTGGTGTGGACCCTTGTCTACCTGGAGCACATACAGGGAATTCAGGTGTGAGCTCCCAACCACTTTCTTATGGATTGAAAATGGCGGGGAGCCCTTCCTGTATGCGTTCCCAATGGGCAAAGCTCCATATCGGGGGCGCGAGTTCGCAAAGTTACAGCTTACTTCTTGTATTTTGTCAGACAAATGTTTCACCACTGTGATGGTCAGGAATTCCTATTGACCAATTTTGGACTATCTTCCAGACATTGAGGCATATAGAACTTTCCCTTCAACCCTTTTCTGCCCAGGGGCCCCCACGTTAAAAAAAAAATTCTCTTGTGACATCCTGAAGGGATTTATTGCATTCAGACTTGCTGTAGAATGGTGGCCTGAAAATAAGTTGCAGCAACAATTTGCAATAAACATATGAGCCATGTGCTTGCTTGCTCCATCACAGCTGTTAAAAACTGAACCTGGTTTCTCAATCAATTCAGTTTCGCTGTGGCAGTCGAACAGGTTTTTAGCATTAACTCTTCAATTAATTGTCTGGCGTTCCTATTTATTTTGCATTAAAAGTCAAGGAGCAGCGACCAGGTGACACAATACATTAGACACTGGCCTTTCACCACTAGGACCTGGATACAAATGCAGCTTAGAGTGAGCCACAGCATAAAGTTGCCCCCTAATCTGCCACTAATTGACAATGCTGCCCAGAGAGGCCACAGCTTGGTTGGGCTGGTAACTGATGAGGTGACACATTCACGCAGTATGGGCACCCTTCTAAGAGTGGGAATGAGGCACATTGTTGGGGCAGAGGTAGAGAGAGCTTTGCTCTTCAACTAACTGTGCTTTACCTGACCTGGAGTACTTGAGTCAGATGGGGTGTATCTATGTGTAACTTTGTGATATGATGTGGAGATGCCGGTGATGGACTGGGGTTGACAATTGTAAACAATTTTACAACACCAAGTTATAGTCCAGCAATTTTATTTTAAATTCACAAGCTTTCGGAGATTTTCTCCTTCCTCAGGCAAATGTTTCAAGAGCTCCTTGAAGCCTACGCATTTATACATATTGAACAATACATGGTGTTTACAGACTGCCCCTGCAACTGCCCGTTGCCAAGGCAATCACCGTGTTCAGACAGAGAGGTGTCACCTGCAGAACCCCCGAATACACATTCAACAAAAAAACAAACAGGGAAAAAAAACAGAGAAAAAAACAGAGAGAGGCAGAAACATCCGGAAGGCAGAGAGAGCCAGCAAATGACCCATTATATTAAAAACAGATAACATTTGTTCGCTGGCGGGGTAACGTGTAGCGTGACATGAACCCAAGATCCCGGTTGAGGCCGTCCTCATGGGTGCGGAACTTGGCTATCAATTTCTGCTCGACGATTTTGCGTTGTCGTGTGTCTCGAAGGCCGCCTTGGAGTACGCTTACCCGAAGGTCGGTGGATGAATGTCCATGACTGCTGAAGTGTTCCCCGACTGGGAGGGAACCCTCCTGTTTGGCGATTGTTGCGCGGTGTCCGTTCATCCGTTGTCGCAGCGTCTGCATGGTCTCGCCAATGTACCATGCTCTGGGGCATCCTTTCCTGCAACGTATGAGGTAGACAACGTTGGCCGAGTTGGTTCATACTCCTGTGACTCGGCCAACGTTGTCTACCTCATACGTTGCAGGAAAGGATGCCCCAGAGCATGGTACATTGGCGAGACCATGCAGACGCTGCGACAACGGATGAACGGACACCGCGCAACAATCGCCAAACAGGAGGGTTCCCTCCCAGTCGGGGAACACTTCAGCAGTCATGGACATTCATCCACCGACCTTCGGGTAAGCGTACTCCAAGGCGGCCTTCGAGACACACGACAACGCAAAATCGTCGAGCAGAAATTGATAGCCAAGTTCCGCACCCATGAGGACGGCCTCAACCGGGATCTTGGGTTCATGTCACGCTACACGTTACCCCACCAGCGAACAAATGTTATCTGTTTTTAATATAATGGGTCATTTGCTGGCTCTCTCTGCCTTCCGGATGTTTCTGCCTCTCTCTGTGTTTTTTTCTCTGTTTTTTTTCCCTGTTTGTTTTTTTGTTGAATGTGTATTCGGGGGTTCTGCAGGTGACACCTCTCTGTCTGAACACGGTGATTGCCTTGGCAACGGGCAGTTGCAGGGGCAGTCTGTAAACACCATGTATTGTTCAATATGTATAAATGCGTAGGCTTCAAGGAGCTCTTGAAACATTTGCCTGAGGAAGGAGAAAATCTCCGAAAGCTTGTGAATTTAAAATAAAATTGCTGGACTATAACTTGGTGTTGTAAAATTGTTTACAATTAACTTTGTGATAGCCCACAGTTTCCTTTAGTTATGCTTTTATAGGCCTTCAGTTACAACTAAAGATCTTGAAGTGGGGCAGTGTTCTATTTGTAGCATTAACATACATTACCTTGATGAGCATAGCATTCACAGAAATGGTATTAGAACTCCTGTCTAATTAAGGCTGATTTAGCCATGGGGTTTATTGCCAGTAGAAAAATGGAAAGACAGCTAAAGGCCTACAACTGGCATAAGTAAAGAAAGCCATAGCCATGCACAGGCTGGAATTTGCTGGCAAAATAATGACGAGTTAAAGGCACACGCCATTATTAGTGTGTAAATAACCCAGCAATTTGTGGCGAGGAAGAGATACGCCATGAGTTACGAATCGCCACCAATTGCTAGACGATTCTATCTCTGAGATTGATTGCTTGCACAGCTCTATTCCAGGGATAGAGCGGTTTCTCTGCTGCTATGGATGCTGGGTATAAAACTCCCCATTCCACAAAAGCCGTTTCTTTCACAAAACCCGCTGCTGCATCGCACTGACCTGC
Source organism: Heptranchias perlo (assembly GCF_035084215.1). NCBI lineage: Eukaryota > Metazoa > Chordata > Chondrichthyes > Hexanchiformes > Hexanchidae > Heptranchias > Heptranchias perlo. The sequence continues at coordinate 15,050,527 of NC_090360.1, forward strand.
CTGCATTGATCTCACCAGCCTTCCGAATCAAGGAAAACACATACGAACAGCGAGAGGGGCCGTCCTTTCTTGCCCCCAGTGCCACGTCCATACACTCTTGCAGCGGTTGCTGGCAGCTCCTCTCCCCCCTGACCGTACCGTCGTCTTCTTTCCCTTGGCTTCCGATGGTGGATCCGCTTCTTTGAGGAGCTTTGGGGAGTGAAGGCGAATGGCTGTCCCGGGCTTCTCTGCTGCTCTTTAGTGTGATGGACAGGCCCGTGAGTCACAGCTATCAGTCAGTCTTCCTGCAGACTCACTGCTCAACCAGAAAACTGCAATTTCACTCCTACACATAAACACCTGTTGTGTTTTCCCTCCCAAATGTTCTTAATCCGTTCTAAGACTTGCCTTTGGAAGCCTCAAAACACTGGCACAACCTGTTAATTGTATCCATATGATTTATATCAATTAGTGTTAATTGTATTCAGGTGGTACATATCACTTGGGGACTCTCGTATCCATTTATAGGAGAGCTTATCTGAGGGATGCACATTGAGTAATGTTGATCTCTGTGAATAAAGGCTTGGAAGCAACTGAAGACCAGGCTCTAGTGTTCTATCCTTCACCACCTGTCATCACATGTCCCCCTCTTTTTGTCCTGTGATGGCCCTAATGCTGGTAAGTAGAACTGAGAAACACAGTTCATTACTGAAGCTAGATTCTGCTCCAAGTGAGAATGCTTTGGAATGAAATGGGAATGTAGACTGCAAAACTGTAAGTGAACAGAGCTGAATGCTGAGGTGAGAGGGAGGTTCTTACCTTAGTTGCAGCTGATTAGGCGCTGATTATAATTTCAGCTGGTTCTGGTTGTTGGGAACATTTTTGCAGTACATACAATGACCATTTTGAAAATAAGGATACCTGCAAAAAAAGGACTGCTGATGCCAGTCCCTAAGGTGTTCATAATTTACAGGTTTCACTGTAATTGAGATATTTCAAGATTACAAAATGGGTTGATTTTAGTATTCTCTGTAAACATAAAAATGGAATTGCAGGTTTATTGCATATGACACTGGTGATATGAACATACCAGAGAAAAACCCAGGGTCAATAAGGGAAAAATTCCTTTCTGACCCCTCCCTCCTCAGGCAATTGAAACCAGTCCAGGAGATCACATGGACCATGATAAATGTGGAAATCTTATGTTTCTTGTACTAGCCATCCTTATGCTTTCTCAGGAATTCATTGCCACTCATGTGCTCTGACCCTATGCTCTCTCCGAGCTGTGGGGCCAATTCTACGATGTTGTGTCCCAGGGGCGCAGCTGCACCACGGGTGCAGGGGGAATTAAAGAATTGGGAGAGTAGGCTGGGAGGCCATTTCCGACTAGTCCATGGTCTGCTGTATTTATGAGCTGAAGAACTTATGGCCATTTCATGCCTTAGCCCCATTAAAGCCCAGATATTGTTAAAAATATTTTAATCAGCACCTAATACAATTTGTTGTGATTTACACTAGGTTTACTCTTTAATTTGTTGTGTGCTTATTCGGAATGGGAGCAAAGGAAGTTTCATGACCGAAGGAGCTCTTAAAGTGGGAAACATTTTGCATACGTTTTTTGGGAATATTTAAAGAACAGACAAAACGAACTTGCCTTTCATGTTCATGGTGCTTCCTAGCCAATGAATTACTGTTGAAGTGTGGTCACTGTTGTTTTATAGGCAAATGACAATTTGCGCACAGCAAGTCCCAAAAATAGCAATGAGATGAATAACCAGTTCATATGTTTTGGTGGAGTTAGTTGAGAGATAAATGTTGATCAGGAGGACTGGAATTTACACTAACCTTTCAATATCGTGTTGTTTTTGTTATACATTTTTCATAGAATCATAGAATGGTTACAGCACAGAAGGAGGCCATTTGGCCCATCGAGCCCATGCCTATTGTAAGAGTAATCTAGTCAGTCCCATTCCCCCGCTCATTTCCCGTAGCCCTGCAAATTTTTTTCCCCAAGTATTTATCCAATTCCTTTTTGAAAGCCACGATTGAAACTGCTTTCAGGCAGCGCATTCCAGATCATACTCATTCATTACGTAAAAAAGATTTTCCACGTGTCGTCTTTGGTTCTTTTGCCAATCACTTAAATCTGTCCCCTCTGGTTCTCGACCCTTCCGCCAAAGGGAACAGCTTCTCTTTATTTACTTTATCTAAACCCTTCATGATTTTGAATACTTCTATCAAAGCTCCTCTCAACCTTCTCTGCTCTAAGGAGAACAACCCCAGCTGCTGCAGTCTATCCATGTAACTGAAGCACTTCATCGCTGGAATCATTCTAGTAAATCTTTTCTGCACCCTCTCTTGGGCCTTCACAACCTTCCTAAAGTGCGGTGCCCAGAATTGGACACAATACTCCAGGTGTGCCGAATCATTGTTTTATAAAGGTTCAACATAACTTCCTTGCTTTTTTAACCAGTTTCTCAACCTGTCCTGCCACCTTCAAAGATTTGTGCACATATACCCCCAGGTCTTTCTGTTCCTGCATTGTACCATTTAGTTTATATTGCCTCTCCTTGTTCTTCCTGCCAAAATGTATCACTTTGCACTTCTCTGCTTTAAATTTCATCTGCCATGTGTCTGCCCATTCCACCAGTCTGACTATGTCCTTTTGAAGTCTTTTACTATCCTCCTCACTGTTTACTACACTTCCAAGTTTTGTATCATCTGCAAATTTGGAAATTGTGCTCTGTACACCCAAGTCCACGTCATTAATATATTTCAAGAAAAGCAGTGGTCCTAGTACCGACCCCTGGGGAACACCACTGTATACCTTCCTCCAGTCCGAAAAACAACCATTCACCACTATTTTCTGTTTCCTGTCACTTAGCCAATTTTGTATCCATGCTGCCACTGCCCCTTTTATTCCATGGGCTTCAATTTTGCTGACAGGCCCATTATGTGGCATCTTATCAAACGCCTTTTGGAAGTCCATATACACAACATCAACTGCATTGCCCTCATCAATCCTCTCTGTTACCTCATCAAAAAACTCAATCATGTTAGTTAAACGCGATTTGCCTTTAACAAATCTGTGCTGGCTTTCCTTTATTAATCCATACTTGTCCGAGTGACTATTCATTTTGTCCCAGATTAATGTTTCGAAAAGCTTCCCCACCACCGAGGTTAAACTGACTGACCTATAGTTGCAGGGTTTATCCTTGCACCCTTTTTTGAACAAGGGTGTAACATTTGCAATTCTCCAGTCTCTGGCACTACCCCCATATCTAAGGAGGATTGGAAGATTATGGCCAGGACCTTTGCAATTTCCACCCTTACTTCCCTTAGCAACCTAGGATGCATCCCGTCTGGATCGGGTGCATTATCTACTTTAATTACAGCCAGCCTTTCTAGTACCTCCTTTTTATCAATTTTTAGCTCATCCAGTATCTCAACTACCTCCACTTTTACTGTGATTTTGGCAGCATCTTCTTCCTTGGTAAAGACAGATGCAAAGTTCTCATTTAGTACCTCAGCCATGCCCTCTGCCTCCAAGCATAGGTCTCCTTTTTGGAACCTAATTGGTCCTACCCCTCTTCTTACTATCCATTTACTGTTTATATGCCTATAGAAGACTTTTGGATACCCTTTAATGTTAGCTTCCAGTCTATTCTCATACTCTCTCTTTGCCCCTCATTTCTTTTTTCACTTCTCCTCTGAACTTTTTATATTCAGTCTGGTTCTCACTTGTATTATCAACCTGACATATGTCGAATGCCCCCTTTTTCTGCTGCAACTTACTCTCCATCTCTTTCATCATCCAGAGAGCTCTGGCTTTGGTTGCCCTACCGTTACCCCTTATGGGAATGTACCTAGACTGTACCCGAACCATCTCCTCTTTAAAGTCCACCCGTTGTTCGATTACAGTTTTGCCTGCCAATCTTTGACTCCAATTTACCCGGACCAAATCCATTCTCAACTCACTTAAATTGGCCCTCCTCCAATTAAGTACTTTACTCTAGATTGCTCCTTGTCCTTTTCCATAACTAATCTAAACCTTATGATACTATGATCACTGTTCCCTAGATATTCCCCCACTGACACTTGCTCCACTTGACCCACCTCATTCCCCAGAATCTCATATTTTCGTAATTTTTATTAATTTTTTTAAGATCATTTTTGGGGATTTTTCTTAACTGAAGTTAAGTTTGTTGTTAAAGTGTCTCAAATACAATATTTCATAGTTGAGGTGGAACAAGATTAAAGCAGACATGCCAAAGAGATAAGCCTATATCTGCAGACCTTCGCACATCAACCTGCCAATGGCTGAGGACAACTGCTCATCATCAGCAGAGCTGTGCCATCTGCAGTAAGGGCACCTGTAACCCAGTGTTGGGTAAGGTTGCCACCACTCAGCTATTATTTCTGTGGCTCATTTCCAGCATGTGTGGTAATATCAGCCAATTTACTGCCCATAGAGTATGAACAAGTGACTGCTGCATTGATTGGCATTGCCAGCACTTTCATTATCTTTCCCATTGACTAGCTTGGCATGATGTTGAAACCAATGAGATGAGAATCGGGCGGGTTCTACGATGGGCAGGCGATCTGCCAAGTTACCACCCAGGCGGCAAAGTTGAAATTTAACCCCCATAAGTTTAAAGTCACCAACAGAACAATAAAGGGAGAAGTTAGGAGAATTTGTTTTTTTAGGCAGAGGCTTGTTCGGACATGGAATGCTCTACCAGACACAGTATGGAAGCAGAATCCACAATATCTTTTAGGAAAAGGGCCGGGGAATGGGACTAATTGTAAGCCTTTTCAGAGAGCCAGCACAGGCGTGATGGGCCAAACGGCCTCTTGTGCTGTAAAATTCAAATGATTTTATTTTATGATTGGAAACAAACATTCCCTTCCGTGGGTGAGTTTGGAAGAAGTTTCTTCAATTTTGAATAAGTAAAAACCTGACTGTTTCCAGCTGAGTCGTGTCACTAACAGCCTACAGTAGGTTTGAAAGAGTTAAAAGTACATATTGTTGATCCAGGAAGCTGGCCAAAGGCTGGAATAAGGAAGAACAGGAGTAAAAATTTCTGCAGCCTGACTTACCACGTGGAGGAGAGCTGTGGATCAAACAAGAGGTGAAAAGACTGAGGCAAAGATGATAATAAAGGGTGAGATAAAGAGAAATTGTACAGTGCCGTGCTACAGCTGATAGTTTTGACGTAGTTTTGCGTGAGTGTTTGCTACTACTTCCTTATTCCTTAACGTGCTATAGCCAGTGGGTTATTTGCTTCTCTGCATTACCCTGCAGACCAGACCACAATGAATTTGATTAATTCAAACCTAGCCATTCCTTCACTTCTAATACTTATTGTCTGTCAGGCAACTTGAGAGGGCAGTCAAGCATAAAGAGTAAATCTTTCAGATTTCACAGAATTTTGCAGCTCTAAGATTTGATTTGCCTCTCACTTGTTTCAAAATAAGGAAGTCAGGAGCGGTCATATGGGAGTGTCTCAAAAGCTCTTACAGCTAAACCCTATGAAGTGCATTGTTTTATTCAAGTTGTGGTGAGCGTCAGTGCTCAGTCCAAGTAAATAGTTCTCCCAGTCCTCACCCAAACAAACAAGCTCTTTACGGTCTTAATAATTGCACTAATATTCAGCCAGAGAGCTCTTATTAGGTACAGTATCATAGTAGGTACAGCACAGAAGGAGGCCATTCAGCCCATTGTGCCAGTGCCTCCTATTTCCATAAGCCTATTACATAAACCTTTCTTGTGTAACAGGTGATACCATCTTCCCCTCCTCGCCCCCCCTTGCTGTCTACTCAATTCCATGAATCATTTGTGTTTGTATAGTGGGTGTTCAGGGCTATTGTGTTGATTGCATCTGCCACATTATAAGCAGCAGCAGTGGTGAGAGTCAAGTAGGGTGTTTATTGGGTCAAGGCTCAGACTATAAGCCAACAAACACAATTACTTAACATTAAACAGGTAAATGACAAGTATTTAGTACAAATAGCATATTTATATTTATAGTAATTACAACCTTTGCTAATCTTTTTGAAGTGTCGAAAACAACAAAGATGCTTCTCCTGCGCTAACCCCTCAACGTAAAATTGATCCTTAATTGCTCACTTCTTAAACGGTGCAGTGCTACCACTGAGCTACGTGCCGCTGTCTGGAAGAAAATCAGCCTCTGAGATAGAATCATAGAATCATAGAAGTTACAACATGGAAACAGGCCCTTCGGCCCAACATGTCCATGTCGCCCAGTTTATACCACTAAGCTAGTCCCAATTGCCTGCACTTGGCCCATATCCCTCGATACCCATCTTACCCATGTAACTGTCCAAATGCTTTTTAAAAGACAAAATTGTACCCGCCTCTACTACTGCCTCTGGCAGCTCGTTCCAGACACTCACCACCCTTTGAGTGAAAAAATTGCCCCTCTGGACCCTTTTGTATCTCTCCCCTCTCACCTTAAATCTGTGCCCCCTCGTTATAGACTCCCCTACCTTTGGGAAAAGATTTTGACTATCGACCTTATCTATGCCCCTCATTATTTTATAGACTTCTATAAGATCTCCCCTTAACCTCCTACTCTCCAGGGAAAAAAGTCCCAGTCTGTCTAACCTCTCCCTGTAAGTCAAACCATCAAGTCCCGGTAGCATCCTCGTAAATCTTTTCTGCACTCTTTCTAGTTTAATAATATCCTTTCTATAATAGGGTGACCAGAACTGTACACAGTACTCCAAGTGTGGCCTCACCAATGCCCTGTACAACTTCAACAAGACATCCCAACTCCTGCATTCAATGTTCTGACCAATGAAACCAAGCATGCTGAATGCCTTCTTCACCACCCTATCCACCTGTGACTCCACTTTCAAGGAGCTATGAATCTGTACTCCCAGATCTCTTTGTTCTATAACTCTCCCCAACGCCCTACCATTAACGGAGTAGGTCCTGGCCCGATTCGATCTACCAAAATGCATCACCTCACATTTATCTAAATTAAACTCCATCTGCCATTCATCGGCCCACTGGCCCAATTTATCAAGATCCCGTTGCAATCCTAGATAACCTTCTTCACTGTCCACAATGCCACCAATCTTGGTGTCATCTGCAAACTTACTAACCATGCCTCCTAAATTCTCATCCAAATCATTAATATAAATAACAAAAATCTCATTTAAAATTCTCTAAAGATATACAGGGCTTTGAAAACTTTGAGGTTCTCAGCAACATTAACCGCTATTTGCAGGTTGTCAATTATGCAGGATGTTCTCACAACCACTTTGAATAATTGGTGATTTCGATGAAAACGAGCACCCTGTCCAGCCAGCAACTGGAAAAAAATGGCACCAAGGACCTTGCATATACTTTAGGGTATTAAACCCCTTTTTGTTCAACAGGAACAAAATAAATATGCATTTGATTATTTTTGGCAATAGACAGTAATGTATACTTCTGCAGCTTGTAAGAACAGCGAGAAGTGACTGACTTTAACCATGTGTGTGTTGACCAGGAAAGAAACAAATATACCATCAGAGAGAAATGTTCCATTTTTGTTATAATCCATTCCATAAAATAAGTAGAGATTCCATTTATATTAATTGAGCTGCATTAAAATCACAAGCAAGATTTACATTTTTAAAGCAGTACAGACATATTGGGCTTCATTTTAGCACCCGCTATCGGTGCGTTCCTGGCGGGGGGGCTCCGAAAATCGGGGAATCCCGGAGCGGGTTGGGAGCCCGGCTCCAACCCGCCCACTTCCGGGTTCCCCACAGACGTGCCGACATGCGCGCACAGCCCCCGCATGTGGGACTCCCGCAGGCAATTAAAGCCGGTGGGATGCCACTTGAGAGTATTTGCCTTGCTATTTCAGGTCATTAACAGACTTGATTAAGGGAATATGTCAGGAGGGGTGGGATTTTAGAAACAACTGGGACTGTTTCCCATACTGAGGGAAACACTCCCAGTTGAAATGGACGTGTTGCAGCCATCAGCCTGTGGCAGCTGCAAAGGTCCATTTGACAGGTGGGGGGGGGAGACCCTCACTCATTGCAGGAGGCCACTCTGTCACTTGGGACAAAGTTTGGCCTCCACCACCCTCCTCCTAACAATCAAGTTCACCAACTTGCACACTTACCCCGGGGTCCAGAGACATGTACCTACCTTGCGGACCCCCTCAGATGTACATCTTCCGGATGGGGGCCGCCGTAGCTGCAGTCATGACCTCCTCGGAGGGCGAACAGCATCACCAGCCTCGCCGGCTAAGCCGTCCACCTCTGACACATGGAGCTCCACAACAGAGTGCTGTGACACATCCACCTGCACAGCAGGAGGGAGGGCAATGCAGAGAGAGAGGCGTCACAGAGGGCACTACCCTCGCCACAGGGTCCACAGACCGAGGCTCAGCTTCCTGGACCTCTCTGAGCAGCGTTGCACACGGAGGCTCAGAGTCACTCGACATGTAGTCGTGGACATCTGCAGCCTCTTTCATGCCGAGCTGCTCCTGGCTGGCCTGAGCACCATCTTCTTACCTGTCGCTGTCAAAGTCACCACTGCCCTCAACAACTTCTCCTCCGCATCCTTCCAGGGTGCCACCGGGGACATCGCCGATGTCTCTCAGTCGTCTGCACAAAAGAGCCCTGCAAATACACCTACACCCACTCTGCAGTGACACAATCGGTGGCATCAGGTGTGGGTCTTCATTGTGATCCTCAGGAAAGAGCATTATTGCACAAACCAGACAAGATTCGCAAAGATGTGGCAGTAGTGGTGCCAATATAATATGTGATGTGAGTTGGTCAGAAATGAAATATAAGTAAAAACCATGACAAACCCTCAAACACCCTTGCGCATCCCCTTCATGCTCACAACATGTTTGCCTTACGCTTCCTACTGCACATATGTGATGCATGCCCTGTGGCTGCAGCACAGGTAGTGGCAGGTTGAGTGAGGCTGACTGTGAAAGAGATGCATGAGAGGGTGAGTATGAGATAGAGCCATGAGATTGTATGAGGATTGGGTTGAGTGGTAGTGGCGGGATGAGTACTGGTGATTTTCAATCCATTTAAATGAAAGGATGTCAAGAACAGGGGATTGTAAACAATTTTACAACACCAAGTTATAGTCCAACGATTTTATTTGAAATCTACAAGCTTTCGGAGGCTTCCTCCTTCCTCAGGTAAATGTCAGGAACTCCTCGAAGCCTACGCAATATAAACAATACATGGTGATTACAGACTGCCTTTGCAACTGCCCATTGCCAAGGCAATCACCATGTTCAGACAGAGAGGTGTTACCTACAGAACCCCCGAATATACATTCAACAAAAAAAAACAAACAGGAAAAAAACACAGAGAGAGAGAGAGGCAGAAAAATCCGGAAGGCAGAGAAAGCCAGCAAATGACCCGTTATATTAAAAACAGATAGCTTTTGTTCGCTGGTGGGCTTACGTGTAGCGTGACATGAACCCAAGATCCCAGTTGAGGCCGTCCTCATGGGTGCGGAACTTGGCTATCAATTTCTGCTCGACGATTTTGCGTTGTCGTGTGTCTCGAAGGCCGCCTTGGAGAACGCTTACCCAAAGGTCGGTGGCTGAATGTCCCTGACTGTTGAAGTGTTCCCCGACTGGGAGGGAACCCTCCTGTCTGGCGATTGTTGCGCGGTGTCCGTTCATCCGTTGTCGCAGTGTCTGCATGGTCTCGCCAATGTACCATGCTCTGGGGCATCCTTTCCTGCAACGTATGAGGTAGACAACGTTGGCCGAGTCACATGAGTATGAACCATGCACCTGGTGGGTGGTGTCCTCTCGTGTGATGGTGGTATCTGTGTCGATGATCTGGCATGTCTTGCAGAGGTTACCGTGGCAGGGTTGTGTGGTGTAGTGGACGCTGTTCTCCTGAAAGCTGGGTAATTTGCTGCGAACGATGGTCTGTTTGAGGTTGGGTGGCTGTTTAAAGGCGAGTAGTGGAGGTGTGGGGATGGCCATAGTGAGGTGTTCGTCGTCATTGATGACATGTTGAAGGCTGTGGAGAACATGGCGTAGTTTCTCCGCTCCGGGGAAGTACTGGACGACGAAGGGTACTTTGTTGGTTGCGTCCCGTGTTAGTCTTCTGAGGCGGTCTATGTGATTTTTCGCTGTGGCCCGTCGGAACTGTCGATCGATGAGTCGAGCGTCATATCCCGTTCTTACCAGGGCGTCTTTCAGAGTCTGTAGGTGTCCATCGCGTTCCTCCTCGTCTGATCAGACCCTGTGTATTCGCAGGGCCTATCCATAGGGGATGGCCTCTTTGACGTGGTTAGGGTGGAAGCTGCAAAAGTGGAGCATTGTGAGGTTGTCCGTGGGCTTGAGGTAGAGTGAGGTGCTGAGGTGCCCGTCTTTGAGGACGGCCTCAACTGGGATCTTGGGTTCATGTCACGCTACATGTAAGCCCACCAGCGAACAAAAGCTATCTGTTTTTAATATAACGGGTCATTTGCTGGCTTTCTCTGCCTTCCGGATGTTTCTGCCTCTCTCTCTCTCTGTTTTTTTTTCCTGTTTGTTTTTTTTTGTTGAATGTATATTCGGGGGTTCTGTAGGTAACACCTCTCTGTCTGAACACGGTGATTGCCTTGGCAATGAGCAGTTGCAAAGGCAGTCTGTAATCACCATGTATTGTTTATATTGCGTAGGCTTCGAGGAGTTCCTGACATTTACCTGAGGAAGGAGGAAGCCTCCGAAAGCTTGTAGATTTCAAATAAAATCGTTGGACTATAACTTGGTGTTGTAAAATTGTTTACAATTGTCAACCCCAGTCCATCACCGGCATCTCCACATCAAGAACAGGGGATGGAAGCCTTGGCAGACATGTGACTCAGTGCTTTCATCTCTCCGATTTTCATCATGTGAAAATTATTTGGTGTTGTCGCTGCCATGTAGGTGGTGGATAATAATTTACTGGGTGAATTGTAGTTGTGCCCCATTAAGTATTCTTAAGAGATGTTTTCAAATTCATTTTATGTTACAGACTATTTCACTACAAGAGCATCTGCTAACGGAACAGCTAAGAATGAAGAGGAAATGGGTAAATAAATGCTATTGTTCTGTTCAACTTCCAAAATATATGCTTGCAAGCCTGATTTTACTTATTTTGATGACTGTGCGTTAACGGTAACAAGGTGATAAGAATTCAAAATGGTGGCTTGGGGGGTGTTATATGCCCATTATCATTAACAGGCTTGGTGACAATGTAGTGACCTGCAGGTCCAGGCCAGCAAGTTCACTATGTGAAACGTTCCTGTTGAGGAGATGTCAAGTGGAGGGAAAATAAATAAGTTCTTGAACAAAACCTGCTCTTTGCACAACCCGAAACCAGAGCTAAATGGAAATGCATAACAGATTGATCAGCATCTGAAAGAGAACAATGGCTTAGCATTTGGAGTGTGAAACCTCCATTAGAGATTACACGGTCAGGGTGGAGAAGTGTCTTTTACACAAGTGTGAAGGACAAGCCAGGAGAAGCTCAAATGAGGGAGAGATCAAAGGTCAAGTTTTTTTGATTCGTGTTATTTTAGCACAGGCATTAACCAGTTTACAGTAAACAGGCTAACTTGGGTTAAAAAAAACGCTGATCCAAAAATCTAGGCACAAAAGTTCAAACAAGCTGCAGTTTTTACAAAGAGCCAAGTAATGGATTCAAAATGCCTGTCGAAGCAGTCAGCGGATCCGAACTCTTGATTATATCTGTTGCTATCCTCTTGTCTTCCTATTCTTCTTGGGCCTCTCAGTCCTGCCAAAGGCACGTCTGGAGCCTGAATATTTCAGTTCTGGTGAAGGGTCACAACCCAAAGTTTAACCTGGTTTTCTTTTCCGGTCACTGATCGATTTGCTGTGTATTTGCAGCATTTGGTGTCTATATTTCGGCTTTCAAGAATTTCCCTATAATCTGCAACATACTTCATCACACCCTGGTGGGCTGCAGACTCTGCGAGTATTTTGCATATTGCCACAGTTAGTATGCTGTAGTTATTTAAAGAAGAAAGAAAAATTTGCATTTGTACAGTGCCTTTCACGACCTCAGGATGTCCTAAAGCACTTTACAGCCAGTGAAGTATTATCTGAAGTATAGTCGCTGTTGTAATAGAGCAAATACGGCAGACAGTTTCAGCACAAGGTCCCACAAACAGCAATGTGATAATGACCAGACAATCTGTTTTTAGTGATGTTGGTTGAGGGATAAATATTGGTCTGGACAACGGGGAGAACTCCCCTGCTCGTCTTCAAAATAGTGTCATGGGATCTTTTACATCCACCTGAGAGGGCAGATGTGACCTCGGTTTAACGTCTCATCTGAAAGACGGCACCTCCAACAGTGCAGCACTCCCTCAGTCCTGCACCGACTCGTTGTGCTCAAATCTCTGGAGTGGGACTTGAACCCATGGCCTTCTGACTCGAAGTTCTGACAATTCACAAGGGATTTTACTGATATTTCCCAGCTTTAATAAATATAAAACGTCACAGAAGTTCATTTTTGATCTGATCCTCTCTCACGCATTGAGTGTGATAAATAAAAAAACAAACTATTTTCCCCATAAATATGTTATTTCCACAGAGAAGCTGCTATTAATCTGCTCAGAACAGTCACTCACGTGTTGGATATTTAAATTGTATTTTCATTAATATTCAAAAAGCAACAACACCCATGTTTTGTTTTTGTTTCCGCCCATCTGTAGTTGCTCTGATGCATCTAAAGTCAACCACAAAGTGTGGAACTGGAGCCATATGTAGATCAGGTAGAGGTGACAGGTTCCCTTCCCTGAAGGACCTTAATGAACCACTTGAGTTTTTACAACATTTTCAATTATCCGATTTATTGAATTCAATTTTGGACTCATGACCTCTGGGTTGCTAGTTTAGCATCATAACTACTAGGCTACCATCAGTTGTGGCTCAGTTGGTAGCAATCTTGCCTCTGAGTCAGAAGGTTGTGAGTACAAGTCCCACTCCAAGGATTTTAAGCACAAAATCTAGGCCTACACTCCAGTACAACGCTGAGGGAGTGCTACACTGCTGTAGGTGCTGTCTTTTGGATGAAAAGGCCCCTTCTGCCCTCTCAGGTGGATGTAAAAGATCCTATGTCACTATATCAAAGTAGAGTGGGGGAGTTCTCCTGGGTGTCTTGGGTAATATTTATCCCTCAACCAACATCATGAAAAGAAATGATCTGATTATTATTGTGGTGCTGTTTCTGGGATCTTGCTGTGTGCGATTTGGCTGTTGCATTTCCTACATCACAACAGTGACTACACTTAAAAAGTACTTCATTGCCTGTAAAACACTTTGGGATGTTCAGAAGTCGTGAAAGGCGCTATATAAATGCAAGTCTTTCTTACCCAATATTGCTCTACCAGGTAACACCATTCCTGCATGAATAGAGCAGCCATTCTCTGTGCCCTCTGTTTATCAATACTCACCTCCATGTTCTGTCTCCTTTTTTCTAGAAGTCAAGTATGCCTTACTGGGGGCTGGAATAGGAATATTTCTGGTCCTCTCATTTGTTTTAATTAAGATTTACATGATTAAAAAACACATCAATGAAAATGACTTAACAGGTAAGATGTTATGACAAACTGAACTATTAATAAGCACCTAGCCTTCTAATGTTAGCTTGATTGTAACATGACTAATGGCTCGAATATGTCAGCTTTAAGTATCCAAATAATAGGTAGGCTCTCTGCCAGAAATGGGATCAAGTAAATCATTGCATTTTACACTATGCAGTTCATGATTGTCCCTCAACCCATCTCCTTACAACCCCCATTGCTGTAGAGCCCTCTATCTTTCCCTTCCTCTAACTAATGGTATATAGTGGTGGTCTCCAAATCGGTCTGTGATCAGACCCGTGATCTACCCCACCCCTCACACAGGCTGCAATGGTTGCGTCCTTCCTCCCACTCGATTAAAGCTTCAACTGGAGGCCTTGTTGGGGAGAACCATGGAAAGCCTGAAAGCCGCAAGCAGAAAATGAGGTGGGTTGCTTTGGAAGCAGAGCTGCTTGAGCCCAGGGGCTATGTGGCCGGGTCCTGCTCCGACTTCTTGTGTTCTTTAGATTTGTGGTTGGGATCAGATCAGCCATGATCTTATTGAATGGCGGAGCAGGCTCGAGGGGCCGATTGGCCTACTCCTGCTCCAATTTCTTATGTTCTTATGTTCTTTGCTCCTCCTGGCCCACAAGGAAACAAAACAATTTGAAGAAACTTATCTTGCTGGGCCTCTTCTGGCCCTTAATCCAGCTCACAGCAGGTTTGGCCTGGCACAGAAGCCACCGCTGCTGGCCCCGCTCAGGCCTCGGGTTAACATTGCAGTCAGGTCTCAATGACGTCATCAGAGCCTGATCTGCATATTTAAAGAAGGACCTCACCGGCTTCGGGCGGGTGTCCTAGCTTCCTGCAATTTTCGGCCAGATTGGGATGGGAAACCAGTAGGTAAGTCCCTCTCTTCATTGTAACTGCCCCCTGCCCAGTTCCTGCCGAGCAAGAGTTGGGGGGGAGGGAGGGAGTTTAAAATTCCCCCCTAGGAGTCAGTGTACTGACTGTCTGTCCAGATTTCAGGCTGGCTATTTACCAGCAGAGATGTAGAGAGGATGTAGACTTCAACAAAGCTTTACCACCCCAGACAACTCTAGAGAACAAAGTATTGCTGCTCTTTGCTCTGCTCATTGCTGCAGTCTGGCTGTTTGAGTAGAGATTAGGTGCAATAGATAAGGAAGCCTAGGACGACCGACCTGGGTTACACAGTCACATCTAGTGAAAAGGCAGGCAGTGATGCACCACGAAGAGACCCAAATTGTTTGGATAACAACTTCTGGTCCCACTTATTATTATCACTAGTTAGCCAGATAACAGTGATGGCTCACACTGGTCTTGCAAGACATCTCAGAGAGTCACCAACTGTAAACATCACGCATTCTAGCCAGATACCTCCAACTCTGTACCCATCTCTGTTCATTTAGCGTTCTCCCTATAGAGAAGGAGAAGTTTAATAACAGCAAGGCAAATCAACCACTACAGCATGGACATCCTCAATCTCCCAGTCCAAAACAAATTTACGAGTGAGGAAAAAAGCCAATGTGGCCCTTTTAGACTACTTTAAAAAAAAACAAGTAAAATAAAACTGTTACAGATTCCATTCAACTTATTTAATTTGCTGAAAATCATGAACTTGCAAAACTAAGTTCTGAATATTCTTCCATCCCTTCTCAATGGTAAGGCAGCAAAACTCAAAGACATCAATCTGTCCTTGCAAACTACAATATCCCACTGCATCCAACAGCATTCAGTAGGTGACTAAGCTCTAATTAACTCTAACATCATGTATCACAAACAGCTAGCAGTGAATTACCTGGCAGTTACCAAACCTCAGGTTCCTGCTGACATTTATAAATCATTCAATCGTTCTTGTGGTTTGTGGTATCATTGAACCTGCTGGACTGGAATGGAGTTCTATATCTGACTGCCTGTCCTAACCACTATTCAGACTCAGAAATCTGTCTGAAGTAATGTCCATGCAATTAAAAAAGAGATGTTGAAATGTTCAATCCATCATAATTATGTATTTCAGCAGGTCACAGCTTACGGAGGGTATGCATACATTCCACAGGGAAAGGTCCCACTCTTATACGAAGAACAGACGTCACATTTTAATGTAATGCGTTGAGACACAAAGGCTGAGGCATACTTTTGAATTATGTTATTTGATAAATATCAATCTGAGCGGACCTTTCAGCCTGTGGGCCAACTCATTCATTGACACCAACTCGAATTTAGGTTCAAACACTGATAGAACGTGTGGGTAAGAATTCCAATGCCCTGCCCCTTGGTGCGAGCTGGGAGCACATGTTGTAAAACTGCACTCTACCAGCCTACGATTTTCCTCTGATGGAAAATTGTAAGCTGAGGGCGCCCAATTTTATAATATGCGCTCCTGGAATGCATCATAGGACAGGGCATCGGAATTTCATAGAATCATAGAATGGCTACAGCACAGAAGGAGACCATTCGGCCCATTGAGCCCATACCGGCTCTTTGTAAGAGCAATCCAGTTAGTCCCATTCTCCTGCTCCTTCCCCTTAGCCCTACAAATTTTTCCCTTCAAATATTTATCCAATTCCTTTTCTACACACAAAGGGTGGTAGAAGTTTGGAACTCTCTTCCGCAAACGGCAATTGATACTAGCTCAATTGCTAAATTTAAATCTGAGATAGGTAGCTTTTTGGCAACCAAAGGTATTAAGGGATATGGGCCAAAGGCAGGTATATGGAGTTAGATCACAGATCAGCCATGATCTTATCAAATGGCGGAGCAGGCACGAGGGGCTGAATGGCTGTTCCTATGTTCCTATGTTCCTTTTTCCCCAGAAATGTCAGCTTTCAATCTTTTGTTCAACTACTTGTGAATCTTGTGAACGAGCTGCTTTTGCAAAATGACAATACATTATTTATACATAAATATACAAGCTAGTATATCTGTGCAGCTTGTCTGTGCGACATCATGTTGTACCATGGAGTTGAAAATTTCCTATTTAGTGCCGATAGTATCTCGCACAGTTAGTTTCTGATTGCAACCATTCCAAAGAGGGAGGCTGGGTGTCTCCCTGCAGGATGAGTGTTGGGGAAGGTCCCACTCAGGTTGCCCACTGCATCTCCTACAGGTTAGATAGAGCAGAGACCTGGAAGGTTGATTCTCAATTTCCCAGCTAGGGACCCGTGCTTTACACCAGTGGAAATCTGAAAATAAAGCTCTCCCTGAATTCCCCCTTTCCCTTTCTTCCACCAGTATTTTCCCCTCTCCTTGTTTTAGTAACATTACAAAAACAGGAGTAGGCCATTCAGGCCCTCAAGCCTGTTCCGCCATTCAATTAGATCATGGTTGATCTGCACCTCAATTCCATTTTCCCGCCTTTGCTCCAGATCCCTTGATACTCCAACCTAACAAAAATCTGTCAATCTCAGCCTTGAAAGCTCCAATTGTCCCAATAACCAAAGCCTTTGGGGGAGAGAGTTCCAGATTTCTGCTACCTTTAGTGTGAAAAAGTGCTTGCTGATTTCACTCCTGAATAGCCCAGCTCTAATTTTTTTTATATATTCGTTCATGGGATGTGGGCGTTGCTGGCGAGGCTGGCATTTATTGCCCATCCCTAATTGCCCTTGAGAAGGTGGTGGCGAGCCGCCTTCTTGAACCGTCGCGATGAAGGTTCTCCCACAGTGCTGTTCGGAAGGGAGTTCCAGGATTTTGACCCAGCGACGATGAAGGAACGGCGATATATTTTCAAGTCGGGATGGTGTGTGACTTGGAGGGGAACGTGCAGGTGGTGTTGTTCCCATGTACCTGCTGCTCTTGTCCTTCTAGGTGGTAGAGGTCGCAGGTTTGGGAGGTGCTGTCGAAGAAGCCTTGGTGAGTTGCTGCAGTGCATCCTGTGGATGGTACACACTGCAGCCACAGTGCGCCGGTGGTGAAGGGAGTGAATGTTTAGGGTGGTGGATTGGGTGCCAATCAAGTGGGCTGCTTTGTCCTGGATGGTGTCGAGCTTCTTGAATGTTGTTGGAGCTGCACTCAAGATTATGTCCTCTTGTTCATGATTCCCCCAACAGAGAAAATAGTTTCTCTGTATCTACCTTATCAAATCCTTTTAACATTTTGCAGATGTTGGGGTAGAGTTTCCATTGGGATTCCCCCAATCCTCACCATAGCTTTAATGGAAGATTGGCGGAAGCCCCAGAGAAAGAGCATAAATTGCTGCTTCTCTTGTGTTTCTCCCAATCTTCCATTGGCTACAGCAGGAGATGGGGACAAACCCCGGGGGAAATTCTACCCCGTTGGCTCTTTGCTGGGTGCAGTTCCACATTATCTCACCCAAGTGGCTTTTATTCACGTGTAAGTGTAGGTAGTGAGTGTCAACAGCTATTTGACCATGGGGGCGTCACAGCTAGCCTGCTCTCATCCTCAACTCCAAGTCTATTTCCAGCAGGAGTTGCTATATAGCAAATCAGGAGCAGGAACCTTTACAGATTTTCCTGACCAGAGGCACGAGAGGCTGATTGTAGGACCCAAGCATAAAACATTATAGACAAGTTAAAGTCTGGCATCAAAAAAAATATTTTTACCTGTATTTTTGAAGGACAAGATTAGAAGGCTTAAAAAAATGGCTTCCCCCAAAACAAAGCGACATGCACCCCTTTTAAACATGGGAAGTCACTGCGATTCCTCAGCATGTTACACATAGGGTGACAAATTTTTGCCATATGGATTGGTTTAATATGCATTCTAATAGAGATTCATAGCCGGGCATGATGCTGATTTATGTGCTGCTGGATGAATAATATTTATTAGCATTATTTAAATATACTTATTGCCACTGCTGGTTTAAATTGGTTGTATTTTCCTCCAGTCACTCGTGTAAGAAAAAAAATTGCTCACATTAGCGACTGGAAGTAAAATTGTTGCTGGGATACTAGGTGGAAAGGTAACATCCCTGTGGAAGTTGGGTGGTGCCCTAAGGTTTGCGAGTCCAGTAACATAACCACGACACTACCGTACTCTCTAATCTGCGGCTGGCTGTGCAATAGTTGACTGAGAGTGCTCGATAGTGAGGCCGGGTGCCTGAAGGTTACAATGGTGTAGTAGTAATAGTAGTAATTGGACCTTGTTGCGCCCATTATCTAGGTGGGAAACAGGCAATTAGGTCTACTTTAGAGGGCCAACCTCCCGCACCTGGATACCATTGGAAACATGTCCGACCCCACATTGGTTCGGATGCTGTAGAGGCCTCCTTGGCGATCGCCTAAAACAGGTGTTAGGCCTCTCGAAAATGTTTTTAAGGGGCCTAACGCCTGTTTTAAGACCCAAGCCAGAAATTGGTTTGCCCTGAGCAGACATTGGGTCTGCTGTGTTCAGGATTACCAGGTCTACATGTGGCCTAACCAGTGGGCCTTAAAGGGACTGCTGGAGGCCGCCACCAAAAAGGCAAGTTTTAAAAAAAATACTTGCTTGAATGCAGAGTCAGGAGGAGCAGGAAGGCTCCTCCAAGCTCCACACTGAAACTGTGGGTTGCTGCCAATCATTGCACATCCCTCTCCTGATTGCCTACCCCCCACCCCCCAGACTAACCTGAGGTCCTTGGCCTCATTGGCCAATTTCGCACCCCTCCGCAACTGAAGCTGACTCTAGGGCTGCGGCTGGCACGCTGGACCAAATTGCCACGGCCTGCCGCTGGCTTCATTAGGCAAGTGCACGGATCATACCGCACTTCCAATTTCTAGGCCAGAATCTTTGGGCTAGGGAGAGGGAAAGCAGCTAGAGTTCCCACTCCTGACACTTGAAATTCCCCTGTTGGGCGAGGACCGAATCAGATATGGCAGCGGTGCTTTCCTGCCGAGATAACCTGCAGATACTCATTGCCTGTTCCAACATTAAGATGAATGGCCACATAGGTGAGTAACGGAGAGGTTGCCGGTAACTGTGTATCAGTACCGATCATATCTCAGTATCTTCAATTGAGTAAGAGAGAAAATCAGAGGGGGAAAATTGAAAAAATATTTAAAAATTGCAGTACTCTGTTCCTCATGCTATGGGGTTGTTAATACCTTTGACCAAGAAAAAAATGAATGCTTTCAAACCTATTTCCTGTTTAGTTCTATGTAGTGTTTTAAGTAGCATATTTTTGGTCAGGACTGATCATAAGATAATTAGCTGAAAATAATGAAACCTGTACTGACGATCTCTTGTGGTAACAATATCACTGTCTCTGTTTCAGATCCTCCATCCAGACAAAGCCAGTCATTAAGGTAAGAAGTGGAGATTTCCTCAGACAGAGCAATAGTCTGTCAGTATCAAGGTTGCAAACAAGATTGTTCAGTAGAATGGATTTGGCTGACCAATGTGAAGAGTCCACTATGATATCCCAATTGCATGTCTAGTTTGACTAATTTTACAACGACAATTTGCATTTATGTTCAGCCTTTTAACATAAAAGAAACGTCCCTAGGCGCTTCACCGAGACGTAAGGAAAAAAATAAATTTTGAGCAAGAAAAGAAGATATTGGGAGGGGTAACCAAAACTTGGTCAAAGAGATGGGCTTTAAGTAGAGTCTTAAAGGAGGAGAGGGAGGTGGGGAAGTGGAAGGGTTTAGGGAGGAAATTCCAGAGCGTGGGGCCTAGGCGGCTGAAGGCATGATCCCCAATGGAGGGACGAAAGGATGAGAGGAATGCATAAGAGTCAGAGGAATGGAGAGCTCAGGGGGTTGGATTGTCAGCTCAAGATCAAACACGATGCCAAGGTTGCGATCAGTCTGGTTCAGCCTGAGACAGTGGTTGTGGATGGAATTGATGGTGAGGGAACGGAGTTTGTAAGGGCGGGGGGTGGGGGGTAGTGAAGACGATTGCTTCGGTCTTTCCAATGTTTAGCTGGAGGCAATTGCGACTCATCCAAGACTGGATGCTGAACAAACAATCTGACAACCCGGAGCAATGGAGGGGCTGAACAATGTGGTGGAGAGTTAGAGCTGGGTGTCGTCAGCATGTGGAAGCTGACCCCATATCTACAGTTGATGCTGACAAGGGGTAGCATATAGATGAGGATTAGGAGAGGCAGGGATAGATCCTTGGGGGACTCTGGAGGTAATGGTATGGGGGTGGGACAAGAAGCCACTCTGATTACAATCAGATAGGGAAGAGTGGAACCAAACAGAGACAGTCTCACTGAGCTGGAAAATGGAGGAGAGATATAGGAGGATGATGGAGTGATCAGCTGAATCTGGGAGAGAGGATTTTTCAAGAATTTTAATCAAAGATTGGTGACTCAATCTCAACATATTGTTGCCATTCCAGGGTTTTTTTTTATTAAGAATTTACTGATTGTAGTAAGTCATAACTCTGAGGCTGACCAGATGGATCAAAATGATCTTCTCTAGTCCTGAACATTACTACATTTCTATAATACATGTAAGATCTAATACGTTCGGATATATACGGAGACAGTTTAGTAGATGTAAATTGTACACCACAAGGACAACTGGTGTTGATTTTCTGGTAGGTATTTGCGAGGCCAGGAGGACAGGTGGGGCCAGGCCATGTTATTTAAAGGGAGTGAGCTCCAGCAAGAGTGGTAACGGAGGGAGGGGGATGGTATTTTAAGTGCGATGTGACATGGTGGGTCTTCTTCCTGAGGTAGGAGGATTGGAAGCAAAGAGTTGGACAGAGTGGGCCCAGAAAGCAGGTGCAAACATTCTGGTGGGTTTCCAGTTCTAGACGCATCCCATATAAAACTTGCGCTAACTGGCAGAAGTTCCGCATTTGTGTTAACCACATGCTTAAAGTGGAAGGGACCAGGTGGTATACGTAACCTTGCTGCTAGCAGAGAGAACTTGGTAAGTTATAGATTCAACCTAGACCAGATAGACAAGTGGGGGAGAAGGTGCAACCAAACTGGAATGTCCACTGCACACATTCTTGTCGTGTCCTTCCTTCGGATCTTCGGAAAGAGGCCCCAGAGATGAGAAGAACAATGGCCAGTCTCGCTAATCCCTCTGCCCCCACATCCAAAGCCTCAAATTAGATTGCTAGATAATTTTTTGTACTTCTGGGAAAAGAAAAATCTAACTCTCATGTGGGCTCCGAATTGCCATTAATGTACTCAGGAATTGGTTCAGTATTGATTGCTGCAGAGTACGGGTTGGTTATATCATATATAACCCATGCCTCTGGTACCAGTTAAAAGGCTAAAACTGCTAAACCCGTGCATACCGCCCCCTCCAGAAGAAAAGCTGGTTTTATTGGCTCCAAAGTGGTTTTAAGGGCTTGGGTACATGGGATTCCCTGGGCCTTGGAGTGGCCCTTCCCTCCCAACCTATCTGCTCACTCTGCTTGGTAGGTACCAGTAGAATGTTACTCCAGTCTGAGGTTTGACTTCTAATGGCACAATGTAGAGTAAGATATCATGGGCAGTTTTGTTCTCAACTTTTTTCCATCAAAGTATAAAAAGGATGAGCCCAACATTAGTGAAGCTAATAACACCAAGCCAGACCAAAATGGTCCTCACAGGAATATCAAGACAGGCTTGTCAATGATGTCCTTTACATTCTAATAACCTGTTAATGCTCACCATCAAGGCATGTTCAAACAGCACTTGGATGATCTTCACCTATGTTTCAATACTCCAGTAAAGGAGTCCATGCCTTCAGGAGAAGACGGGAGATAATTAAATAGCAAGAAAATGCTGAGAAGAAAATGCAAATAGAGCAATGGAGCATGGCCTTGATTGAAGTCAAATACCCAGCTAGCGACTGCATTAATCTATTTAAAGAACTATCATCATGACTATATTGTGACTAATCCTGTCATCAGTCTACTCTTGTGGCAAGTTCATGAACGATGTAACCCAGTTTTGAAGGTGATTACCCAGTTGGTGAACAGCTGGGCAAAAGTAACACAAGCTTAGGCTAGGTGAGGAAAATTAGACAGATTATTAGTCACTGATTTCAGTTAATTGGGTGCCATAACTAGGTTGGCACAAAATGCCATTAGACATTGTCATTGTGCTATTCCCTCTGCCAGGTCCCACAGCTGTCTACCCATTATCACTCTGCCCTTCGGAGATTCCCATTTGCAGTCCCACCATCTCAGCTTTGGCCCTTATAAGAATGCAACATAGAAGAAACTAAGGGGGAGGATTCCACTGTTCACAAATTTTAGCAAAATTGTAAACATGTGAATATGAAATGTGCTTATAATTTCAATGTAAATAGTGAACAACAGAAATATTCCCTAAATTACATAGCTCAGTGTGAGTATTGGATTCGTCACAGTCCAGTGCCTCTATCTGAGCAGGGCAGTGTTATCCCACTGTATGCACCAATGAGCAATGCTGTTGATGAATACCATTAGTTCGAAATGGAAGATGTGCATAGGCGAAGCAATGATCACAAAATGCTTTTAGCGCCAAGATAGGCCTGAAGCAGTGATAAATGAACTTCCCATACCAATACGGGATCTTATCACAGAGAACTCTGCCAATTTCAGGATCATTGGCAGAAACCATGGAACAAAAGCTGGCATTTCATCCACCAATGATATTGCTCATGCAGTACCTGGAGTGTTTGGGAGGAGTGTGTGCAGATCGCTGTAGGTTAATAGTACATTTGCGTAGGACAATTTAAAATTCCACAAAAGGACACACTCAAAGGCTGACATTGGGCTCTTTCACCAATCACCCATTGATGAGGAAATGGCGAAACACTGACTATCCCTGATAGAAAAGAGCTGACTGTCCAATCATTAGAAATGTAAATGGATGTTGAGTGAGCTGCCAGCTTATTTTTTTACCTTTAAGTTTTAAAAAGTTGGCTCCACACTGACTGCAGTAATAGCAGCAAACTGCTGATTGCTATGAAATGGGGAACATTACACTGCAGTTTTGAAATTGGCTTGATGTAGAAGATTGTGATGCATCGATGACAAAGCATGCAGCATAATGAGCATTAAAACATCACAGTGACCAGCATAGATTTGCAATTGTTTTTTTAAAATTGAGAAACCAAGGCGAGGAGCCAAAATCTACAGCGCAGGACATCGCAAAGGTTGAGAGTGTGGTCGACAAATGGGAGGTAAATCAAATCGCAGCAGGTGACGCCAGTTAGATTTCAGCTGGAAGGCTAAAACTGAGGGACACAAGGAGTCCCACAGTCTTGGGTTAATATAATTTAGCGTAGGACATGGTACGATGAGTCTTGACTTCAACACAGTGAGGATACAGGAAAGAGGAATAGCATTGGGAAGATATCCTTGAAGCTTAAGACGTACCAAAAGAGGAAAGAAAGAACTTGCATTTGTATAGCGCCTTTCACAACATACCAAAATACTTTACAGCCAACGTTTGAAGTGTAGTCACTGTTGTACTGTAGGAAACACAGCAGCTAATTTGCTCATAGCAAGGCCCCACAGACAGTAGAGATAATGACCAGATAATCTGTTTCAGTGATGTTGGTTGAGGGATAAATATTTGCCAGGACACCGGGGAGAACTCCCCTGCTCTTCTTCGAATAGTGCCATGAGATCTTTTACTTCTACCTGAGAGGGCAGACGGAGTTTTGGTTTAACATCTCATCCAAAAGACAGCACCTCCGACAGTGCAGCATTCCCTCAGCACTGCAGTGAAGTGTCAGGCCTAGATTACGTGCTCAAGACTCTGAACCAACAACCGACAACCTTCTGACTCAGAGGTGAGAGTGCTACCACTGAGTCAAGCGAGACTTCAAGTTCAGAGGAGCAATAATCGTGATAACATTGATAAAATAGAGAGAAATAAGAAAAGTCTTGATGGAAATAGAGGGGGTTGGACTCAATTGGTAGAGAAGAATTGCTAATTGAGTGTAAAGGTTTTTCTTATATCCTGCCCGGGGTATGGGGGAGATATCACAAGAGCCTCCCACATATTGGAGCAGTGTTCAAATATTAAACTAACTTGGGCTTTAACAGTTAAGATATGTTGAGAAAAGAGCTTGGCAGAAAAGAGGAAATAGAGGCAGCTTTAACTTAGCAGTGAGGAGTTGTGGGAGTTCCATCTGGGACAGGAATTGAATTTAATGTTTTCAGTAAAGTTAGCAATGCATCCAAATTAAACCCTGCAACAAGATTTCCCAGTATATCGTACAGCATTCAATCAGCCAATTACAATCTTTGTTTATTTTGTTAACGTTTTAATACAAGGCAAATCCAAGTGGGCCAGCAGCTAGATAGTACTGGGACCTTGATGGATTACATGCAAGTCAAATGCCAAACAGACAGAACCACTTTCGAACAATGCTTATTGGCCATCATTTCAAAACTATTAGAAAACTATCAGTCCTGCACAAAGTCATTAAAACACACCATTTTTTTACTGATAACTAAAATAAGCAACACTGAACACAACTTGCAGCAAGAATACAGAATAAAGATTGTATTCATTGTTGGCAGTGGATCACTAATCTCACATTGCTGTCAACACACTTCAGTTGCAATGCTGCACTCCAGTTATTTTTGGGCTGCCAATCCAAAACTCAGACAGACGCTCATTAAATCAGAGTCAAGTCTTCTCGAATCAGACAGACTGGTTCAGAGAAACGGCTTAATAGAGAAATACTTCATTTGTCACAGAAATGTTGCTATATCAGGACCAATCAATAGAATGTATGTATTACAAATTTGTGCTCCTGGGACGTTGCTCTGTGTTGGAAGCAAACATTTGGAAAATGATTCCTTTATATATGCTAATGGATCTTCTGTAGAGTGGCTCGGCTCAGAGCAAGTTGGATGATACACCGCTTTATAAAGAGAGGAGTTTTACGTCATATAATGCACAATGCATTGTTCTGCTGCTAAGGTGAAGGTGTGTCACTTTAAGACCACAAAAGTCCAATTGCTGTTAAGTAAACACTGGGTGAAGTTCATCAAGTTTAATTGCTCTTAGGCCTGAGATCGGAACCAAGCATGAAATATTTGGTTTTCTTTCTCTTAATTACTAAAATCAGTCACAGGTTACAGACATTCTGACTCCCGTGTTAATAAAATATTTTTGACTGTTGATGGAGTTTCTTTGCACATTCCAAATATCTGGCTTTCTTTCTTTTTATACTATTTTTAAAGTGTAACACAGAAATGAGTGACAATACGATGCTTGAAGTGTGATGGACACAAACTCAGAGTATCATTTCTTTTACTGTATGATATACTAGCAGATCTCCTGTGGTGATACTCATGGCAAGTTGGAGAATACAGTGTTTTATGAGCACAGGAGAATTATACCATGTAATTCATTGATGTATTAGTTTGCTGCTACGATGCAGGTGTGCATCTCGTCAAGCCTACAAGTAATTGTTCTGCGTTCTTGAAATCAATGCTGAAGCCACTCATACTGGGTTTCTTGTGATTGCTAAAGTTAATTAATTAGGGATTACAGATATTATGGGGGTAATTTTAAGCCCCCAGGATGGGCAAGGCGTTTAAAAATTTAAAAATGGGAAACCTGACCCCAACCCGCCTCCAACGCGCCCACTTCCAGTTTTAACGGAGGCGTGTTTGGGGGCGGGCATCTAACCTGCTCTCCAGAGGCAGGCCCGTCATTAAAATATATTAACGAGGCCGCGTGCCTCAAATTTTAGCTCTCTTTCAGATTTAATGCTGGCCAGCTGGGATTAAACGTTAAAAACTCAAATATGTTGATTTGTGTTTTCCCGTGGGATGAACAGGGAGCAGGGTCCAAAAATCAACAGATCAGAACATTTTTTTTTGGGGAGTGGGGGAAGGGTTTCAACGAGATTGATCCAAAATAAAACAAACCTCAGTGTGAGATCTTCAATCATAAGCTGTGAGGCACTGCTCCATAGAAACAGCAAGCTGCATATCACACTTGCTGCAGGTGACAGCTACGTGTCATTAATACAGTGTTCTCCCCCTCTCTCCTGCCCCCTGTTAGAGACTTTATTCTTTCTTCCCCCAATAAGGACTTCAGGAGAAACCTCTTTACCTAGAGCGTGGTTAGAATGTGGAACTTGCTACCAGAAGGAATCGTTGAGGTGAATAGCATAGATGCATTTAAGGGGACGCTAGATAAACACAAAAGGGAGAAAGGAATAGAAGGATATGTTGATAAGGTGAGATGAAGTAGGGTGGGAGGCAGCTCAAGTGGACATAAACACCGGCATTGACCTGTTCGGCCAAATGGCCTGTTTCTGTGTTTTACATTCTTTCTGTCATTTTTTTTCACTCTATTCAGCACCTATCATTCTAATAGAGGGCTTTCATCATCACAGTGAATGCTGGGATAATTGTAAACAATTTTACAACACCAAGTTATAGTCCAGCAATTTTATTTTAAATTCACAAGCTTTCGGAGGCTACCTCCTTCCTCAGGTGAACGATGTGGAAATGAAGTCCTCGAAATGAAGTCGCATTTATAATTCACAGAACAATAAAATTGTTTACAATTGTCAACCCCAGTCCATCACAATGCTGGGATAGCCCAACCTCTGTAGTGTTCTCTTGCTCCCTAGTGAGAGAAAGCAAGAAAAGTGCCAGGAATTGCCAGCAGGGTGCTCGCAGGATTCAGATAGCAAATCTGAGACAGGAGCACTGGAGATTGTGGCCTCAAGAATCAGTGCACCTGCTTAATTTCTGTTTGTATGCACTTTAAATGCTCACATTGCAGACTATCTACTGTGGCAAGGTGTAACTGTGAAGCTCCACATATAATAAACCAGCAATCTAATAATCCAGAGTTCAAATCCCACCATGTCAGTTCAAGAATTTGAATTTAGTTTTTAAAAATCTGGAAATTTAAAAAAAAGCTGTTATCAGTAAAAATGACCATGACGCTGTCAGATTGTCGTAAAAACCCAACTGCTTCACTGATGTCCTTTAGGGAAGTAAACCTGTCGTCCTTTCCTGATCTGACCTATATGTGACCCCAGTCCCACACCAATGTGGTTGACTCTTAACTGCCCTCTGAAGTGGCCTAGCAAACCATTCAGTTGTATCAAGGAATAACATTGTGGGAGCACCTTCACCACACAGATTGCAGCGGTTCAAGAAGGCGGCTCACCACCTCCTCCTCATGGCAACCAGGATTGGGCAATAAATTCCAGCCTTGCCAGCAACGCCCACATAAAAAAAAACGCAGCAATCTAAAAGTTTACAGAAAATGTAATTGCGCAATTTGTGATACTTCTGAGAATTAGAACTACGCATAGATTTTGTTCCTCTTCCAGTGTGGGATTACTCTGAGATGCCGGATAATTAGTTGGACATTGGTTACTGTCTACTGTGTGGGAGCTCCTAGTAAATAGTAGTAGTCCTAGTAAATAGTCAAGGGTCATGTCTAAACCCTGGAAAGTGCTGGCTTCGTACATAAAGGATTACAGCTGACAAACAGCAGAAACACGGTATTTCTGTCCCATGACGTTTTTATACAGCCAACTAGCAACACAAAGATGTTGGGGATAAGCAGCTTTATTTCATCACTGAAATTTGAGTAGCAATACACCTGGCTGCCTTTTCTCGGCATGGGGAGGGGGTGGTAAATCACACCGTGTGCTTTGTTACAAGTACGAGACCAATTATTTCTAGGTGGTTTCATAATCAATGCGCACGTCAGAATCAAGCTGCATATTTAAAAAAAAAAATTGGCATCAGGTTGGCGCCCAAGAGATGAAAGCATTGATGCCAACCTGGTAGGACAAAAGCCACATTAATGAATGGGCACAGGCAGTTTCATCAGCAGAGCAACTGCAGATAACTCAGTAAATGATTACAGATTCTTCCTCCCTGCCACCGACACTAAACCCTTTGCAGTTTGAAGCTACCTCCTCTGAGAAAATTCATCCACGAATGTTGCAGTCAGAGCATTAATAATACTGAGTCCCAACCTTAGTTATACACCCAGCAATTTCCTTATGTCTATTTGTGAAGCTCCTTGAGACCTGTCTTCATGTTAAATGCATGTTGTTTCTGTTGTCTGCAAGACTATATGAATGAATTAGTGATGTCATTGAAGTAATCAGTATAGAAGTAAATTAGTGTTGGGCACAAAATAATGGGTGTGTTAATTGAGGTTTGGGGAGAGCTCAGTCTGAGGAATCTGAATGATCTCTACATGAGAACACAAGACTGGAAGAATATCCTTTGGGCATCAGTAAAAATGGAACAAAGTTTATTTCAGGATTAGTGTTGGGGAGATGCTGGTGCCAAATTGCATGAATTCATTTTAACCAATTACTCTTCTCAGACTGTAAAGCAGCAGTTCTTATTTGGGGGGGTTGGGGCACGGTGGGGGTGGAAGAGGGATTTCAAGCTCTGAGTCTAAAATCTGGATCACCTGAATCCAAATCCAAAGCTAGGTGGAGCTTTGCCACCTTCCTGAAACATAGATGCACAATTCTTACCAGACCATCATGGAAGTCAAATGCACAACAGTGGCTTAGCTTTCCAGGAGTATTGGATGCATAAAGGTTGTGAAATTGAAAGTCAGCTCAGCGACACATAAAACTAGAAAGGGAATAAGAGTGGGCCAACAGGGTAGCAATGCTCTTAGAAATATTGATGGCCACCTTTCCGCCTCACAGTGAATTCAGCTGGGACTTTGGGACAAGTTCCTGTGGGAGGGTAAAGTGATCTGAAGTGTTCTCATGCGCATCCTGCCAGGTCATTGACAGATACCTAGGAGTAGGTTGTTTGCTCCCTCAACTTTCCTGGTTGTGGGTGAGGATATAAAATTGGGGACATGTAACAAAAAGCACTTGGCCTGAGATTGCCTTTCTGCTGCCATTGTGGGAATCTCATCGGCAGTGGTGGAACATGTTGTAGTTCATTGCCAATATTTCATTGCACCTGAAATGGCAGTTTCCAATATTTCCAGAAAGGGACTGGTCATCTGAATCAAGCCAAAGTTAGGATTGTCCCAGCTAAATCCAATATTGTACAATTCAGATGGATTCTGATTTTTAAAAATATACTTCAGAACATCATTACACATTAATCTGTTACAGAATAGGAATGGATGAGCTTTGGTATTTAAAGCATAAAGGTTGGAGTGGCTTTTGATGGCTAATAATTAGCATGAATTCTTGTTTAACTGCAAATGAGGCAATGGATGACATCGCACTTTGTGTAAAATTTGGAAGATATATTCGGGGAATCAAAACCCTTTTCACATTTATTCAGCAAAGTTAGTCAGTTAAAGGAACAGTTGGCTAATCGTGTATTTTCGCCTTAATGCCACACCTCATTGACAAAAAAATGAGAACAACAAAAAAGTATCTTTTGCAATCTTGATATTGTATTAACACATTAACATTTTAAATTACAGAGAAATGAGAAACAAAGTTGCTCAGAACTGAAGGTCGCAGCAGCTGTGAATGGGGCATTAACTCAAAAGTCTTCATACTTGAAGGGAAAAAAAAACTATGCTCTCAGTTACGACACTTGGATTCGTCAGCAGATGTTGGAGCAACATTGTATTCCTGGTGCATGTAACCTAATAGTTTTAAGCTTACAATACTCCCAGACCACGTTATAGAATTGCCTCTTATACTACCAAGCTTGGACACCACCTATTGTAACAGTATGGACTCTTCCCATTGATCCTATTCTGCAGCTTTTAAAAGCGTAGCAACGCAACATAAGTCAGTTTTTATTCCTGGATATTATGAAGTCGATTATGGATATATATCCCTGAATAGTAGAACCAGAGAAATGCAAAAGGAGATATATTTGGGATATAGCCTGCTCTGAACTCAAATTGTCATTTCCACATGGATATTCTCCTTGACTCCTCATGTTCACAGATAGTTTTACCTCACTATTGTGCTGCAATTACTGTAATCCTGCTAGAATGGAATGGAATCTTCCTGGTCACCAGCTCCTAATGCTACAAACTGCATGTCAATGCTGACAGCACCTCCCAAACCCGCGACCTCTACCACCTAGAAGGACAAGAGCAGCAGGCACATGGGAACAACACCACCTGCACGTTCCCCTCCAAGTCACTCACCATTCCTACTTGGAAATTTATCACCGTTCCTTCATCATTGCTGGGTCAAAATCCTGGAACTCCCTTCCTGACAGTACTGTGGGAGAACCTTCACCACACGGACTGCAGCAGTTCAAGAAGGCGGCTCACCAGCGACGCCCACATCCCATGAACGAATAAAAAGAAAATAGTACATGTACCGGAGGACACATCTGTGGAACATACCCCCAAATGATTTGCGTTTACAGTAACTCATTGTACCTGTACTGGTTAAATACAATAATAACTCCTTGTACCTGTACAGCAAATCTCATTACACCAGTAAAAACAGTCATCCAAAATGTGGCAGTACAAATCCTGACTGTACAGTGCTAATATTTAACTGTTTTGTAGTGGTTTAGAAGACTGCATTCATTTGTAACCTCTTAGTTGGTTGTTTAACATGATGACTGCTCTCTTTCATTGTATATATTTTATATAATGTATATAGGCAAACCCAGAACAGGAGTTGTTTCCCCATTGGTTATTTTTATTCTTGAAGTATTGCTTATGATATCTGCTGTTCTCTGTATTTGTAAATGTAAAATGAATTCATGAATTCATTGTCTTATGGTTGTATGAAAACTTGTATAATCAGCAGAAATACCGAATTGTGAATGGTAGGATATAGTAAATGATTTGACTACCCAACCATCACCTGATGAATTATTCCCCATATCCCACTGCTCCCCATTAGTAATCCCAGACCTATTCCGCAGTCTACAGTTTCTGATCTATCAGTTCTTCTGTAAGCTCCAACCTGCCTTTATACTCTGACCATTACCTGGGCGATTTCTGCATCGTTAGCCATAGAACTAAATCTACTTACAGAACCAAACTGCGCATAAGGATCACATTCAAACTCTTCAACCCTTGAATTCTAACTTTCTTTTGCAGCTTTCAAAATAAAACTTTTCTTTTTGTAATAAAAAATATAAATTTTGAGCAATAGTTATGAAGTAGAACTCAAGAAATATATGCCATGAACATTTTTGAATTCATGATATGCTCTGAGTAACCAAATGAAGTATAATATTATTAAAAGTTTATTTCGTATTTGAATGTAGAATTTGTACTTAAGTTTGTACTCCTTATTGCTGCAAAGATATCTAACTACAAGGAAGACCATTTGTGATCTGTTAATTATGTTAAATGGTCATTAAGAGGTCCAACGCCCAAGTCATGTGATTAATCGATTGGGTGTAGTGCATCCCATTTAATCGTGTAATGGAGTCTCTCTCAAATGGATTTTAAGGTCTGCTGCAACATAAACACTGTGATCCTGAATTATCAAAGCAGCATCCAGAACAAGCTGGAGTCACTCCAAGTGTAAATACAGCTGTTCTCCTCCTGTCCCTCTGGACTTCGAAGTTGCACGTGAAGATGGACTTGTGTGCTTTCTTGCCAAATGGGACATCCAAGTATCAGACTGAAGACCAAGTCTACCAGTCTCTAACCCAATCTTCAGTTTGGCAAGAAATTCTGCACATTGGTCTATACTGTCATTCAATTGTAGCGTGACAAGTTTTACCCAAATTGTTTAATTTGGTTGGTCCACCAAATAGTGTGAATTAAAGAACCATCTACAATTTTTCATGGCAACTGGGAATGGGCAATAAATGTGGCCCACATCCCAAGAACAATTTATTAAAAAATCGTGAAATGCCGGCCAATCCCTACCATTTTCTGGCATGCACTCGCTACCTTTGAGGTACCTGGCTACGGCGAGGACTTGGAAATCGACCCTTAAAGTATTTCTCAGCCTTTTTAATGTGGGTGGTACCTCTTGATCTCTTTAAGGAGCTTTAATTGCAATGCAAGATACGAAAGCAGATGTTCCTGGAGATATTATTTGAGTCCTTTCTTTTCAAAGTTGTTTTAGTCAATCTTCAGCGTGTTCATTAAGCTAAGAGACAAGTGTACAATGAAAATAAAATCTTTCTATATTCACCCATTGTCACTACTGTGTCAAGCATATGAGTGCAATGGAAAATTGAGCTCCCTCACATTCATTACTGGCAAGATTACAAACTTCTTTCTTGTGATATTCAATGCTTGAGAGAGGGTGACCTCCCCTATGTTCTTCCAGAGATAAAGGCCCCAATTTTGGACATCTGCATATATTGGTTGGTTTGGGGTGTGGAGCGATTGCAATGCCTGCCCGGTGATGTTGGCGGGAGATCCGAACCATTTTGATGGTCAGGCCTTATTTAGATTCAATTGATGAGCTTCCCTCACATTTCCAGTGCTGATTGGGAGGGTGGAAAATCTGGCAAGATATCCAAGGCCCATAGCACGTCAAAGGGGAGGGCTGGGCAGATCTAGCGGCAGTGGGGCAATGGAGGACATTAATAAAAGGAATGAAGACTATAGGAAACAGAGCGAGCAATTGTCATCTTGAAGGCTGAAAACTTGCATATCCATAAATTTTTAATATTGCCAGACGTGCTTCCGCATATCCCTTTAAGTGACACTGGTCCTGGCATATTTGAACTCTGTACTTCCTATGTATAATGGGCGGTTTCATCCCTGATCAGGTTCTGCACTGATGATGATCCTGATTTGCATTGATTAATGAGGCTCCTGCCTGTTTGTGGCCACCTAAATCAAGACTCACTTGAAAATCACAGTGGGCGGGCCTCAGGAGGGGAAGTAGTTTAATTTTTGCAATTTTTGACTCACTACTGCCCCATTCACGATGAAAAACGGGCAGTAGATAATGAATAATCTCATTAGGCTGCATGCAACATGCTGAAGATTGACTAAAACACTTGTCTCTGGGCCAATGGCCTGGAGGGAGCTGGCATATTGAGTAATGTAAAGGAAGAGTGACCAAGCAAGCTTTCTGCTGCTTTTCCTGTACTTGTGCTGTCAGAGAGCAGTAACTTAGGTTCTGACTAATCAATACGGTCAGACCACACTCTGTTCTTAATATCTTCTTGCAATGTACACTGAAAGACGTTGGGTGGACAAGTGGTGTATGTTCCTGCTTGGTAACATGTTACAAAATTCATATCCTGTGTTATATTTAGATGTAGCGCATTAATATCATTATGGAGGCAAAGTCATACAATATGTCCTGATGCAAAAAAAATGCTGCAATTATGCTTTTGTTCTGTCTCACAGTCCAAATCCAGAAAGCGGTGGAACCTTATGAGACTATTTCTAGAAAAGATCTTAAATGAGATCTGAGCTTAACAGATTCCTCCAGGTTTACACAACAACAATTACATTAAAAAACAACGATGCACAATGGGAATCGATATCCTCATTCACCAGCAAAGCAAAAGCAAACCCTTTCCTGCTTTTAAGTTGTCAGACAAATATTGGAGATTTGAAAACCCTGCAGACTCACTAATCTGATTATTAAATTAGTGTTGTTGAAAAGTTTTGATTAGTGTTGTTATTGGTGATTAGTGTTATTGAAAAGATTTGATATGGAGCAGATATCTTTCACATTATTTTTTGAATAATAAACTTTACATCAGTAATCAGAAATGTGGATTTTTAAAATTCTAAGTTGGGTACAGTACAATCAGGGCTGGTATTACCTGATGTACTTACGTCCTTTGTAAAATATATATGGCTGCTCCCTGAGGTCTATAATGATTCGGCCACAGAACCAGATTGACCTAAAATGGTCATGTTAGTTAGATTGATGTCATGTAAAATTCTTATTTCCAAGTTGGTCCCAGCATATCCTGTTTATACCAATTTTATAGCCCTTCCTCAATCTTTTTATGACTTTAAGAATTCTGCTGTGGTGCATGGTTTTAATGCATCACAGAGCAATAGTAGAATTAATTAGTATCATTCAAGAGAACCTTTTAAGAGTTTACTTGTGTCTCCTTTACCAACTCACTTGTTAAAACTACTAAAGATGCGTGATTATAGATGTAGTGAAGGAAGTTTATACACTCAACGTGTTTTGATTATGGATGTGTCAGTTTCCAATAGTTCTTGCATATGATATGTTGAAATAAAGGAATACTATTAATGTAACTTTCTGCAATAAACACAATCCTGAAAATTCATCATATTGCTCATAAAAGATGTTACGGTAAGAAACATGGCATTAGGTGAGTGGGTGGGTGAGGTCTGGAACTTGGAATGGTGATACAGCTACTGGGCCCCTGCGCCAATAACACAACATCGGAAATTGTGGATCTGGCTGTGCCTGTGCAAAGGCCTCATTAGACCTTCAAAAAGTAAGTAAATGAAAGCCAAATTGGCCAAAATGCAAAATCTCTTTCCGACACACACCATCCTATGCTCAGCAGGCCGATTGAAACTAGACTTTAATGGCTAATAACAAAATGGATACAAGGCACTTCTTATAGGTGGACAGCTCTAAGCGATTGACTTGCAATTGACTTCAAAGTTC
The DNA here is from genome assembly GCF_035084215.1 of Heptranchias perlo. Lineage (NCBI taxonomy): Eukaryota > Metazoa > Chordata > Chondrichthyes > Hexanchiformes > Hexanchidae > Heptranchias > Heptranchias perlo. The sequence goes on from NC_090360.1 coordinate 15,085,471, forward strand.
TGGGGAATGGATCCGGTGCTCCCCTCTTGTAGGTTTGATAGAAGAGGATAGAGAAGACCAAAGATGGGATAGTAGAACCATCAGATTGTACCAGACTTGCACTGCCCATACCTGCCATTACCCATCTTTACAGTTTATGTGGGGGGTGTTGGAAAAAATCTGCCTTTGGAAGCTCAAGATTAGCATGGAGACAGCTACAGAGTTGAACAATCTGTTTCAAGGATACCGGCAGATACCTTGACTACAGGGATGCCAGTGGCTGTCAAATCACTATTGCCTGTAGTTTTTATACCTTCTGGTCCTTCCAAGCATCACAAGGAATATTTTGCAGTACAGAGATGTATCAAATAGGGCACTGATGGCTTCGTTCAACAGGACCAGCCCACTCATTACTATTCCCACTGAACAGGAACTGCAGCCAAACTAGATTCCCCAAATAGTGGAGACCCATTGATGGTACCCATGTAGAAAGGTTACAGAATCATAGAAAGGTTACAGCACGGAAGGAGACCATTCGGCCCATCGAGTCTGCGTTGTGGGTAGTTCTGTGAGTAGTCACCTGTGCCCCTGTGTCTTCACCTACACAAGCTGAAAGATGTCCCACTCCATCAAAGTGTAGCTAGCCATTGGTGACCAACATTAGATCACGCAGGTCAATGCCTGTTTCCCAGGCAGCAGTCACACTGATTTGTTCTAAGGCAATCATCTGCGCCACCCTCTTTGAAGGTGAAACCCTCCTTGCATGCACCTGACACAGTACAACCCCTATTACTGTATCACACCGTCTGGCAAATCTTCAACTACGATGCTTCCTTTGCTTCATATGCGCTGCACAGTCAAACTCTTTGCTCACTTCACCTTGCCAGCAACTGGCACGACCTCCCCCGATTCTACTCCACTTGAAGAGATTGCTGCAGAGTTTTAAATGCCTTACCAAAGCTCCCAAATTCCAGCCAGCATGCATGTGAGGCCCCAGGCCGTATCCACATCACCGTATTATTTGGGGTCAAACTGAAAGTTCAGGCAAAAATTGATGGGGATGAATAGTCGTGCTGAAGTTAATTTTCATTTTCATCCTGTTAACGCCACCATCAAAATTTTTATCATCTTAAAACTTTTTAGCTTTAGAGACATTTCAGTGGGATTTGCTGGGACACGCATATTGACATAACGGCTGAATTGGCAGTTTCAACTTTGACATTTTGCAGTTTTTGCAGGTATGTCAGCACTTGGTGTCAAGGTTTTAATATTTTGACATGAATTATATATAGTATATATCTATTTCAAAAGCAAAATCCATCCCTCATTAAAATGTAGCATTAATAAATAAACACTCGGACTATCTACTCAGCAATATTAACATGGCAATATTCAATCTTCCGGTCTTTCCATGCTCCTAGCGACAGTCGGTCAAACTGGCGAGAGATGGGCCCTTGTTACACTTGTTTCCAGCTGTACCCTGCTGTTAAGCCAGCCAGTATACAAAGAAAAGCATTGCTGTGGACTTCGCAGCTGCTCCCCAGTAAGTAAGGCAGTGTTATTTTTATCAGGTTTCAGTGTAGATGCTTCATAACAGATTTTTATAATCTTTGAGGATTACACCAGTCTGTGTGCATTTCTCACTGTTTGAGGTACCAACTTCAGAAATATGGACAAGTCTGGATCTCATTCCCTGAACATGTTGTAAGTGCAATGTCAAGCAGAATGATAACAGGATTAGGAGGAAGTCTCTTTAAGGAGTTTAATCACTTTACAGTTTTGTCCATCAAATCTTTTCTATATGGAAATATATACCAATGTTATGACATCAGTGGTCACGACTTCAGACAGAGCTCCCTTCACCTTGAAAATTAGTTTAAATCCTGCATGACTATTCTGACGTCCATAGTGGGAGCAGTGAAGTCCATTCAGAGTCCTCTATGTGTACGACTCAAGTACTCAATTTTGTTATTCATGAAGAACTGGGTTTTGGTCAATACTTGCAACGTACTAGCCACGGACATGTTAAAGACAGACGGTTTTTAATTCTATGATCTGTGTTTGTGCCGGGACTCTCATATCTGAATTACAAAAGATGGGAAGGTGAAAAATTTATGACAGATTGAACAAGATAGCAAATTTAGCAGCACAACTAGATTACATCATTTAACCCCTTTTAATGCACCGTTGACTGTAACCTAAGAGACATTAGGGGTGTGTTTACACTGTAACTTTAGCATTGCTACAAACTGGTTTCCACTACAGTCGACAGGGTGGTCCGTACCCCTGGAGTCTACCCAACTTTCTCCTTCACATTCCCAGGCCACAGGAGCCTTCTCCTCTTTGCCAGATTTTCCATGCTTTCCTCTTCCTCTGCCATTCTGCTTTAACCATTTACACCTCTTCTGGACTCATCTTTTATTTCTTTACTTGTCCCGTTACCAATCCCCTTTGCCTTGCACTATCATGCATTTTGTCATTTAATCACTCCTGCCCTCCACCCTATCACAGACCTTCCCCTTGTTCTTTCCTCTCCCCAACCCAACCCCACCCCCTGCCATTTTCCCTGGCTCTGTACTTGCTTAAAAACTGTTAATCTCTAATATCTTCCAGTTCTGAAGACCTTAAACTTCAACTCTGTTTCTCTCTCCACAGATGCTGCCTGACCTGCTGAGTATTTTCCAGCATTCTCTGTTTGCATTTCAGACTTCCAGCATCTGCAGTATTTTGCTTTTCTTCCAGTACACAGTGATGTTAGTTGTGGTACAAGTCCAGAGAAAGGGTCTGACCTGACTCCAGAGAGACCCTCTGGAAGAGTAGTCAATCTGGGTTTAAACGGTGCTCATCTGGTTCTTCGGATCTTCTAAGTAGATATTCTGGAGTTTCACTTGATTTCTTTTAAGGGGAAGGAGTATTTGTGATTAAATGGGTAGAATAGAGGGCATGGAGTGTAGATCATTGAAGGCTGAATGGCCTTTTTCATTCAATCATAAAATGACTGCATTGGCTCTCTGAAAAAGCTTTCTGCTTTAAGTAGGTTTCCGCCTTAAGTAGGTTTAAACCTACTTAGAGGTAATTAAATTGTACACTTACGGGGACATTTGTAAACATGTAAACATTTTTACTGTTGGGAGAGGAGTTCTGTGCTGGTGTGTAAGGTGTGTATTTATAGAGCTTAATCTGGGCAGGAAAATGGGAATTCTGGCAGGGCAGGACAGGGCCTGGGCAGTTGTTAATATGGTTCTGCCTGCAGCTGCCAGTCTGAGGCCAGAGGTAGAAAACACCTTGCAAATAAGAATCCAGACACCCATAGGAACAGGCAGTCCCAAATTCTAGGCTATCTAGTATAAAAAAGGATGTGAATAGGGTAACAAATGTGCACCACCCTTAGCAGGCTGGCAATGTTAGTTATATCCCTTAATAAGTACAAAAAAAATTAAGGCCATAACTTTAAGATCATTACTAAAGGAATGGATAGAATGGTTAGACATTTTTTTTTTGACACAGGGTGTTGTTAGAACATTGAATATCCTACCAAAAACAGCAGAAGATGCAGAATTCATAACAGCTTTACAAAAAGAATATTTGAAAAAGAAAAATTTAAAAGGGTTTGGGAAAAATAAAGGGAAATGGGAATAAGCGGAGAGCTTTTTCTGAGAGCCAATGCAGACATTTTATGATTCAATGAAAAAGGCCATTCAGCCTGCTCTTTCTGTGATCTACACTCCGTGCCCTCTATTCCACCCATTTAATCACAAATACTTCTTCCCCTTAAAAGAAATCAAGTGAGAAGCCAGAATATCTACCAATCACTCTATTTCGATTATTCAAGTCAAACCACGTTTTATAGACTGTGTATGAACTCCTCACTGGGGTACAATTCCACAGGTGTGAGTCATCCTCTGGTATCTCACCCATGTAGCCATTCTTCATGTTTGAGCCTAGAAAATGAGTGCTGATACACTATTCAACCATTCAGGTCTTCAAAGCCTGCCACAATACTGTTCATCATCTAAAATCCATACAAACGCACTTACAGCAGGGATTTTGGAAAGCGACCAGGAGCAGGGAAAATTTACCATCCGTAACCCACCACCCTGTTGAGATCAAGGTTTAGGCCAGAGATCGGACCTGGGACCTTTCTGCTCTGCATGTCTCAGCTACTCACTGCTTTAACAAGCTCAATCATTAAGAGAGATCATGTCCATTTTTAAAGTTGCTGCCTCATACTTTGGAACCTCCAGGAAGTCCTCAAATGAGAACCTTTGAGATCCCACTATCATAAGAACGCTTGCTGTGGGATCATGTATTTCATCTGAGAATCTCGGCACCAGTTATTTTCTTCATCCTCCCTCCCAGAGATATTTGGCACCTAAAACGGTGTAACAGATCAGATGCCTCAGTCGGGAATACGGGCCTGGAATTTCCTGTCGGAGCGTAATTGGGAGGTTATGCCAGATTTTATGCCCATTCATACACCAATTTGGCCAAGGTCAATTTACACCGGAATTTCTGGGCATCTAATTAGACTACGCGTAATAAACCAGCATGATTACAACATAATGTAAAAATGCTTTGTAGCATTTTCCCGATCAACTGTGGTCTACCATCTATTCCCTAATGACCAGCCAGTCTATGTAAGGTACAGATTTTATGTTTTATTTCTCTAGTTAATACTCACCAGGGAAAATCTATTTTAGTCAATGTTCCTACTCACCTCAAGCAAAAATTAACATATTTTCCAGCACTCTCTTAAACAATTAATAGCAAAGCAGACAACTGTGCTGAATTTGAAAGGTCTATCGCTAGCTCTGAATGCTCGTGACTTCAGTTCAATCAAGCTAGCTGAAATAGGAGAGGGAAATAAAGGGTTAAAAAAAAGTCCTGGTCATTCAGCACAAAAGTCTCAGTCATCTTGGTTTGTGAAATCTTTGCAAAACGTTCTCGCAGAGAAAATCTGTTTCCTAATTTCCTAATTCCGTTACAACAGTCTCCTGAGATTTGAAATGGCAACTGTACGTGCCATATTCTTCAGCAAGGATTCTGACGCTCAGTGCATGAGGATCCAAAACCTGGAGCATCGAGCATTTTGGATCCAAAGAGTGCGACTCTTAAAGAAGATCTTACACTGCATTCTTGCCTGCTTCATTCTCAACATATCAGACTACAAATACTACAAATGTCAACCCTTACACTCTGTTTGATGCCAATCTCAAATGTTTATTATTTTTGTGAAGAGATCAGAAGTAAACAGAGCATGAGGGTCGTCAAATGATCTTCGTATTAGTAGCTCGATATGTTAAGAAGGAAGTGGGCAAGAATTGTTTCCCATTATGAAAGGGTGTCCAGCCTGATCCACTTTAGACATAGCTAAGCTATTGCATTTTGTGTGTCACCGAACTATAACATTGACAATCCCAACCAGTTCTCAATAAGCACAAATTCAAAGGAGGCCTGCGCGCCTAAAAAATTTGGGTGCAAATTTACACCTGTCCTGAAACTGCGTAAAAGCAGGAAATTTGCGTTGCACGCTCTTTTGGATGGGGAGCGACAGAGGACAGAGGCAAAGGTTTTGAAGAACCGGCCGAAAGAAAGAAATCGAGGAAATTCCATCACAAGTGACATGCCTGTTCTAACACCGGTTCATCAAAACCTTTGCCCAGATCCTGTGGCTCATCGGCATGGACCCATTCCCCGTCCGAAAGAGCGTGCAACGCAAATTTCCTGCTTTTACGTGAAAGAGCGAGGAAATTTCCGACATAAGTGGCATGCCCGTTCTTACGCTACGCCCAAATTTTCTCGATCTTTCACGCAAAAAATCGGCAATGCGCTGTGATTTTGCCGTTTTTTTTGTGCAAATTTACAGGAATGTCCGGGCCACGTATAGAAAATATTCAGCACGACATCAGTATTTGGCAAGGTCTCTAGTATCATCATGAACCACATTAGTGCTATTTAGAAAACCAGGTGTAAAAACTGAACTCTGGCTATTATCCATTGAAAATACTGTAATGGGAAGTGCACAATATGTTAGCTCATGCTGCACAATGAGGGTTATCATTACAGTGACCTCCCCATGTAATCTGGGAACAATGGTCACGAAATAATACTCAAAGTTCTGAGAACCAAAACAAAATGAGGGTACATCCCTTCCTATGCTCAAACTGATGGTCAGACTTTATCGACAGTACACCCCAGTGATAAAGAGAGAGATTAAAAAAAAATAGAAGCTCGAATAGAAAATGTACCACCAGAAAAGCATCTGCCTCCCAGCAAAGGATCAACCAAAAACGCCAATAGCAACCAGCTTTACCCAAGGTTGCTTCCTTATTGGTAGGATAACCTAATGGTTATGGTACTGAACTAGCAACCCAGAGGTCATGAGTTGAAATCCTATTGTGGCAAATTATGAAATTGAATCCAATAAATTTGTGGGTTGGCACAAGGAACAAAAATGATTGTGACAGCTGCTGTAATCTAGTTCACTAAAGCCCTTATGTAAAAGGACCCTGCCACTCCTAACTTGTCTGCTCTGCATGTGACTCCACTCCCACACTTTGAAGTGGTCAAGCAAGCACTTTCAAGAAGAAAGCCCATCATCATCTTCAGAGGGCAATAACTGTGGCCTTGCCAATGTTGCCACATCCCAAGAACAAAATAAAAAAAATTCTGACTGTTTTGTTTGACAGAATGGACCAAAATATAACCAGTGTGGCCACAATTACTATGGGGAAAATCAAAACCATTGATGCACAGAAACACTGGTATCCGGAGTTTCAGATGAAGCTGGAGGAACCAGTGTGTGCAACAAGTGTCAGCTGCCTGACAGAATTGAGGCCCCTTAAAGAATGACACTTCCCACAAGTCAGACCTTAGGTTGTAAGGTGGACCCAATCACCATCATGGAGATGCCTGTAGTCCAATCACTCCTTACTTAAAATAGAAGAGGGGTGGTTGGGGGGAGAAGTAAGGAACCGTAAAAAGAAGATAACTTATTTCTAATTTTGGATATTATTCCATGCTCTCACTCTTGTGATTGTACGTATAAAAAATAACAAAGAACTGGTTTCCACATTGTTCCCATCTCCCTCTACCCTACCATTGATGGTTGAATTCACAACCTTAAGCCACCCCATTCCATGCGCTGCAACTCTCAGCTACGTTCCTCCTCATCTTCAAAAGCTTGAGGGGCTGAATGGCCTACTCCTGCTCCTATCTCTTATGGTCTTATGGTCTTCCTTGAAACCGTCCTCTTTCACCTATGCTGCTGGCCACCTACTCTAGTTTCCCTCCTACTCCTGTCCAGGTCTGACATTGAACTGTAAAGCACTTTGGGAAACTCTTGACGCATTAAAGGCACTGTATAAATATTGTATTTCATTAATAGATTTTATTAATGTAGCAGAGCTTAGGGTAATATTCTGAGAACTGAAATCCGCCAACAATAGCTTTCTGTGTTTCTCTCCTTCTCTGTGCAGTAGGGGAGGAGGGAGAAAGGGAACGGTCTAGCTCCCAAGTATTACCAGATGCCCCTAATGCCAGTTTTTTTTCTCCATCCACCAAGAGACATGTTTGAAAACAGCAAATATTGACCCCTCCCCGCCTCTACCCCCCTCTCCACCGATACCAATTGTATGCAAAAAATACTATCCATGGCTTGAAAGCTCCATCAGTTCTTTAGTTGTGCTTGGCACTGCATTGACCAGCAATGCAAATGGCTATTGGACATCTGCTGAATCACTGTCATGAGAGATACAAAGGATTGGAAAAGGTTAAATTTGAACTCATGCTGGAGTAAGTAACTCATTGAATTGACAGAAATATGTCAAAGCTCAGGCAGAAAACAGGATGGGTATTTAAGATGAATAAAGTACAGACTACAAAATAGAGATAATTGCTGTTGATAATTTCTTTCCAAGTGTTTCTTTTGAGTCTGTTCAGGAAGTGGGTTGTGTCTTCAAGCATAGGATCTGTGCTGACCATTCCTGTTACATTCCAAAAGTCAGGCCAGGCATATAATTTCAGTACATATTTTAAAATAGCAGCTTCATGTTAAATTTGGAGCTCATCATTTCAAACTCCATTTACCACCTGTGTATAGATCTTTATATTAGAAAATCTAACCTCCTTTGCTCAAATTATTTCTTTCAGGCCCACCCCATATCCTCATGGATTTCTTTGCCTCCAAAATTGAGGATATCCGTTCTACAACCTCAACCTCTTCCAGCCTTACTGCCCCCTGCCCCCCACCACCCCCCCCCAACATGTTAGTTTCGGCCCTGCAACACTCTATAGCTTCTCCCCGATCTCCACCTCAGCATTCACCAGGCTTATCTCCATGAGATCCACCTGAATGTCCTTTAAAACCTTTCTAACTCAGTTCCTGACTAGTTAATTACCCCTCCTCAGCTCAATGCTTGCTGACATCATAAATTGCTCCCTCTTCTGAGGTCCTGTCCTCCTCCCTCCATTTTAAAGCTATTGTGATCACCCTGCTCCTATAACTTGACTTGACCTCATCATCCTCTCCAACGACCACCCAATCTCAAATCTCACCTTTCTCTCAATGGAATGAGTCGTCACCACCCAACTCCATGCCCATCTCTCCCTGTTGAAAACCCCTTCGGTCTGGTTTCCATCCTGCCCATAGCACTGAGTCAGCCCTTGTCGCAGTCACCAACAACAGTCTGTGTGACTTCGTTCATGGAGCAATATTGCTCTTCATCCTCCTCAAAGTCCCTGCAACATTCAACATAGTCAAGCACAGCACCCAATTCCAACTGCTTGTCCTCTGGGGCACTGCACTCACATAGTTTGATTCCTGCCTATCCCAACTCAGCCAGCACATCTCCTGCAATGGTTCTCCCTCAGTGCCCACATCCTTGGCCCAGTACTATTCCTCATCGATATGTTGTCCCTCAACAACAACAACAACAAAAACTGGCATTTATATAGCACCTTTAATGTAATAAAATGTCCCAAGGCGCTTCATCATCATTCACAAGAATGGATAATTTTCCATATGTATGCTGACAATACCCAGCTTTACCTTTCAACCATGACACCTGATTCCGCAACTATTACTGTGGTGTCCAACATCAAAACATAGATGTGCTAGAGCTTTCTGCATCTCAACATCAGCGAGACCATCTTGTTCAGTCAACACCAGAAATTACTGCTCTTACCCCTGACCCAATCACCCCTCCTGCATGCCCACTCAATGGTCTGGCTCCCAAATATTACCAGATGCCACTAATGCCAGTTTTTTTGTCCATCAACCAAGAGACATGTTTGAGCACAGCAAATATTGACACCTTCTCCCATACCAATGTCTCCCTTTCCCATATATCCAGATGACTCAGGTCAAAACTGGCAAGATCTCGCCAATAAGGGAAACCCAAATATGAATGTCATTTTTGCTGATATCTGTTGACCAGGTGACCAACACCCAACTGTTATAACTATCAAGCTGTTCCAACTTACAGCAATCTACTCTTGGTTTGCAATCCAGTTGTGTGACAAAACTACCTCACTGCAGCACAGAGTGTAGAGTGTAATCGAATCAGTTACCTCAGCCTTTTCAGTGGCAACCACAGCAGTCCTGGGACTCCTCTTCCACAAAGAGACTTATTCAAACCATGCCAATCTTTCATTCTCACTCTAGAACAAAATCCAAACAGTGCAATATTTCATTGCAAGCTGTATGTTTCACACATACCTGGGACCATTATTGAATCATTAAAAATAAACAAAATGGGGAGCCTTTTCCTATCAAAGGGTACAATTCTTATTAAATTGTTACCATCCATACATGCTAATTAGGATGACTGGGGTTTTAAAAGATAAATAAAGCACCATTAATTTTCCAAGTTAAATTAATTAACCTTTTCAACACTGGATATCATTCAACGAGTAGATCAACCATGATCTTATCAAATGGCAGAGCAGGCACGAGGGGCTGAATGGCCTACTCCTGTTCCTATGTTCCGAACGAGTACACTTCTGTGGCTTAAGTCTCTTTATACTTCAGCATTAAGTAGTTAAAAAGATATACATGGAATTACTGTGAGATAACAATTGAGAGAAATAGAAACAGTGATTAAAAATAGAAAAATTTAACAGAGATATGCTATATTTTTCCTTGTTGATTTTGTCCCCTTCTTTTCTGAACGCATTAACTTCTTGCTGGGATACAGCTTCACAGGCCCTGGTTGTCCTTCACTCTCTCTTCCAAATGACCATTAACCATGTGCAAACCATCAGAGAAAGTCTCAGCAAGTTACTTAATCACATGTGTAAAGGTGGGCTCACAGCTTAGACACATCCATCTCCAGCAAGAATCACTGGATAGCAATCAGGAGTTGGAAACCAAGCTGATATTCCTCTGCATAACCCAACAACACTTAAAGCTATTGTAGTACACCCACTGTCATTCCAGCTGAAGTCAAATAATTCAGCACAGACTGGGGATCAAACCTGGGACCTTCTCAGTCTCTACAGCTCAGGTACTCACTGGATAAACTTGCAGTAGGGGAACCATCAGCAGAGAAACGCTTGATAACACATTTGTAAAACTTGAAATCAGTTGACTTATTTCTGATTTCTGGATCTGATGAAAGGTCATCGACCTGAAATGTTAACCCTGTTTCTCTCTCCACAGATGCTGCTTGATCTGCTGAGTGTTTCCAGCATTTTCTGACTTATTTCAATACCAATTTGTTATTCTCTATCCTGTCTGCCCTTTCCTCTCCCTAGTAGATCTACTGTAGCGAGAGACAGAGTAGGACAATTGGAATGGCAAATTAAGAAAAAACCGCATGCAATATTAAAACAACACCACTAGTTATCCTTCACTGTGGCAATGTTACCCGTCGCAGTATAGTTCTGGGAAATTGACTTTGGCCAGAGAGCATTCGCAAAACTATACTGTCTACTTCCAGCATTTGCAGTTTTTCCTTCCTAAATTCTGGTAATGTTTTCACTAATAAGGGGGCCTTACCAAGGAAACATCACCCTTCTCTCTGTATTATAGAGATGAAGGGAAAGGAGGAATTTTTGACTTCACCGCCTGGGCGGTAACTGGCAGAGGGGTCACATGCCCGCTTATAGAACCCACCTGCTTTTCATTTCCATTGAGATCAATGGGTGAAAATCCAGCCAGTCCACAATAGGTGGGTGATCCACTCTGCCAGTTACTGCCCAGGTGGCAATGTTGACAATTACCCCCGGTACTGGTAATATTTACACTGTATTTGAAAATTCAAATTCATACTAATGAATGCACTTACAGGAAATGGTTTTTATAAATGCTTCTCTCTGGAAGTACTATTTATATCTTCTTTTCACAATGCAGCTACTGACCAAATAGTTTTTTTTAACCAAAACTATGAATAGATTTATGATTTATAGTAGCGCACTCCAAGTCCTTGGCAATGCCCCATTTCATGTTATTAGGATGTCCTGAATAGCACAAGTAATACCAAACTTTCACTATTACTTCAAGCTTACAGCATACAAGGATGACATTTAAGAGAGTAGCACGTACACTGCAAGAATTTTTAAAAACCGTGGTCACTGATTTTAATTCAGAGCGGGTTATAGACAGATTTTTGTTAGTTATGGGTATCGAGGGATATGGAGCAAAGGCAGATAAATAGAGTTGAGGTGCAGATCAGCAACAATCTAATTGAATGGAGGACAGGCCTGAATGACCTACTCCTGTTCCTAATGTTCTTATGTTCTGGACGGCTGGGTGGATGGAGAGGTGCAATGGGCACTCATCCGCTGTTGCAGAAATCAGGCCCAGGCTATTTTAACTCCCGGGCCTCATGAAGGTGCTGCCGGTCCACCTCCCGCCTGACTGCCAGCCCGCAGGTGGTCACCCACCAGGGCTCAGGTAAATACGGGGAAGAGGGTTCCGAGAACGTCTTATGGGAGGTAAGGGGGAGGGAGTCTCGGGCAGGTGAGGCCTAAACTTTCCTTCTGGGGCCCGCAGGAGCACTCGAACTCCTCCTGGCCCCATAAAGGAAAATAAAAAACTTCCCAATTCAGGCCGCTTCCCTTCCATAAGAACCCTCTTCCCCGTTGGCAGTCAGTTGGGAGGTCGACCAGCAGCACCTTAATGAGGCCCGGGAGTTAAAATAGCCTGGGCCTGATTTCTGCAACAGCGGATGAGTGTCCATTTGCTCCTTCATTAACCCAGGCCGTGGCGGCTTCCCCACTCAGGCCTGGGTTAAAATTGGCTGTCTAGTCATCGGGCCACGATCTGCATAATTAAAGAAGGACCCCGCCAGCTTAGCCGCGCTTAGAGAAGACTGAGTAAAAATCGCGATCGACGGGAGCTGGGCAGCTCGAGGGTGGGCAAGTACCCTGTGAAAACTGAACTGCCCACCCACCCAGTTTCTGCTGTCAAGACAGGTTGGTTGAAGTTACGGGGAGAGACTAAAGAAACTGAGGCTCACTTTCGTTATAATAAAGATTAAGAGGAGATTTACTAGAGGTCTTTTGAGAGATTTTAACAAAGAAAATGAAAAAATCTATTTCCACCGGTTGGTACATAGAGAGAATTAATTTAAAAGAATGAAAGAAGAGATTATTCGGGGCAATTTCTTCATGAAAGAGGGCTGTTAGGATATGGATTGCCACCCCAGAAACAGTGGTGAAAGCAGACCCATAGTAGCTGCTAAAAAGGAAACGTATCAATATTTGAAAGGAACATTTCAATGGGTATAGGGAACAGGCAAGGGAATAGCACTAAGCTGATCGCTCTTCCAGAGAGCTGGCTCAGGTGCAAGGGACTGAATGGTCTCCTTAGAATCATAGAATCATAGAAGTTTACAACATGGAAACAGGCCCTTCGGCCCAACATGTCCATGTCGCCCAGTTTATACCACTAAGCTAGTCCCAATTGCCTGCACTTGGCCCATATCCCTCTATACCCATCTTACCCATGTAACTGTCCAAATGCTTTTTAAAAGACAAAATTGTACCCGCCTCTACTACTGCCTCTGGCAGCTCGTTCCAGACACTCACCACCCTTTGAGTGAAAAAATTGCCCCTCTGGACCCTTTTGTATCTCTCCCCTCTCACCTTAAATCTATGTCCCCTCGTTATAGACTCCCCTACCTTTGGGAAAAGATTTTGACTATCTACCTTATCTATGCCCCTCATTATTTTATAGACTTCTATAAGATCACCCCTTAACCTCCTACTCTCCAAGGAAAAAAGTCTCAGTATAGAATTATGTGATTATGTGTCTGCTCCTAGGACTCCTGGTTCATCTGTGCTCATTATCCATCACACCAGAAACTGTCCTCTTACACAGGATCTGTGAAATTCAGTCATCAGTGTTTCCTGTACTGAAGCCCTACCAGTCTGTGAGTTTTCCCCAATGTGTTGGAGAATAAGTTGGTATATGCTAAGGATATGCTGATGAGGTGCATGTTTTACAACTATTTATAATATTGCTTACTGGAATGGATGACTGCAGCCCTGAGGTACTCACCATTCCTCTCGTTCTGCTGGCAGAATGTTAAGTTACTCAATGACAAGTTATTTTGAATTAATCATATTTACCACTTTAAAACTAGAAATGAGCCGCTTGACTTAATGCAAATGCAACTGGAAGTATTACGAGGTGAATGGTGATTGCAGTTATTCCACACTCACAGCACATTTCTAAAGTTCTTCAACATCAATTGTTGGTTATGTTCTCGTGAATTTAGAAGGTTGAGGGGTGATCTAATTAAAATGATAAAAGGATTTGATAAGTGTAGATACAGAGAAGCTATTTCTTCAAGTGGGGGAATCTAGAATAAGGGGTTACAATCTTAAGATTAGAACTAGGCCATTCAGCAGCAAAATTAGGAAGCACTTTTTCACACAAAGGGAAGTGGAAATGTGGAATTCTCTCCCCCAAAAAGCTGTGGATGCTGGATCAATAGCAATTTTCAAGGCTGAGATCGACAGATTTTTATTAGGTAAGGGTATCAAGGAATATGGATCAAAGGCGGGTAAAAGGAGTTGAGGTACAGATCAGCCATGATCTAATTGAATGGCGGAACAGGCTCGAGGGGCTGAATGGTCTGCTCCTGTTCCTATGATCTTATGGAGTAGTCTGAAAAAGAGAAATAGGCAAATTAACACCAGTGAATTATTTTGAAATTTAAATTTTTTGCTCTTCTGTATTTTAGGTCTACCCACATCGTGGACAATTCCTTGACCAAGAAAGGTACAGGTCACCCATACAACATCACCAATAGTTACGCATCTGTTGTATGCTGCCAGTGCATCAACTTGAGACCAGCAGACAATTGTGTAATGTAGGCACATGTGTGTACATGCCATTACACAGGCACAACCACACATACAAACATACACAAAGACACACACTACAGTCCAAAATGTAACTTCATCAGTGTTTTATGTTTGAGGCGAGTGAAACAAATATAAAACTTTTACGTCTTTAATAAGAGTAGTAGCACAATGTGGTTTTACAATTTTCTGAGCTTCTGCATATAGACAAATGACTTGGTGACCAATGGTCAATGATGTCATTAAATCTGATTGTTTACCCATGTGCTTCTCTTCCATGAAAACAAGGAGACAGATGGGTATAAGGTATTTAAGGCACAAGGGAATCTCATCCCCAATTAGGGCTGCAGATACAAATACTAGTTTCATTACTTTTTTTTTATATTAAAGTATTCCATAGGCACATAAATAACAAAAGAAAAATCAGAAAAGGGATAGGGCCACTAAGGGATGCACAAGATAAACTCACAGGTAATGACAGCGAAATGGCAGAAACATTGAATTTGCTTCAGTATTTACGAGGGACACCAACAAGGTGGACATGACATTAGAAGAAGAGATCAAAAAAGACATAAAAACATTTAAGATAGAAAGGGGGAGATAATTGATAAAATAATTAAATTTAGAGAGGATAAACCCCCTGGTCCGGATGGATTGCATCCACAAATATTAAAAGAAGTTAGGGAGGCAATAGCAGAGGCACTATTACATTTATATAAAAATTCATTACAAACGGGAATAGTGCTAGAGGACTGGCGGACAGCTAATGTTACTCCTATATTTAAAAAGGAGGATAGAACAAGTCTAGGGAACTATAGACCAATTAGCTTAACGTTGGTGGTAGGAAAGATAATGGAATCTTTACTCAAAGGTGTAAAAGAAAAACATCTAGAGAATGAAAATATAATAAAGAATAGTTAGCACAGATTTCAGAAGGGAAAGTCATGCTTGACCAACCTTACTGAATTCTTTGAAGAAGTTACAGAAACAGTGGACAAGGGTAATGCAGTAGGTGTAATATATTTGGATTTTCAAAAGGCCTTCGATAAGATACCACATTGTAGACTCATGACTCAGGTCAGAGCATGTGGAGTCAGGGGACCCGTAGCAGAATGGATAGCAAGTTGGCTACAAAACAGAAAACAGAGAGCAGGGGTTGAGGGTAGCTACTCAGACTGACAAAAGGTGAGAAGTGGTGTTCCACAGGGATCAGTGCTGGGACCACTGTTCACAATTTACATTAACGATTTTGATTCGGGAATCGGAAGTACAATTTCAAAATTTGCGGACAACACCGAATTGGGGGGGGGTGTAGTTAATACAAAGGAAGAAAGCATCAAAATGCAAGAGGACATTAATAAACTTGTAGAATGGGCATGTATTTGGCAAATGAATTTCAATATAAATAAGTGTGAGGTAGTGCATTTTGGTAGGAAGAATAAGGAGGCCACATACTGCTTGGATAATAAGAGTCTAAATCAGATAGGGAAGCAAAGGGATCTAGGGGTACAGATACACAAATCATTAAAAGTAGCGACACAGGTTCGAAAGGCCATAAAAAGGCAGATCAAGCATTGGGGTTCATTTCTAGAGGGTTAGAATTGAAAAGCAGAAAAGTTATGTCAAACTTGTATAGAACCTTGGTTAGCCAACATTGGAGTATTGTGCACCGTTCTGGTCTCCAATTTATAGAAAAGATATAGCTGCATTGGAGAGGGTGCAAAGAAGATTCACATGGATGATACCATAACTGAGAGGATATACTTATCAGGAAAGGCTGTGCAGGCTGGGGCTCTTCTCTCTAGAAAAGAGAAGGATACGGGGTGATCTGATAGAGGTCTTTAAGGTAATGAAAGGGTTTGATGTAGAGAAAACGTTTCCACTTGTGGGGGAGTCCAAAACTGGAGGTCATAAATATAAAATAGTCGATAATAAATCCAATAGGGAATTCAGGAGAAACTTCTTTACCCAAAGGGTGGTAAGAATGTGGAACTCGCTACCACAAGGAATAGTTGATACAAATAGCATAGATGCATTTAAGGGGAAACTAGATATGCACATGAGGGAAAAAGGAATAAAAGGATATGCTGATAGGGTTAGATGAAGTAGGGAGGGAAGAGGCTTAGACCAGTTGGGTTAAATGGTCTGTTTTAAATGGTACCTTTTTTAGTAAAAGAATCCGACAGTTGATGGCTTGAATCCACCCATTTAATTTTAGAGATTTCCTTTCTCTCCAGCATTTGTTTCAAGCCAGCAAGGTCAATTCATAATCTTTTCTCACTCACATTTTTCAGAGTGTACATTATCCCACAATGAATGACTGTCTACATAACATTCAATAGGTATACTATCTTCATTACTCCCATTGTACAGGATGTCACTCAAAATATTTGCCAAATAGAATCCCATATCCACTGTGTCGACAAGAGCCAGTGTTTCAGCAGCCAGAGTACTTTTTATTTTCTTAGTTTCCCAAGCTAAAAAAGGACATTTCCCATTCTCACCCATAACAAACACTACAAAGCCTGCTGCACTAGAATACCCATCAGGAAGATTAGCATGTGAAGCATCGCTAAAGATAACTTGCTTCATTTACTTTGGGTCACCTAAGGATGGGAACTTAAATACGCATTTATCTATATTTAATTTTCGTAATGTTTTATTTGCCCTTATAACATTCTCTACTATGGGGTGTTTCATTGAAGTACTTAACTCCAACACATCAAAACCAGCATCTGGTCTAGTCAGAGTGCACAACCAGTTCAACTGACCAATCAAGCTCCGTAATTGCTCTGTCTCTTCTTTAGATATAACATCACCTTTCTGTGCTGACCCAGTACAATTTACCAGGATGGGAGTAACACTCTCTAAATAGAACTGTTGATTTAAAGTTATACCAGAACCACTCTGCTTAATATCTAAACCAATATATTATAAGCCCCAAAGGCCTGGCTCCCAATTTTTTAAAATTCATTTATGGGATGTGGACGTCGCTGGCAAGGCCAGCATTTATTACCTATCCCTAATTGCTCGAGTAGGTGGTGGTGAGCTGCCTTCATGAACCGCTGCAGTACATAAGGTGAAGGTTCTCCCACAGTGCTGTTAGGTCGAGAGTTCCAGGATTTTGACTTGAATTTTAAATTCTACTCTAATCTTATTAATGACGAATTTCTCAAATTCCACAATACCACCCCATAAGAAATCATCAACATGCATCATGAAGATGCCTGTAAGTTTTCCATTATGGTGCCAATAAAACATTGCAGGATCTGATTTCTTTGCTTTAAAATGCAAGTTTCTGAGTGATTTAAGATTCAGTCTTCACACCTCAGCTAAAGGCATACTGACTTGCCTTGTGTTATAAATTTTCTTCCAATTCTCACCTATTGATCCCACAATGAGGCCCCTCTCAACTATCACACTCCACTCCGTATGCTTCAGCACATACTGTACCCTGCTCTGTGGGTCAAATAAGGTCACATATCGTAGGTGAGATTGTCCATGATAGTGTTTCCTTCCTGGTGTTAAGAGCTCTGCTAATGCTAGGCTGCATTCTCAGTGGCTTTGATCTGACCAAACTCACCACAGGCATTGCTGGTAGAAGCACTGAGCACTCTTGCTCCTCCAGGTCCCACCAGAAAAATGTGTTCACTTCCCTTCAGTGGCCTAACTGGATTCCCGGTGGCTTTACCTGGTGGGGCGGCTGTGATGGGTCCCATGTTCGTCATGGGATCCTGATTTGTATTATTATTGAGGCTCCCGCCAGAGTCCAGCGGGAATCCTATTTGCCACCAAAACCAGCGGCGTCAAAATGGGAAATCAGTGGGAACAGAGTTCCCTTTTAGCTGCTCCACTGCAAACATGGCGCACCCTGGCTGCAGTGTGCACTACTTGCAGGATGCACTGCAGCAACTCGCTAAGGCTTCTTCAACAACACCTCCCAAACCCGCGACCTCCACCACCTAGAGTGACAAGGGCAGCAGGCGCATGGGAACACCATTAACTCCGAGTTCCCCTCCAAGTCACAAACCATCCCGACTCGGATATATATCACTGTTCCTTCATCACCGCTGGGTCAAAATTCCTGGAACTCCCTACTTAACAGATAAAATTCTTTGGTTGAGTCTGATATGCACAAATATTTCCTGCTCTTTCTATATACTTGCACATTCTATTTACACGGCCTCAAGCACTAGGAAATTCCATGGATTGTTCCTAAATATGGAATTCCATCACTGGGCTGGGCAATATATTGTGTTTAAAGAAATGTTTAAGACAGCATTGTTTTACCACAAGATGGTTGTGGAGTTCAGATAGACGAGTTGAGCAAACCCAAACAAAATGCAATTGTGCACCCCTCTGAGTATATATTTATTAAATATGGTGCATTGTTGAATAAAGGCCACAGAGCTGATCACAAACATACAACATTTTCTTCATCCGACTTGAAGCCATATATTCCAGAATGGATTGTGTCCAGTCATATACCATTTTGGTAACACTCCCTAAATAGGCTTGGCACTGGCACACACCAATCAACCCAAATATGGAAACTCATAAAGTTACATAGACACCGCCAAAACCCACCAGACATTGATCTAAAGGGCCGACACATCCTTACACCCAAATACAACTGCCACGCACCCAAGTTAGCCATGCGGATCACCTACATGCCAATGATGATGCACACTGCCATCCTGTGTCATGTACACTTTGCTCTGTGTGCCTTGTTCCTTGAGAGCAACAATTTTAATGTCAAAGTATGGCTCAGACTGAAGCTTTATTGTGTCTTTTTTTCCCAATAAGTGACACCCCCTCTCAAAATGGACAGGTGGAATCTTAAATACATGCTAGGTCATCGGAGAGGGTGCACCAGGTAAATCCAAATCCTACAGAACTCTTGGACATACCATTACAAACAGTGACTACACTTCAAAAGTACTTCATTGGCTGTAAAATGCCTTAGGTGGTCCTGAGATTGTGAAAGGTGCTATATAAATGCAAGTTCTTTCTTTATATCCAAGAATCCAACTATTGTACACCAGCAAATTGCACTTTGCAGAATTATGTTTAACCTCTGCTCGCTGTCGAACATGACCATAATAATCAATACTGAAGATAACTACATTTTCTTTCTTTTAAATAATCCCTTTCATCCCTTCCTCATCTGTTTTTCTCCACTTTGAACCAGAAAAACTATTGCAATGTAACACTTTCAGGGTAAATTTATCGAACGTATGCTCCTGTAATTGTTAGTAGTTTATTAAAAACATCAGGCATTGCTTACAAACTCTAAAAGTAGCCTGTGATACCATCATAGTCAAAGATAATGAATCCTAATAGTTCTATAAATCACAGCAGTCCCTTAAGTAGCAGAATGCGTCTGACAGATTTTTAACTAAGTACTTGTTTAATAGACTGGAAGAATTAAAACCTGCTACAGATATATCTTCAGTACACAAAAATAATGTGAGCTATGGCAGCTTGGTATATTGTCATCAGCTGTACCCCTTAATTAGTGTTTAATTGGTGTTTTAGTTTAATTTGTTTGGTTTGTACTAATCCATTTATAGCTTTAATTCACTGTGAAAAATCCAATACCTGAAATTATATCAAAGGCAGGCAGGTATTTTGCTATAAGCAGTAAATATGCAATAAAATGACCTCAGACTGATTCTGCTCTGTGTTATTAATTCCCTTCCCAGTTATATATTAATTCATTTCACAGCCACTGGTTGAACACAGGTGGATGTTTAGCTCTGTATCCAGTGCCAAAAGAATTGGTTATACTGAGATATGTCTCTTATAATAAGCCCTGTCCGTATCCTGCAGATTGTATTAGTTGAAGCACTCAACAGAATGGGTACGTTAATGGTACGAGATCTATTTGAAGCAAGAATTCAATGAGGAACAGCAGATTTCAGACTAAGAACAGTCACAGTAAATATACAATAATTTGCAAATGGCTCACGTGGTGTCTGAAGGACTTTTACCAGGGGATAAAAGGTCAACTCTGAACTGTACCAAAACTTTGGTGAAATATTAGCTTGTAAATCTGTTACTTTATTTACACATTTAACAGCCAGACCGAGCCAGTCTGGGAGATAGCATTGACATGATGTAAGCAAACACAAGCTACGAGCATTGATATGTCGATTTATAACCTGATAGAGTCATGTGACTGGTCTTAGGATGTTGCAATATTCTGATGGTTTATATACAATGACTGATTTTATGAATGGTGCTCCTAGTGTGGAGCAATACCCTTCAGGAATACATGTTGGAAATTGTGAGCATATCTAAATGGGTGGAAAATGGTTATGATTTCCCATGTGGTCCTGAAGGTCGGCACCAGGAGAGTGTGTTTGTAAAATCAACTCTACAATGTTTTTGCCATTAGGACATGTATGGTACACTATTTCCTGATCCCACTATTTTTAACTGCTCCGCTTTTGGCTGTCGCTGGATAGTGTAATGAACATCATTTCAGGAGGAAGAAAGCGTCATTAGGCCAATAAGTTCATACCTTTTCCAGAGTTCAGTCCCAGCTATCTTTACAGCATGGGACAGGGAGGTGGGGCTAAACTCTGGAAAAGGAATGGCATTGTTCGTGCACCTGGATACATTGGATGGCTGAGGGACAGCATGTAAAGCAAAATAGGGCAAGGAGGATCAAGGGAGCCCATAATTTAAATTAATGGATGTTATGTATTAATTCATTTCACAGCCACTGGTTAAAAACAGGTGGATATTTAACTCTGTATCCAGTGCTAAAAGAACTGGTTATGCTGAGATATGTCTCACATGATCAGATGGGCTCCCTTACGGATGTGCAATCCTCCCTGTCCTATTTTCCTCTAATTGATGTCTTCAGGGGAATGAACAAGGAAATCTGCACCCCCCATCATACGTCTCAATTCCTTCTTTCTCTAGAAATTCCTCCACATGGTCTTCCCTTGTAACTTATTCCACAATACAGATCTGAAGTAAATTATTTATCAGTCCAGCTTTGGGATATGAGTTGCTTTTTGTACATCAATAATGGGATTTACCTGCCATGAATTTGGAGTGCTGCAGAACACTCATTTTGTATCCTTTACCATTTCCATTTAACTTTTATTATTTTTATGTTGTTTAGACAATATTGGCTTGGGTGGGCCAAACTGTCCCTGAATTATTAATGGTGTTTTCCCTGTAAGTGGAGGCAGCTGATGAGGTAAATCTGTTGCACTCGATGTAGGCAAATCCCACAAGTCACCAGCCCATTTAAAATGAGACCAGTAATGGGACTCTGAGAGGAGACGGAAGAAGCCTGCTTGGCTCCTTAGACATCTGTGTGGTGACATGGGTTCCTGCCGAGTCCTCAACCTCATGGGACTTTTGGCTAACTTGAGCATTAGGATCAGTTGTCCAAGCTCAGCAGGCTGTTCACTTCCAGCCACAAGCAGGGTGGACATCTCCCATAATGAACAAACAAGGGGCCTCTAAAAGGTGGCCATCACTAAAAGGAACCGTGGGCCGCCAAGAAGCAGCCCTCCCAACGTTCGAAGGTTACTGATCCGTACTTCAAAATTGCAGTGAGGCACTGCTCGCTGGCCTCCTGCAATACAATAAAAAAAATAAATGGCTGGCAATGAGTTTGGGACAGCCAAAATCTTGAATTCCCTCAAAGGCATGAGTAAACCATAGAATGAAGCCACAACTGAAGAGTCAGTTCCATGTCCTCCCTCCGGAAGTAACCACATCCCTTTTAATTCTATCTGAGTCTTGCTGTGCCACCAAAGCACCAGCTCATACTGATTCCACACAGCACACATGGCACTGAAACCAGGCTTCATTTCCTGGAGTGGTCATTGTGGGACCAACACTAATCTATTTAATCTGTACTTATTTTCCCTTAAAGGTTTATGCCAAAGTTTTTAACCTACCTTATTTATCCTTTCCCCTTTATTTATTATATAACAACTTGCATTTATTTAGCACCTTTAGCATAGTAAAATGTCCCAAGATGCTTCACAGGAGCGTTATCAGCTAAAATTTGACACCAAGCCATATACGGAGTTATTAAGGACAGGTGACCAAAAGCTTGGTCAAAGAGGTAGGTTTTAAGGAGCGTCTTAAAGGAGGAGAGGTAGAGAGACAGAGAGGTTTAGGGAGGGAATTCCAGAGCTTGGGGCCCAGGCAGCTGAAGGCACGCCCGCCAATGGTGGAGCGATGAAAATCGGGGATGCGCAAGAAGCCAGAATTGGAGGAGCGCAGAAATCTCGGAGGGTTGTAGGGCTTGAGGAGGTTACAGAGATGGGGAAGGGTGAGGCCATGGAGGGATTTGAAAACAAGGAGGAGAATTTTAAAATCGAGGCGTTTCCGGACCGGGGGCCAATGCAGGTCAGCGAGCACAGCGGTGTATTACTTGCATTTCCATAGGCCCTGAGTTTCCTAGATTGCCCTTATCCAAAAACTACACTGGAATTTAGACCAGTTTCTGCGCTGATTTTGCTGATGGGAACTTAGGCCGAAATTTCCTGCGGAGCCCAATGGCCCACGCCAGAATTCAAAGCAAGTGCAAATGCTGCACTGCCAATAGGGGTAATAGAGAGTGGGCTGCTGTCTTCTGCCAAGGCTCCTCCTTCTGCTGTCCCTCTTCCATTATTATGCAGAACATGGGTATCCCCGCTGGGAAGGCCATCCTAGCTGCTTAGTCCTTCTGAACACGTGGGGTAGATGGAGGTCTGAATAATTTCAGGTGCACTGAGACTGAAAGCACTTTGGGTAAACATGGTGCAGTGAAAAAAATTCAAAAACCTTCAAGAAAAGCACTATCAAACTCCATAGATCAGTTACGTCGATATCAGGGCTGTGCTGCGCCTAAATATTTGGGAGTAAATCTATGCCAGCGCATTATTCACGCAAATCCAGGAAACTCGCATCCTGAAGGTAGTACCCCTTTAAAAATGAAATGAACACAATTATGCTTACCTCATTATTATAGGAAGTTGTCAGAAATATTTGAGTCACATCAACTATTCAATTGAGGGATATTAACATTATATAGCATCTACCACACTTGTGGGAAAATATCCCAACATCCTGTCTGGTTTCTGAACCTCACCAGAGAGATCATATCTACTAATGATTATAGAATTAAAAATGAATCATTGATACGAATACAGCCTCAGCACTACTTAGGTGGCAGCTGTGGCTCAGTTGGTAGCACTCTCGCCTCAGAGGTTATTCCTCTCCAGAGACTTGAGCACGAAACCTAGGCTGACACTCCAGTGCGGTCCTGAGGGCGTGCTGCAATGTCGGAGGTGCTGCTTTTGGATGAGACGTTAAACTGAGGCCCCGTCTGCCCTCTCCGGCAAACGTAAAAGATCCCATGGCACTGTTCAAAGAAGAAATAGGGATTTCTCCCTGGTGTCCTGGTCAATATTTATCCCTCAAGCAACATCACTAAAACAGGTTATCTGGTCACTATCATATTTCTGTTTGTGGGAGCTGAATGTGCACAAATTTGCTGGCCTGTCTCCTACATTACAAGAGACTGCTCTTCAAAATGTACTTCATTGGCTGTAAAGGGCTTTGGGATGTCCTGAGGTCATGTAAGGTGCTATATAATGCAAGTTCTTTCTTTCCAATCCTTTGAAGTATGCACTCTGTTCTCTGGAGCTCCCAATCCTAGACATCTTTGACTGGGAGAATGGCTCCATAAAGAAATTACAGATGAGCACATTTATTGTTAGCTTAAATATTTGTTGGTAATAATTATCATAGAATTACATACAATTACAAACAATTTACAATACTGAAGCAGGCCAGTTGGCCCAACAGGTCCATGCCCGAATTTATGCTCCACGTTAACCTCCTTCCACCCCTCTTCATCTAACCCTATCAGCATAACCTTCTATTCCTTTCTCCCTCTTATGTTTATCTAGCTTCCCCTTAAATGCATCTATGTTATTTGCCTCAACTACTCCTCGTGGTAGCGAGTTCCACATTCTAACCACTCTCTGGGTAAAGAAGTTTCTCCCGAATTCCCTATTGGATTTATTAGCGACTATCTTATATTTATGGCCCCTGGTTTTGGTCTCCCCTGCAAGTGGAAACATCTTCTCTATGTCTACCCTATCAAAGCCTTTCATAACCTTAAAGACCTCGATTAGGTCATCCCTCAGCCTGCTCAATCATTCCTGATAAGAATAACCTCTCAGTTCTGGTATCATCCTTGTAAATCTATTTTGCTCCTTCTCCTATGCGCCTATATCCTTTTTATAATCATGTCAATGGTTGGGCTGTGAACAGAGCATCCTACACAAAGGCTTTGACCAACCCGTAAACAGTGATGATGTTAAATTGCTGACAGATATGTGGACCCATTGTTGTGAATCGGCATTAGAATCTTTATTGTTGAAGCTAGTTATTCCGAACACTAGTAATCTATCATGTAGGTCATAATGGAGTAATTGCAGTGCTTTTATATTTAACTGATCTGTATTGTGGTTGTAATGGTTGGTACATTACACTACGGGGATATTTTTGACTGTAATTGCTGGTGTCTCAAATATACTTTAATATCTGTCAGGTGGGTTAATCATGTTATGATGAGTAACTGCTTTGCATTTACCATGGCAAAGCCATAATAGCTTTTACAGAAACATACCTCAAAAAAATACTATTGACACTACAAATGCCTTTTGGTCCATTGTAAATAATTAGTGGTATGATCGACTGTGAATAATTTGTGTAATGGTGCTGTCAATAAGCAAATTCAGCAGCTGATTAATGGCACTGTGTTGTTTCTTTACTGTAGGACTGAGTGACTTACTGTAGCTAAGCACTTACTGGGCCTTAGGGACAGGCTTTCTGCATGTACTTGCCTGGATCAGTTTCCTTTGATTTCCCCAGGTCACAGTCCCAATAACTTAAAGGCTCAATATTTGTTGCATTTTACCCATTTTATCCGTTACCGCAGTTAAAATCCTGGTCTCTACATGTGACCTCTGTGTTGTTCAGTCAGACCTATTAATCTCTGGGTCAACACTGGGCAGGATGTTGGCTGTCCAAGTTGCCCTAGGTGAGAGGGCAGCTCCCCCAGTGATAACACCACAGATTGGGACCTAAAAACTCTGCGTAGTTCAATGAGTACCCAGGGGTCATCGTGTGTCATCAAGAGGAAATAAGCCAGCACAAAGCAGCATCTGCCTTCTGCGAATCCACTACCTAGGGTTTGATTAATTTATTGTCTCCGCCTGGATAATTTGTCATAATCTCCTGCCAGTCAGTGTGATCAATCATCATTCAGAAAAATGAAATTTCTTACGTGAAGATTATCAGTCTATGACAGACCATGTATGATTCAATTATCTAGCAGTTCTGAATGTTTCAGTTAAGCCCAAGTAGCAAAACAATGTAAGAAATAATGACAAAATTTTATCAGGCTATAGTGAAATTGTGTCAGGCTAAGGCTACAATTTGCATTCATTTGTTATTCTTACTATGGGGAGTGGTGACAGTACCAGAGGAAGTGAACTGCTTTGCCCTTTTCCATTATGGAACCGAGATGAAACAATCGTTAAACAAAAGAATACGCTGTTCAAATTAAATCATTCTACTCTGTATAGTCCATCAAACAGTTATGGGACTAACCCCCTCGCTGCAACATTCTTGCTGAGGCACAACCTCTTATGTAACATTTGTTGTTTGTGGTCCCATTTATAAAAGTTGTTTTCATTCAGAAAAATAACATAGTTTGTGGTCACAGTCCAGTCTCAATGCATGGCACTTGCAGGATGGCTGGCATGCCTGTGTGGATATCATAGATGGTGCATTTTTATGGTCAAGCCAATTTGGCGATGGCTTTCCCATTTATTTATTTTCTTGAATCTTTTTCACCTCCTCTCTTAAAGACATTAACTCTTGCTGGTGCACAGCTCCACACAGACACCAGCGACCCTCCGGTACCCTGGCTAAAATGGTTATTCTGCACAAGTGAGCCTAAGCAGCGAATGTCCGTGGGCTATTCGACTATGGCGGGCATCACGACAACGTCCAGTTTTGTCTTCACCTGATGTCCACGCTTGCACATTTTCCAGAAGAGATGACTGAATCGCGAGACCCTGGACCTTAGGTTGAGGCCAACTACAGCAGGGCCAACTGTTGCCCCAGCTGAGAGCAGCCGGCTCAGCACAGACCAAGGACTGCACGTAAAACCTTCTGGGTTTATACCAGTCGGAGCTGCACATGGCAGTGCATTTAGCCACTAAAGCCATGGCTCTCCTTCGGAAAGAAAAAAACATAATGCTTTGTTATTGTTCGCTATTTATAGTGTTCCCAAAGACACATTTCTAAATCATGTTTAATTTGATGGTTCATATCAGGGAACTTGCAATATGTAGAATTTTTTGAGCTGATGCAATTGGTACAGTTTTAATCCTTCCCAAAAGCATTTTGCTTTCTCACAAGACGTTGTGCAAAGAAATTAAAATCCATACTCTGTTTTACCAAGTTTATAAATCATTGTGGAATGGACAATCAATTAAATGATTCAATGCTTCTATCTATTATTCTACCATTTTGGTGATTTTGATTAGGCCCCACACTAAAGCAATTAAAGTAACTGAGGAACGGGGAAAGATGGAAGATGACAAATGTTCCACGTCCGCAGAAAGCTTCAGTCTCCACAAGGAGTCGGGCTTAGACCGTGCGTGTTAATGTGGAACAGTTCCCGAGTGATGAGATGGGCCCAGAAAATGGGACTGAAACATTACCTGCCTGACAGGGTCGTTAGAACAAGGCAATGTTACCGGTGCAGGAGGGGACTTCTCATTCAATAAAAGTCGTCTTCTTCCTTTCAGAAAGGAACTCCTGTCCTTGAGCGTAAGCACAAAAAAAATTCAATTTCCCGCACAAACTTTATTCATGCTTCAAAAAAAACATTCTGATTGAGGCTGCAATCTTCAGAATGTTTCCAAAAGTGAGCATCAAAACAAAAAAGGTACGGTTTTACTCAGTAATAAGGAGGACAATAATTACCCTGGTCATTAAATGTCATAACATCATTAACATTTTATGATGTCATGACATTTACGTTCCTGTGAAGGGCCTTGGGATGTTTTTACTACGTTAAAGGTGCTATATAAATGCAAGTTGTTGTTGTTGCTACACATTGCAACGATATAATTCTTCCCCCAAGATTTTTTTTTAAATCAGAAAAAGGCAATAGTTTTTGGACAGATAGTGGAATCACAGAACAGAAGGAGGCCAGTCAATCCATTGAGCCTGTTTCCACTAGTGTTCCTGATAGGGCAGACAATGTCCTAACAATTCTCCTAGTCTCTCCTTTTGTTCTTTTGCTGATGATCTTAACTTTACGCCCTGTAATTAGCGGCTCACTGACCTATTTACCTTATCAAAACCCATCATAGTTTGGAACAGCTCTTTCAGCTCTCTTCTTAAGTGTTAGGCTTGTCTCGATGATAGCACTCTCTCCTCTGAGTCAAAAGGTCATAGGTTCAAGCCTCACTCCAGAGACTTGAGCGCATAATCTAATCTGACTCACTTCAATGGAGCATTGAGGGAGTGCTGTGTTTTTGGAGATGATGTCTTTTGGATGGGATGTTAAATCGAGGCCCTGTCTGCCCTCTCAGGTGGATATAAAAGATCCCATGGCACTATTCGAAGAAGAGCAGGGGAGTTCTCCTCGGTGTCCTGGCCAACATTTATCCCTCAACTAACGTCACTAAAACAGATTATCTGGTCATTTGCCTCTTTGTTGCTTGTGGGCTCTTGCTGTGCGCAAATTGGCTGCTGCTTTTCCTTACATTACAAGAATGACTACACTTCAAAAGTACGTCATTGGTTTGGGACGTCTGGAAACCCACCGGATGAAAATCGGACGGGTTCTACAACTGCAGATAATCTGTTCTGCCAGATTACTGCCCAGATAGTGGAAATTACCACCCCAGAACCTGGAACAGCCTGGAAGAACCCTCTCCAAAAGTTCCTCTACTGTGAGCCAGTAGCAGACGTTATACCTAAGGCAGTGCAAACTATTTTCATGCAGTTACTCATATCCTTTATTTTAAGAAAGTTGGTGCATTAGGTGCAACTGAAAACAAAGTGGTGCTGCTGTTCACATGATATTTTCTGCATAAAGTACTCCCTCCATCTCTCTCTTTGAAAAGCCTTGATATGTCCCAACTACCAGGGTATTTGGCTGCCTTTTAAAGATTTTTGGATCACTAGTGCTTTAGAATGGTCTGGGGTCAAACGTGAGCCACTCAAACTGGGAAAAGTCATTAACTGGCTGCAATACCCATTTCTTTCGGGCTGAGCAGTTTGGGTTCAGTCCCAGGCTAGTTTAAAGGGCCAGTTCACATTAAAGTTAACGGTAGCACTGTGGGAACCACATGACCTGGTTACATCACCAGATTGACTTAGGAGAGGAATCGACCTTAAAAATGGCAGGTATGCATGAACCATCAAACCATAATGGTTCACAGCGAAGAATAAAGTCATCATGTCTCTTTGCATGAGGCAGAAGATGCCCTCTAAAATAAAGATGTCTCCTCACCTTGCATCTTTCTTTAGCAAAAAAGCAGAGGAGGAAAGTATTTTGCACAGAAAATACTTCCCCAATGCTTTCCTTGTCCTTTAGCTCTGTGACTGTTCTCTCCAGATTGTTTTCCACAGACTAATGGAGAAGACTGAGCTTTTACGTTCCTGGTGTAAAGATATAAAGGGAAAGAAAATCATGGGGCATCTGTTTCAGTACAAATGCCCCTATATTCTACTTTAAAAAAAAGATTTGCCTACTCATTCATGGAAGTCTATACAGATGTGCCCAAGCTGAGAGATGTTCGCAGTGACTGGATACCAACAGTTTTAGGTCAGTCGTTCTATACTCACTTTTTATGTACTTTGTGGTTGGGGCCTAATATAGGCCAAAAATAATGGGTTCAAACTACCCTCAAGTATTTGTCCTGCAAAAACAGTGCAGACAATAAAATCTCTTTCACAACTCTTGTACAAATAAAATCCCTTTTGGCTTATATATAAGATTTACAATCAACCATGAAATAATACTTCTCAACTCGAAGAGATTCTGGCATATTGGGAAGCTTAATCTCTAAAGGGGCAATTCAAATCCAAATATTTGAATTGAAAAGAACTCATGGATCAGGACATGGTTAGAAATTTCAGACAGGAATAATTGGTTTCCCACTCACGGGTGGGATTAGGAAGCTCCATCAGGTAGAGAGAGGAGAAGGATCTGCATTCCCTTCCCTCTCCTAATATGATAGAAAAAGTTGCTGTGAGTGTTAGTGACTAGAGAAAGTCACTAACTTTCCTATAAAAGTTAGGAATCCTATAAAAAAACTCATTATCTCCTACTTACTGGGAGACAATCTCATTTTGATAGGGTATTTTCTGCCTGATGGATAACCATTATTTTGAGTCACCTCTCTCCTCCAGACCTACTTCGCCAACAATAAGAAAAATGTACATTTATACAGCAACTTTAAGATAGAAAAATGTCCCAAAGCACTTCATAGAGGCCTAATCAAAAAATGGAGAGCCAAGCCAAAGGATGAGACAATTAGGGTAGAGGGACCAAAAGCTTGGTCAAAGAGATCAGTTTTAAGAAGGGTTTCAAAGGACAGAAGAGAGGGTGGAGGGGTTCAGGGAGGGAATTCCAGAGTGTGGGGCCTTGGAGGCTGATGAGGGTGTCCCGGGTGCATCACAAAGCAGCCCCATCAATATTAATATAAGCCAGAGTTTCGTATTGGCCTGAGGCTGATCCAGCACCACTCAAGCTTGGGAAAACATTCACTGATATAATGCTCAAGTTGGGGATTAAACACTATTGTGAAAGGAGGATGGTACCAAAGGTGTCATCAAGGCAATGGGACCTGTGCATTAACAATTATAATGTGAAGGTGTGATAATTTCTCAGAATGACATTATATTAAGCCACTTATTTTCCCGCAATGAAAAAAAATCTACTTTTAAATGCATTTTTAGTTTTTTTCTACCTGTGAATGAGTAAATAAAACCAGAGCCTGAATTTCAGACAAAGAAATTTGACGTCTTGTTGCAAAGAGCTGTTTACTTACGCTGAGGTCCTGCCTATTCATCACAGGTGAAACAGCCATTCCAGATTCAAAAAGATTCCCTCATGGCTTCATTAGCTTAATAACTGAGCCCGACCTATTGTGGCAATCATTGGCTTAACAACAGAGAATTAATACTTTGACATCGTTGGCTTGACAGGTCGCCCCACCACTGCCTTCTGTTAGTCGAGCATGTTTCTCTTTTCAATCCCCTCCTCACAAATCAAAGTTCAGCTCCAGGCACTTTCTTTCAGCTGTGCCCGGGGCGGGTGAATAGATCCCAAAAGGCCCCTGGGAATGCCTGGAGGCGGCTTGGCTTGTGGAACAAGATGGATGAACTGTTAAGTTTTATCCCCCAAGGGGAGATGCTCCATTTATATCAGGCCTCCCACTTTGTGGCTTAGCTGAGAGCTGGTGAGACTGCACTCATGAAAAGGGCAAGCATGCTGTAATATCAGAACACTCCGGAATCTTTTAAAACGGAGAGCCAACGAAACATATATGTATGAAATTACTTGGAAAGGCAAGCTTAATTATTCTACATTCCCGCTGACCTTCCATTTGGCAAGACGGAGAGGTAATTTTGCAAGGCTCTGTCCCAGGTGCTGGGTCTCACTATATCCAAGCTAGGGTCACAGAATCAGCCCTGTAGTATTAGACAGCTCTCTCGTATTAGACAGCTCTCTCCTACCCTCAAATATAATAGAGACCTGCAAAGATGACTGCTCTGGGTAACAAGATGACTTTAAGGGAGTAAAAAAAGAAAAACTTGCATTTATATAGCGCCTTGCATGACCTCAGGACGTCCCAAAGTGTTTCACTGCAAATGAATTACTTTTTGAAGTGTAGTCACTGTTGTAATGCAGGAAATGCGGCAGTCAATTTGTGCACAGCAAGGTCCCACAAACAGCAATGTGATAATGACCAGATCATCTGTTTTAGTGATGTTGGTTGAGGTATAAATATTGGAAAGAACACCAGGGAGAACTCCCCTGCTCTTCTTCAAAATAGTGCCATGGGATGTTTTACGTCCACCTGAGAGGGCAAACAGGGCCTTGTTTTAAAGGCTCATCCAAAAGGCGTCACCTCCGACAGTGCAGCACTCCATCAGTACTTTACTAATAATGTTCTGAGATTTTGATGGTATTGGGGGACGAATTTTGATTGGTTGAGGGATGAATGTTGGCCAGGAGTTAGGGAGAACTCCCTGGTCTTCAAATAGTGACGTGGGGGCCGAGCAATTGGAACGTGCCGTGCCTGTTTTTCAGACATTTCTCTTTGGTCCTCCACAGTTCCTAGTTTCTCGCCATTTAGGAATACTCTGATTTGTCTTTCTTGGATCCAAAGTGGATGACCTCACACTTGCTCACATTGAACTCCATTTCCCACAGTTTTGCCGATCACTTAATTCATCGATGTCTCTTTGTAACTTCCTGCTCCCATCCGCACACCTTACTGTGCCTCCTAACTTAACTACATCCATTGTGCTCACTGACCTACATTGATTGGCCTCCAGGCCCCCAATGGCTCAAATTTAAAATTCTCATCATGTTTAAATCTCTTAATGGCCTCCTTCCTCTCCATCTGAGAATTCTGCGTTCCTCTGTTTCTGGCCTCCATATGCATCCCCCACTTCCTTCGCCTCACCATTAGCAGCCCATCAGCCATATAGGCCCTATGCTCTGGTATTCCTTCCCTATACCTATCCACCTAAAACAGGCAGTACGCCTCTTGAATATGTTAAATAGGGGCCTAATGCCTGATAAAGGACCCCTTTAGAACTAGTCCCCGATGAGCGAGGCAGGCCTCAGGCTCAGGATTCTCTGGATGCCCCTGAGGATGCCAACTAAATGTGAAATTACATTTTAAAAACACGCCTTCCTGTGGAACTAGGAGGAGCAGGTGTGTTCCACCGACTTAACAGGCATTGTGATCGCCCCCCCCCTCTTCCTTCTCCCCTACCCCCATACCCACTCCAACCCCCCTCCCGAGGGTCACTACCAGTGAAGCAGGCAGCCTCTGGATTGTCCCGTGGGGCGAGCTACTTGTGGAAGTGTGAGCCCAATGACGCTGAGCCCAGATGAATTTTTACCCCATCATCAGTCTTCTGTCCATGGATCCATCAAGCCAATGAACCTACAGACCTGGCTCCTTACATTTGTTATTCACAAGAAAGGAGCTTATTAAAATGTCAAGGATGCAGTTGGCTTTGCAAAATCTAGTGCCGTTGGCCCTCTTCACTACCGGAGCAAGCATCCTGTGCTGCCGGCGATCGCAATACGGTGGCTCTTATCTTGAAAGTCTATGGAAAAGAAAACCCATCTGAAAGGAATGGTTCATTGCCAATAGAATATAAGGGTGAAGTGGCTTACTGAAAAAAGATGCATTAACCCCTTGTGGACTGATTCTAGTTCCATTGATTTTTATGCTGTGCTCTTTTAGTATCTTGCTGTGTCATTTTGTCCTCATATATTGTTCAATCTGCAGTAAAGCTGACCAAGTGGTTTTAGCCTGAAAGCATTGGTCCAGCAGCATGTCATTTTCAGCCTTCAGAGGTGATGGGAAAACATGATGGGCATCCCATGTACTCTCCAGTGAGCGGTTTTCTGTGATTAGAGATTCATTGTTAAACCTGGCCGTGCTAATCCATACAAAGTGGTGAATAATGACACAGACTTCAGTTCATAAAGGACGTGACCTGCTCATGGAAACCGTCATCTAGGTGTGAAGAAAAGAACAAACATTAGGGAAAAGTTCAAACCCTAATGAGGTCCACAATCGCAATATTGCCTCACACATTTTGTTTTAGATTACATTAACTTTTTGGCAGCACACAGGAACTTTACAGCAAAAAAAAGATCAACAACTTACATTTATATTGCGCCTTTAAAGTAGTAAAAGATCCCAGGCGCTTCACAGAAGTATTATCAGACTAAAAATTGATACCCGAATCAAAGAAGGAGACGTTAGGAGAGGTGACCAAAACCTTGGTCAAAGAGGTAGGCTTTAAGGAGTGTCTTAAAGGAGGAGAGGGAGGTAGAGAGGGGGAGGAGTTTAGGGAGGGAATTCCAGAGCTTGGGGCCTAAATGGCAGAAGACACGGCCACCAATGGTGGGGCAAAGGAAGTGGGGGATGCACAAGAGGCCAGAGTTGGAGGAATGCGGAGTTCTCAAAGGGTTGAGAGACTGGAGCAGGTTACATAGATGGCGGGGGGGGGGCGAGGCCATGGAGGGATTTGAACATGAGGATGAGAATTTTAAATTCAAGGCATTGCCGGACTGGGAGCCAATGTAGGTCAGTGAGCACAGGGGTGATGGATGAACGGGACTTGGTGCAAGTTAGGATACGGGCAGCAGATTTATTGGATGAGCTTAAGTTTATGGAGGGTGGAAGATGGGAGGCCAATCAGAAGAACATTGGAATAGTTGAGCCTGGAGGTAGCAAAAGCATGGATGAGTGTTTCAGCAGCAGATGGGATGAGGCAGGGGTGGAGACAGGTGATATTACGGAGGTGGAAGTAGGCGGTCTTGATCATGGAGAGGACATGTGGTCAAGAACTAGCTCAGGATCAAATACAAACCCGAGGTTGCCAACAGTCTGGTTCAGCCTGAGACAGTGGCCAGGGAGAGGGATGAAATTGGTGGCTATGGAATGGAGTTTGTGGATAAAGGAAAAGATGGATTGGGAGCTGAGAACTCCATCCACACAAGCCGTGCTGTGTAATGAAAGCCATCGATGGAATCCAACAGGTACCAGTTGAGTTGTAATCAATCCTATCTCCTAAATTTTTCTTTTTTGGAGCCCTGCCGTTACTATATGATTGGCTATTCACTGTATCAATTGCAATCCTCCCATCAGCGGCCTCACTATGAGGGGGAAAGGTCAAAGGGTGATCACACAAACCCATTCAACAAATCCAAACTGAAAAGGAGCTTGACTTTCATGGATCATTTATTTACCTATTGACTTGGAGCCAATGCTGAAAAGCTTTGTTTGGCCGATGAAGCCAAATAAAATCACCGTACTTAGTTGCAAGGCTTCAGTCTATCCTAACCCACAAATCGATTGGTCGCACACCCCTGGTACCTCCCTCTGAGTTCTGTAGGTAAACAGAATCCTCACCAGGAAAGAGGATTACCAAGGAAAATGTGAATGAGGCTCCAGGACTCATAGATCAGTGCACCCTGGACTCCAGCCTTTAAAAACACGACGCTACCATATGATGCAGTACATGTGTCTGCAGGCTCCAACTGTGAGGAAAAATGGTCATGTTCAAAACTGCTGCTTTAGAATTCACTCAAGGAAATGAGTCAGACAAAAACCCTTGTTGGGTATAAACAGAACAAATATGTTGCACCCCATGAGGTCACAATGAAATAATTATATGTAAGTTAATTCCCTCCAAATGGGAATGCCTGTGAAATTACTCACGTAACCAGGTCTGAATCTCAGCCACTCCCAAATTCCCTACTCCCCATACCCCCCACCTTTGAAAATCTAGTGCAGTGCGTAGTCTTTCAAGGGAACTGCTAAACAGGGGGATCTGTTCCTGCAAGTAAGGAGTCGACGTTTCCCCGTGTTGCGTGCACTCACTTAAAAAAAAAAGTTTTCAAGCCCAGGCAACTTTTCTTCAAGCAAAACAGTGGAGCTGTTCTGTCTCTTTTTTTTTTGCAGCTGGACGTCTTTCATCTGCTCCAGACGGACTGAGAATGAACTTCAAGCTGTCTCGTTCAGTTTAAAAGCCGGCTGAAAAATTCCTTACTTGCCTGTGGACTGCGAAGGAAATGCCATTTCCTACATTCGTAGAAAGAAAGCAGGATCTCGGGCTGCGAGCGTGTGTGTGTGTGTATATAGAGAGATTGAGGAGCAGGGAGCACACAGCTCACTGCCTCATTAAATAACATGTCAGACTTTCGCACAGTGGATCTGTTTGATTTAAGCGGCTGGCACGTATGAAGCATGAAAATCTTGGGGGTAGTTGTCCTGTTGGCAGAGCTGTTTGCTACAGGTAAGACTTGTCTTTTGTGTCCTTAAACCGACTGAGGTAAATACTCAAGACTTTCACTCAGAAAACAGGATGTTATCATTTCAATTTGCCACACGATATAAACACTGACAGGATGCTGTTTGGAGCTATTTTTTTCAGAAACCAGTCATAAATCACTGCAGTGGTTTTCTAGTGAGAACAATTTTTTGTTTAAAAAAAGGCAAATTTGTGATAGATTTTAACATAACTGGAGTACGTTTTATTCAAAACTTGTTTTACCTTTTAATTTCTCCCACCCTCCCTGACAAGTTGTTCAATAATACTTTGCCTCGTTTTACTTCAATTGCCAGTTGACAGGCGGTGCAGATGTGGACTACAGACCTCTGGGTGCCCGCTGCTCCGAGGGTAGCTGGCAGCAAGGCGGCTCGAGTGGCACAAGTTAGCATTCAGTTCTCCCACCTTCCCATCCTATCTAGCAATCCCTTGCTTCTCTGCGTTATCAATCAGACCAAGTCCCGTTCACCCATCACCCTTGTTTCAACCCTACCGACTTGCCTATTCATCGTGTGAAAATGGAAAAGAGAAAAAAAAATCGTATGTTAGTTGAAAAGTATATTTTAGAAGCTTTAACGCTAAACCTTGAAGACTTTCACCTGTTCGAAGTTCTTTGCAGTTTTAAGGAAATCTGTGCTGGGTAATTTTAACTGCGACTTCATTTTGCATTCAGGAGTTTTTTTTATTGCATGCACGCAATGAAAACTATTCAGATTTCTGCCAGTTTGTGTTCTATGATACGGTTATGATTTAATAGGAAGCTCTGTAAAAAGAAATGACTCTCTAGGCAGCATTCATGAACAGTACAGCTCCCAGAGCATAGTGCTGTGCAGAGGCTGTTCTGTACAATCACAACTAGCTATTTCATAGAATGATACAGCACAGAAGGAGGCCATTTGGCCCATTGTGCCTCTGCCGGCTCTTTGAAAGAGCTACCTAATTAGTCCCACTCCCACTCCTTTCCCCATAGCCCTGCAGTTTTTTCCCTGTCAACTTGAGTATTTATCCAATTTGAAGAGCTCCTGTTATCTATGATGTCCTGCACCATTACTGTTGTACATACTTCCAGCTGAATGCCATAGTAGAGAAGTTTTATAATCAGCTGTCTGTTTTTAAATATCACAATAAAGGGGACCCCCTCCCTCCCCAGTGGATAATGGGAATTGGTGGATAAAGCAGAATCCCCAAATTTTGGTTAAGCTCCTACCCGCACTCTCCTAATTAGTAAGTGTTGAAAGTGGAGCTCTGTACTTGCACTGAAACCTGCAGGGACAATGGAGATCAGCACAGACATGTCTCCATGCCGATGCAATGCTCCGTTACTAATCAGGAAAGCCTGGGTAGGAGCTTCTGTTTTGTTCTAATGTTAAAAAGATGGGGCAAACTATTCATAGTTCCTAGGTGATCCAGCCTGGACAACTTTGCAATGCAGCTTCATGCCAGATCGGAGTTATACCGCAGCCAGCGCAAACTCAGACTTCTGCGAGAGCCCCTCCACCAGGCCGTCTCACACTTAAAGGCTTTGGTGCACTCGAATATCAGATGAGGTCATGTAGCCACCTTTGTGCATCAGTGCTTGCCTAAAATCACTGCATAGCAGCGTGAAAGTAGACCCCCCCGAGAAACATGGTCATCGGCAGCCTGATTGCATCCTTCAGTTTTAGCCTGTACCGCCAGCAAAGTGGTTTTGACACTTTCTACACCGCTGCTTGATGGAATAAAAGTGACCCAGTAAACAGAAAACTACAACGAATTTAGCAAACTCTGTGCCAACACACCACGTATCTGGGGCTGTGTCGGCCATATTTATTCTGGCTTCTACTTTTGAAGACGGTACAAATAGAGCAAATTTTACCAGCAGGAGGGTGGATTGTGGAGAGTTCTTTTCAAAAGCTGCTCGGCATTACAAAATTGGGATGAGAGAATTCCAAGAAGAAAAACATGCTGCAGAAGTGATGTCCGTAGGGAATTCGCTGAATGGATGTTGGAATATTGTCACAAGAGTGGATGATATTCTGAAATTGGGCAACAGTCAGGCAATTGACATAAATATGCTGCCAGCTGACACATATTTCGTCAAAAAGCAGTCAATACTGCTTGTGTATACAATACTATATCAAATTGCTTTCCTTTCTGTCAAATGATATCAAATTGAGCAAAATTGTTTCAAATTGCTAAATTATTCTAGCAGATAGGCAAAAGCTGTAAATGCCAATTCACTTTCCTTAAAATATTTGACATGCCTCTGATTCCAGCACACTGAATTATGCCAGATTGATTTTTCTCCTTTTTTTAAAAAACTTTTTGATAACATTGAAGTGAATGTATAAGCAGCAATGCAATAAGAACATAAGAGATAGGAATAGGAGTAGGCCATTTGGCCCTTCGAGCCTGCTCCGCCATTGAACGAGATCATAGCTGATCTGATTCTGGCCTCAACTCCACTTTCCCGCCTGTTCCCCATATTCTTTGACTCCCTTGCTGATCAAAAATTTGTCTAACTCAGCCTCTATAATATTCAGTGATTCAGCCTCCACCATTCTTTGGGGCAAAGAATTCCAAAGGTTCACAACCCTCTGAGAGAAGAAATTTCTCCTCATCTTCATCTTAAATGGGCGACCCCTTATTCTGAGTCTATGCCCCCTAGTTCTAGATTCCCATATGAGGGGAAACATCCTGTCAGCATTTACCCTGTCAAGTCCCCCCAGAATCTTATATGTTTCAATAAGATCTCCTCTCATTCTTCTAACTCCAGTAAGTATAGGCCCAACTGATCAATCTTTCCTCATAACAAAACCCTTCCATTCCCGGAATCAACCTAGTGAACCTTCTCTGAACCGCCTCCAACGCAAGTATATCCTTCCTTAAATAAGGGGACCAAAACTGTACACAGTACTCTAGGTGTGGTCTCTCCAGCACCCTGTACAGTTGAAGTAAGACTTCCCTGCTTTTATACTCCATCCCCCTTGAAATAAAGGCCGATATTCCATTTGCCTTCCCAATTACCTGCTGCCCCTGTATGCTAACTTTTTGTGTTTCATGTATGAGGACACCCAAATCCCTCTGTACCACAGCATTCTGTAGTCTTACTCCATTTATATAATATTTTGCTTTTTTTATTCTTCCTACCAAAGTGGATGAATTCACATTTTCCCACATTATAATCTGCCAAATTTTTGCCCATTCGCTTAACCTATCTCTATCCCTTTGCAGACACTTTGTGTCCTCCTCACAACTTACTTTTCCACCTATCTTTGCATTATCAGCAAATTTGGCCACAGTACACTCGCTTCCTTCATCCAAGTCATTGATATATATTGTAAATAGTTGAGGCCCCAGCACAGATCCCTGCGGCATCCCACTAGGTACAGATTGCCATTCTGAAAATGACCTCTTTATCCCGACTCTCTGTTTTCTGTTAGTTAGCCAATCCTCTATCCATGCTAATATGTTACCCCCAATGCCATGAGCTCTTACCTTGTGCAGTAACTTTTTATGTGGCAACTTATCGAATGCCTTTTGGAAATGTAAATACACTACATCTACTAGTTCCCCTTTATCCACCCTGCTTGCTACTTCCTCAAAGAATTCTAATAAATTTGTCAAACACATTTTCCCTTTCATAAAACCATGTTGACTCTCCTTTATTTTATTTCGAGTCTCTAAATGTCCTGCTATTAGTTCCTTAATAATCAATTCCAGCATTTTCCCAATGACAGATGTTAGGCTAATTGGCCTGTAGTTACCTGCTTTCTATCTTCCTCCATTCTTGAATAGGGCCGTTACATTTGTGGTTTTCCAATCCGCTGGGACCTCTCCAGACTCTAGTGA
The DNA here is from genome assembly GCF_035084215.1 of Heptranchias perlo. Lineage (NCBI taxonomy): Eukaryota > Metazoa > Chordata > Chondrichthyes > Hexanchiformes > Hexanchidae > Heptranchias > Heptranchias perlo. The sequence continues at coordinate 15,124,744 of NC_090360.1, forward strand.
ATTTTGGAAGATTACAACCAATGTATCCACTATCTCTGTAGCCACTTCTTTTAAGACCCTCGGATGCAAGCCATCGGGACCAGGTGACTTGTCAGCCTGCAGACCCATTAGTTTGCCTAGTACTTTTTCTCTAGTGATAGTGATTGATTTTAGATCCTCCCTCCCCTTTGCCCTTTGATTATCTACTATTATTGGTATGCTTTTAGCGTCCTCTACTGTGAAAACAGATACAAAATATCTGTTCAATGCCTCTGCCACTTCCTTGTTTTCCATTATTATTTCCCCAGTCTCATCCCCTAAGGGACCTATACTTACTTTAGCTACTATCTTCCTTTTTATATACTTGTAAAAGCTCTTACTGTCAGTTTTTATATTTCTTGCTAGTTTACTCTCAATCTATTTTCTCCCTCTTTATTTTTTTTTAGTCCTCCTTTGCTGGTTTCTAAAGTTTTCCCAATCTTCGAGCTTACCACTAATCTTTGCCACGTTTTATGCCTTTTCTTTTAACTTGATACCATCCTTAACTTCCTTAGTTAACCATGGTTGGTACACCCTTCTTGTGGAGTCTTTCCTCCTTACTGGGATATATTTTTGTTGCGAGTCATAAAATATCTTTTTAAATGTCTGCCACTGCTTATCCACCATCATACCTTCTAATCTGCTTTCCCAGTCCACTTTAGCAAACTCTGTCCTCATGCCATTGTAATTGCCCTTATTTAGGTTTAATACAGTAGTTTCAGACACAAGGGGCCCGATTTTAGCAGGGATGCGGGTTCTTGGCGTATGGGCAAGCGGAGGCGTTGGTAACGCGCCCGGTGAAATTAGTGGGTTTCCCGTGCGATCGTAGCAGGCAACCCACTAATTGGATTCACTTACCTGCTCCTCCGGGTTCCCCGCTGCTGATCTGCGCGTCGGGCGGGCTGCGCATGCGCAGTAAGATCTGTCAGCTGGAGGCGCTCTATTTAAAGGGGCAGTCCTCCACTATTGCTGCAACCAATAGCAAAGATGACTGCATGGAGCAGCCCAGGGGGAAGGCTGCTCCCGGTTTAATGATGCCTCACCCCTGGTATCAATACATGGGGTGAGGAGGAGGGGGAGGACAGAGATCTTCCACCCGGCGGGCAGGAGGAAGCGGCCCGCCTCCGCCACCAGGAAGGCCTGGCTCGAGGTGGCAGAGGGGGTCACCTGCGCCACCAACATATTGCCCACCTGCACACAGTGCAGGAGGCGGTCCAATGACCTCAGTAGGTCAGCCAAAGTGAGTACACGTAGTCTTTCCCCTACACTCCGTCTGCCACATCACTGCCCCCACCCCACATCTCCTTCGGCACTGCCAACACTACTCTGTCACATCACCCCTCATACCCACTCAAACCCCATCCTCATCTTACCTGCACCTACTCACCTCGCCAGTACTCACCCCGCCACTACCACTCAACCCAATCCTCATACAATCTCATGGCTCTATCCCATACTCACCCTCTCGTGCATCTCTCTCACGGCCAGCCTCACTCAACCTGCCACCACCTGCAGGGCATGCATCACATATGTGCAGTAGGCAGCGTAAGGCAAATGTGTCGTGAGCATGAAGGGGATGCACAAGGGTGTTTGAGGGTTTGTCATGGTTGTTACTTATATTGAATTTCAGAACAACTCACATCACACATTATATTGGCACCACTACTGCCATGTCTTCGCGAATCCTGTCCGGTTTGTGCAATAATGCCCGCTCCTGGGTATCACTATGAGGACCCACCACTGATGCCACCCATTGTGTCACTGCAGAGTGGGTGTAGGTGTATTTGCAGGGCTCTTCTGCGAAAACGACTGAGAGACATCGGCGATGTCCCCGGTTGCACCCTGGAAGGCTGCGGAGGAGAAGTTCGGGAGGGCAGTGGTGACTTTGACAGCGACAGGTAGGAAGATGGTGCACGGGCCAGCCAGGAGCAGCTCGGCATGAAAGAGGCTGCAGATGTCCACGGCTACATGTCGAGTGAATCTGAGCCTCCGTGTGCACTGCTGCTCAGAGAGGTCCAGGAGGCTGAGCCTCGGTCTGTGGACCCTGTGGCGAGGGTAGTGCCCTCTGCGACGCATCTCTCTCTGCGGTAGCCCTCCTTCCTGATGTACAGGTGGATGTGTCACAGCACTCTGTTGTGGAGCTCCACGTTTCAGAGGTGGACGGCGTGGATGGTGAGACTGGTGATGCTGTTCGCCCTCCGAGGAGGTCATGACTGCAGCTACGGCGGCCCCCATCCGCAAGATGTACATCTGAGGGGGTCCGCAAGGTCGGTACATGTCTCCGGACCCCGGGGAAAGTGTGCAGGTTGGTGACTTTGACCAACAGGAGGAGGGTGGTGGAGGCCAAACTTTGTCCCAAGTGACAGAGCGGCCTCCTGCAATGGGTGAGGGTCTCCCCCCCCCCCCCCCCCACCCACCTGTCAAATGGACCTTTGCAGCTGCCACAGGCTGACAGCTGCAACACGTCCATTCGAGCTGTGAGTGTTTCCCCCAGTGTGGGAAACAGTCCCATGTTGATCAAAAATCACACACAGTCCCTTAATCAGGTCAGTTAATGACCTGAAATACCAAACTAAATATTGTCAAGTGGCATCCCGTTGGCTTTAATTGCCTGCGGGATTCCCATCAGCGGGGGCTGCGCGCACATGCCGGCATGTCAGCGGGGAACCCGGCAGTAGACGGGATCCAGTCGGGCTCCTGCATTTCACGATTTTCGAGGCCCCCCCGCCGAGAACGCACCCGATAGCGGGTGCTAAAATCAGGCCCAAGATCCTCACTCTCAAACTGGATGTGAAATTCTATCACATTATGATCACTGTTTCCTAAGGGATCCTTTACTTTGAGATCATTAATTAATCCTGTCTCATTACCCATTTACCAGATCTAAAATGGCCTGTTTCCTGGTTGGTTCCACAACACATTGTTCTAAGAAACAGTCCCAAATAAACTCTATGAACTCATCCTCAGGGCTACTTTTTCCAATTTGATTTGTCCAATCTATATGAAAATTACAATCGCCCATGATTATTGCATTACCTTTTTTTACAAGCCCCCATTATTTCTTGATTGATATTTTGCCCTACAGTGTAGCTATTGTTAGGGGGCCTATAGACTACTCCCACCAGTGATTTCTTACCCTTGCTATTTCTTACCTCCACCCAAATTGATTCTACATCTTGATCTTCTGAGCCAAGATCATTTCTCACTATTGTACTAATTTCATCCTTTATTAACAGAGCTACCCCACCACCTTTTCCTTTCTTCCTATCCTTCCAAAATGTCAGATATTCAGTTCATGCCAGGTTGTCTGGGAGCAATGGACTACCACACTGACCTTTCACCTCTATGACCTTTGACTCCAATGAAACTGGGATTGATGAGTTGGAAGTCTGTTCTGTCTGTTGGCTGCAAGGATCCCTTTGAGCACAGATGCTGTTGCAGAGTGAGAAACACGATAAATTTTTGTCTGGAAGCAACCTCACAGGACCGTCAACTGGCACTGAATAAAATCACAAATTATACAATGATACCAGAAAATAATAAGGCAGAGATTGCTCGTGAAATAACGGTGAGCTCAACAGCGCTCTCCGTTGTTAGTGGCAAAATGGAGGAGCAAGCTTTAAACGTTCGCACATGCACATTAAAACGCGGAAATCCAGACCTTGCCCCTAGTGGTTTGCCGGCAATATGATAGCTTTGAATTAAAGAGACATCACACGCTGTAATCAGGATTGAAAAAGTGCAAACTTGCTTATCTGCCCAACTAGAAAGTAACTAATTACACCACCAAATAAAAACTCTTAAAAATACAGGTCAAAACTAAGTTTTAACAGTAAGTTTTAATGACTGCCAAACAACTAAAAATTAACATTTAAAAATGTGGAGTATCATTACTCCTTATTTTAGTAGTTTTTGATCATTAAAAAAAATGTAAAAGTTTTACTTTATTTTTACTTATCCCTTCTGTCCCTTTTATTTAGTTCAATTATTTCTCACCCTCTCTTTTCGTTATCTCTAACTTTTTATAATGATTTTAAATGTTGTACTTTTCATTTCCTGGTTTAACAATTCAAGCCTGCAGAGGCAGTGAACGCAGCTGTCAAAAATGCTGCAAACTGATTGGTCGAGGGGAGAGATCGACCCTCTCACTTCTCCCCGCGTCCTAGCTTCTCCTAAACTGACGCTGGGCTCTTCTGCGCTTCCTGTTCGAGGAAGTGCCCAAAGAATCTGCGCTGTAACACATACAAGACCAATATATCCTTCCTGAGCTGCGGAGCCCAGAACTGAATGCAGTACTCCAGATGGGTGAACGCAGTGCTCTAATATCATTAATAGATAGTGTTTTGAACATCTACTTCAGTCAACTTTGTATAAACAGCAATGGCAGGAAGCAAGGGGTGGCATAGGGGGTTAAAATACTGGCCTTTTACCTTTGGCAGCTGGAATCCAATTGAGCCCAGATTGATGTGATGATCTGTTGGCTATAAAGGTCCATTGTGATTTTGGGCAAATGTCAAGATTTTGTCATTATGGACCTGAAGCCTGTGAAGTTCATCAGGAAACAATCGCAGGAATGAGCACCTCATTGAATGATGGGTGAACAATGACTGATTCTGTATTGTCAGGAGTAGAGTATTTGTGCCTGCAGCAAACATCTCCCGTTGACACATGCTACTGCACATTAAGCTCCTCGCAGTTGCCACAGCAGCCTGCTTAGCACAGCAAAGCTAAAGATGTTTAGTCTACTGTGATTTGACAGTAAACATAATTCTGAACAGGAGGTTTTATGGAGATCCCACTATGGGGTCTGTTCAAAACAACATGTATTGTATAATTGCAATAAGCTCGAGTTACCCGTTGGCATCTGCACTAAACTGATTGCCAATGAGCAGTGAGCACCTTAGCCCAGTGGTGTCTGCTTTAGTTTCCAATGAAGGGGGAAGGGACTTTAACAGATGCCATTAATTGTAGATTTTCACTCAAGCTTAAAACAGATGTAGAATCATAGAATGGTTACAGCACAGAAGGAGGCCATTCGGCCCATCGAGCCCATGCCTGCTCTTTGTAAGAGCAATCCAGTTAGTCCCATTCTCCTGCTCTTTCCCAGTAGCCCTGCAATTTTTTTCCCTTCAAGTATTTATCCAATTCCTCTTTGAAAGCCACAATTGAATCATCTTCCACCATCCTTTCTGGCAGCGCATTCCAGATCATAAGCACTAGCTGCGTAAAAAGCTTTTCCTCATGTCGCCTTTAGCTCTTTTGCCAATCATCTTAAATCTGTGTCCTCTGGTTCTCGACCCTTCCGCCAATGGGAACAGTTTCTCTTTATTTACTTTATCTCAACCCTTCATGATTTTGAACACTATCAAATCTCCTCTCAACCTTCTCTGCTCTAAGGAGAATAACCCTAGCTTCTCCAGTCTATCTACGTAACTGAAGTCCCTCATGTAAAAGAAAGCTCTCCATGTGCTAGAGTTGATTCAAAGTCATGGTTAACATTGACTTCTGCACGTATTGCAAAATAAGGATCCTACCAAATTTTCTCTAAACCCAAACCATAGCCTTAGCATCAATTCTAATTACTTCACTAAATTTGACCAAAATATAAGAACGCAGTTGCATTGGTTTAAGTCTGGTATTGACAAAAACAAAACTCACCAGGATTCAAATGTTGGTGGAATTGTAAAGTCAATAAAGGCGGAACAGTTGGCTCTTTGAAGAATTCAGTTTCAAAAGTTCTCAGGCCGTCTAAGAGTGAACTTTGGACAGCTAACACTGCAGTCAGTGCAGAGCTGAAGTGGGGTAGCCCATGTTCTCCAGCTAGTCTCACACCACTTGCCTAAGTTGACTTTTGTCAACTTTGTACAAGAGGTGAAAATGCTTTGAATTGACACACAACTGGCTTGTAACAACAATACTTTTGACTTCTCACTAAATCACATAGACTGCTTATATTGACTTATAAGCTAATATCACATTGACAACTTGCATTTATTTAGTAACTTTAATATAGTAAAATGTCTCAACATGCTTCACTGGAGCGTAATCAGACAAAGAATTGACACTGAGCCAAAGAAGGAATCATTAGGACCCTGTGACCAAAAGCTTGGTCAGAGATAGGATTTATGGAGAGTCTTAAAGGAGGAAAGAGAGGTGAAGAAGTTTAGGGAGGGAATTCCAGAGCTTAGGGTTCAATAAATTGGATGAAAGCATGCAACTACAAGCAACTTCTGCAGTAACCGCACAGAATGCATACATATACCCAGCAGGTACGTGCAAAGCTTTGTATGGGTTATATAGGAGGTTCTGTCTGGGACTGTGGTTTTTGTCAAATTATAGCTGTCAGGTTTTCTAATTATACATGGTATGTGTTTTCACAAACATTGCAATGATAACAGCATATTTTGCTCTTGTGCAATGAAAAGGTTTGTCTGTGAGTTGGCTTTCCTCACTGTAGTTAAGTCTACCACTCCTCAGGTGAAATGTTGACCATGATATCAAAATTTGGGGTTAACCATGAAAGTTTATAGTTATTAATCATTTTGGCAATGGCCCTTGATTACTGACAATCAGCTCTGATGGTAGACTATAATGATTGACTGACAATGGCATAAAAAGCATAGAATTACTTCTGTTCCTCAGTTCGCTAACCACAGTCTTCCATATTGTTGTGCCTCCAATTGCTTCCTAACTCCTTCAGACTGAAACCATTCCAAAATGTAATTGATGGCATGTTTATTGTTCCTTATAAAACTCTGATTAGAATATCATGAAGTCTTCCTGTGGCACACGTCAAAAAATTCATAGCAGTGAAAGTCCATTTTATTTCTGTTCTCAAGCTCCCATGTGAGAGTCATCAACATCTTTCTACATCAACGATCCAACATCACCACTCACCTGAAAGATCAGCCAGTTAAGGCATTAAAAAGCTGCACCGTACAGATTAGGAAACCCCCTGAGTTTGATTAGTATTCTGTGCTTGATTATAATGTTTCCCTTATACACTCAGTCACTCAGGCATTCAACTTGCATTCATATAGCTCCTTTAATGTAGTAAAATGTCCCAAGGTGCTTCACAGGAGCGATTATCAAACAAAATTTGACACTGAATCACATGAAGGGATATTAGGACAGGTGACCAAAGGTTTGGTCAAAGAGGTAGCGTCTTAAAGGAGGAAAGAGAGGCAGAGAGATTGAGGGAGGGAATACCAGAGTTTAGGGCCTAGACAGCTGAAGGCACGGCCGCCAATGGAGAGGCAAAGGAAATCAGAAATGTGCAAGAGGCCAGAATTGGAGGAGCGCAGAGATCTTGGAAGGTTGTGGGGCTGGAGGAGGTTATAGAGATAGAGAGAAGCGAAGCCATGGAGGGATTTGAAAACAAGGATGAGAATTTTGATAGCTGATACAGTGGAGCTTCTCTTAAGGTCAAATGTTCTTGTGGCTTCAATATAAAGAACTTCTACTGAATGGCATTTAAGTTTAGTTTTCTATTGTGCTCATTAAGTTGAGGGATGCTCGCCACGGAGAACCTATTGTCAGAACTGAGCACTCCCATACAGTACAAGCAGATATGGGGGTCGATAATCAGCTTGTGATACTTGAATTGCTGACCCAGTACATGCCTGATAAACACTCCAGTTGCTAAGTGCCCAGTGCAAAGGGAGGGCCACAATTTTTTTTCCTGGGTGGGCCTAACCTTCTAATAGGCCCTCCCAGCTTTCAGCTCATAGCCCCAAAAGGTCAATTTTCTGCTGGCATTCTCCAGACACCATTTTTCCTCCTCTTAAAAGGAGAGCTCTCTTCATAGCAGCAGGGGTCCTTTATGAGATGCTGTCTAGAAATCCCACTCAAATGGATTTGGCACTCTTCCAGCATGTCATGCACAGGGAGAGGGTGGTAAAAAAAATTATTAATATGCTGACCTTTCACTATCTGGTGAGGTGCTTGGCTCAGTTGGTAGCACTCTCGCCTCTGAGTCAGAAGGTTGTGGGTTCAAGCCCCGCTCCAGAAACTTGAGCACATAATCCAGGCAGCTGCACTGTCACCGATGCCATCTTTTGGATGAGATGTTAAACTGAGGACCCCTGTCTGCCCTCTCAGGTGGATGTAAAAGATCCCACAGCACTATTCAAAGAACAGGAAGGGAGCTCTCCCGGTGTCCTGGCCAATATTTATCCCTCAAATGGCATCACTCCAAAGAGATTATCTCATTGCTGCTTGTGGGACCTGGCTGCCACGTTTCCTACATTACAACAGTGACTACAGGCCCTATTCTATTAATGTGACATCTCCACTTCCTACACGAGTCATCCATATGGCCTATCTGGGTAATCCTGCCAATCTGTAGCAAGTTGTTAGCAGTTTCCTGCTATGAATTTTATCCACTGAGAAATACACAGGAATCCCAAAACCAGAAATGAGAAGGGGCTTTCAAGCTATTAATCTGGGTTAGATTCAAGTCCAGCTCTGATGGATGAAAGGCCAGTGTGCGAGTATACTGTGCCACTCAATCCCAAAGTTTAATTTTAAGAAAATGAGCTACATTTTCCAATTAATGATTCAGGCCAAACATTATAAGAGAAGACTGATTGTTTTCACGTTTTCCTTTCGATGTCCTATAACTGATACCATTTAGCCATAAGAGTTTTCATAAACAAAACAAGCCTTTAAAGTAATTTAAACCATATACGCTCAGCCACCAGTTTCAACCTAAATTACATGACGTCTTTATTATTAGATGAAAAAATAACAAATAAAAGCTGTGACTCATACTTTCACACTGAAGAAATGCAAATATAGAACTTAGACAGATGTTGAAAATTATGATGTTCAGTTAAATCATTCGCTCTCTTTGAAAATGTTTTTTCAAGTTCAAAGAACTCTAACATGTGCCATACAAAATATTATTAACACTGAATGGGCGAATGCAATTAGAGTAATAGATCTGGCACAATAATTACAATGCCAGTGCGCTGGACTTTCTATGAAGAGTCGCAAGATTGACCTGTCCCAACTTACCATGGTAGGGTGACTTTGCCACTCTCATTTAGGTCATAGAGTCATAGAGTCATGGAGTCATAGAGTTATACAGCACGGATAGAGGCCCTTCGGCCCATCGTGTCCGCGCCGGCCATCAGCCCTGTCTACTCTAATCCCATATTCCAGCATTTGGTCCGTAGCCTTGTATGCTATGGCATTTCAAGTGCTCATCCAAATGCTTCTTGAATGTTGTGAGGGTTCCTGCCTCCACAACCCTTTCAGGCAGTGAGTTCCAGACTCCAACCACCCTCTGGGTGAAAAAGTTCTTTCTCAAATCCCCTCTAAACCTCCCGCCTTTTACCTTGAATCTATGTCCCCTTGTTTTTGTACCCTCAACGAAGGGAAAAAGCTCCTTAGTATCCATCCTATCTGTGCCCCTCATAATTTTGTCATCAGGGAGAGGGGCAAATCTCTTCCGGCATTAGTGGTTTTCACATTTCTGTGTGTGGGGAACCCCCCTGCAAATATAAGCAGTCCTGGAGATCCTCTCCAAATATTGACATGCTCCTGGGACCCCTGACCCAACTTCCAAAGCAGTATCAGCTACCCAAAGCAAGCAGCGCCTGCCCGAAACAGGAGGCCCGAGGCTCACCCGAAATTGGGCCCCAGGCCACATTGTAATAATTGGCACGAGCTGCCTCCAGAGCCAGCTCTCACATTAGCAGTGCTCCGTATCGGACCGACTGCCTCACTGGCAGCAGCTCTCTGGAGTGCTGTAGAGCTGGGAGGAGCACAGGAAAATAAGTATTTGAGTGGAGCAGGCTCGGCTGATAAATGGACAGGAAGCTGATTAGCCGCCCGACACTCTCTGATCTGCTCCTGGGCCTCGAGGCTCCCGAGGCGTCACTTTGAAAACCTGGGGTGGAGTTTAGGCCTCTTTCCATTAGTAATATCAGTGCAATCTGGACGGAATCGGCCGAATCAGCGCAAAAGATCGCGGAATTTTAAACATAAGTGAGTTACGCCCAAAACCACTCGTGTTTTCCGTGATCGCTGTTCAAGATTCAGTTCGCCTAAATCAGGTCCCGCCCACAAACTGGCCATACCCCCAGATCAAAAGTGTGAGATTCTGCCGATTGAGTTGGTTTGGGAAGACCCTTCAAATCAAACTCATTTTCTTAAGCGCACAGGCACTAGTAGGCACGTTTAAAAAGTTTTTTCATATCAAAAATTTTAATTTGCCAAAGAAACTGACTAATGTACACCAATGAAACTATTAAATGGATCAGTATAGTTTTTTGTTAAAGCCATTTTCAATGATTTTAAATTAGATTACTCACATTTGGAGGACTGGACTCCCTTATTAAAAATGCTTACTTTTGGTGATAAACCCATTTTCAGCTGTATTGATAAAACTGCTCCAGTTTACCCTTAAATACATCAAGGAATACCTTTTAATGGAAAGAAAAAAGATAAGAAACGATTACGTTCTGTTACACTGCCCGATCGCGCTGGTTCATGGAAGATTTTATGTTTGCGATTATGCCCAAAGCCGAAACTCCATCCCTCCTCTGTTTTACACCAATGAACGCACCTCCTGGAAAAGCAATAAAGGTAAAAATGATAGTTCCCTGGTGGATCACTGTACTTGGTCTACCTAAAAGCTACAACAAAATCATTTATTAAAGGACAAGAAATGACTTGAACTATGATTTTCTTTGGATTTCGGTGGAGAACCTTAAGTGGTTAAATGGGTTATCTATTTAAAAGAAAATGTTATTACAGCAAACTAGGTTGTATACTATTGATGACATATAATAGCATAATATTGATACAATGTAATAGTATAACATTAACAGTATATATTGATACTATGTAATAGTATAATATTGACTATATTTCCGCCACCTGGTTACAGATATCTGTGAGGCCTTGAACGTCATTGTAACCCCAGGGCCTGTGGTGGAGTTCACTGAAGGGCAACGAAGCACTCTATTCTGCCGAGTATCTCAACAGAAAAGGAGAAATAGCTACTTGTCTCTGGTGTGGCTCTTCTCAAATTCATTGTACGACAATCAAAGAATCCTGAGGCTGAACCGAACGGGCCACGTGCAAGCATTTCGGAATTGTAGGGAGCGCCATTGTGAGCTTCAGTTCTTTGAACAGGGCCCAGCCAAGGTCTATGTATTGATCATCAACCAAATTCACAACAATGATGAAGGACATTACAGATGCAAAGTCCAGGAAATTGCAAACCTGAATAGGAAGTGGGTGTCGATATCTAATGGAGACAACACCACAGAAGTGAAAGGTAAGAATAAGCTTTGTATTGATCACCAAGTAGCTTTACTTAAATGTGTAGATAAAATGGTTGGATGCTCTTCAAATCATGAAGTTAAAAATGATTGAACTGTCTTGTAATTGCAATAAAAAAAGATTTATAAATTATTCTCGTAGTTTTACCTCACAATTCTCTTGTTGCCATAGCAACTATGGAGGCGAGAATAAAAATGCAGTTGTATGTAATCTTTACTGTGCTTAACAGCATTTTACAGCTACAATTAAATGCATTCACAAGATTGAATATGTTTGTGTGTCGTGAATAAAAACTATTATTGTTTTTCTACTTGCACAATTCTTGTCCAGATTCCAGATCTACTCTCAGAGCTTCCATGACAATTTCTCTATCCAGACTTTCCCACGATCCTCTACCTTGTTCAGCCAAGCCTCACCCCATGACTTCCCCATAATGCTCTCTGTTACTGTGTCTTTTTTGGGAGGGGAGTTGGGGGGAGGGAGTTTTATTATGTTGCAATACATTGGCTTGTTCTGGGTTGACACTAATTTGTTTCATTTAAGTGGCTTAAAACCATCAAAAAGAGGGCATTTCAATCCCATTAGCTGCAGTCAAAAGGCAAACCCCAGAGAGCAGGTGGTGGCCTATCCCCTGTGTCACTCAGTCCCCTCATGATAGACTTTTAATTCCTGCAATGAGGTTTTATCTCTACTTTCAATTGGCCATTATTTTTCTGGCTGGATTTCAGCAGTTAACATGCTGCCTTCATTAAAATACATTTGTGTGGAAAGACTAAATCTTGTAAACATCTTTCTAGTTTTCTTTAAAAAATATACTTTAAAAATCTCACAAGATGTTTTCAGACGTCTGGGAGAGAGATTTGAAAACCAAAAACCCTAGTTCTGGCTTGGCCCAGCACTGGCACTGTTCAGTTTAGATCAGTTTTCTGTTCCAGCTCCCAATTCACTTTAATTGTCAATTCTATCTCCTGAAAATACTTTCTTTAACCTTACTGATACTTGAAAAGACTGAGACGGCATCAAAACCCTTACAAGTTAGAACTACTGCTAGTTAATGACCAAACTTTTGTCAACCTGTAGGTTGAACATACCACAGTACTCATTTGTAAGCATTTGTACCACAATCATTCAAAAATACCTCCCTCCCAATGAGGAAAGGTAACTGTGCATAACATACAACACTATACAAATAAGACATTTTGAAGGAAACATCTGTCAGTATCTGGAACATGACACATATTTCCAGTTAATAGTTGGAATGATTCACTCAAGAGAGAAAGGGAACTTCTTCAGCAGGGTAAGGATCAAACTCAGTCTTATTTGATTTCCACGCTTCATTTGAATGCTGTAATCTGATCAGTTGAAGAGGCATCACGTATAGGTTGATGATATCACAGTGCTGTAACACAGCGAGAGACGGGTGGATGATAATTATATAACTGGAAAGTTAGGTGCTGAAGATATAAAACTACATGAAAAATCTGACTGAAATTCTAAAATCTTGAATGTGATTTAGAGCTTACAGTCTAATGCCAAATTAATAGAAGACTAGGGCTTGGGTTTTCTGTCATTTTCTGAAGACACTGATGGCTTAGAACAGGTAGCTGAGGGGTTTACTGTTCATTCCCTGAACACGCTACGAATCCACCTAGTAATATGGACAAGTGGAAATGCTCCCTCTAAGACACAGGGAGCTGCAAGAGTAGTCTGAAATACAGACGGTAAAAGTATCCAGAGCAAAAAAGAGTAAAGAAACTCCAAAACTATAACAGGGGTCAATATTTGCAGGGAGTCCCTAGACAGCAAAGTTTGAAAACCACTGGACTGTAGGAAGGGATCTCACTGGATTGAAAAACATCGGAAACCGGGCGAGTAGACAATTAAATTCAGCTGGGTGATTTACCCGCTGATGTCCTGCCTGGATCCATCTGCCTTCAATTTTAACCTGCTCTTCTCAGCAGGTGGCAAAGCCAGCCAGCTGGGTCCTTCTTTAAATATATAATTGTAAACAATTTTACAACACCAAGTTATAGTCCAGCAATTTTATTTTAAATTCACAAGCTTTCGGAGGCTACCTCCTTCCTCAGGTGAACGATGTGGAAATGAAATCCTCGAAATGAAATCGCATTTATAATTCACAGAACAATGCTTGGTGATTACAGACAGTTTTTTCAACTGCCCGTTGCCAAGGCAATCAGTGTGCAGACAGACAGGTGTTACCTGCAAGGTCTCAGAATATACAAATCACCAAAAAAACAACAAACAAAAAAAAACAGAGATAGAGAGGTAGAAACATAGAAAAGACAGCAACTGACCCGTTATATTAAAAACAGATAACATTTGTTCGCTGGTGGGGTAACGTGTAGCGTGACATGAATATATTAAATATATAGATCAGGGTCCGATGATGTCATTGAGGCCCTGATTGCGATTTTAACTCCCACCTGAACAGGGAAGTCGCTGTGGCTTTCCCACTAGGTAAAGTCAAATGAGAAGATGCCATTCAAGGTAAGTTTCATTTACTTTCCTTTGTGGGGACCAGAGGAACAGGAGTGCTCCTCCAGGCCTGACATGGAAGGTTTAATCATCTCCTGCCCCATGCCTACCACCCACCCCCTCTCCCTCACCACTGTCGTACTGCGAGATCTCCCCATGATCCTTGGCCCCCCCCCATTTACCTGAGTGCTGCCAGAAATCAACTGGCAGTTACAATCCCTCCCCCACTGTGTCAGCTGCTCTGAATATGAAAGGAGTGCAAGAGAATATGCTGTACATGAGAACTACAACAGAAACTAAAGAGCGTCTGTCATGTTTAAAACTATGCATTTGATACTAATGATCAAAGGAGCACAAAAATCACATGGTTATTTTGATTTTTTTTTACTTGGTAACAGTGCGTGTACCACAGACAACAACTGTGCAGATCACGGAGAGTACAAGTGAAACTTGGACACTTTTTGAAGGTAAAATGGTTTTCCCCCTCAGATTGAATTGCATATTAACACCATGGGAATCTCTGTTCAGCAATTAGCCAGTCTTCAATGATTTCTGAAGGACATGACCAATAAAAATCAGAGCAACTTATACGGTTCCAATGTGACCTATAATTAAATATCGTCATCACTTTACTGCACTGCAGGTGACGGCAGCCCTGACCTCCGCGGTCTGCGGAGATGGAACAGTAAAGTAAATGAGATAGGCACATGGGAGCAGGAGTAGGCCATTCAGCCCATCGAGCTTGTTTCACCATTCCATTAGATCATGGCTGATCTGTACCTTAACTCCATCTACCTGCCTTGGTTCCCTAACCCTTAATACCCTTGCCTAACAAAAGCATATCAATCGCAGTTTTGAAATCTTCGGAGGCCGCGCACGTTACCTAACGAGAGAGTTTTTGTGGGAGCCTCCAGAAGCAGAAACACCCCAATGGACTTGTCACCTCGGGCAGAGGCAGTGAAGTATCTTGCCACTCACAGGCCTGTACTGACCTTCCGCGGCCATTAGGCAGGGCACAGTCGCAAATATGTAACCATAAAGCGCGATTGTTTCTACTTTGCTGCGGAAACTGTCACACAATGTGTACCAGGCAGTTTTTAAAGACCTGACCTGATAATACACAAGCTCTTGCCAAGCACCAACTCAGATCCAAGGCACTGTCGAAATTGCTCTGTTTATATTACATAGAATTAACAACAGAGGGTGGTTGTCGAGGGTTGTTTTTCAAACTGGATGCCTGTGTCCAGCGGTGTGCCTCAGGGATCGGTGCTGGGTCCGCTGTTATTTGTTATTTATATTAATGATTTGGATGAGAATTTAGGAGGCATGGTTAGTAAGTTTGCAGATGACACCAAGATTGGTGGCATTGTGGACAGTGAAGAAGGTTATCTAGGATTGCAACGGGATCTTGATAAATTGGGCCAGTGGGCCGATGAATGGCAGATGGAGTTTAATTTAGATAAATGTGAGGTGATGCATTTTGGTAGATCGAATCGGGCCAGGACCTACTCCGTTAATGGTAGGGCGTTGGGGAGAGTTATCGAACAAAGAGATCTAGGAGTACAGATTCATAGCTCCTTGAAAGTGGAGTCACAGGTGGATAGGGTGGTGAAGAAGGCATTCAGCATGCTTGGTTTCATTGGTCAGAACATTGAATGCAGGAGTTGGGATGTCTTGTTGAAGTTGTACAGGGCATTGGTGAGGCCACACTTGGAGTACTGTGTACAGTTCTGGTCACCCTATTATAGAAAGGATATTATTAAACTAGAAAGAGTGCAGAAAAGATTTACTAGGATGCTACCGGGACTTGATGGTTTGACTTACAGGGAGAGGTTAGACAGACTGGGACTTTATTCCCTGGAGAGTAGGAGGTTAAGGGGTGATCTTATAGAAGTCTATAAAATAATGAGGGGCATAGATAAGGTCGATAGTCAAAATCTTTTCCCAAAGGTAGGGGAGTCTATAACGAGGGGGCACAGATTTAAGGTGAGAGGGGAGAGATACAAAAGGATCCAGAGGGGCAATTTTTTCACTCAAAGGGTGGTGAGTGTCTGGAACGAGCTGCCAGAGGCAGTAGTAGAGGCGGGTACAATTTTGTCTTTTAAAAAACATTTGGACAGTTACATGGGGAAGATGGGTATCGAGGGATATGGGCCAAGTGCAGGCAATTGGGACTAGCTTAGTGGTATAAACTGGGCGACATGGACATGTTGGGCCGAAGGGCCTGTTTCCATGTTGTAACTTCTATGATTCTATTCTAACATAGAAACAGGCCATTCGGCCCAGCTGGTCTATGCTGGTGGTTATGCTCCACGTGAGCTCTCCTCCCACCGCTCTTCATCTCACCCTATCAGCATATCTTTCTATTCCCTTTTCCCTCATGTGCTTATCTAGCTCCCCCTTAAATACGTCTATTCGCCTCAACTATTCCTTGTGATAGTGGGTTCCACATTTAAACTACTCTTTGGGTAAAGAGGTTTCTCCTGAATTCCCTATCGGATTTATTGGTGACTGTCTGATATTTATGGCCCCTAGTTTTGGTCTCCCCCACAAGTGGAAACATCTTCTCAAGGTCTACTCTATCAAACCCCTTCATAATTTGTAAGACCTCTATTAGATCGTTCCTCAGCCTTCTCTTTTCCAGAGAAAAAGAAAATTGTGGCACAAGATTCCTTAGTGGCAAAAACTAAATAAAAAGAAACTCCCGCAATTACAAACCATACAGTAAACCGACAGCATCATTAAACATGGTCGGTTATCTCGAAGTATCTATATCAGGGTGCGTTAACACAGTTTGTTTTCTTTGTTACTCAGACATAAGGGGCATTTTAACTTTGAAGTCCTGGGTGCATTGGAGGCGGGGGTGGCGGCAAACAAAATCGGGAATTTCTGGAGTGGGAAGGAATCACGGCTCCAACCTGCCGAAGAACACGCAGGATCCAGATCCATCTGGGTGCGCTCGCGGTTCCCGAACCCGGCAATTAAAGCCGGCGGGACGATATTTAAACCAGGAATTCAAATGTTTAAAGTTGTTGGAATCTTCATTAATGTTGTTACTCATGCTGGGAAGCGATTTCAACACTGCCTCAGCGTGTTTCCTGTGCTGTGTGACGCACACCATGGGAAACTAAGCAGGTTGCAGCCGGCAGCCATTTGGCCATTTAAATCCCTGTTTGACAGATGGGGATAAAAGTTGAGTACTTGCAGCAGGGCACTCCGTTCTCTCAGACAAACTTTTGGCTGGGAGATCTTTGTGTTTAGACTGAAAATTCTCGGTTCACTCAGAATTGTTCTGTTTACACACATTTACCAACTTTTTGGAGCCCTTCAAATTGACAACATCGGGATGGGGGGTGGTGATAGCTGCCTTCACCAGTACATCAGACGAGGAGCAACATCATCATCCTCGCCAGGCACGGCATGCACTCTGCCACTTGCAGCTCCAACCAGATAGAGGTGCGCCACAGGGACTTGCACAGAGAGGGGAACATCAGAGGGACCAACGTCGCAGGAGGCACTACCCTGGTGAGAAGGTCTACAGACCGAGGCTGAGGTTCCTGGACACCTCTGAGGAGCAGTGCCTACGAAGGCTGAGAGTGAGTCATCAGGTGGTCGCTGACATAAGAACATAAGAAATAGGAGCAGGAGTAGGCCAATCGGCCCCTCAAGCCTGCTCCGCCATTCAATAAGATCATGGCTGATCTGATCCTAACCTCAAATCTAAATTCATGTCCAATTTCCTGCCCGCTCCCTGTAACCCCTAATTCCCTTTACTTCTAGGAAACTGTCTATTTCTGTTTTAAATTTATTTAATGATGTAGCTTCCACAGCTTCCTGGGGCAGCAAATTCCACAGACCTACCACCCTCTGAGTGAAGAAGTTTCTCCTCATCTCAGTTTTGAAAGAGCAGCCCCTTATTCTAAGATTATGCCCCCTAGTTCTAGTTTCACCCATCCTTGGGAACATCCTTACCGCATCCACCCGATCAAGCCCCTTCACAATCTTATATGTTTCAATAAGATCGCCTCTCATTCTTCTGAACTCCAATGAGTAGAGTCCCAATCTACTCAACCTCTCCTCATATGTCCACCCCCTCATCCCCGGGATTAACCGAGTGAACCTTCTTTGTACTGCCTCGAGAGCAAGTATGTCTTTTCTTAAGTATGGAGACCAAAACTTTATGCAGTATTCCAGGTGCGGTCTCACCAATACCTTATATAACTGCAGCAATACCTCCCTGTTTTTATATTCTATCCCCCTAGCAATAAAAGCCATCTGTAGCCTCTTTCCTGCAGAGCTGCTCCTGGCTGGGCCTGGTGGCATCGCATTGCCCGTGGCAGTTAAAGTGACCGCTGCCCTCAACTTCTTCGCCTCCAGATCATTCCAGGGTGTCGCCGGTGACATTGCTGGGGTCTCTCAGTCGTCTGCCCACAAGTGCATAAGACAGGCCACCGATGGTTTGTTTATCAGGGCGTTACACTACGTCAACTTCCCCATGGACGACCTCAGCCAGACGGAGAGGGCAAGTGGGATTCCACTCTGCGGTTGGCTTCCCACAGGTACAGGCTGCAGTTGATTGCACGCATACAGCAATCCGAGCATCTCCACACGAGCCAGGACTGTTCATCAACAGAAAGGGGTATCAATCCATCAACGCGCAGCTCATTTGTGACCACAGGAAAAGATTTCTTCACGTGTGAGAGATTCCCTGCCAGCTGCCATGGTTCATTCATTCTGCGGGAATCCAAAATCCCGGCCCTCTTCCACGCATCAAACACCTTTAAGGGCTCCTCGAAGACAAAGGGATATCCGCTGCACATGTGGCTCGTGATACCTGAGAAATCCCATTAGCGGGGCACAGCGTTGATACAACAACAGTCACATCGCCACCAGGCCTGTCACTATACCAGCGATAGGACTGCTCAAGATGCGATTTCAGTGCCTGGATCAGGGCTTCAATACACACCAGCGAGAGTGGGTAGAATTATAGTTGTCTGTTGCGTTCTGCACAACATGGCAACAGAGAGGGTTACCGGTAAATGAGGCCCCGTGCCCTCATCCAGAATCCGCATCTGCCATCAACATTAAGGAGGAGGACGAGGAAGAGGACGAGGAGGAACCTATCAGCAGAGCTGCGGCCCACATGGCTGCTCGTGAGGCCAGGGAGTCACTAATATTTGAAAGATTTGCATAAGGACATCTGCAAAGTGAGGATATTCCAGTCCTTAGACCACCTGGAAAGAGCAGCGCCAACACAGCACATAACCTTCGTGATCACAAAACCTTAGCCTTTCACTTCCTACTATTTCTACATGCTACATCCCCTGTGACTGTAGCAGAGGTAGCGGCAGGTTGCTCATGTCCATGCCCTGACTGTTGAGATGCTTTCGGCCTACGCCCTCTGGGTTTTGGAGCCCGTGAGGGCCCCGCCAAAGGCTGCTCCATCTGCACCTGTGCAGGGGTAGACTCGGCCACCTGGAGAGGAGGCAGCATTGTGGCTACAGGTTGAGAGGGGGGCAACGGGTGAGACGTGGGAGCGCTTTGAATGGCGTCCCCACTTCCATGTCCCCTTTTGCCATCATCCCTCTTCTGGGCCAAGCCCACATCACTCCTGCCACCCTGCTGATGCCTTGGAAGCCCACTTGTAAAGTTTCTGTCTGTCTGTTTAAGGCAGCAGAATGTTGTTCAACCTGAGTCCGCACAGCCATTGTTAGGGCCTGAATGGACTCATTTGTAAATCGTGCTTGAAGCTCAATGGAGGCTAGCCTTCTCTCCATCGCAGACTTTCCTGCACTTAACTATGCCACCAGTCACCACTGCAGGAGTTGGACTCTTCCATCCTTACCGTTATTATGGACAGTGTGCGTGGCATCTGTTCCAGTACCTCGCAAATGTGCTCCTTTTAAAGGCTGGCCCTCGGGGTTCAGCATCTGTGTCCAGCTGAGCCGGGTCTGGAGAGGAGTGCTCCCATTGCTGCGGACTCTCCACAGCTGCCCCTGCCACCAATGTCTGTTCATGCTCACTTGTGTGCGGTGACTCACCAGGCGCCAACCCAACTAACCGACTACTGGGACCCACCGAGGTGTGAGTATCTGCGCTGGTGGATGGCTCACTAAGATGTGACGGTGCACCCTCAGAGGACGGGAGCTCCAGTGAGGAATTTCCCTTTCCCGTCACTTCGGTCGCTGAAGGGCCTGGAAGAGAACAGACGGCAATATTAAGCATCATCACAGATGTGTTATGTTGTGATGAGCATACTGAAGTGTTCAACATGCCAGTCATTGTTAACATCAATCCATGTTGTGTGTGATGAATGTCAAAGTTGTGTCACCAGATGTTTGTAGGGTGCCAGTCTCAGTGTCCCAGACAGACAGGCACTCGAGGGTGCGGCTGATCTCCAGGGCCTCCTGCTCCGCCTCTGTGAGGACCACTCGGGGCCCCCTCCAGTCCTCGCCCTCTCCCGTACATTTTGTGCTCTCTTTTCCTACAAGGGGAGAAAGTACAGACGTGTGAGTGAGGGTGAAGTGGTCAGGCGATTAATGCATTGCTTTGGGTGAGACTGATCGTGAAAGAGGTGCATCAGAGGGTGAGTATCAGACAGGCATCACATTGGATCAGGATTGGGGTGAGTGGTAGTGGTGGGGTCACAAATGGGGAGGTGAGGAAGTGCTCAGGGAGTGAAGGTAAGTTGAGGATGAGCCTTAAGTGGGTGTGAGGAGTGATGTGATGGAGTAGCCCTGGCAGTGCAGAATGAGTTTGGGAGGGGGGCGGGGTGGGGGGGTGATGTGCAACACGGAATGCAGGAGAATTAATAAGTATGCTCACTTTTGCTGACCTAGTTAGGTTATTGAAACGCTTCCTACACTGCACCCAAGTGTGGGAGATGTTGCTCCTGCTGGTCACCTCCTCAGTCGCCTCGAGCCAGACCTTCTTGGTGGCAGAGGCAAGGCGTTTCCTCCTGTCCACCGGGTAAAATATTTCCCTCCTCATCCTGGCCAGCAGCATCTCAAGTGAGACGTCACTGAATCTTGCCCCTCTGCTGTTCCATTCTGCCTGGTTTAGCTTTGATAGGTAACGCATCAAATTCCTCATTTCATTGTTTCTTAATCTCTTTCCTAACAACCGCCTGAATGGTTTCATTTTTCTGAATGGTCAACTCTGGTCTTTTTGTTTGCTTCAGCGGCTCTGCTTACCTGTACTGTTGGTCTAAAGTCAGGCTATGCTCCCTCAGCCCTCTTTCTCGCAGAGAGTTCCCACAAATTATTCCGCCCTTTAATATATTGCTGCCTTTTTAAGATATTTTATAAATTTGGAATCAATTCACCGATCCTCCATTTGGCTCCAAATGTCCTCCACCTGCTCCATGCATTCAAAAAAAAATCTCACCGTAGTCTATCTTCAAACAATAGAGAATCCTCAACATGTACATTCAAAATAGATAATTTTTCTTCAGTGGCAGAGCCAGTGGTGGGGGGAGGGGTCCAAGGGGAGTCTTGACCCTTCCCTCCCCCCAATCATTTTGAGGTCAGCCATCGTGGCTCTGGAGGATCGTCTGTGTTTCGTTCCCAGGAACCTCGGTTATCAATCTTTGGCCTCCAAGTTTGGCCTGCAAGACGATGTACGTCAGTATTCCCTGGTACATCTCCCCACATCGACCAAATCTCGAGTTGGAACTCCTCCCTCCTCACCCCACACTCCGCTCCCGAGTTGACCAAACCCAGCTCCGCTACTATTTTTCTTGGATCTTAATGATCCTTCGGTCAAACAGGTGGTTGCGTTTATCTGATTTGCTGAGGTGTGTCGACCCTGAGTTTGTTTAATTCCTTAAATATACCGGGGGGGGGGGATGTTTCTTGCTTGTTTCCGTTAATTTTGTGCCCAGATTCCAGCGCAATCTGGGCGGCATCAGCCGAAGCTGCACAAAAGATCGGGAAATTTAAAACGAAACGTAGGTGAGTTACGCCCAAAGCCACTTACGTGATCGTTTACACTGGTTCAAGATTCAGTTTGATTCAGATCCTCCAAAGCCGGAATCAGGCCCTGCCCACTAACCTGGCCCCGCCCCCCAGGTCAGAATTGCGAGAGTCCACGGATTGCGCTGGTTCAGGAAGGCTCTTCAATTTGCGTTCATTTTCTTAGGTGCACAGGCACTAGTAGGCATGAATTTTAGCGGAAACAAGAAGTGTAACCTAACCAGTGCAATTTCAAACGGAATTTAGGTGCAATTTCCCGATCCCGCCCAAAGTGGAAACTACCCCAGTTTGTCCTTAATGGATAGTGTTATCTATTTAGCACATCATTGGATTGCCAACCCTCCAGGATTGTCCTAGAGTCTCCAAGAATTAAATATTAATCCTGAACACAGAGAACATTTGAAGGTAAACTGTAGGGGCATTAAAAAAAATTGTGTGTTTTTTCATTTTCTTTTTGTTTATTAGTAATAAAAATATTGGAGATGAGAAAAGAGTCTGTTTGAAAGGCAGGATTGTTAGAGGCAAGAGGCCGTGAGATGAAACCTCCAGGAATCCGTCCAACCAAAGTTAGCAGCCCAAGAATATCATCTGGCATATTGCTTTCAAAATTTCCACCTTTCAGCATTTACTGAGTTGCACTCAGTGTTAGTTTTACTGCGTTTAACTGAAGATTGCAGGAGGCAGCCATGTTATTGGCAACACTGCCTCTCCTATAGGACCTCAGTGTAGCCTGTGACCTTGCAAAACACCCAACTCAATGCGGGATCAATAAATCCTCATGGAGAAACTTTGTGGCATGCAGTGTGTTCTCTTAGCAACTGGTATTTGGGGCAATTCACACAGGAACTATGATACAATAAGGAAACATAAGAACATAAGAAATAGGAGCAGGAGTAGGCCAATCGGCCCTTCGAGCCTGCTCCGCCATTCAATAAGATCATGGCTGATGTGATCCTAACCTCAAATCTAAATTCATGTCCAATTTCATCGCTGCACCAATTAAATATTTGTTGATCTGAGACTGATGCACCAAATCTAATGTCTGCAGTTCAATATTAAGAACTGACATCAAATAAAGGAGGTTTTGTGAACCAACACAAATGAACAATGTTGTTTATCACTTGCAGATCCTCTTCTGGAAACTTCCACTGTGCTGATTTCCAAGAATCCTAAGGAAGCACGGAGAATATTTGAAGGTAAGGTTCCTCGGCATTCCAGATTAATTCTCCAAGTGCTGGAACTGGGAAAACTATTCAGCATGAGAGCAATTCTTATGATGGTATTTGTGCCAAATACAATCTTATGATTCAGCAC
Organism: Heptranchias perlo; assembly: GCF_035084215.1. Lineage (NCBI taxonomy): Eukaryota > Metazoa > Chordata > Chondrichthyes > Hexanchiformes > Hexanchidae > Heptranchias > Heptranchias perlo. The sequence goes on from NC_090360.1 coordinate 15,147,840, forward strand.
CTTCATAAGTTCAGGGAAGAAAATTAGAAGTGGGGGGGAGAAATATTTGAGGGTATGACAGATTTTTTTATTTGTTTTTTGCACAGCAACAATGATTAATATTGATATGGCACATTTAATGTAGTAAAACATCCCAAGATGCTTCACAAAATTGAATACTAAGCAGTTGCAGGAAGAAAAATTGTGAAGATGTGGTCAAAGAAGTAGGTCGTGAGGTTTTAAAATGGGAGAGAAGTAACAACGTGGACAGGTTTCGAGAAGGAATTCTGGAGTATGGGACCAAAGCGGCTGATGGTTCTGCCGCTGGAGGAGGAATGGAGGGAGTGGCTGATGCAAAGGAGGCCGGAGATGGAAGAGGAGACCGTGCGTTCTGGAGGAGGAGGAGCAGAGGTAGGAAGTGGTAAGGAGGGATTTGTAGATGAGGATGAAAGTTTTGAATTTAGTGTCTTTGTGGACAGGGAGCTAATGGAGGTTGGCAAAGACAGAAGTTAAAGGGGAGTAGGATGCTGCAGGACAGGATGCAGGCAGTTGACTTTTGACAAGTTGGAGTTTATGTTGGGTGGAGCATTCAGTCGACATATTATGACTCATCCAGTCCATGTTTGTGAGTGATGTTGTCAGCTAGGTGCTTGACACAGGAAGGGTGCAGAGAGCCTGTGAGTTGAGCACACACAGCTGAAGGAGATGGTGAAAGAGCAAAATACTTAAGCCTTGTTTTAAAAGCAAAAGTTTCCCTTGTGTTCGCTATTTACCACAGTTTGAATCTAGCTCCAGGTTCAGTCCACTTATCCAAACCAAGTCCAGTAAGTTCGTCCTTAGTGCACAGCTACTATCTCAGACATCGGAGAGCCATTACGTTGTTGGTCTCTTTGTACCATAACCTACTGCAGGTGTCCGCCTTGGCACATTGGTAGTACTCTCACCTCTGAGTTAGAAGGTTGTGGGTTCAAGTCCCACTTCAGAGACTGGAGCACATAATCCAGGCTGACACTTCACTGCAGTACTGGGGGAGTGCTACACTGTTAGAGGTGCTGTCTTTTGGAGAAGACATTAATCCGAGGGCCCCATCTGTCCTCTCCAGTGGACATAAAAGATCCCATGGTACTATTTCGAAGAACAGGGACATTCTCCCCGGTGTCCTGGCCAATGTTTATCCCTCAACCAACATCACTTAAAAAAAACAGATTATCTGGTCATTATCACATTGCTGTTTGTGGGACCTTGCTGTGCGGAAATTGGTGGCCACATTTCGTATCGTTACTACAGTAGGTACAGTTCCAAAGTATTTGATTGGCTGTAAAGCGCTTTGGGACGTCATGTTGCTGTGAAAGACCCTATATAAATGTAAGTCATTGGTTACCGTAGCATAGTGGTTATGTTACTGGACTAGTAATCCGGAGTCATGAGTTCAAATCCCGCCACGGCAGCTGGGGAATTTAAATTCAATTAAATAAAAATCTGGAACTAAAAAAACTAGTACCAGTAATGGTGGCTATGAAACTATCGGATTGTCGTAAAAACCCATCTGGTTCACTAATGCCCTTTAGGGAAGGAAACCTGCCGTCCTTACCCAGTCTGGCCTATATGTGATTCCAGACCCACAGCAATGTGATTGGTTGATTCTTAACTGCCCTCTGAAATGACCTAGCAAGCCACTCAGTTGTACAATCTCGCTACAAAAATTCATAAGAAATAGAATCATAGGTTACAGCACGGAAGGAGGCCACTCGGCCCATCGAGTGCATGCCGGCTCTATGCAAGAGCAATCCAGCTAATCCTGCTCCCCTGTCCTATTCCCGTAGCCCTGTAATTTTTTTTTTCCTTTCAAGTACTTATCCAGTTCCCTTTTGAAGGCCATGATTGAATCTGCCTCCACCACCCCCTCGGGCAGTGCATTCCAGATCATAACCACTCACTGTGTAAAAAACTTTTTCCTCGTGTCACTTTTTGTTCTTTTGCCAATCACCTTAAATCTATGTCCTCCGGTTCTTGACCCTTCTGCCAATGGGAACAGTTTCTCTCTATCTACTCTCTCTAGACCCTTTTGTGATTTTGAATACCTCCATCAAATCTCCTCACAACAGTCTCTGTTCCAAGGAGAACAACCCCAGCTTCTCCAGTCTATCCACGTAACTAAAGTCCTTCATTCCTGGAATCATTCTAGTAAATCTCTTCTACACCCTCTCAAAGGCCTTCACATCTTTCCTAAAGTGCGGTGCCCAGAACTGGACACAATACTCCAGTTATGGCCGAACGAATGTTTTATAAAGGTTCATCATGACTTCCATACTTTTGTACTCTATGCCCAGGATCCCGTATGCTTTCTCAACCTGCCCTGCCACCTTCAATGATTTGTGCACATATACCCCCAGATCTCTCTATTCCTGTACCCTTTTTAGAATTGTGCCCTCTAGTTTATATTGCCTCTCCTCATTTTTCCTATCAAAATGTATCACTTCGCATTTTTCTGCATTAAATTTCATCTGTCATGTGTCCGCCCATTTCACCAAACTGTCCAAATCCTCTTGAAGTCTATCACTATTCTCCTCACTGTTTACCACACTTCCAAGTTTTGTGTTATCTGCAAATTTTGAAATTGTGCCCTGTACATCCAAGTCCAAGTCATTAATATATATCAAGAAAAGCAGTTGTCCCAGCACTGACCTCTGGGGAACACCACTTTACACCTCCCTCCAGTCCAAAAAACAACCATTCAACACTACTCTCTGATTCCTGTCACTTAGCCAATTCTGTATCCATGTTGCTACTGCCCCCTTTATTCCATGGGCCGCAATCTTGTTGGTAAGCCTATCATGCAGCACTTTATCAAATGCCTTTTGAAAGTCCGTATACACCACATCAACTGCATTTCCCTCATCTACCCTCTCTGTTACCTCATCAAAAAACTCTATCAGGTTAGTTAAACACGATTTGCTTTTAACAAATCCATGCTGGCTTTCCCTAATCAATCCACACTTGTCCAAGTGATTGCTAATTCTGTCCCAGATTATCATTTCTAAAAGTTTCCCCACCACTGAGGTTAAACTGACTGGCCTGTAGTTGCTGGGTTTATCCTTTTTTGAACAAGAGTATAACATTTTCAATTCTCCAGTCCTCTGGCATCATCCCCGTATCTAAGGATATTTGGAACATTAAGGCCAGTACCTCTGCAATTTGCACCCTTACTTCCCTTAGCAACCTAGGATGCATCTCATCCGGACCGGGCGACTTATCTACTTTAAGTACAACTGGCCTTTCAAGTACCTCTTCTTCATCAATTTTTAGCTCATCCAGTATCTCAACTATATCTTCCTTTACTGAGACTCTGGCAGCATCTTCTTCTTTGGTAAAGACAGATGCAAAGTACTCAGTTAGTACCTCAGCCATGCTCTCTGCCTCAATGAGTAGGGACCATAAAGGAGATGTAATCGGCCCCACCCCTCCTCTTCCTACCTGTTTACTGTTTACTGTCTACTGTTTGCCTGTAGAAGACATTTGGATTCCCTTTTATGTTGGCCACTAGTCTATTCTCATACTCTCTCATTGCCCCTCTTATTTCCTTTTTCACTTCCCCTCTCAACTTAATATCAACCTGTCAGGTGAACGATGTGATTTCATTTCCACATCGTTCACCTGAGGAAGGAGGTAGCCTCCAAAAGCTTGTGAATTTAAAATAAAATTGCTGGACTATAACTTGGTGTCGTAAAATTGTTTACTAATATCAACCTGACATCTGTCATACGCCCCTTTTTTTCCATTTCATCTTACTCACTATCTCTTTTGTCATCCAGGGAGCTCTGGCTTTAGTTGCCCTACCTTTCTGCCTCGTGGAAATGTGTCCAGACTGTATCCGAGCCCTCTCCTCTTAAGAATAAAACTGGACGGACCCTAGGCACCGGACACGACAAAGACAAAGGCAAACCAAGCCCAGTCGACCCTGCAAAGTCCTCCTCACTAACATCTGGGGATTTGTGCCAAAATTGGGAGAGCTGTCCCACAGGCTAGTCAAGCAACAGCCTGACATAGCCATACTCACAGAATCATACCTTTCAGCCAATGTCCCAGACTCTTCCATCACCATCCCCGTGTATGTCCTGTCCCACCGGTAGACAAACACACCAGAGGTGGCGCCATAGTGGTATTCAGTCAGGAGGGAGTGGCTCTGGGACTCATCAACATTGACTCCAGACCCCATGAAATCTCATGGCATCAGGTCAAACATGGGCAAGGAAACCTCCTGCTGATTACCACCTACAGCCCTCCCTCAGCTGATGAATCAGTCCTCCTCCATGTTGAGCACCACTTGGAGGCAGCACTGAGAGTAACAAGGGCACAGAATGTACACTGGGTGGGGGATTTCAATGTCCATCACCAAGAGTGGCTTGGTAGCACCACTACTGACTGAGTTGGCCGAGTCCAAAAGGACATAGCTGCCAGACTGGGCCTGCTGCAAGTGGTGAGATAACCAACACGAGGGAAAAACCTACTTGACCTTGTCCTCACCAATCTACCTGTCGCAGATGCATCTATCCATGACAGTATTGGTAGGAGTGACCACCGCACAGTCCTTGTGGAGATGAAGTCCCATCTTCATATTGAGGACACCGTCCATCATGTTGTGTGGCACTACCACCGTGCTAAATGGATTAGATTCAGAACAGATCTAGCAGCTCAAAACTGGGCATCCATGAGGCGCTGTGGGCCATCAGCAGCAGCAGAATTGTATTCCAGCACAATCTGTAACCTCATGGCCCAGCATATCCCTCACTCTACCATTACCAACAAGCCAGGGGATCAACCCTGGTTCAATGAGGAGTGTAGAAGAGCATGCCAGGAGCAGCACCAGGCATACCTAAAAATGAGGTGCCAACCTGGTGAAGCTATAACTCAGGACTACATGCATGCTAAATAGTGGAAGCAGCATGCTGTAGACAGAGCTAAGCTGATCCCACAATCAGATCAAAGCTCTGCAGTCCTGCCACATCCAGTCGTGAATGGTGGTGGAGAGTTAAACAACTAAAGGGAGGAGGAGGCTCCTTGAACATCTCCATCCTCAATGATGGCAGAGCCCAGCACGTGAGTGCAAAAGACAAGGCTGAGTTGTTTGCAACCATCTTCAGCCAGATGTGCCGAGTGGATGATCCATCTCGGCCTCCTTCCAAGATCACCCACCATTACAGAAGCCAGTCTTCAGCCAATTCGATTCACTCCACGTGATATCAAGAAACGGCTGAGTGCACTGGATACAGCAAAGGCTATGGGCCCCGACAACATCCCAGCTGTAGTGCTGAAGACTTGCGCTCCAGAACTAGCCGCGCCTCTAGCCAAGCTGTTCCTGTACAGCTACAACACTGGCATCTACCCGACAATGTGGAAAATTGACCAGGTATGTCATGTCCACAAAAAGCAGGACAAATCCAATCCGGCCAATTACCGCCCCATTAGTCCACTCTCAATCATCAGCAAAGTGATGGAAGGTGTCGTCGACAGTGCTATCAAGCGGCACTTACCAAGAACCTGCTCACCGATGCTCAGTTTGGGTTCCGCCAGGACCACTTGGCTCCAGACCTCATTACAGCCTTGGTCCAAACATGGACAAAAGAGCTGAATTCCAGAGGTGAGGTGAGAGTTACTGACCTTGACATCAAGGCAGCATTTGACCGAGTGTGGCATCAAGGAGCCCTAGTAAAATTTAGGTCAATGGGAATCAGGGGGAAAACGCTCCAGTGGCTGGAGTCGTACCTAGCACAAAGGAAGGTGGTAGTGGTTGTTGGAGGCCAATCATCTCAGTCCCAGGACATTGCTGCAGGGGTTCCTCAGGGCAGTGTCCTCGGCCCAACCACCTTCAGCTGCTTCATCAATGACCTTCCCTCCATCATAAGGTCAGAAGTGGGGATGTTCGCTGATGATTGCACAGTGTTCAGTTCCATTCGCAACTCCTCAGATAATGAAGCAGTCTGTGCCTGCATGCAGCAAGACCTGGACAACATCCAGGCTTGGGCTGATAAGTGGCAAGTAACATTCGTGCCAGGCAATGACCATCTCCAACAAGAGAGAGTCTAACCACCTCCGCTTGACATTCAACGGCATTACCATCGCCGAATCCCCCACCATCAACATCCGGGGGTCACCATTGACCAGAAACTTAACTGGACCAGCCACGTAAATACTGTGGCTACAAGAGCAGGTCAGAGGCTGGGTATTCTGTGGCGAGTGACTCACCTCCTGACTCCCCAAAGCCTTTCCACCATCTACACGGCATAAGTCAGGAGTGTAATGGAATACTCTCCACTTGCCTGGATAAGTGCAGCTCCAACAACTCACAAGAAGCTCGACACCATCCGGGATAATGCAGCCCGCTTGATTGGCACCCCATCCACCACCTTAAACATTCACTCCCTCCACCACCGACACACCGTGGCTGCAGTGTGTACCATCTACAAGAGGCACTGCAGCAACTCGCAAGGCTTCTTCGACAGCACCTCCCAAACCCATGACCTCTCCCACCTAGAAGGACAAGAGCAGCAGGCACATGTGAACACCACCACCTGCACGTTCCCCTCCATGCTGACCATCCTGATTTGGAAATTTATCGACATTCCTTCATCGTCGTTGGGTCAAAATCCTGGAACTCCCTACCTATCACCACATGGAGTGCAGCGGTTCAAGAAGGCGGCTCACCACCACCTTCTCAAGGGCAATTAGGGATGGGCAATAAATGCTGACCTTGCCAGCGACGCCCACATCCCATGAACGAATAAAAAATAAATATATGTATAATGTATTAATTTCAAAAGAGAGTTTAATAGAGAGAGTTTATTATTATTGAGATTATTATACATGAAACTTCAATATAAACCTAATCACAAAAAAGAAATATCACTATGTCACACAGAGACTCAAGGATTATTCTAGTTTCTAGTAACTGAATACATTTTATTGCTAAGAGGATTGTCTACCGCTGTTGTAGTTTACATTGTAGGAAACCTGCATCTGTTAATGGAACTCACCAGTGTTTGTGCTTTATTTTCAGATCTGTATCTTTATGCAACGCTGGTGTGCTCTCTGGGGATTATATCGGTGATGCTTTTTGCAGCAGTTATCATTTGTCAGACTCTGAAAAACAGGAAGAAAACAAGAGGTGACTATGATAGCTCAAAAGATAAACCTGACATTTTAACGTGCCTCCCTTATCAGGCAACATCATCTACCTCGTGCTATTCCATTTTGTATATACAGATTTTCATCTTTTTGAATTCCTTTTACAGTGAGAACATATTTGACAAAAGGCCCATACAGCAGGTATTGTTTTTAAGTACTTTTTTGGTGAATTTTGTAATTGTAAATGGAATAATTTCTCACTTTGGACACTCATTGACAACTCCTTGCACTTCCTGGTCAGGTGTAGTACAGTTAGATCCAGAGTAAGGATTGCCATTCTGTGCCAGCAACAGCTTTAGAATCGTAATTCCCACTACATCAGTGTAACAGTTCCAATCCCACACAAGTCATTCATCTGAGCGAGATTGCTAGTACTGCCACATTAGGGACTGTTTTGTGCTGTGGGCTCTTATGCACTAAGAGTTGGGTTGAAAGCCATCTAAACTCATTTCACACTGGACCCTTGAGGAGATTAATCCCATCAGTCTGGCTGGATTTGAATCCAGGTCCCAGAGGTGAAAGATCCTCTGCTTTTAAGAATTTATTTTTCATATAAGGTATGGCATCCCTTTTCTAAAAGTGAACATGTTAGTTTATATATTCAGATTGTTCTCTACAGATAGCTGACGCTGGAATTATGAACCTTTGGGCAACAAACATTTTGCAGGAAAAATTCAAACCTTATGTAAAGAAATGTTTGTAGAAGTGGGAACTCATTCCTAAATATGACGTGGTGTGCTCATTTATTGTTATTGTGGTTGCTGGGACAATTGGAGCTTTCAAGACTGCGATCGATTGATTTTTGTTAGGTAAGGGTATCAAGGGATTTGGAGCTGAGGTAAATGGAGTTGAGGTACAGATCAGCCATGATCTAATTGAATGGCGGAGCAGGCTCGAGGGGCTGAATGGCCTACTCCTGTTCCTGTGTTATAAATGTTGATGGACTCCAATTGGAGGAGTGCAGATTTAGGCTCCAAATCTGCTTTGTGTTGATTTGGAACAACTGAGCCAAGTTAACCCTCAATGGGGTCAAGTTGTAATAAAAGATTGACAATGAACTGGAGGAGGGGAGGTCAGTTTTAGACACTGTTGGGCCATTCTTATGTTGCATCTTCAATTATTGAGGAAAAACATAGGCTTTGATTTTACTGTGCCTGGATACAACTAACTGCATGAACAGGTACATAGTTGAGACCCTTGAACCTGGATTCGCATCCAAGTTTGAATTCACTCTTTTTGGTCCAGGCACATGGGATATTTAAAGTAAATGTTTTATAAAGATGTAAGTGACTTGAGTGTGTTAGCATGCCCCACTATCTGGGCAGTTCTGACTGGGACAGAAATTAAGCACATTTAAAAACTCGTTTAAAAAAAAAATGGATGAAGGCATATCAGATTTGTGGCTATTCCTTGCTCATAGTCAAGAGTGTTCTTTAAAGAGAAAGGTCATAAAGAGTATGCTCTTCCTGATTAGATTGGAGACGGCCCCTTTGTCTATCTCTGGTACATTAATACCCTGTGGAAGACAAAAAACAAAAGTAAAAAACATGCAAGGCCACTTTCTGATGGAAATTATGTCTAGCCAGCAGCTTATTGTTTTTCCTTACACAGATTGGATGGTGAAAACTAACCACATGGAAATCGGAATAAAAGTCTTGTGTTTTACAGCTCAGGAGAAACCGTGATAAGTACGGGAAGCACATCACTCCTACAACCCAATTCGAAAAAGAAAAAAATTGCAGCCCAAGACCCACCACCACCAATTCCAGTTAAACGTAGGTCTGAATGGATCATACTCTATGTAGCTTAAAGTAAAGCAACGTTGGTGCAGATTAACTGGTGTTTCTGCTCGTTTTCTCTTTGTGGGACTTTGCTCTGAGCAAATTGGCTCCCACTTTTCTCCATGGCAACAGCAACATGCATTTATATAGTGCCTTTAAAACATCCCAAGGTGTTCTACACAACAGTGACAACACTTGAAACGTAATTCACTGGCTGTGAAACGGTTCGGGACTTCCAGTGGATATGAAAGGCACGATATAAATGCAAGTTCTTTCTTTCTCTTTCTTTTAGTACTAACCTAGAAAGGTTAGAAAGGCCTCAGGGTCAATCCCTGGCCTGAATTGAGTGAGCTGGTCTCAGCCGTGATAGCAGAAGGTGGTGCAGATTTCTCTCCTGGCGATTTAGTGACTTCTGCTGGAATCCCGCCCCCCCCCGACTGGGTGGATGTCAGGTGATAACAGGACTGGGCTCGGCTGTGAGGCTCCCCCTGGTTGAATACCTCCAGGCTCACATATGATCAATGGTCACTTGGTTGAGGTACTAGAATGTTTCTGACAAATCAGCATTAATAGTATACAGCAGTTTATGGATACTCTCTTGTTAACCAAGCTGGAGATGTCACTGAGCTAATGCAGGGCACTCAAGAATACACTTGGAGTTTATGACGCTTCTAGATGGGAGTATTTGCTAACGTTGGTTAATATTCATTTGATTTTGTGCTAAATACTTTGAAGGGTTAGCTGATACCAACATGCCGTAACTCTGCCATGGTGCTGGGGTGACCTGATAATGGATGTGGAAGAATTAATTTAATTAATGATGGTAGGAGATAAAATTGCACATCAACATCATGTAAAACCCAACTGGAATTTCCCTCCTGTCAGTGTGTATTTGTTGAATTATCTGTGGAGTATCTCAATGATTTATCTGCCTAATGCTCCAACATATTTCAGGAGATGCTTTGCTATTATTATGAAAATGTGATCGTCCATGGATCAATGGCCATTGTGATCTTTCACGGAAGACGACCCATCTCTTTACATTTTGTTTATATTTTTACCCAGCTTTATCACCTTCTATCCTGAAAGTGCCTACTGGGCTAGAGCTGCACTCTGATTTGCAATTTCCCTCCATTACTTAAGAGTTGATGGTTCTGTATCAGTTCCTTCTCCCCCACCTTTCCCAAGTAAAGGGCACTTTCACCCAACAGAAGGATGGGAGCCAAAGTCACATGTGTCAATCCTTCTGTCTTTCCTGAGCCTCGCACAACTGTCCCCGTCCGATCCAATATTGTGATTCAGTCGTGTCTTAAAGATTTCTTATATATCAGATCCATCTCTTCAGTACAGAACACTCATTGTTTGGTCGATTCATTTGAATATGTGAAAGTGGCTTGAAAGCAGAAACGCAATTATTATTAAAGGGATCATACGGTTTTGAGTAACTACTGATTTAGTTATTATCTGAGGTCAGTTAAATGCTCCCACAAATCACGCCCTCCGCCCCACTCCCCAGCACCCCCTCCCCCACACATTCTTTTTACTGAAAGAACTGTACAATTTGGGATGAAGTTCTCTGTGCCCCGCCTGCCAATCAAGATGTGTTCCGGGAAAAGAGATGGAAGCACTGCCCTTTCCAGCATTCCAGCTATTCCCGCTTACACAGTTAACAGTAATAAAGGGGTACTTAGGATATCAATCAGCACAAGTACATAAAGGCCATTTGACTGCTGAAGAATTGATTGATGGAGACTGCTTGTAATTGCTGGCAGCTGCCTAACCCTCCCACTGACACAGCTATTAATGAATTAGTGGAAATCTAATTAATGGACCAAGATGATGTCCAGCATTTTATTTATTTACCTTACGTGTTTTGCATTGTTCACATTCTTTACAGCATTTTAGAACAGAAATAGAAAAGAATTAGCTTCACTGTAAACAGATAACTAGAAATGTTCTGTGTAGTCTCATCATGTTAAAATAGTTGCTATACTACGTATACAAATATATAATATATACAATGCACATAAGCATATACACACGTACAGTGCACATACACATATGTAGGTACACATATAGTACACATATATGCACGTACACACCCATACAGTGCACTTACATATATAATACACAATATATACAGTGCACATACACATATAATAGATATACATATATACACATATATGTGTATAGATATACAGATATACATATGCTCACACATACATATATAGTGCACATAAACATATATAGATACACATACACAGTGCACATACACATATACAGATACACATATATACAGTGCACATACACATATATAGATACACATACAGTGCACATATACATATAATAGATATACATATATAGTGCACACACATACATTTATACAGTGCACATAAACATATATATACATTTATACAGTGCACATACACATATATATATATGCACATATGCATATACACGCACAATGTATATACACAAAAATAAATACATATATACACACATATATAAAAATATATGCTGCAGCTGGAGATTTTTGCAGCCTTCCTATACACAACAAGTGAACGCAGAACTGCAGTCTGACAAACTGTTGATGTCATATGAGTCTTATTCTAGTTCCTGCTCTCAGCTTAGGCTGTGCACCTCATCTTTAGTTGTTTTCTCGCCTCTGACGTTTGTGTGTGATTGGGATATATCAATTCTAGTGTCATCAAAGTTTGATCAGATTTCAGGCCCTACACTCTGCAGGTAGCTCACTGGATTCTCAATAGGTCAGGGATGCCACCCCAACTGATTCTCCACTGATTACCAACAAAGTTATGGGAACACTACATGACTTGGGGAAAAGCATTATTCGTGGTGAAGACCATCAGAGTCTTGAAGACGCACCAAGGTTTTACAGGAAAACAGACTGTGTTTGAATTCAATGGAATTTTTGACCAGAAAAAGATATAGCATGCTGCTCCACACTGCCGCTGATGTCTCATGCCACCATGGTTAATCCTTCAGTTGGAATAAGGGGACTGTCTGAACCATGAACTGCTCAATGCATGGCTGACAGGTGGTGCACTCCTATGATTTAATCTTCCACTACTCCACTACCTTGAAAAGCTTCATCTGGTGGCACATTTAAGAATTGACAAATTCACCACTGAGGGCAGATACCGTGTTTCCATTGGCACCTTGTCTCCATCTATCTTGCCCTAGTGACCATTCTTCATGATAGTGACATTGGGGTCGATTTTCGAATGGCCGAGCGGTTGCATTCGTGGCGGGGGGGCTGCTAAAATCGGGGATTCCCGGGGCGAGTCCAGAGCCCGGCTCCAACCCGCCCACTTCCGGGTTCTCCAATGACGCGCTTAGATGCGGGTGCAGCCCCCGCACGTGGGACTCCCGCCAGCAATTAAAGCTGGCGGGATCCCAATTAAACCAATTAATTAGATGGTTCAGGTCGTTTGCAGACCTGATTGAGAGGATATTTTAGGAGGGGTGGGATTTTCATATCAACTGAGAATGTTTCCCGTACTGGGGGAAACACTCCCAGATGAAACAGACGTGTTGCAGCCACCAGCCTGTGGGAGCTGCAAAGGTCCATTTGACAGGTGTGGGGGGAGACCCTCGCTCATTGCAGGAGGCCACTCTGTCACTTTGGACAAAGTTTGGCCTCCACCACCCTCCTCCTAACACAAAAATTCACAAACTTGGAACTTCAACTCCGGTGTGCAGACACATTTACCCACCTTGTGGACCCCCTCAAAGGTACATCTTGCGGATGGCGGCCGCCATAACTGCAGTCGTGACCTCATCGGAGGACGAACAGCATCACCAGCCTCGCCGGCCACGCTGTCCACCTCTGACACGTGGAGCTCCACAACACAGTGCTGTGACACATCCACCTGCACAGCAGGAGGGAGGGCAACCGCAGAGAGAGATGCGTCGCAGAAGGCACTACCCTTGCCACAGGGTCTACAGACCGAGGCTCAGCTTCCTGAACCTCTCTGAGGAGCAGTGCACACGGAGGCTCAGAGTCACTCGACATGTAGTCGTGGACATCTGCAGCCTCCTTCATGCCGAGCTGCTCCCGGCTGACGTGGGCATCATCTTCCTACCTGTCGCTGTCAAAGTCACCACTGCCCTCAGCAACTTCTCCTCCGGATCCTTCCAGGATGCCGCCGGGGACATTGCTGGCGTCTCTCAGTCGTCTGCACAAAAGAGCCCTGCAAATACACCTACACCCACTCTGCAGTGACACAATAGGTGGCATCAGGTGTGGGTCTTCATCGTGATCCTCAGGAAAGGGAATTATTGCACAAACCAGACAAGATTTGCAAAGACGTGGCAGTAGTGGTGATAACAAATTTTAATGTACTTGGCAAAACAAACAAAACTAAATGAAGAACATGACATTCTGTCATACACCCTTGTGCATCCCCTTTGTGCTCATAAAACCTTAGCCTTACGTTTACAGGAACCCCTACGTAGTGCTACCCCTGTGGCTTCAGCAGAGGTAGTGGCAGGTTGCTCTTGTCCATGCCCTGACCAATGAGATGCTTTGCGCAGATGCCCTCTGGGTTTCGGTGCCCGTGAGGGCCCCTCCAAAGACTGCTCCCCTGTGCCTGTGCAGGGGCAGACTCAGCCACCCGGAGAGGAGGCAGCATTGCGGGTACTGGTTGCGAGGGGGGCAATGGGTGAGACGTGGGAGCGCTTTGAGTGGCGTCCCCACTTCCATGTCCCCTTTCGCCATCATCCCTCTCCTGGGCCAGGCCCACATCACTCCTTCCACCCTGCTGGACGACAGTTTGGAGGATTTGTGTGAAGCCTTGGAAGGCCAGTTGTAATGTATCTGTCCGCCTGTTTAAAGTGGCAGAATGTTGCTCACCCTGAATCCGAACAGACATTGTCAGGGCCTGAATGGATTCATTGTTGAGCCATGCTTGAAGCTCGATGGAGGCTAGCCTTCCCTCCATCGCAGACGTTCCCGCACCTACCCGCGACACTATCTCAGAGATGCCTTCACGTCCCTGTGACAGTATTCCACTCATGCAGGAGTTGGACTTCTCCATCCTCTGTGCGATTGTGGAGAGTGTGCGTGGCAACTGTTCTAGTACCTCGGCAAAGTGCTGCTGGCCCTCGATGACTCTCCTTTTCATGGCTGGCCCCAGGGTCCAGCTGAGCAGAGCCTGGAGAAGAGTGCTCCCACCATCGCGGACTCTCCACGGCTGCCCCTGCCACCAGGGTCTGCTCGTGCTCACATGTGCGTGGTGACTCACCATGTGCAAGCCCAACTAACTGAGGACAGGGATCCACCGAGGTGTGTGTATCTGCGCTGGTGGATGGCTGGCTCAGTTGTGACGATGCCCCCTCAGAGGCCAGCAGGGCCTCTGAGGAATCGCGCTCCACAGTCACGGTGGTCGCAGATGGCCCTGCAAGAGAACAGAGAACAAAATTAAGCATGTGGACAGATGTTGAGGTGCTGCAGATGCCAAGTGATGTTAAGATCATTCGCTATCATGAGTGCTGAGTGTTAGATTCCTGTCACCAGCCACTTGTGCGCTCCCATTCTTGGCGTCCGCCACGGACAGGCACTCCAGTGTGCGGCTTATTTCTATTGCCTGCTGCTCCGCGTCCGTTAGGACCACCTCGTGTGGTGGGCCCCCTCTGTTCCGTGCCCTTTCCCGTGCAGTCTGGCATCTCTTCTCCTATCAAGGCAAAACACAGAGAGGCGTGATTGAGTGATGGTTGCATGGTGACCCGCTGCATGCATTGGTGTGGGTGGGGGTGACCGTGAGGGAGGTGCATGGGAGGGTGCGTGTGAGACATAGCCATGAGATTGTATGAGGATTGGGTTGCGTGGTAGTGTTCGAATGGGAACTGGGGCGGTGAGTAAGTGCAGGCAAGGTGAGAATGATGGTTGAGTGGATGTGAGGAGTGATGCGAGAGCGTTGTGGTGGCAGTGCAGAAGGAATTGTGTGGTGGTGGAGGTAATGTGGAAGACGGAGTGTGGGAGAATGCGTAAGTATACTCACTTTGGCTGACCTGGTTAGGTCATTAAAGCGCTTCCTGCACTGGACCCAGGTTCGGCCGACATTGCTGCTGCTGCTGACCTCCTCTGCCACCTCCAGCCAGGCCTTCTTGGTGGCAGAGGGAGGCCACCTCCTCCCCTCCTCACCCCATCGAGCAGCACCTGGAGTGAGGAGTCAGAAAACCTTGCCTCTGGCCTGCTCCATTCTATTATTTTGGTTCTTTGCTGCAGGAGGAGCATTGGAGGACTGCCCCTTTAAATAGGGCTCCTCCTGCTGACAGCCTGTGATGCGGGTGCGCAGTGCGCCCGCTGCGCAGGTCTGCAACAGGAAACCCGGAAGCATGCGTAAGTACCTTGAATAAGGCTGCAATCGCGTGTGGAGCACCCCGATTTCACTGGGCGCGTTACCCATGCACCCAGTCGACCCCCCGCTGCCAACCCACCTCCCTCCTAATATCGGGCCCATTGAGTTTTGGCATGCTATTCAACCATGATAGGGCATTTTAACCAAGACTGATCCTGTCCTCAACCAACGTTCACACACTCTGGCTTTTCCGATACTGGTCACTAGGTAGCAATTCTAAAGGGGAGCATAGTCTGATTTGCCTCCAGTAGTGCCGCTACTGCCAACCTAGCTGAGATGAGCGAACTCAGCCTGAACCAGGGATGAAATATGGGCAGTCCCTTGTCTCAGTACAGGATCAGTCTTGGTTAAAATGCCCTATCATGGTTGAATAGCATGCCAAAACTCAATGGGCCTGATATTAGGAGGGATGTGGGTTGGCAGCGGGGGGTCGACTGGGTGCATGGGTAACGCGCCCAGTGAAATCGGGGTGCTCCACACGCGATTGCAGCCTTATTCAAGGTACTTATGCGTGCTTCCGGGTTTCCTGTTGCAGACCTGCGCAGCGGGCGCACTGTGCAGGCAGTGCATGTACCCAAAGAGTAACAGGTAGTTAGATGATTACAATTGTTATCATTGACTCACAACAGATTAATTTCCTTATATCCATTTGGCTTATTAGAGCGATCCCACAATTCCAGCAGGGAGCCCTTCTCGAAGAGAGCATGGGATAGAGACAACAATGTAGCATCAATTCTGTAACCCATAAGGAAGTCCAATTGTCAAAATCATCCCAATATTCATATGATCCTGATTACCAGACACTATTATGCAGGATTTGAGTGGTTTCCCCAGTAGCGATTCCATTATTAAACACTTTGTTATTCTCAACAGCACAATGATGAATTTTTAACACACTCTGTAAATGATGGATAATATTTCACACACATTTCATTCTGTATCTTTCAACATTAATGCAACATTTTTCAACCCACTGCTAAAAATGTAGGGCTAGAAATTGGTATGCGGCGTCCATGTTTCAGGCGTAAAACGGGTGCAAAGCATACCAATTTAGCAGTGGCATGGCCTGCACCCAATCTGCACAGGCGGTGGTCTCACTGCTAAATTGGTGGGCCTCATTTTTCAAGCCCTAACGCCTTTAAAAGGACCCATTTCGAAGATTTGGCAGCGATGAGTGGGCCCACTTAGGATTTTTCAGTGGCTCCTGCAGCTGCCAACGAACATTAAGTAATAAAACCAATTTTTTTAAAAAACCCGTCCGGGGGAGCCAGGAGGAACAGGGCCTACCTGAGGGCCCGAAATTGACCTCCCGTTTCATCAACGAGCTGTCCGGGAACTCACAGTAGGCGTCCGCAGCTCATCGGTCTAATTTAAATGAGGTGCGAGGCTCAATTTTGATGGAGCCTACCTGTTCCAGCTCAGGGATCATTCCCCGCAGCCAGTTTGCGTTGACAGGCCGGCTGTATGCGATTTCCACCCCTCAGTGTCACACAGATGTTAGAGAACGTTGAGGGATTTGACAGTCGAGTTCCCTTCCATAGCTTCTCATTCTCAATCTCAAGATAGGACCTCAGAGCAGACTGCAGGAGTAAGCCTGATCTCATTAACTCTGGGCTGTATTTGAACCAAAACTGCAGTGTTTGTTATAACTCACCCCACTACTCACTCCCCATTGGATATCATTAGGAGGGAGAAGGATAATAATTGTCCACAAAAAGTTTTTCAAAAATCCCAAAGGGATAAGAAGAATTCACAAACGTTGACCTGGACCATCCCCAAGAAAGCCCCCAAAAGGCCAACATGGAATGTGGCCACAAACTCATAAGAACGTAAGAAATAGGAGCAGGAGTAGGCCAATCGGCCCCTCGAGCCTGCTCCGCCATTCAATAAGATCATGGCTGATCTGATCCTAACCTCAAATCTAAATTTAAGGTTAACTCATTTGAGGTTAAATCTAAACTCACAACATCTTCCCTGTTCTGAGCCCCACAAAGGCCAATGAGTCAATCTTGCAAGACTGCTCCTTATATAAATTGGAGCCTTGATATCTCTTGACTTAGCTGAACCATAAGAATATTGCCAAATTATCTTGACCCCCCCCCAAACCATGCATTATTTCCAGTGTGTGCACAACTGTATTGATGACCTGAATGTGGGAATGTAGCCTCCAAGTACCATGTGACAGAAGTGACTTCAACAAGTATATGTATGTAGACTTTTTGAATGAAAAAAATCCTTCTTCTTTTACTTCTACCCATTTCATTTCCTTTCTATATTTTGATTCACCCTCCCCCCCCCACTCATTATACCTCTGTGTCCTATAATTTACATCCGCAATATGTTCCACCCATGCTAAAGAGCTCGGTGTGTGAGAGCCAGACTGCTGAAGCCAGCAGTGTGAGACCTACTTATTAAAAGGAATTTAAAACCAGTCACCACAAGAAAGCTACGAACAGTTCTGTTCCTCGAGATGGGCAGATACTGCGAGCACACTGAGGCGTGTGTGTGTGTGTGTGTGTGTGCACAAGCTCAGTGTATTCTTTATATCCAGTGTATTCTTTATATCCATTCTTGCTCATGATGTGCATTCTTTGACCACATTAACACGAGAACACATATCTGTTCTTTATTTCAGTACCAACTAGAGTCACGTCGAATAAAAAAAGGTTTTTGAAGAAACATGATGCTAAATCCATTCTGGTAAGCATATGCTGGACGTTTTGTATTTTAGTTACGTTTTGGAAAAGACCTCACTAAACGAACAGGGTTGGGGTCGTGAGTTATTAATTTTAGTCACTTCGGAGAAGGAATTAGAAATGAAAGGGCTGATTCTGGAATTGAACCCTCTCGGTGGGGATCATCACACACAGTGACACACAGGTCAGGCCCGATCTGCACCTCTCACAGGCTTGTCCAATCCCAAACTCGGCCATTAAACGCCGTATGGCTAGTTTTAAATGGATGCCGTATTAACCCAATCCTTTTTTACTTTAGGGGATTATGCTCCTGTTTGTGATCATTTTATCCTAGAAATCTGACACAAAACCTTTTTACTTATAATAAATGCAAGTCTTTAAAACCTATTCGGCTGATAGGGTCACGCTTCTGGAAAAATATTTGCTATATGAGGAGAGTCATTTCTTCCATAATGCTAAGTGCAAAGCAGATTATATTAATCCCGCAAATCTCCTTTAAAACAGAATGATAACTGTTAACTTTCAGTGTGCATCTAACACAATAGCCCTTTGAATCAAATAGAGGGATTGTCCTGGAATCTCCAAGAATTAAAGATTAATCTCCAGGACACTGCTGCAAGTAACCCAGGAGAAAAATCATAGGGCCATTAAAAAAATGGTGTATTTTTAATCCATTTTCTTTGAAGACTTTTGTTTATTAGTTAAAAAAAAATATTGCAGATGGGGAAAAAAGGCAGTTTGACTGGGCGGGTCATTGGAAGCAGGAGGTCATGTGACAAAACCTCCAGGAATACGTCCAAACTGAGTTGGCAACCCTATCAGGTGCTTGTAGTTAATTCTAGTCTCTTTTGCTTGTATTTTTTTATTGTATGCATCTTATATAAATATCTGCCACTTCCTGCAGTATTTTTATGTATTTATATTGTCAGAGCGTTACAACCAAGCAATAAGCATACACAGAATCTGGGCTGCTATCACTTCACATACAATTTACTCATCATAGACTTGCTAATTTTATTGTATCTTTATTGCTTTCTTAGATCCAATTATTTATTTAGTGCTCTTTGGCTTTATTGAATTATATTTACTATCAGACTATCATAAAAATGTATGAAAACAACACATCAACCCAACATGCAGGGTGACCTATATTCCAGAATGCAGCATTATTTTTCATATCCACACATAATAAAATAAAGAATAAATAGATAATCTACAATGGAACACAATGCAATTTTACAATAATTCAATAAAACACCCAGAGAATGTGATTTCATAACTTGATGTGCTAAAATTTGCATGAGTTGGGTTTGCTGGGACTATTTTAAGAGAGGCAGTAATAGCCCATAAAAAAACTGCTGTAGTGGAAATCAGAATAAAACAAACGGTAATTAAATGAGAGAGTAGAATTTAACACACACATTGAGGGTGGCTGGCAAGAAAAAAGTATTATTTAACTCTGATCACATCACCAACACACAATGGCTGAAATATTACAATTGCTGCTTTGGCAATATTACATTATTGTCTTAATCCACTCACAGGCCTATTGTGTTTAATGAAAAACTTTTATTACATCTCTTAAGTTCTGTGAAGGTTCTTTTAAATTAACTTTTGTTTGTAAATCGATTTTTTTTTCCCCCCTCAATGTTTCGTAGACATCTTTATTGAGTTGCACCTGTTTGATGCTTACTTTATTTTGCCAAATGCTATGTAAATTGTGAAAGGGTGTGGTTTATTCTGAAAATGATGGCCAAATGTAAGGAATCTTACAACACCAGGTTATAGTCCAACAGTTTTATTTGAAAATCACAAGCTTTCGGAGGCTTTCTCCTTCGTCAGGTGATGAAGGAGAAAGCCTCCGAAAGCTTGTGATTTTCAAATAAAACTGTTGGACTATAACCTGGTGTTGTAAGATTCCTTACATTTGTCCACCCCAGTCCATCACCGGCATCTCCACATCATGAAAATGATGGCAGCAATGCAGACCAAACAATACACAGACAAGTAGCACTTGGGAACTGTTGGTTTATACCAATCAAGGAGTTAAAGACGGGTTTGCTTTTTGTTCCTACTAGATTTGCGAAGGCTCTATGTAAATGTCTCTCACCTAGTAATTTGCTGGCACAACATCCCTTGATTGCCAAATATACATATTGTAGATATAAGTTACCCTATGTCAACAAGTTTAAAGGCTCAGTTGAAGTGTTATGCTGACAGTAATAAATCGCTGTGTGAATAGAATGCAGGTCATTGAAAGTCTGATCCTTCTAAGTATTCAGATATAGGAAAAGGGGAATCAGCTTCCAATCAAAATGTTTTAGATTTTGAAATGACTGCACTGGCCTTGTACCTGCATGTCCACACATATAGGGCAAAATTGTCCTTTCTTTACATTGAGGTGAAACACCATTTGCATTATGGAAAGCTATCATAGGAACATAGGAATTGCTAAACAAAGACTAACGTCCATATAGTTCACCTTCTACTATCCTGGTAGTCACATGATACAATGATAATGGAGTTATTGACTAATCATAGCAATCAATCTCTATATCATCAATCAATCAATATCATGCATCTCGTCACCCCTTCCGTTACCATGGTGCACGGAGAGGAGGGGACAGAAGTCCATTGATGTTATGCCATTTCCTGCCAACTCAATGTTATTTACTTTGGTGGTTCTGGTGGGTGTACCACCTATCAGCACAACGCCCTTGGAAGAATGGATTATTGCCAACACATATTAGAACTCTTGATTTATTTTAAATTTGGATGTACCAGACCCCAGGGATCCAAGTAAGCCAAAGTTTTTTTTAAACAGTGAGGAAATGGCTTCATGGTCTGTGCTGCATTGTGAATTTTTTATATTCTAAATGCCCAATCTTTGAGTGTCTGTTGTCTGTAACTGGCTACACAACAATGTATTTATTGGCCCAGATTTTGCTGTCAAGATAATGGTGAGGCTAATGGCACTCTCTTTATGTGCAAATGGTACAGCAACTTCAGGCCAGGGGAAGATGCGCGATTGAACAGGGATATCCAAAAGTTCCTGTCCAAGATGCGCAGCTCTGCCGTTAGCTTCATGAAAACGGCGTCTAGCTGTCTGCCTCACCATTGAAATGCATTGAACGGCGTGAAGTTGCTGTATTTGGCAGTAGATACGAGGAAACTCACCACAGAAAGTTAAATCTTGTCCATTTCAAGTCTAAGTACCCTTTTAACGATGTGATAAGTATTTATTACTGCCAACCAACCTCTCTGGCATTGAAAATTAACTATTACAAATGTGGAGTCTCATTCCTTCAGGTTTTAATTGTTGTTGAAGATTTAAAAAATGTAACATTTTAATTTTTAAAAAACTTTTCCTTTCTGTCTCTTTTATTCTCTCTCTTTTAATCCAATCTTTCCTTCCCTCTCTTTATTTCTCTTTCTGTACCTGATTTGACATTGAATTCACCCACTCGAATTTACACTTCCTTGTCAGCCCTTGTGCTGTTAATTTCTCAATCCTTCAATCTGATTGGTTAAGAAGATACCCAGTTGCTTGCCCTGTTTCCCTCGCTGCGACATTATCAGCTCGCACTTTCAGCAACTTGCCAGGCAAAAGATTTAAAAACCTTAAACTTGCAAGGGCAAGTCTAACTAATGGCAGACATCGTTAGATGATGTGCTACTGCAAATTATGGCCCATTATTTATTTGAGTTTTTTCAAGGAGAAGAAATGTTTTGAAGGACTGATACCAGCATTAAATACTATTGCACTCATCACCTGTAGCTTTCCCCTACCTTCAAGTTGGATAGCTTCAAGATAGCTTCAAGTTAGTTATAACTATATCTCCCTCATTGAGACCCTGTGTCTCTTCTCATTTCAGTTGACACAGTTAATGGTTACATCTTAGAGAGGCTCTGTTGACTGAGTTGACACTTTACACTGGACTAGCTCCCAGCCCTGAGGCACCAGGCTAGGAAACGGCTTTTGGCAGGGCACTAAACTGTTCTCAGCCGCTTCTAACTTATTCCCAGATCAGGTGACTCTGAATACACATCCTGTCTGATCCAAAATACTGAGTAAATTAATGGGGGCCACTCTGAGATACATGTAGGATGCCCGTCTATGTTATCGAGCAGCTGTGGGTGGGAGGGAAGATCTGAAATGGTGGTTTTTCCACAAGAGGAACAATAGTGATTAAAGTCAAGCTACAAGTTTCACTAATATTTATATCTTAGGATTGGTAAAAACAGAAAACCACCATCCCCTCACTTTTAGTAGTCCCATGTCAGGACCAACTTCAATTATATTACCTCATTATTTCTTGTAGTTTTCGAACATGACCATTGTGGGATTCTTAACACAATGAATATGGGTACAGTAGCCTAGTGGTTCTGGTACAGGAGTGGCAATCGAGAGGTCGTGAGTTAAATTCCATCATGGCAAGTTGTAAAATTGAATTCAATAAATCAGGTAATTTGTGGACTGGCAGCACGACATCTTCCAGATTGTCGTAAAAACCCAACTGGTTCACTAATGCCCTTCAGGAGAGGGAAACTACGACCCTTACCTGATCTGACCTACATGTGACTCTTAATGCCCTCAAGTAATCGAGAGATGGACAATAAATACCGTCGTGCCAGTGACACCCACATCCCAAAACAAATTTTAAAAAGGCAAATGTAAGTTAGAAGAACAGATATACCTTAAGAACACAGAGCAGAGGAAGATTTGCTGTCCTGCCCTGGTGTTGATTCAAAGCATAACTTTCTGAAGCAGATGAATTTAGTTTATATTTTCTTAGATTTATGCTATGGTCTATCAATGGTCTATCACAGTCACGTCCTGGTGCAATCGTGTAAAAGTTTTTTAAAAAGGTTTAATTTAAAAAGTAACAAAAGCACATTTTACAATGTCGTAAAATTAAAATTCTAAAATTAAAATCTGCCTGACCACCAGAGAAAGTTTGTGGCCTCACCAAGCAATTGTGTGGTATTGTTTTCAGTCGCTCTGAGTAGGAGAGGATTGAAAAGCATCCAAGTCATATTTTCCTAACATAGCTTTTCAATTACTGTGGTTAGCTCACAAAGCATAAATGGCATTTATTAAAAATCAAAGGTAAATACTTCAATGTACATTCTCACTCACCAAAACATGCAGATTTTCCAAATCACCCTGGTTTTTCCTTCCATTTCTGATGATGTGCTCTTGAGATTCTCTGTCCTGTGACAGAACGTCGCAATGGTTAAATCAAATAGTTCAAAAGGCAACAATTTTTTAGAAACTTAAGTGCAGAGTCAAGGCTCAGAGTACCGAACACCACCAAGGTTTAAAATAGGAACAGAGATGATAAACGGTTAAGTGGTTCCAAGCTTGTAGGTTGAAGGAAATAAAAGGGAACGCAGAGAGGTAGGAAGGTCCATGATTTTGAAGTTCTGAAAGAGAATAAGTTAGAATTGGAGATGATGTGATGAGTCTTGATTTCAACATTGCTGATTGGTTTGAACAATACAATATTCTCATAAACATTAGGCCCAATGGATACTTCCAATAGACAGGTACTGGTAATGTGTGGCCACTGAAGCACACAAGCTCCCAACATCCATCAACATCTCAATATCATCTCATGTCACTTTTATAGCGAAGTTATGATTTATAATCTTCAACACTGTTTCATAGAACCTCATTTTCAAAACTATGGTGAAACTACAAAATATTTGTTTGAAACTTTTACAAATGACAAATTGAGCAAAAAAGGTTTTGTGAATAAGCTCAAAATCCATTTAAAATACAAATTCTGAACCTGTTATAATACCTCTCCTTATCCTCTATCCATCACTATCTGGGGCAGCATCAGCTGAAGATGAGCAACTTGTGGGACATTTCAATCTTCATCAACCCTCTCCGTTATTTCATCGAAGAACTCAATCAAGTTTGTCAGACACAATTTGCCTTTAACAAATCTGTGTTGCCTGTCATTTATTAACCCATGTTCTGCCAAGTGACAATTAATTTTGTCCCGGATTATGGTCTCTAGAAATTTCCCCGCCACTGATGTAAGTTTGACTGGCCTATAATTACCGGGTTTAATCCTCCCCTTTTTTGAAAAGGGGTGTAACACTTGCAACCCTCCAGTCCTCTGGCGTCGCTCCCATCTCCAAGGAGGATTGAAAGATTGTGGCCAGAGCCTCTGCGATTTCCACCCTTACTTCTCTCAGCAACCTAGGATGCATCCCATCCGGACCGGGTGACTTTTCTCCTTTGAGCAATGCCAACCTTTTAAGTATCTCCTCTTTATTTATTTTTATCCTACCCAATTTCTCTAACCACCCTTCTTCTTTACAGTGACATTGGCAGTATCCTCTTCTTTTGTGAAGACAGATGCAAAGTACTCATTTAATACCTCAGCCATACCCTCTCCCTCCACAAGAAGATCTCCTTTTTGGTCTCTAATTGGCCCTCCCCTTTCTTTGACTATCCTTTTACTCTTTGTATGTTTATCAAAGACTATAGTCTTCCCTTTTATGTTACCTACAAATCTCATAGACTCTCTTTGCCCCTCTCATTTCCTTTACAGGTTGTCCTCTGCACTTTCTGAATTCTGCTTGATTCTCTACTGTATTATGAACCTGACATTTATCATAAGCCTCCTTTTTCTGTTTCATTTTAATCACAATTTCTTTAATCATCCAGGGAGCTCCAGCTTTGGATATCCTTCTTTTCCTCCTCACAGGAATGTGTTTTGTCCGTACTGGAACTATCTCCTCCTTGAAGGAGATACTTTGTTGTTATGCAGAAAGCCATAGGCAATTGGCCTCATCTGAAGGAAATAAGCCTTCTCCATTATACTGAACTGGAAGCTTGGGCCATTTGCTTCTCAGTGACACCACAATCTTTTCTTATCTTTTGATCTTCTAGCTGTGCAATGGGGTGGAGCTGCTAACAAAGCATGTCAGTATTCTCACTATAAAGTAAGCCTGACAGGTCCTATACACTGTAATTACTGTAATCACCTCCGGGGCTTTGCAACAGGTTATTAGGAATGTCTGAGCTGAGATAAAGACATTTTTGTTTTGATGAAAAAAAGGTGGGTAAGTGGGAAAAAAAACTGCACCTGATAAACCTTCCTCCCAGATGCAATCTCAACTATTATTTGTTGACATTTCCCCTTGTAATATTTGGAATAATTTCAGGACATTGGCACTTAAAGCAGGATCCCAGCATTACCAGCCTCAACAGCTCTGAGAGATTATTTAAGTGACTCCTTTTCAAATCGTAGGGGGGCCACATACAAGAGCATTTGAAGCATTGCGGTAATTCAGGATGGTAATCCATCTGTTAGAGGGAGAGCAGCTCGCTTTGATAGCCCACTTTAGCTCACTGTGACCTACTAAAACCACTGTGCCTTCACTTGTGCAAGGATGATACCAGATCTGAGAGGTTATAACCATCAGGATAGACTGAACAGGCCCTGACTCTTTCCTCTAGAAAAGAGAAGGCTGAGAGGTGACCTGATAGAACGCTTTAAAATTATGAAGGGGTAGATGTAGAGAAGATGTTTTCACTTGTGGGAGAGTCCAAAAGTAGGGGTCATAAATATAAGATAGTCACTAATAAATCCAGAAAGAAATTGAGGAGAAACTTCTTTACCCAGAGAGTGATTAGAATGTGGAACTCGCTCCCACATGGAGTAGTTGAGGCGACTAGCATTGATGCATTTAAGGGGAAACTCGATAAACACATGAGGGAGAAAGGAATAGATGGATATGTTGATAGGGTGAGATGAAGTAATGTGAGAGGAGACTCGTTTGGAGCATAAACACCGGCATAGACCTGTTGGGCCAACTTGCCTGTTTCTGCGCTGTAAATACTATGTATTGTATTACAATGCAATGTACAGGTTCTATCAGCTATCATTAAAAGAGTTTTGACTAGAACCAGGTATCTGTAAGGATTCCAGGCATTCCACCATCCCTGATCGGAGTTGTCCATGCCCCTCCCCCACGTTGTGTGCTTTAGTCAATCACGCTTAAGATATTCTTTGGTTTCCTCAGTGGAATTATTCCTTGAGAGAAAGAACCCTCACTAACAATGAACATTGTCTCCCATCTCCTTATTTGCCCACTGGCAGCATGGGCTTGTGAAATGACCCTTGTCTCTAACTTGTCCAGATTCAGCCCTGTGCTCTTCTCCTTACCAGGGGTCTCCTTTCAATTGTCCCTTCCGATTTTTTTCCCCCTCTCCAAACATAGGAGTCATTGAATGGCGATTAGCGGCGGCAGATTCTCCCCTCCCTAGCCTACAGACACTGAGGCCAAACATCGTGCCCTTTCTCTGATCACCTTACGTAGCACAGGCCTTCCTGTTTAGTATGGTTCAGTTCCATGCTATCCAGGGCACTTACCATTTTAACAAGGACACATTCGCATAAAGAACCATCAGAATATTTTCCTAGTTTTTCGTAATCAAGTAAACAGGTTGAAGGTTTTATATTATTTTTAATTTTTGCTTTAACTGAAAAATTCCCCCCTCCCCTCCTCCTCTCCTGTAGGCATTGTCCCCTTTATAAGGGGTATGGTTCCATGGACAACAGTCACCTTGACAATTAGTATCGGCGAGCTATTTGACTATGGAGGCATCACAACCAAGCCCGATCCTCACCTGGTGTTCACACATGGGGGTAGACTTTAACTTTGCTCAATTGTGTAAAATGGATGACAGAGAATCGGCAGCCTGTTTTACGTCTCTCCCGATCTCTACTTCCATTGAAGTCAATCATCCGTTTTACACTATTGCACAAAGTCAAAATCTACCCCCCATACATTGCCTCGTGACTGTAGGCAGGAAATGTGGCTGATTTTTCCCGAACATATCCAGTGGGTATTGAGACCAAATTGTGATGCTTCAGGCTGAGATGAGCAAACTCAGATCAAACCCGGGACCATCCTGGTCTATGTGGCTCAGAGACGTACATCTGTTAGTTCAGCCATTGCAAAAGCCCCCCTGCTGTACCATCTAAAAAGATTCACCTGGTGTATTTCATGTGCTGGGAAATATGAACATTCCCCAGTGTCCATTAGGAAACTCACTTTAAAACATTGGACCATAAGAGTGCTCATTTTTAAGCAATTACTAATGTGCTACAATTGTTAGTATCATAGTATCACAAAAGAAGGCCATTTGGCCCATCGTGCCTGTGCCGGCTCTTTGAAAGAGCCATCCAACTAGTCCCACTCCTCTGCTCTTTCCCCATAACCCTGCAAAATTTTCCCTTAGCAAGTATTTATCCAATTCCCTTTTGAAAGTTACTTTTGAATCTGCTTCCACCATCCTTTCAGGCAGTGCATTCCAGATCATCACAACTCGCTGCGTAAAAAAATGTCTCCTCAGTTCCCCCCCCACCCCGATTCTTTTGCTAATTATCTTAAACCTGTGTTCTTTGCTTTTTAATTTTGTTTTAGGAGTTTCATAATGTTGCTTCTCTCTTCCCCTCCAGCCTCGAATTGCAGAAGACAGTCTGACCTACGCGGAGCTGGAACTGGTCCCAACACAGCCGAGTAACCCAAGCAATCCGAGCACACAGTGTTCCACCACAGTCTACGCCAAAATCTTTTTTTCTGAAAACCAAGGTTAATTAACTCCAGCTGGAAAAGCTTCAGAAAATGCACATTTAACACTGACAGAACAATATTTAATAAACAATAAAGCATGTGAAGTAGTGTACATATTTTTGAAACTTTCATGATATTTGGGCCTCATTGCAGCTTCCTCAAGGCCTGTTGAAACATTTGTGCACCAAATGTAAACTCATATGCCAAAGGCAGCCTGAGGCTCCAGCAGTAAATGGGTTGGACTATCATATCCAGACTGACAAGCAACGTTAGTTCAAACCCCAAACTGCATGGACAGTGAGACTCACCTTGTCCAGATTGGGCCATTTTCTCGGTCAATGCCCCCGAGTGGCGAAGGAAACCCCAGCCTTTGGACCTGATTCACAGAACTGCGTCTTTTATCGTTTAGTTGCACTAGGATCGATATTGTGCAAGAAAAAGCCTGCGGTCCAGGGCACCTCATTTTCCTGGGTCACTGAAAGCTCTCGGAGAGACCAAAGAAGGGTGCGTGTGCATTTGTAAGAGAATATAAAATAATTTAACAGGTGGATACTTACAATCAGGTTTGAATTAATGGTCTTTTGTTGGGAAAAAATGGTTATTATCCGTGTGAGTGAGTGTGTGATTACGGGTGGGCGATGGAGTGACCGATTGTGAGTATGAGCGGGTGAAGGAGTGAGTGAGCAAGCGAGTGTGCAAACACACGAGCGAGTGTAAACATGTATGTGTATATATAAGTGTGTCAAATTTTGTTTGATAACGCACCTGTGAAGCGCCTTGGGATGTTATACTATGTTAAAGGCGCTATTTAAATGCAAGTTATATATGTGTGTGTGGGTGAGTAAATGGGTGTGTGTAAGCGAGTTTGTGTGTAATCCATTGTTATCAGTCTAATTTGGTACGACTATCCTCACACTGTATAAGTAACCTGTACAATATGAGTTTACGTACGTGTAACTGCCAACGCTACCGAGCAGCGACTGACACGGGTTCGAGTCCCACTCACTTCCTCAGCAATATCAAACTGAGCTGTGGGATGTCCCGGCTCAGAAAGCCACAGAATGGAGCCAAGTGTGGGCAGTCTTTGGCGCCTCTTAGTGGCCAGAGTGCCTGCCCTTTTGGCTGCTGGAATCAGCCTGGACAGACAAAGGAAATATATCATCTAAAATTGACTGAAACATCCCATAAAAGCAACATTTTCAATAAAGTCATGTGACGGCGAGGCTTCCAGGAATTCAGCCACCAGGAGCGAGCGTTCCAACTTATCCTTTTCTTGTCTAATAATATTGGCAGTTTTATCTTTTGTGTATTCGAGATTCACATACTTAGTGAATTACTTGAACTGTGTGTGTGCAAGATGTGCCTGTATAAAGTTTCATAACGTAATGCAAGATATGAGTTTGTGAATGCAAAAAAAAAAGTTGATTTTTTTCAATGTAATTCCAGGATATGCAATAATGCTGGACAATAAACTGAAGGGATTTTGTGCTTTTATAATATACGCAGCTCACAGAATTTAAAGAGAGAGAGAGACAGAGCATCAAACTAATAGATCGCCCAAATCATTGTGTGGGAAAAATCAGCTACAACAGCAAGTGCCTTCATTTATACCAGCACCCGCTGTCTTACTTCCAGATGTACGGCCTGGAGTTTCCATTTGGTTTCAGCCCAGATATCAGCGCAATCTGGGATGAATAGCTCAAAAGATTGGGGAATTTAAAACCTCAGTGAGTTGCGGCCATAACCACTTTACGCTTGAGATTCCGCCATCTTTGACGTGGGTCAAATTGCTTGATGCTGCCCCTTGCCCACAAAACTGGCCACCCCTCCCCCCAAGTCGGAATGGACGGGGTGGCGTGTTTCCGCCGATTGCGGAGGGTTCGTCAAATTGCGCTCGTTTTCTTCGGCGCACAGGCACCAGTTGGCACACTTGGTCATGTCTTGCCTTGTCTTGCCACGCTGAGCGAACAGGATAACCAAACCGCTGCGTACATCTACAGCACAGCAGTGGTTCCTGCACTCTTCTGAGCGAGGAACGCTGTACAAACTCTGACACATTCCCAAGAAGCCCCTCTCCAAACTTCCAAAAGACTAATAGCGGGTAATTTTAACCTCGCTCGCAGGGCGAGAAACCCATGGGATGTGGTGGAACGCTGATTTTACACCCTGGAACAATATTATTCTCCGTTGACTTCAGTGAGGAGTAAAATCGGGCAGGGTGTCAAGCCAGCATTGCACCCGATCCTGTCAGTTCCCCGACGGGCATGTCAGGTTAAAATTGCTCCCGTTATGTCACTACCCAGAGGGAGACAGCGCTCTCATTGTAGAGAATGCTTTCACCAGTCTGTGCAGCAAGAGAATTGATTTGCTTATAAGTCAACAGAAAAAAATGCAAAATTCTCAAGACATTGTGCCTGGCCCAAGAAAGACAGAATCCAATTATCTCACAGACCCTTGGGATCTCCTCGTACACTCCTTCGTTCCTAGTGTGAAAAGCTGTACCATAAAGCAGTTCACGTGCTGTGCAGTAATCATACAGGACCGAATGTATATGGATTGTTACTTTTTGCTCAGAGTATACTGTAATTAAAGAAAGAATAACTCAGCCAGGTTGTGTAATCTGGATTTTATTTTCCCTGCGAGGAAGGCCTCAAAGGCGTATTTGTGAATAACTGAGATCGATAGATTTTTGTTAGGTAAAGGCGGGTAAATTGAGTTAAGATACAGATCAACCACAATCTACTTGAATGGTGGTACAGGCTCGAGGGGCTGAATGACCTACTCCTGTTCCTATGTTCCAAAAGGGAGACTGTGTGCGATTAACCGATCCTGGGTATTGGTTCGCTCTCAGGCGCTGTCATGCTAACTTTCAGGTAGAAATTCCACTGCTCTACTCTTGGTCCATGCAGAGATCGGGAAATTGAGCACTCCCAAATTGTGATTTTCCATGCAGGATTTTTAATCCCTTAATGACAAGCTGGACCACCGATGGACAAAACCGAATGCTGAGTCAGTCAGTAGGCAACCTAAGACAGAGACAGTATATAATCCCTTGCTCTTCCCACCTGCGTTTGAACTCAGCATTTTACAGTGAATGTTGTGCATTTCAAGGTGAAGAACGTCAGGTTTGGGGAATGGAATATATTTCCACTCTTGGGTTCAGCATCAAATATTCTGAGGGCAGGGAGACCACAGCCAGATGCACAGCAAATCTTCCTCTACCTAAGCAAGAACTGTGTGTTTTTAAAAAATTGTTTTGTTTCATGCCAACACCTCTGGCTCCCAAGAACGCCCTCCTCCTGCAAATAACGCAATGCTCCTTTAAAAGCACTGAATGTGTTGCCAACGGTGATGGTTGGCAGGGTTCTCATTGATTAAATATTTAACATAATTTTATTAACTTTTAACACATATTTTGCCTTGGAAATGGCCCAAATACTGATGCTAAGTGTTTACATAAAGCTGGGGACAATTCAGCAATGAGGTTGGGTGCAGATCAACTCTGATGCCACCTTTTCTCCTTCTGATCAACTCATCACAGCAGAGAAAAAAAACATTTCCATTCACTATAATGTAACTTATGATGTGTAATATCGAGTTATTAGATCATTTCAGTTATAATTTCAGGCAAGGATTATTTCCCGTTCCCTCAATCTTCTTGTTCCACAAAGTCTGAAGTCTCAGTGAGTGATTTCCTTATTGAATGGTGGAGCAGACTCGAGGGGCTGAATGGCCTACTCCTGTTCCTATGTTCCCAAACACTGTACAGGGCAGTATTTTTAACCCCAGGGGAGATTTTCCACTTCAATGCTCCCGGTACCACCGCCAGGCCATAATTTTCTCTTGAGTATAATTAATGAGGGCACACAATTTCCCTAGTAGGCATGTTTTAAAAGTTTTTTCATATCAAAATATATTTAATTTACTAAGAAACTGACTAGTGTACACCAATGAAACTATTAAATGGTTCAGTATAGTTTTTTTAAGTGATTTTAAATCAGGCTACACAGGCGGAGGGCTGGACACTTATTAAAAATGCTTATTTTTGGTGATAAACCCATTTTCAGCTGTATTGATAAAACTGTAGCAGGCTACCACTCTTAAATACATCAAGGAATGCTTTTCAATGGAAAGGAAAAGAAAGAGAAATGATTACTTTCTATTACGCTGCCTGATTGCGCTGGTTCATGGAAGATTTTACGTTTGTGATTGTCAAAATGACCATGAGACCATAAGAGATAGGAGCAGGAGTAGGCCATTCGGCCCCTCGAGCCTGCTCCGCCATTTAATGAGATCATAGCTGATCTGATTTTTACCTCAACTCCGCCTTCCTGCCCTTTCCCCATATCCTTTGACTCCCTTGCTGATCAAAAATGTGTCTAACTCAGCCTTGAATGTATTCAATGACTCAGCCTCCACAGCTTTTTGGGGTAAAGAATTCCAAAGATTTACGACCCTCTGGGAGAAGAAATTCCTCCTCATTTCCGTCTTAAACGGGTGACCCCTTATTCTGAGACTATGCCCCCTAGTTTTAGATTCCCCCATGAGAGGTAACATCCTCTCAGCATCTACCCTATCGAGTCCCCTCAGAATCTTATATGTTTCAATAAGATCTCCTCTCATTCATCTAAACTCCAATGAGTATAGGCCCAACCTGTTCAATCTTTCCTCATAAGACAACCCTTCCATACCCAGAATCAACCGAGTGAACCTTCTCTGAACTGCCTCCAATGCAAGTAGTCCTTCCTTAAATAAGGGCACCAGAACTGTACACAGTACTCCAGGTGTGGTCTCACCAGCACCCTGTACAGTTGTAGCATGACTTCCCTGCTTTTATACTCCATCCCCCTAGAAATAAAGGCCAATATTCCGTTTGCCTTCTGGATTACCTGCTGCGCCTGTATGTTGACTTTTTGTGTTTCATGTACGAGGACACCCAGATCCCTCTGTACCGCAGCATTTTGTAGTATTTCTCCATTCAAATAATATTTTGCTTTTTCATTTTTCCTCCCAAAGTGGATGACTTCACATTTTCCCACATTATATTCCATCTGCCAAATTTTTGCCCATTTGCTTAACCTGTCAATATCCCTTTGCAGACACTTTGTGTCCTCATCACAACTTGCTTTTCCACCTATCTTTGTATCATCAGCAAATTTGGCCACAGGACACTCTGTTCCTTCATCCAAGTCATTGATATATATTGTAAATAGTTGAGGTCCCAGCACAGATCCCTGCGGCACCCCACTAGTTACAGATTGCCATTTTGAAAATGTCCATTTTATCCCGACTCTTTGTTTTCTGTTAGTTAGCCAATCCTCTATCCATGTCAGTATATTACCCCCAACACCATGAGCTCTTATCTTGTGCAGTAATCTTTTATGTGGCACCTTATTGAATGCCTTTTGGAAATCCTGATATACTGCATCCATTGGTTCCCCTTCATCCACCCTGCCCGTTACTTCCTCAAAGAACTCTAACAAATTTGTCAGACGTGATTTCCCCTTCATAAAACCATGTTGAGTCTCCTTGACTGTATTATGAGTCTCCAAATGACCTGCTATTACTTCCTTAATAATGGATTCTAGCATTTTCCCAATGACAAATGTTAGGCTAACTGGTCTATAGTTACCTGCTTTCTATCTCACTCCCTTCTTGAATAGCGGTGGTGTGTTTGCAGTTTTCCAATCCGCTGGGACCTTTCCAGAATCTAGTGAATTCTGGAAGATTACAACCAATGCATCCACTATCTCTGTAGCCACTTCCTTTAAGACCCTTGGATGCAAGCCATCAGGTCCAGTGAACTTGTCAGCCTTTAAACCTATTAGTTTACCTAGTACTTTTTCTCTAGTGATAGTGATTATTTTTAGTTTCTCCCTTCCCTTTGCCCCTTGATTTTCTACTATTATTGGTATATTATTAGTGTCTTCTATTGTAAAGACAGATACAAAATATCTGTTCAATTCCTCTGCCATTTCCTTGTTTTCCATCATTATTTCCCCAGTCTCATCCTCTAAGGGACCAATGTTTACTTTAGCTACCCTTTTCCTTTTTATATACTTGTAGAAGCTTTTACTGTCAGTTTTTATATTTCTTGCTAGTTTACTCTCATAATTTATTTTTTTCCCTCTTTATTATTCTTTTAGTCATCCTTTACTGGTTTTTAAAGTTTTCCCAATCTTCGGGCTTACCAGTAATCTTTGCCATGTTGTATGCTTTTTCTTTTAACCTGATACCATCCTTGACTTCCTTAGTTAGTCATGGTTGGTTCACCTTTTTTGTGGAGTCTTTCCTCCTCACAGGGATATATTTTTGTTGCGAGTCATAAAATATCTTTTTAAATGTTTGCCACTGCTTATCCGCCATCATACCATCTAATCTGTTTACCCAGTCCACTGTACCCAATTCTGCCCTCATTCCTTTATAATTGCCCTTATTTAAGTTTAATACAGTAGTTTCAGACACAAGATCCTCGTTCTCAAACTGGATGTGAAATTCTATCATGTTATGATCACTGCTTCCCAAGGGATCCTTTACTTTGAGATCATTAATTAATCCTGTTTCGTTACCCATTACCAGCTTCAAAATGGCCTGTTTCCTGGTTGGTTCCCCGACGTATTGGTCTAAGAAACAGTCCCTAATACCTCAATGAACTCCTCCTCAGGGTTATTTTTGCCAATTTGAATTGTCCAATCTATGTGAAAGTTAAAATTGCCCGTGATTATTTCATTACCTTTTTTACAAGCCCCCCTTATTTCCTGATTTATATTTTGCCCTACAGTGTAGCTACTGTTAGGGGGCCTTTATATACTACTCCCACCAGTGATTTCTTTCCCTTGCTATTTCTTACCTCCACCTTCTGAAATGTTAAATAACCCTGAATATTTAGCTCCCAACCTTGATCACCTTGCAACCATGTCTCTGTTATGGCCACGAGTTCATACCCATTTGTTTCTATTTGTGTCATCAATTCATCTATCTTATTACGAATACTGCACGCATTCAGATAAAGAGCCTTTAATTTTGTCTTTTTACCATTCTTTCCTACCCTGGCCCCATTTGCTAGTGCACTCAAATGTTTGTATGTTTGTACATGTAAATGAGTTTTATCAGAAACTTGAACTGTGACCTAACTAGCCCAATTTTGGGTGCATTTTGGGCACAATTTCCCGATTGTGCCCAAAGCAGAAACTCTACCCCTTTGTGTTTAATCATTCACAGCATCTCCTTGGCTGAGTGTTTTTATACTCTGTTATATTTTATTTTAGAACGCTTAAGGGAACGACATGAAAAACTGTCCCATGATCATTCGAGTATAAATCCTCAGGTATCGGCGGGATTCTATAAGTCAAGTAGTAAGATGCGCCGAGAGTACAATTAATTAGAGGACGGACTAATTGTTGTACTCTCAAGCCTCAGCATTGGAAGTATCAGTGTAATTGAAATGCATGATCTGCTTTTTTACTGGGATAAAACATCTAAAGGATTATGATCATTTGTGGTTGAGGTCTATTTTGAAACAGAGTCCTGTTTGGAAGCTTTCTGAGATGGTGCCCAGAATTTCCTGGAACGGCACATTTGGCCCAGAATGCTGTAAGTTAGACCGTTGTGCTCCCTGATCCTTCAGTGGCAGATATACGCCACAATTTGCTGGAAAACTGATTAGAAAGCAGGAAAGCAATGTTAATTTTAGCAATTTTAATATTGTGGGGAATCCAAAACTAGCGGTCATAAATATGAGATAGTTGCTAATAAATCCAATAAGGAATTCAGGAGAAACTTCTTTACCCAGAGAGTGGTTCGAACGTGAAACTTGCAGCCACATGGAGTGGTTGAGTCAAGTAGCATAGATGCATTTAAGGGGAAGCTAGAAAGGAATAGAAGGATATGCTTATAGGATAAATCCTAACTAAGGTGGGAGGAGGTCTCGTGTGGAACATAAACACCAGCATAGACCTGTTGGGCCAAATGGCCTGTTTCCGTGCTGTAAATTCTGTGTGATTCTATGTAAAAATGCTTGGACTTCCAGTTCCGTGTTAGTGATGGGATTGTGATCAGAAGCAGGGTTTCTGGCAATTTTAACCTTGCTAACATGGGGCCCTAAAGCCAATAGTAGCATTTTTAATACCACCCCAGCTGAGATAGGCCAGCTCAGCACAGGCCAACGGTGAGGAATGTTCCTCTTTAATAATTAGAAGCAATTGAAAATTCTGTGGCATTCAGAGCACACACTTGGTTAGACTGAGTGGGAATGTTTATAACACTTTGGAACACAGTCTTACAGTGGCAGATTGTAGAACATAATAAGTAGCCTTGTATCAAAGTGCTAGTGGGCAAATAGATTGTAATACGACTGTTCTAAGTCTCTGCAAGTAGTAACAAGGAATTAACTAGCAATAGCAGGAAATCTTGATTAACTAGCAGTAATAGGCAGTTACGGTTAACTAGCAATATCAGTATTCATCTCAACTTCTGAAAGAAACAGATCAAATTAGAGAGCTCGAGCAATCCAGTTATAATAAATTTTGATTAATTTTAAAAATCTAGTATCATTCTTCAAACAGAGTTACATGTCAGTTTAATAAATTCAAATACAGCCAATCCAGTCTCTGGGTATCTGCAACTGATTTATAAAGGTAGCATTAATTAAATTTAACTTATATAAGATTTAAATAAAAATGAGCTGGGGAAATAAATGCTGAAATTAAAATAATAGGCAATGTATTTTTTTGGTAGTTCAATAAGAGAATACAGCACCCTTGATTCTTTACCTTACCCGCAGCATCCTACTTAATAAATGACAATATAATTTTCAAAATAATGAAATAATCTTTAATTCGTTCAGTAAGTTGGCCACATTAGCCATGTACAGAGTCTATAAGAGTTTAAGAATGATAAAGTTTGGGGGAAGGCTGTTGAAAAGGTGAGTACAATATATGGCCACCCAGTTTGAAAATGACTATTACTGAAAGTCGTCTGGAGGAATTACGCTCTCCGGGTATATTTTACATGTAATGGGCCTCAAGATAGAAGATGTGTCTCAAACTGTTGTCTTTGTTTCTATTAAGTGAAATGTACCTCACTTTACAGGGCTCATTATTATATCTGTGTATTTTGCTGTTTTTAAATAATACAAGAAGTTTTAGTTTTGATATCTTGTCTGCAGCTCAGGATTATAAAATGTGTACATACCTATTTGCTTTCTGTGGGGTCTTTTTTATCTCTTTATATGTCTGCTTGCAAGGATCCAAACACTTTCACAGATTCGCTTTTTCTCTGTCTATTTGTCTTTGTATTCTCCATCCATGTCTGTCGTTCTTTTTCTATTTCTCACATCTTTTTCCTCACTTTGCTTCTCCTCCTACCCGCCATCACAAACTAATAGTATTGCCCAAGCCCACTGTCCCTGAAGAGAAGCATCATAGTGTCGTTGGAAAGGAGTTTCACAAAAGCAATGGCAAGGGAGGGGGTTCTATATAAAGATGTTTGATCCCAGACATCCTCTGACCAACAATTTGAGAGCAAAAAATATTATCACAAGGCGAGGATTGAGAGATATCACTGAGTGTAAAGCTGTCTTCACTTTATAACATTTAGGATTATGTATCAGTTTGGGAGAATACCCCTTCCCTTGCAGCTATACAAAACCCTGGTTAGACCGCACCTGGAGTACTGTGAGCAGTTCTGGGCACCGCACCTTCGGAAGGACATACTGGCCTTGGAGGGAGTGCAGCGTAGGTTTACTCGAATGATACCCGGACTTCAAGGGTTGTTACGAGGAGAGATTACACAAATTGGGGTTGTATTCTCTGGAGTTTAGAAGGTTAAGGGGTGATTTGATCGAAGTTTATAAGATATTAAGGGGAACAGATAGAGTGGATAGAGAGAAACTATTTCCGCTGGTTGGGGATTCTAGGAGTAGGGGACACAGTCTAAAAATTAGAGCCAGACCTTTCAGGAGTGAGATTAGAAAACATTTCTACACACAAAGGGTGGTAGAAGTTGGAACTCTCTTCCGCAAACTCAATTGCTAAATTTAAATGTGAGATCGATAGCTTTTTGACATCCAAAGGTATTAAGGGATATGGGCCAAAGGCGGGTATATGGAGTTAGATCACAGATCAGCCATGATCTTATCAAATGGCGGAGCAGGCACGAGGGGCTGAGTGGCCTACTCCTGTTCCTATGTTCCTAAATATGACAAGTATGACACCTTGAATATTGTTTTAAATTCACAAGCTTTCGGAGGCTTCCTCCTTCCTCAGGTGAACGATGTGAAAATCGAACATCGTTCACCTGAGGAAGGAGGAAGCCTCCGAAAGCTTGTGAATTTAAAATAAAATTGCTGGACTATAACTTGGTGTTGTAAAATTGTTTACAACCTTGAATATTGAAAGAGGATCCCTACAATTTCCCAGAGTAGGATCTCAACCATTATCATGTTAGGTAATACTCAGCCTTTGTGGAAGTTCCAATATAGAAATGTGAAATATGTTTAAGATGGTCGGGCCACACTAGGCCTCAAGAGAGCTTGCAGCAGGATACTGCGAAAGGCAACAAAGAGCCAAGCTCTGGCCTACTTGTGACTTTGCTACTTGTGGGTTATGTGGTCGGGCCATTCAAATATTTTTGGCAGTCAATCTGTCCCTGTCACATTTCCTGTTTTTCCACTGTTGGTTGTTTGGTTCTGCTGTTTATTTTTTCAGTAGTGCCGTGGTTACTTATGGGAATGCAATCTTATGGGAATGCAATAAGTGGGAATGCAATCTTATGGGAATGCAATAAGTGGCAATCAGGAAATATTTTGGCTATTACCAACATGGATTGCACTCCAAAGGATAAAGGTAATGCCACTACATATATTACAGAGATTAAACTTATAATTGCCACCAAAATAAAACCCTGGTATTACTATAGTACAATTTACTTTCATCTGTATTATTCTTGCAACTGCATCACATTGCCTTTAACCCTTAGTGTGCCACCGACCAGTTTATTCACCTCAGCACTGTTGAGTTGTGGAGCCATCAAATTGTTCACTCATCGATGCTGAGTGTCACAGTGACTTTCAAATTGATCTTCTGTGATGTGTTTCTGCAGTTGTTTTATTACCTATTTTACTCACCAGAACGTCTCTCTCTCGCTCTCGCTCTCTCCATTGTATATAAGGATCAGCTGGGTGTGGTTTCATTGAGGCCAGGTCAACAATAAGAGGTATTGAATAAGCAGACTGTCAGAAAATAAGTATTTTCTCAGCAAATAAAAATTCACAGACATCAAATAATATTCTGACTTACAGTCCCTCCTATGCAAACACTCTGGAAATTTTAAACCTTATCCTTCAATGTTATGAGAGGGCCCAGTCCCTCACTCCCTGCCTCCTAACATAAAAAGGTAACCAGCTGGTAGGCATGTGTGGGACTCCTTTGTTACTCCACAAACCTATCAGTGCAAAGTAAAAATGGATATATGGGGGCGACTTCAGTGTACTTTAAAACTAGATACATAGGAGACTACCAGACAGTAAATTATTAAGGAGACAGTAGCAGAACATTTGGATAAACATAATTTAATAGGACAAAGTCAGCATGGCTTTACGAAGGGGAAGTCATGTCTGACAAATTTGCTTGAGTTCTTTGAGGACATAACGTACAGGGTGGATAAAGGGGAACCAGTGGACGTAGTGTATTTAGACTTCCAGAAGGCATTCGACAAGGTGCCACATAAAAGATTATTGCTCAAGATAAAGAATCACTGGATTGGGGGTAATATTCTGGTATGGGTGGAGGATTGGTTATCTAACAGGAAGCAGAGAGTTGGGATAAATGGTTCATTCTCGGACTGGCAACCAGTAGTCAGTGGTGTTCCGCAGGGGTCGGTGCTGGGTCCCCAACTCTTATGGCAGAGCAAGCTCGAGGGGCCGATTGGCCTACTTCTGCTCCTATTTCTTATGTTCTCATGTTCTTATAAATGTCTTTTGGAGTTCCTTTGATGGTAATAAACTGCCAAGCTTTGCTCTCATATCAGTTGAAGTCAATTGTAAGGATACTGCTTGATAATCACAATTGGGTATCCAGTGTTCTCTTTTAATTACTGAGGTATGTCAGTGCTTGGTAATGGAATTGCTTTTTTCCCACTTTTCCCACGCCTTGTTGGCATCAAGCACTCCAAGGTCAGGTGTAGCACAGTTTGAACACAGTGTGAGGGTCCCTGTATGTTGGCACAACGATGTATCTTCTCCCACGCACCAACTATCGTTATGGCCTTTCTTACTAACACTGTCAATTGAATGCCAATTAGCATCAAATTTTGGGTGGTTTTGTACTATTCATTTATGCCAAAGCAACGGGGCTGAGACTGTTCAAGCACATTTCACTTAACACCTTCACAGGCTTCAGAGAGAGGAGACTTTCATCTGATCAGTCTCAAGTAGATTTGAACCCAGGTCTTAGAGATCAAAGGATTGAATTCTAATGTACTGCATCACCCAGTTTCTTTAGTAACATCTAGATTAAATCAGAATTGAACATTCAGCTAATCTGATCCCAAGACACTTTGAAAACCAGAGGGCCTAACAAGTGTGTCTGTTTTGGTGAAGTCAACTACAACATCCCTTATCAAACCTGCCAACATTTTCGTGAGAAATAAAGTATTATCCTCCTTATTTTTTTCAGAGAAAAAGCATTTTAAAACATTTTGATCAAATGAGAAGGCAACTGAGGCAAGTAATAGATCTGAAGGAAACATAAGTGGAAGTCCTTCGAGAAAGCTTGAGCTATTATTGTTCATTCAGCCATTTAAACTGTGTTTTTAAGAATTCAAATCTCCGCAACCTGTTTGCCACTAGTAGAAATGGAATAATGGAACAGGAAATTATGACATGTCTTTTAAGAAAGGACTGGATGCATTCCTGATAAGAAATCGGTAACAGGGCTATTAGGGCCTTGGCAAGGAACCTGATGGGTGGTGTGGATGGGTAGGCTACATGGGCCAATGGTTTTCTCCTTTCCAAAACACTGCTGTGTAAATGTGGAAAGAGATAGCTAATAAAAATATACTCAGAGAACATGGTCATTCATATTGGCACACAAAAAAACATGGACCTATTGGTCCAACCAGCCTGTCCCACACAGTTGTGATGCCTTATGCATCACAATACATACAAGAAAGAAAGACTTGCATTTATATAGCGCCTTTCATGACCTCAGGATGTCCCAAAGCGCTTTACAGCCAATGACGTGCTTTTGAATGTGTAGTCACTGTTGTAATGTATGAAACGCGGCAGACAATTTGCACACAGTAAGGTCCCACAAACAGCAGAGATAATGACCAGATGATCCGTTTCAGTGATG
Organism: Heptranchias perlo; assembly: GCF_035084215.1. Classification (NCBI taxonomy): domain Eukaryota; kingdom Metazoa; phylum Chordata; class Chondrichthyes; order Hexanchiformes; family Hexanchidae; genus Heptranchias; species Heptranchias perlo. Next base: position 15,188,816 of record NC_090360.1, read on the forward strand.
TTGGTTGAAGGTTAAATATCGGCCAGGACACCAGGGAGAACTCCCCTGTTCTTCATGGAAATAGTGCCATGGGATCTTTTACGTGCACCTGAGAGGGCAGACGGGGCCTCGGTTTAACGTCTCATCCGAAAGATGGCACCTCCGACAATGCAGCACTCCATCTGTACTGCACTGGAGTGTCAGCCTAGATTTCGTGCTGAAGTCTCTGGAGTGGGGCTTGTACTCACATACACTCCCCACCCCACACGGAGCCATGTAATCTGCTGAGAGAGGCGAGAAACAAGATTAAAAATCCAGACCAATTAGGGGGAAAAGAATCTGGAAAAGTCGTTTCCGACCCTCTTAGTCAATCGAAACTAGTCCAGGAGACCCTAAACCTAATTAACGTTATATATACAGGATGGGATTTCCCTTGCATGGATTGAGTCTGGTCTTGGTATTTTACCCTGATAACTATGCTTAATTAAATAGTAAAATATTCTTGTCGAATTTTATGAAAATATCTAATTCACAGAAACTCCCTTTTGTCTAGCTCGAGATATTCCTTAGCCAGAAATGAAGAGAATATTCCTTCATGAGATTTACAGCCCACGGAGTGGAGACCAAAATCATCCATTGACCATGGGATCGCTATAGTTTGGATCTTCAGAGTTACTGCCATTTCTGTCCAGCTAAACTGCTTGGGTAGAATGTGGCATTGACACTAAATGGAAGGAAATTCCACTCTTAAACATTAACATACCTACTGACATCAGTCTGCCTTAGAAAATTACCTCGCTGTGTGTGTCGTAGGCATTGACTGTGAGTGCGGAACTGAAAGAAGCAGGCTGGAAATGAACAAGCCTCAAGTGAAAAGGGAGATTAAAATTATCAGTTTTCCCTCCTAAAGAAACGGGGTTGTGGAACCAATTCTCAGCAAAAGCAGTTGGTGTTGCCTCAAACACTCCTTCAAAAAATAGAGTTTAAAATATCTAGCTGGGAATGGGATTGAAGGTTGTGGGGCTAAGTAAAGAGAGAGACGGCGAGGGTGCTCGGCATTCGGCAGCAGGTGGCCAGATCTACATGCCATGGGCAATGAGCAGGCTGCATATGCTCACATAGAAATGGGAGCCCATATACAAAAATATGTGAGACCCCCTTTCCCCACACACAGGGATTTAAGCCCCGTCCAACACAAGAATTCAAACCTCCCCGGGCTGCCTGTACTTCACATCATTATGCTCTTCACTTGCCGGCCTGGTCTAGTCCACTCCATCACCATCTGTTGCCCATATTGCTCACTCCTCACTGCGATTTCTGCTGTTCACTCTGCATCCACAGCCTTAGTTGTCGCCATCGCTGCCACCTCCCTGTCCACCATTGCCTCCGTATCCACCGAATCGTCTATATATATATATCGCTGCATCCCCTATACATCACCTCCTGTCCATCACCACCTCCGCGTACCCTCACCGCCTCCAGGTACCTCACCACCTTCTCACCACCTCCGGGTACCCTCAATGCTTCCTCACCACCTCCGCGTACCCTCAACGCCTCCTCACCACCTCTGCATACCCGCAATGCCTCCTCACCACCTCCACGTACCCTCATCTCCTCCGGGTACCTCACCACCTCTGTGTACCCTCACTGTCTCAGGGTACTCTCACTGCCTCCTCACTGTCTCCGTGTACCCTCACTGCTTCCACGTACCTCACCTCCTCCTCATTGCCTCCATGTACCTCATTGCCTCATGTACCTCACTGCCTCCATGTACCTCACTGCCTCCGTGTACCTCACTGCCTCCGTGTACCTCACTGCCTCCGTGTACCTCACTGCCTCCTTACCTCCTCCGTCTACCTCACTGCTTACGCGTACCCTCACTGCCTCTGGATACATCACCACCTCTGTGTACCTCACTGCCTCTGTGTACCTCACTGCCTCCTCACTGCCTCTGTGTACCTCACTGCCTCCTCACTGCCCCATGTACCTCACTGCTTACGAGTACCCTCACCGCCTCCGGGTACCGCACCACCTCTGCGTACCCTCACTGCCTCCACGTACCTCACCACCTCCTCACTGCCTCCGTGTACTTCACTGTTTCCACGTACCCTCACCGCCTCCAGGTACCTCTCCATGTACCTCACTGCCTCTGTGTACCTCACCGTCTCCATGTATCCTCACCACCTCCAGGTACCTCAATGCTGCTCAAAGTTTCATCACTTGGAAGCTTCAGGTTCAGCTCTTCCCAGGCCTGGAGGACTGTTTGGTTCACAAAGGCTACACGCTCATTGGTCTAAATCCACTAATCAGGGAGCAGCCTTTTCCGATCCTCTAGGCCTGAGTTGTTTGAAGAGTTGAGGCTGAGGAGAACTCACGGTTCCTTTCCTCTATGTGCACAAGCGTACAAAGAAGAAAGGAACCAACAAGGCCGGGTAAGAGGTGCTCATGGGCCAGATTCGGCCTGCAGGATACATCTTCGATACCCCCTCAATGAGACACACTGCTTCCTGTGCTGTGGGGACTGGGGTGAGAAGAGGGATGATCATTTGTGAAAGAGCAGCGGCCAGAAAACGGATGGACATTCTGGAGTTTTGTTTGATTACCTCTGGGGCTCACTGCGTATTTGCTCAAAACTTTCTCTCAGGGGGATTAATGAATGGGTTGATGTTCACGATAAGGTAGATTATACACAGTCTAAGGAAGGAATGTCTAACGGTGCTTTCCCACAGAGATGGAAAACCACTTCAAAGTGACTTAGGGCAGATGTAGACCAGCTGTGTTCGCTCCTAGTCAAGGATTGGTAAATGGAGCAGGCAAAAGAAAAAAAATAAATAAAACTTTATAGTCAAACATACATAGCACATGTGGCAAGGGATTGTAGAAATATTTCAGTAACTAATTAAATCCTGTGATGATTCCACTGAATATTTTTATCACACTTTGTCTTTGGCTGTAGTCCCTGCTCATATTATGAAAATGCCGGAGATTATTAACACTTGTCATCACATAAACATGTCTGGTTCTCAACATTCATGTGTGCACTGATGGAGTCTGCGTGGAACCAATTCTGTTGAGTGATCCAGGTGTGGGTAAGACTGTCACCATCTGAGGCTGGTTACCATGTGCCTCTAAATCCTGTTGTATTCAATGGGTTCTTGTGGCAGCTTCTGTAGTGCTGCACTGTACAATATACATGATAGACCATGGTCTGATAAGCATCCTTTCACCATGCACTGGGCTCCAGCATTTACAGCAGAGACTTAATCAGACCATGTGGCTTCTTAGATTTTCAAGCTTCTTTTCTTGTGACACATGTCATCACTCAACAATTCCAATAACACTTGTTCTGACGGAAACTGTCGACTGGTTAAACAATTCAATTCAGTTTACTGCCAGCAAAAGGTGAAAGAGCAATTTTAGCAACAACATGATTTAATTACAAAAATGCAAAGAGATGATACTATGACTTGTGCGCAGGATTGCTGCAGAGCAATACTCCAGTCTCTTCTGTCAATTATAAAATAAACTCTTCACTGCACTTTAGAGGGGATGTTTACTTCAAAGTACATGTTCATCGTAGGCCTGTTGTACTAGACAGCTTGAATTGATGCTAAGTGCTTTTTGACTTTGTACAACGCATGTGTAATTCAGATGTGAAACCACTTAACGTCCAGGGAAAAGGTGAGAGATTAGCTCCAGTACATTCAGCTCCACCCGCTGCAGTATACCTGCAGCTCAAAGTAAATCAAACATTAAAAAAAAAATTCAGTCAGCCTGTTGGAAAATCTTTGGGGGTGAAATTAATCTCGGGCGGTAGCGCAAAACAATCGGCCGCCCGACTTACACTCCGCCCGACTTACACTCCGCCCGACTTACACTCCGCCCGACTTACACTCCGCCCGACTTACACTCCGCCCGACTTACACTCCGCCCGACTTACACTCCGCCCGATTTACACTCCGCCCGATTTACACTCCGCCCGACTTTCTTTTTCATTGACTTCAAGACCAGCCCCTTTCAATTCCATTGTGAATCTTTTTCATGTAAGGTGATGGCTGACTGTCCTGTACTTTCAAGCATACGTGTATAGTGCTCCCTGATCAGAAAACAGAGCAGAGCTGGCAGTATAATTCAGATCTGCCAACTCTGCATCACCCTTAACAAGTATTGCTGGTTAGGACACATCTGGAGTACTGTGTAAAGTTCTGGGCACCGCCCCTTGGAAAGGATATATTGGCCTTGGAAGGAGTGTAGTGCAGATTCACCAGAATGTTACCAGGGCTCCAAGGGTTAGATAATGAGGAGAGATTACACAAACTAGGCTTGTATTTCCTGGAATATAGAAGGTTAAGGGGTGACTTGATTGAGGCTTTTAGGATTTTGAAAGGAATTGATAAGGTAGATAGAGAGAAACTTTTTCCGCTGGTGGGAGAGCCTAGGACAAGGGGGCATAACGTTAAAATCAGAGCCAGGCCATTCAGGAGAGAAGTTAGAAAACACTTCTTCATGCAAAGGGTGGTAGAAGTGTGGAATTCTCTCCCACAAAAAGCAGTAGATGCTAGCTCAATTAATAATATTAAATCTGAAATCGTTAGATTTATGCTAGCCAAGAGTATTAAGGGATATGGAACCAAGGCGGGTGGATGGAGTTAAGATGCAGATCAACCATGATCTCAATGAATGGTAGAACAGGCTCAAGGGGTTGAATGGCCTCCTCCTGTTCCTATGTTCCCATTGGCCTCAAATCAGTACTTACAGTAACAAGAACACCCATGCATATGTATAGGAGCTAATTATTGCAACATGTTTTAATTGCTCATATAATCAGCTCCATAAGTGTTGTAGGAATTCCTATTGCATTTCCAACTAATGTTCTCCAACTGATGTCCCCTGTTGCCAAACAGCCTGCCGACACGGTTCAGAAATAAATAACGGCCATTTGGGAAAAGTAGTGGAGAGCAGTCGGCACTATGGAACCGCACGCCACAGTCTTTGGGCCAGAAGAGGAGGAGAGGGAAGAAAAAGGGGAAAGAGATTTAAAAAAACATAGTTAACTGTTACCCAAATTCATCCGTACATAGAACTACATAGAATTTTACAGCACAGAAATAGGCCATTCAGCCCAACTGGTCTATGCCTATGTTTATGCTCCACACAAGCCTCCTCCTACCCTACTACATTGAACCCTATCATCATATAGCAAGTACCACATTCAAATAAAGAATTATCAGGATTGTTAAGTATTTTTTCCGCAATGCTATCTTTGCTTTAGCATAACGATTATTTTTTTGCTTTTATACTGCTATTTAAATCAGGAAACCCACAGAATAACAAGAGATACTGGGATTTATTTTACTTAGCAACACGGCTGACAAAATACTAAAACCCAAGGCACAAGGAACAGTAAACATACTCAGTCATACCATTGCTAATTAATGCCTTAGTATAAATTCACAGACACAGTTCATCGTACTGGCTAAAGGCCACTACTATGTATCTTTATAAAAAATTGCAAGACGGCTTTTTTAAAGGTAAGATTGCTTTGTAATTAGTTTTACAGCAGATGATAATTAGGTTAGTTCAGTAAATGGCGCTGCCTAGGTGCTATAAATTTCTCCATTAAATTATTTTCAGAGTTCCTGTCAGTCTGACATTTGCGATTCCAGAGTCATAGACTTATTGAATTAGGACAAGTGCCACTGTCATTTTGAAGGTCATTTACTTCCTCATTTAGATATATGGTGATTATTTTCCAGTCCAGTGAACTGTGTTACTTGCCAGTCAATTTAGTATTTTCTAATATGAGTAGAATATTGGTGTGTTGTATGTAACTGAGGCCCATTATCAGAATCCTCACAAGATCCAAAATGGTCTTTACTCTTATAATAATCATCTCCAACAATAAAATATCTAGGCATTGCTCAAAGCATGAAATGATAGGAGATGTATCTCTCTGTAACCACTCTTAATTCTGATAAATGCTTCTTTGAAATCTCTACTCCAGAGTACAGAGAATAGATGTGTGTGGAAGTATCAGAGCCTTGTATTTATGCAGTTGCAATTTCCTGGCCCACCACAGGGACATTGTCACTTGATTTAATGTTACACATTTGTCACCAGTCATCTGGCTTATTCTGAAAAAAAAAGCTTTGCAATTTTAAGCTTGAAGATGGTTACACCCCTATTGTTTATCCAACACAACTGTATCCATACAGACTGGTTCACTGTGACGATAATGCAAATTAATGAAGACAGGCTGAAACGTGTGTTTATTTTTACGTGTCAATGGGGAGTGTAGTCATTTAGCTCAAGGCTTTGGAAGACAATTGAGATGTAATGTTTCACTGGTGAGTGTCAGTGAAGAACAGTCACATCACATCACATCACTCTTATATTGCATCACACACATGAACTGGGCTCCGTTTGGTTCGAGTGTTTACAATTCGGATTCACATAATTTAGATGGAAAGGTGGCGATGAAAAATTAAAATAATTTTTCTATTGGTGTGGAGTCGCAATGCATTTGACAATTACATAGCAAAGTGAATTCAGCTCTCCTGGGCTCCTAGCTCGCTTAATGAGGGTGTGGGTTAGAAAATCAGTGTTGTAGCCCTATCTTCAACAGCGCTCCCATCCAAAGATGTGAAGGCCTTAGAGAGGGTGCAGAAGAGATTTACCAGAATGATTCCAGGGATGAGGGACTTTAGTTATGTGGATAGACTGGAGAAGCTGGGGTTGTTCTCCTTGGAACAGCGAAGGTTTTGCGAGGAGATTTGATAGAGGTATTCAAAATCATGAAGGGTCCATTCAGAGCAGATAGAGAGAAACTGTTCCCATTGGCGGAAGGGTCAAGAACCAGAGGAAATAGTAAACAATTTTACAACACCAAGTTATAGTCCAGCAATTTTATTTTAAATTCACAAGCTTTCGGAGGCTTCCTCCCAGCCCAATCACATATTTATCTAGGTCATTTGCCCTATTCCCTATTGTTTCATCAAAAAATGCCTTCACTTTGTGCTTTTGATGTTTTAACTGGGGTATTGTTGTAACAACAACCAGCATTTGCTATACTAAGAACAATTGTTTATGGGAAAGTAAAAAGCCTTTGGTTTAAACTTGCCTTTTTGCAGATTTCAGATATTTTCTAGCTGTGACAATGACAATTGTCATCCTTCTGTTCTTCGTGTCAGGCAGTCGCCTTTGTTACCCGGCCAAGGAGAGGCAAATTAATGAGACTTCCTGTCCCCAAGCCAAGCAAAATGTGCTGTGGATACAGTACGGCATATACAATGGAGCACGTATCGATGAAATTGTTCCCACAAGTGCCCAAACTGAATGTACATTCAACAAAATGAGATACAAGTGATAGTCCATGAGGAAATGATTCTCACATTTTACATGTGATGATTCATTCTGTGCTGTGTGTTTAGTTGCCCCTTGATTGTGTGTGTATATATATATATAAAAAAACTCAAATCTCATGAATATTTCTTGTGTGTCAGTATATTAATGTAATGAATTAATCATCTACAGAGGGGTGGATAGAATGGTTCTGAGCTGCACTTAAAGCTATCTGAGTGGAACGTTTAGCCCCATTTAAATTCGTGCCACAGTCCCCAAGCTTCATTCGTGCCTTGCTGAATGAAAACTTCAGCCAACAACAGTCACTCGTACAAAACAAGACTCAGATCTCCGACTGTCCCAAACTTAACCAATTCAGATTTCATTGTCATTCAAAACTCTTCTGATTTCTCCACTCATCTCTAACCACATAACAAAACACAACGCTTCTTATAGTGTCAATTTGGCAGCTTTTAAGGTTAACAAATTTGTCCCACTTTTCCAACTCGTCACACAGGGACTACTGAATTTGGCCTCCCATAAACTTTATCCGTGTAATCTCAGTTTAACAGTGTGGGAGGCAGCCTTAACAAGATACAGTCAAAAGACTGGTACAGTAAATAATAAACTGACAAAGGACGACTCCAAAGAATAGATCTAGCTTAAACCTTCTGTAATCCACACACTAGGGGTTAAAGTGCGAACCAGTTTGGACATGCACTAATTCATCAATCTTAGCAGATCAAACTTGCAGACTGATTAGAATCACTAAAATAATTCTTTCCTCTAGAAACCAATAGTGAAGTGAAAATCAAACTCCAAATTCTCAATTGAAAAAAAAACATATTAATTCAAGCATTTAAAAGCCATCTTGTTGGATATCTGTCTAAATTCACAGTCATAACCAATCACCCTTATAAGCTTACCAGCCTTTGCCTGCTGCCATTTAAAAAAAAAATTCCACTCCCTTCATCTCTTGATGGTGCTAACTCCTTGCTGAGGCATGAATCAGCCTCCGGTATTTCACCCAAATTGTCCATTATTTACCTATGTGCCTGGACAGTGATGTTGATTGGCCATGGGGGGCATCACTCATTATCCAATTACACACACTCTGAGCAGCGGTTGATGGAAAGCAATCTGGAGCAGGAACCCTGGCAGTTTTTGGTAGAGGGTAATTTGCTGGTCACTGTACTTTGTTAAGGGACTAATGTCACACCGCACCCTAACCCAGGGATAGTGAGGCTCATTTATAGTGCCCCTTACTGCAGCCCCAGCTGAAATCACATACCTGAGATTGAACCTAAGGCCTCCTGGTCTGTACAGCTCAGCTACTCACTAAATAAGCTTGTTGAGGTGTCAAGGGAGCATGCCTGTCTACTTCGCAGTACATTTCAGGCTGTGAGATAAAATGTTCATGAGAACACTCATCTTGTTATAAACCTCCAAAAGATTGTGTTATGATGAAGTTGTGACATCTGTATTGCAAATAATACATAACAAAGCACTAATTCTTCATAAAACATTTCACTTCATATCCCTGTAAGCTTGATTCTGTGGGTAGCATTCTCGCCTCTGGGTCAAAAGGTTGTGTGTTTGTGCCTCACACCAAGGCTTCAGCTCATTAACTAGGCTAACGCTCCAGTGGATTACTGAGGGGAGTTCTGCATTGCTGGAGGTGCTGTCCTTTGGATGAGATGCCACACTAAGATTTTTTCTGCTTCTTCAGGTGGACATTAAGCTGCTTTGTCGGGCTTGCTGCCTTGATGTGAAACTAAGGCCCCATCTGCATGTTCGTTACCCAAAACTGATTACCTGGTCATTTACATAGAATTACATAGAATTTACAGCACAGAAACAGGCCATTCAGCCCATGCCGGTGTTTATGCTCCACACAAACCTCCTCCCACCCTATTTCATCTCACCCTATCAACATATCCTTCTATTCCTTTCTCCCTCATGTACTTATCTAGCTTCACCTTAAATACATTTATGAGATGCATTTATCTCATCGCTGTTTGTGGGACCTCGCAAATTGGTGGCTGCGTTTGCCTCCAAAACAACACATTCCAAGTAATTCATGAGCTGTGAAGCACTTTGGGACACCCCGAGAAAGTGAAAGGCGCCATATAAATGCAAATTCGTTCTTTCTTTGTTTTACATTGGTCTCCAGCCACCAGCTCCTGCAGCATGAATCTCACACAGCCAGTGTTCATGTCAAAATAAAGCAAGCAGATTGTTTATAAAAATGGCAGCCATGGTCTTCCTTCCTCTCGGTGGTTTCCTGGAACCAGTAAAGGTGTCGCTGCAGCATTGGTGGTGAGATCATCGGACATACTGCTGTTCTTTCTACGGCGACACCGTGACTAAATGTTATGATGTCATGGCGCCGCACACGTGACATTGACCAACGTGATCCATGTGATCTCCTGGACTGGTGTCGATCGCCAGAGGGGATCAGAGAGGAATTTTCCAGAGTATTTTTTCCCTAATTGGCCCCTGGGGTTTTTTTCTTTGTTATTTTACCTCTCCCAGGAGATCACACGGCTGCGAGAGTTGGGGGGAGGGGAGGTCGGGGGGGGGTTGTGGGAAGAAGTATTTAGCCCATGACGGCCCGGCCACCATGGTGTGTGGGGTAGGCTTGATGGACCAGCTGGTCTTTTCCTGCCCGTCAATTTTATATGTACGTTCGTCTGTGTCACAGCTGGGTCAGGGCAAGCCCAGAATGGCAGTCCACCGTAGTTTATAGGGAGACCAGTCACACATTGAAAGAGTTAGCTCTCTCTCTCTCTCTCTCTCTCTCTTTCTCAAGGTCTGGATTGCAATATAAAAGCAGCTTCTAAGGCCACTTGGCACCATTAGAAGAACTGCAGCGAGTTCTCCCGGGTTCTGACCAGCATTCCAAAATCACTTAAAAACAACACAGATTAGCTGCCATCCAGCCCATGATATTTGTGGAATGTCATTGGTGGAAAATGGCTCCTGCATTTGCTTAGACAGTAACAGTAATTAATTGTGTGAAGTGCTTTGAGGTAATTTGCTGTGAGATGTACAATATAAACACACATATGATTATTGAGCTACCAAATAAGGATCATGTTAACTAGTACTGATCAAGAAACTGGAGGATATCATAGAATCCAAGCCATGGGTTGCCAGCATATGTGTTAATGCCTATGAGAGCTTGCTTTAAGGATAAGTCCTTGATTAAACATTTAACTGCTTAGTACTTAAAAATTAATTAAAGTAATTACTGTCTTTTCAAAACTTTGATTTACTATGTGTACCAGATGAGCATGGTTTACATAAGTTGTCTGTGATGGTGTACTTCAGAAGTATCCAAGTTATTTGTCTTCTTGGGCCACATGGGTGCTTGCTGTGGAGTCTCAGTGACCATTTATTAGGGTTGCTATGGTGAGTCAGAAGGTTGAGGGTTCAAGTCCCACTCCAGAGACTTGAGCACATAATACAGGTTGATACTCCCAATGCAGTACTGAGGGAATGCTCCACTGTTGGAGTTGCTAGGGTAGAAATTGGTCTTGGTAATGCAAAAAGGCCACGTGTTATTCAGTTCTATTGCAGTCAATGAATATCAGATGGGGATAAACCAGCCAGACTTCCTGTGCAGTGACCCCTGCTGGAAGGTGCAGACTAGATATTGGGTTTGCCCTTGATGCTTCCACAGTCAAATAACTTACTGATGCTCACTGTCTTAGGCTCAGATATGATAAGTGAACAGATGAGTGAGATACCAGAGACTGACTGGTACCTGTGGAACTGCACCCGAGCAACAGTTAGTGCCTCTGACAGAAGGGCAGAAAATTTGAGAAGTGTTTTGCTATTGGTCGACAGTGATATTTATCTGCACACTGTCACAGACATCAGACGTTTTCTAAGAAAACGTATTAAATAGAAAATAAAAATCTTATTTGTTGTTAAAAGTCCTCTAACTAAAAGCACAAATATGCAGAATTCTAGGCACCACTCACAGTACTGAACTCATGTCTTTTTTATTTGTACAACCACTCCATATGGTGACGGAAACACATGCTGTGATTGACACTTTAAAGGTTAAGGCAGTTTCCTTGAACTCAGTTGTACCCTCACTGGGAGCACTACCGGACATAGTCTGAATTTTACAGTTGAATCTGGCTTTATGCTACAGATCTGACACTTTCATTTCCGCCGCTGAAGATTTCATTTTAAACCGAAAATTAGAATGTTGCAGCCGCTGATCAAAAATGGTTTCAGTGAGAGAGAAATTACATTCATATAGCGCCTTTCATGACCCCAGGACGCCCCAAAGGGCTTTACAGTCAATGAAGCACTTATGAAATGTAGTCACCATTGTAATGTAGGAAACGCAACAGCCAATTTACACACAGCAAGCTCCCACAAACAGCAGTGAGATAATGACCAGATAATCTGTTTTTTTTTAAAAAGTGATGTTGGTTGAGGGATAAATATTGGCCAGGATACTAGGGAGAACTCCCCTGCTCTTCTTCAAACAGTGCCATGGGATCTTTTACATCCACCTAAGACGGCAAACAGGTCCTTGGGTTAACATCTCATCCAAAAGACAGCACCTCCAACAGTGCAGCACTCAACTGGTGTACCAAAGCCTGAATTATGTGTTCAAGACTGGGACTTGAACCCACAACCTTCATAAACTCAAAGGCAAGAGTGCTACCAACATGGGTAACAGTGTGGCAATTTATTCCACAGGCAGGCAGCCCAGCACTTGGGATTTGATTTGCTTTTACCTTGCTGGTACCAAACTGCAATGTTCTCAGATGTCTATCTGTGGCTAACATTGGTTCAGTTGCATTGAAATCAAGCAGGATTGCTTTGATGCTTCTTACATCCAGTTACTGGGAACAAGTTTCAATTTATTCACGTCAACTGAGCAAACACTAAAAAGGGTTGATAGTTTATAAAAATATATTTCAGCCTCTCGTCGTTGGAGCCGCAGCAGTTTTAACAGAAGTCATATGGCAGCAAATAGCATTAAAAATTCAGCACCTCTGAAGTAACATCTGGCAAAGGAAAGTCCACTCCCTACAGGGGGAAATTGGTGCCATGGCAACAGGAAAAAAAAAAGCTCCAACAAAGAGTCAGAGTGCACCCAGCAGGCACGGAGCAAGAGAGATTCCTGAATGTTCTTAACTTCCTGTGTAAAGAGATGTGGATGTAACACAAAAAAAAGTTGTTTCACCCTTGCTACGACTATAAAGGCAAAGGTTAGGCAGGTCAGTACCCTCCGTGTGTCCACCTTGTCTGTGTGACAGTATTTACACTGTCAGAATGGACACAGTTAATGCTTGAAAGAGTTTTTTTTGTCTGGTCCAAACTGCCGGTTTTAAGGTCCCAAAGACGTGTGAACATATGCTGCCCGGTCATTTCTATATCCCAGTTGTGTCACGTGCTGCGTTAAGAAAGAACTTACCTTTATATAGAGCCTTTCATCACCTCAGGATGTCCCAAAGAGCTTCACAGCCAATGAGGTACTTTTGGAGTGCAGTCACTGTTCTAATGTAGTCAAACATGGCAGCCATTTTGCGCACAGCAAGCTCCCACAAACAGCACTAAGGTAAATGGCCAGATCATGTGTTTTAGTGGTGTTATCTTTTTTGACCAGGACACTGGGAGAACTCCCCCTGCTCTTCTTCAAATGGAATCTTTTACGCCCATTTAAGAGGGCAGACGGTGCCAGTTAAATCCAAAAGACCACCCTTCTGAAAGTACAGCACTCCTCCTGTACTTTGCTGAAGTGTCAGCCTAGATTATCTCATCAAGTCTCTGGAATGGGACTTAAACCCACAACTCGTTGACTCAGAAGCGAGAGTGTTACCACTGAGCCGAGGCTGACACTTTAAAATGTAGCTGCACTAAAGGGCTGACTTTACTAATGCCCGCTTCTGCCAGGGAGCACGCCCGCCACTGATCCGTACCTGGAGGTCGCAAGCGTTCCCCATGATTTCCCGATATGCGCTTACCAGAAAGCGAGGCTCTGCTCTGGGGATGCACATTCATAAAATCGGCCCTTAAATGTAACGATGCAGATATTGGAATTAGAAGAAAGAAGAAAGACTTGCATTTATATAGCGCCTTTCACAACCTCAGGATATCCCAAAGCGCTTTACAGCCAATGAAGTACTTTTGAAGTGTAGTCACTGTTGCGCACAGCAAGCTCCCACAAAGACCAACGTGATAATGACCAGATAATCTGTTTTAGTGATGTTGGCTGAGGGATAAATATTGGCCAGGACACCAGGGAGAACTCCCCTGCTCTTCTTTGAAATAGTGCTATGGAATCTCTTACGTCCACCTGAGAGGGCAGACAGGGCCTCGGTCTCAGTTTAACGTCTCATCCGAAAGACGGCACCTCCGACAATGCAGCACTCCCTCAGTACTGGTACTGGAGTATCAGCCTAGATATTGCGCTCAAGTCTCTGGATTGGGGGCTTGAAGCTACAACCTTCTGACTCATAGGCTAGAGTGCTACCATGGGCCACGGCTGACATTTATGCAATGGAGATACACTTACACTAAAACCAAAGAGCCTGTTGAAGTAGGTGAGGTAAACAGTACAGCGCTACTTACACCATCGATACTTATCCCGGACAGCTGCCTATATCTGGCGCAAAGCATTTGCCATCACCATAGTCGTCAAACACAAAGGCACCGTTTAAATGTATTAAGCGCGCCGACTATTTTGGCCAGTTTCAAGCAACTGTTTGCACCTCGTTAAAGTGCGATTACCTCAGAGATGCATTAAGTCCTTTCATGAGTTCTGTGACGTGGATCAGACAGCTCCTCTGCCTCCTGTCCCTCTGGCACCTCCTCCGGCTGCCGTGGGCCCCTCTTGCCGTCTGACTTGCCCGCTCCGGTCACCAGGTTAAAGCACGGATTTCTTGGGCAGGAGCAGGGCTTGGATGTCGGGCAGCACCCCCACCCCCCTCCCCACCAGTTGATGGCGACACTCCCCCGAAGTTTGCCGAGCTCCTCCTCAATGCGGATGGCGAGCTGCCGGTGACGGGGATTTAAAAATTTCGTGGTCACGCTGTCCACCACGTATATAGCGGGCAAATCACGTTGACACCAACGTGCCTGCTATAAGCAGTGGGGACTGTATTTGTGGCATCTTATTTATGTCAAGTTTTGGTTCCCTGCATTCTTGCTCGTGAGGTATTCTTGAAAGAGGAAAGAAATGGGATTAGAGTAAATAGTTCCAGCTGAAGAAGAATTCCACCGATGTTACAGTGGATGATCGGGAGAAGCCCTCGGGGAAATTTTACCCCTAATGGACTACATGAGCTTTAAAACCTTATGTACCACTAATTGAAGGACGAAGAGTCTGATCACAAAACAGCGAGGAACAACTGGTACAAAAACTAGCACTTAGATCTTAAAACAATTAGTTAATGGGCAACTCCTCTTCCCCAGGCTGCTAGACTCCCATCCAGATGTTTGTGGTTACAAGCCACAGAGCAGCCCACGACTCGAACACATTAACTAATGCAAGGAGCAAGTCTAAGTGCCCCTCCTCATGATGCTGGCACACTAGAGGGCAAATTTACTGAGTCCCACACTCCCCGATTGGAGCTGCACTTTGAAGGGATTGTGGGTTTGCAGAATCAGCTCTGCAGTGTTGTGGTCCAAGTGGTGGGGAAAGGCCAGTCATGTTGGTTCTTTGAACCATGCTCCCTTTGATCAGGACTCCTGCTGGTAGAACAGGATGAGTGGATTTACCCTAGTATCTGTGTGGGGCAGGTGGAGGGTAAAACTGCCGGTCGACCCACTCCACTGTAAACTGTTTAAGATGATCAAAGGGAGTTGATAGGGTAGATAGAGAGAAACTATTTCCTGTGGTGAGGGAATCCAGAACAAGGGGGCATAACCTTAAAATTAGAGCTAGGGTGATGTCAGGAAGCACTTCTTCACACAAAGGATAGCGGAAATTTTTGTTAGGCAAGTGCATTAAGGGTTACAGAATCAAGGCAGGTAGATGGAGTTAAGATACAAATTAGCCATGATCTGTTTGAATGGCGGAACAGGCTCGAGGGGCCAAATGGCCTACTTCTCTTCCAATGTAACCGATCTCCTGCAGAGTGACACTGAGGGCAGCCACAAGGGGCCCCCTGTGGGGACAGAATACAGACTAGGTACAGCTATTGGATCTTAGGGGTCCACTCACAAGAAAAATTGAAAACGAAGAGGGCTCAAAAAGATCTGAGACTGTACGCCGTGAGTTGCTGTGATCTGGAATGCACTGCCCGAGAGGGTGGTGGAAGCAGATTCAATAGTAACTTTCAAAAGGGAATTGGATAAATAATTGAAGGGAAAACATCTGCAGGGCTAAGGAGAAAGAGCGGGGGAGTGGGACCAATTGGATAGCTCTTTCAAAGAGGCGGCGCAGGCACGATGGGCCGAATAGCCTCTTTCTGTTCCATATGATTCTATATACCATTCAGCATCAAACTCTCTTTCCAAAGTTCTGATGAGGGGTCTAATGCTGAAATCATAACTCCTCTGTTCTCCTCACAGATGCTGACTGACCTGCTGAGCGTATCCTGCACTTTCTGATTTGTTTTCGTTTACGATTTCCAGCACCTGCAGTTTTTTTGCGTTTCTCTTTTCCTTGCCTTTCTCTTTTTCTGTCTCCCTTTTTCACTTCGCGTCCTGGCTGGGGCTTTTGGATTTTGCAAGCCTTTCTTCTTGCTTTATCTCCCAGATGGTACAACACAGCCAGATACATTGAAGGAGCTTTGCTCTGCATCTAACTGTGCCATACCTGGCCTGGGAACTTGATGGTGGGAGTTGTAATGTTGTGATTGTTTAGATGTGGAGATGCTGGTGATGGACTGGGGTGGACAAATGTAAGGAATCTTACAACACCAGGTTATAGTCCAACAATTTTATTTTAAAATCACAAGCTTTCGGAGATTATCCCCTTCGTCAGGTGAATGAGTCCACTTCACATGTCTATGTTGATTGTGTATGGAACCAGGGTCTGGGAACAAACCAGATCTTTTGTATCAAAGGAATAGTGACAATTAACACAGGAAAATGAACCACGTTAAATAAATGAAACCACCAATTGCTGCATTGTCCTATACAATATTTATCAAAAATAAATGTAGGGGGGAAATATAATGGGGCCTAAAGGCAACATTACTGTGCGCATTTTTCAGGTGTAAAACGGGCGTAACGATAACCAATTCAGCAGGGCAAAGGCCAGCGCCTTATCTGCGTGAGCATTCGAGTCACTGATAAATTGGTCGGGCCTTTTTGTTAGGTGGTCCTGAAGGCCGCCTGAAATGAACTCAGGCCTCATTTCAAGATTGAAATAATGTCTAAAACAATTCAAAT
The DNA here is from genome assembly GCF_035084215.1 of Heptranchias perlo. NCBI lineage: Eukaryota > Metazoa > Chordata > Chondrichthyes > Hexanchiformes > Hexanchidae > Heptranchias > Heptranchias perlo. Next base: position 15,205,508 of record NC_090360.1, read on the forward strand.
CTTCCACTAGTACTTTTTATGGGGACTGGCCTGTGTTAAATTCACTGTATAGACCTGGGCCTGGTGTTTCCTCCACATTGGTACCCAGAGACACGTGCAATTGAGGCAAAAATCAAATGCGCGGCCTAAAATTTGGTGGAATTTTGGATGTGACTTACGCCCGGATGTGACTACCCCCAAATTGCCTCAGCCTTTTACGATTGTCTATCGATCCCGCCAGCCGAACACAGCTCCGCCCATAAAACTGTCCCCACCCCCAAATTACACAGCCTTATATGCGAGTTTCCTGCAAAGGCGCTTGTTCGGAGGCTCTCTTCAAATTACCACCAGATCTTCAGGCGCAGCAGGAAATAAAGTCATTTCTCTGGTGTTTTATTGTGATTTTTTTAAGCATTTAAAAGAAGAAATTATCCTCACTGAGACCTGTTCTGTATTTTCTGTTTCTTTCAATGGATTTTTATGATATCAGTATACGTCACATTCAAATTTGAAAAGCTTCCCCGAGTGCAGGTTCGTAAACATGTACATGAATGATGGTTAAATGAGTTGAAACTTTAATTTTCATACTTAAAGAAGAAATATAAGGTGTGGATTCAGCACTTCTCTTGGGCTCCGATTGTTTACACCGATTTTACGTTCGGGCGTATTCTAATGACAACTGCAGGAAATTTGAGCGTAACTTGACATCAGCAGAATGGGCACGGGAATGGGCCCATTTTTGGGTCTAACTTTCAGGTTGGTCCCCTCCCCTCACCCCCCCCCCCCCAATTTGTAATAATACTGTAACACATTTTGTGTAGGTTGATGAACACTGTTGACTTTCATTTTAAAATTCCTTTTCGATGGGATAATGCGCCAAAGAAACTGCAAACTCTGCAGTTTGTCAACATGGGCTGCTTTTAGAAGAAAAACGAAAGCCAGCTTTCTCATAAACTTCAAAGAATCCAAAATGATTTTTGTGAACACATGTTATTAATTATGACTTACAGCCTTCGAAACCTTGACGTTTTCGAACCTCCAGTAATATTCTTTTTGAAAACAGCATTTCTCCGCAAAGCTTTTCGAGAAAAAAAAAAATTGTTGAGTTGTGGTGAGAAGAAACATGTACTGACCAGGTCTCAAAATGGAACCAGCTGAAGCAGTTTAATGGAAACAAGTTTTGCTCCATTCAAGCTCAGATCCTGCAAGCTGCTAGAGTTTTTTTTTTCAATAGCTTAATGGAAACTCAAAGAAGCTCAGCCAAGTTTTTAACTTTACTATTGAGCTGAACAGTTTAGTGGTCTGGATTTGACAGGACCATTGCAGGCATTAATAGGCATTTTTCATAGATACATGATTTTTTTCATCGCTGTTGAGCTGATATCTTTTAAATCTTTTAGGTCTGTTTAATGGGGAAGTGTGAATTATGTAGACTAACGATTGGGCTGGGGGTAGTTAATGCAAAGAAAAACAGATTAGCCGGGAGCGAGTTCTTGCCCTCTGACACATGCGAGTGCTTTAAATGATGCCATACGTTCACACACAAGCCTTGTGTTACAGCCGACATGCTCCCAATCTTCTATTTTTAACAGTATGCACACTTCGCACTTTTCCCCTGAATGCTGGAGCTTACCGTCTGAATTTTACTGATCTTCCAACATACCCTCATTTTAATAGAGAACCCCCTCATTTCTGGACAATCAGATGCATATAACCTAAGCTCACACTCCAGTGGAGTTCTGAGGGAGCGCTGCATGGTCAGAGGTGCCGTCTTTCGGATGAGAATTAAACTGAGGCCCTGTGTGCCCTCTCAGGTGGATCCCATGACGCTATCTGAAAAAGAGCAGAGGAGTTCTCCCCGGTGTCCTGGCCAATATTTATCCCTCAACCAACATCAATAAAATAGATTATCCGATCATGATCACATTGCTGTTTGTGGGAGCTTGCTGTGCGCAAATTGGCTGCCGCGTTTCCTACATTACAACAGTGTCTACACTTCAAAAGTACTTCATTGGTTGTAAAGTGCTTTGGGACGTCCAATGGTCTTGAAAGGCCCTTTAGAAATGCAATTTCCTTCTTTCTTTTAATTTATGTAAACTTAGCTCGTTACTTAGTTTGCTGGTTTATTTTATTTTGATTGGAACAAATTAACAGTTTGTAACAGCCCAAAATTTCCCAGGACCTAAAACCACCCTACAAATCCAGCCAGTGCAGCTACAACTCACACCTTTGGTCCAGGGCTGAGTCTTCCATCTTGTTAATCTTACCTCAGGTTTGAAGACATTTCAGTGCTTTTTCAATACCACTGTCAATCTCCTCTTCCTGACAACTGCATCATTACCATTGTTCTTGCCAAGTTTTGCCATGCGGGTTTGTACCACATGGCTAGAAATAGATTTAACATTTTTAACCGGGTTTTGATGTTAAAACTGGGTTTTACTGGAAATTAAAATTGATGGTTTCCTGGAATAAAAAATGCAATCCCACTCATAGATGCATTTAAAGGGAAGCTGTATAAGTACTCGAGGGAGAAAGGAATAGAAGGATATGTTGATAGGGTGAGATGAAGCAGGGTGGGAGGGGACTCGAGTGGATGGCCTGTTTCTGTGCTGTAAATTTTGTGTGATTTGATTACAATAGACATGCAAGTACGGCACAAACTGGACTTTAAATTACACCACAAACCACACAAGCAAAATTTGAGCTATTTGTGAACTCCAGATTGCATCACGCCTCACCACTCCCTCCAACTCAACTCTTACATTACATAATATGGAACAGTTTGGTTATGCCCAGATTTAACACGATGGAAAAGTCCACCAGTGGACAAATTACCCAATAGCAAGTTACTGAGGGCCCCTGGTCATTAAGTAGATTGACAGGATAGACAGCTTACCATGGTGGCCATGATGGTGAGAGTTCTCGTGTACAAACATTGTGCCTTTAACAAAAAGGGACTGCGATACGAGAATGTGTTTGACAGCGGAAACCACACAGCCACTGGATGTGATCTATATTCATTATAAACACTTCAAAAGCTGGGTTTAGATCATTTTCTTTCTAATAATAGGAACATAGGAACATAGGAACAGGAGTAGGCCATTCAGCCCCTCGTGCTTGCTCCGTCATTTGATAAGATCATGGCTGATCTATGATCTAACTCCATATACCCACCTTTGGCCCATATCCCTTAATACCTTTGGTTGCCAAAAAGCTATCAATCTCAGATTTAAATTTAGCAATTGAGCTAGTATCAATTGCCGTTTGCGGAAGAGAGTTCCAAACTTCTACCACCCTTTGTGTGTAGAAATGTTTTCTAATCTCGCTCCTGAAAGATCTGGCTCTAATTTTTAGACTGTGCCCCCTACTCCTAGAATCCCCAACCAGCGGAAATAGTTACTCTCTATCCACCCTATCTGTTCCCCTTAATATCTTATAAACTTCGATCAGATCACCCCTTAACCTTCGAAACTCCAGAGAATGCAACCTCAAGTTGTGTAATCTCGCCTCGTAACTTAACGCTTGAAGTCCGGGTATCATTCTAGTAAACCTACGCTGCACTCCCTCCAAGGCCAATATGTCCTTCCGAAGGCTCTCTGATCTTAAGCTCAGTGCCAGTTAGGCCAGAGGGCTGATCGAGGAATGTTAATTTAGCACTAACGTGGGATAGTACGGTATGGTTTATTATATTTTTCTCTCATTCATAAGGACGGATTTGAAGTTAAGTGAGTTTTGGTTGTAATTGTTACTCTGTATGCTCACTTTCTGACTGTAGAATACAGCAGCTTAATGTTCTCTCATCTCACCAAAGATTTCACATGAGGGCACATGTGAAAGACATAACAGTCAGTTCAGATCGCAAAGGGGTGCTATTGTTATGCTTACCCTTGGGTTATGCTATCATATAATTAGATATTGGACAGTGTAGGCACACTCCTGAACATATGATGCAGAGACTGCTTATGGGAGTGACCAACACCGCTGGACCCAAGAGAACATCTAAGGCAGACACAAACTTCATAAAACACACACTATTCTCGGACTACAAGGACAGGCAGGAAACCTGTTTTAAGGAGAGCTCTGCCAATGCCACTTTTGATCTTGACCCAGGAGGTGTACAAAAGACTCCAATTATCACAACTCCCCAGTACTGCTCACCTCAAATCAGCAACTGATGGTGTGGAGGATTGTGGGATCACCGATATCCTGAACCGTTATTGTTCATCCGTTAGTACAACAATAAACTGCACGAAAATGCTTTTTCATTTACAGAGTGAGAGTTACAAAGGGTCTTTTTGAAAATGAAGATAGAATTGGACAGATTCTTTCTAAAACAGAGTGAGAATAAGACAAATCCTTTATAAAATTGAGTGAGGGTTTGGTAGGGCCTTTATAAGACAGAATGAGAGTTGGACAGACCCTTTATAAAACAGGAGTGAGAGTTGGATAGGCTCTTTATAAAACAGGAGTGAGAGTTGGATAGGCTCTTTATAAAACAGGAGTGAGAGTTGGATAGGCTCTTTATAAAACAGGAGTGAGAGTTGGATAGGCTCTTTATAAAACAGGAGTGAGAGTTGGATAGGCTCTTTATAAAACAGGAGTGAGAGTTGGACAGGCTCTTTATAAGACAGAATGAGAGTTGGACAGACCCTTTATAAAACAGGAGTGAGAGTTGGATAGGCTCTTTATAAAACAGGAGTGAGAGTTGGATAGGCTCTTTATAAAACAGGAGTGAGAGTTGGATAGGCTCTTTATAAAACAGGAGTGAGAGTTGGATAGGCTCTTTATAAAACAGGAGTGAGATTTGGATAGGCTCTTTATAAAACAGGAGTGAGATTTGGATAGGCCCTTTATAAATAGAGGGAGCATTTGATAGGCACTATACAAAACAGAATGAGAGTTTCACACACCCTTTATAAACCAATGAGAGTTGGACAGGCCCTTTATAAAGCAGAATGAATCAGCAAAACCCTTTGTTACACAAACTAAATCAGATAGAGCAGAATAAGAGTTGCACAGGCCCCTTATAAAATCTAATGAACCAGATAGACCATTTATAAAACAGTGAGTGGGACAGGCCTTTCCACTGAAAACATCTGCTAATAATTTTCATTCTATTCTTAAACGATTAGGAATGATACACTTGGCCATGTTTTGTAATGTTAAATTACTAAGGGTTAATGTACAACCTTAATTGAAAACACATTAGAGTAATGCCATACCATCTGAAACCACAAACCCCAACATCAGCAAAAAAGAACAAAGCTAACTTTTGTCCGCATTCTCTTCCTGTTTATCCAAACTTTATTTGATCATCTGCATGTACATGATTGTAGAAAACAAAATTCTATTGAGGTACAATCGCTGGATGTGATCCCCGGTCAAAATAAAAGCAGTCCATAGCTGCCTAGCAGAACCAAATCAAATATCAGCTATATATATATTTTAAAAATGGGCTCTTTTCTACCCATTTACAATGTGTATGAAGGATAGGTTAAATCCATGGTGACAATATGATGGTACATTCAATAGTATCAAATTCTCACTGCCCTTTTATGCTAATTGAAGTGACAAAAAAATACAAGTCTGACAATTTACACAATGAAGATTATTGTCAAATTGCAATCCGAATTTTAAACCCTACATATATTGTTATTTCCAAACTGTGAGCAAAAGCTTTACTGTAAATATTTGCACTTCATGTCCCCACATCCGAAACTACCATTTGAACATCTGTTGCTGTTGTAAATCAGGAACTTTGTTGTATAATTTGTGGCCGTTTCCTTGGCTAAGCGCCTTTTGGAATGAGCCCCTGAAGGACACGTCCAACCCTAGTGATTTTCAGATCCCAGCAGGCTGCCTCTCGTGAACCTAGCTTGCTGCAGGACATATTCCAAAACAGCTCAAAGAAAAAATTAGAATTGGTTCCGACACCTCATGTACTGTGGAACTTCACCGTCCTAAAGACGTAGGAGAACTTTCTCCCTCTCCAAAAATGCTCAAAGAATCCCTATAAATGCATCTGTTCGTCAACACAACAAAGTGTGAAGCTTGAGTCAAAACAAGCAACTCTTGCTCTAACAGAGCTGAGTAAATAAACTGATCAAATGACTGGATTAGAACTTTTAACTTGTTTTTAATCTTTGTCCTTGATCGCTGTATACTTATCATGCAAGACATTGAGTATCGATGTATCAACCTCTTGAAGTAGGTAATGTGAGTCTCAATGAAGCTGGTTTCTCTTAAGCTTCAAGATCCAATTGTTTTGCATGTACTGCCATTCAGAAGGAGTTCCACTTACATGCATCGTATTATTCTGAGAGCAGGTACCGCCAACTGCTTGTTCACTGGGCAGGACTATTGTTGGTGAGTTTAGGTAATGAGGCCATCAGTGTCACACCATCCACAGTCAAGTCAGAAATTCTCAACACCTACTCCCCCGTAAACCCTGTAAAAATACATTTCCCAGAACGGCCAGCTCCAGTATGTGTGAATTAATGTGAATAGAAAATGTTCCATTGCATAAAGTCATAATTTCCAATAAAATTCCAATAATGCTTAAAAATTAGAATTTCATTCAACTTTTTCCATTGTACAATTGCCAAGATTTTGCATCTGGACCAGTTCAAATGAACGCACGTTACTACAGAAATGGTGGAGAAATGAATGTAAATGTAATAGTGCAGCAGGAAACTTTCTGAGCAGGTATTTCTTCAGCCAATATATCCTTCACTGGAGGCCGTTTTGTCTTTATGGAATCCATCATCATCGATCTCCCACTCGCAGTTATTATTTCAACCTTCAACAGACCAACTGTAGACTCTGCCCCATGAATCACCAACAAACAGTTTAGCATGATTCCTGTGAGGAAAAAGCCAGAGACTTTTAACAATTTCTTAACTCATCAAGGTGAAGGATGGCAGTATAGCACAAAGTATCTCTTTTATTTTCACTTCAAGCACCAACGTGTAGGCCGGGATTTGTGTGCCCTTTATTCCAACAGTAACCCCAGAGAAACACCCTTTACTGCATCTTGGATCTCAGTTATTTTTTCATTTAGACCTTCCATTCTATACTGCCTCCACTGCGGAGCTGTTCAAAATAAGAAGCTTATTCAGGGCAGGACCATTCATTGAGAAACTGTATTGAGACAAGCAGGACTAATTCACTGAAAAAAAAATGTGACCAAGCCCTGCCAAAAACGCTGCATTTTTGAATTGCTGTAAATAACTGGCTGTACCTTCAATTCTAAACTTCAATATGCTTTGATAAGTCAAACAAATTCAAGAAACACCAATTACAGCGTTGTGAACAATCAAAGTTATACTTCACTTGGAAAAATTTAGACTCTTCCCAGCAGATTTCTAAATGGCGATAAACCTTCTCCACTAATTGTATACAGGACATGGGATGCAGAACTGACAGGAACAATGCGCAGTCCCTGAGTTGCTGTGTAATTGTGATCTCCCGTTCGGATGTGTGCCCTCTGCTGAGCATTAAAAGAACAAGCACGTTACCTGGAGATGGCCAGCGCTGTGACTGCAGGATTCCGTTTGTTTTGTTTTCCTGAAAGCGCATCGTTTCTGCTCAGCTCTCGACAAAGGACAGCGTTTCGTTCCCATCTGTAACCTGCTGTGGAGGATTATTAAAAGCCGTGGTCATTACTTCAGGGAGACGTGCCAGTCAAGTAGATGTCTTTTTAATGGCAAACAGGTAGTGCTCGCAGTAAACATCCAGGGTTAATTTCTGCCTGTCCGGTAATGTGAGGGGATGTCCCAATTTAATTAAATTTTAATCGTGATGTTCAGCGAAGCTGAGCTCTAATCAGGAATTCAGATTTGTGCATTATTAAATGCCTTCTAACTTGCAAGGTTAGGTCAGCAGTGACTCATCCTTGGTTGAATGTGCCCAACATCTCTGTGCTATCGATCTCCATGGCTAAACAAACAAAAGTAGTCAGTGAAATAATAACAGCCAGAGCAGCTATTTTCCTGTTTTGAGCTACTGGAAGGTATGCAATTATAATTTAAGCCATTATTACCCACAACAATGGGGAAATTACTACTTAATTCCCAGCCACATAACATTGCGTAAGGTATTTAAAGCCTATAATTGCCACTTATTTTCTGTTTGTTAAAGGAAATACAGGGTTTACAGACATGGTGACGCAATGAAATTGTCAGCACTCACAAAGCTATCGTGTTTGGCACCGAGTTTTCATCGGTGGATACAGATTTTAAATTTCATATTATTTATTTAGACCCATTTTTCAAGTTCTTCCCTCTGCAACATGCACCATTCACCAACCAACAGGATGACTGGACAACCCACTTCACCAGGCCTCTGCCAATGTTGCTCCTGAGGAGACTCTGTCTGGTATTCCTCCCTCCTCTGTGGAGAAGTGTCCAGTACCCCACTTGATGCCCTGAGCTGAGGGGGATGCCTGAGAGCAGGTGCTATCTGGGACATCTGGGAACTCCGCAACAATGCACTGTACCATGATCTGGTCTGCTGATAACAGATTTAAGGGAATGGGAACCGTTTAGTGCAGTGAGCACATGGTTCACGGTTTGATCCCTGGCTGATGTTGAGTTTGCTGATCTCAGCTGGGACAGCAGCGGACGATAGGCCTGTGGGCTACCGAAAGGGGGAATAAAATCAGTCAGGATTGCCACTCCTGGGACCCACTCTTCGTATTTCGACATTGAATGAGGACAAGGTCGGCTTTGACTGTGATGCCCTTTGTAGTTGAACAGTCTGCTGAAAGTCCCTATCTAAAATGGTCTCGGAGGTGAAGTATTGGAGGGCTGTTGCGGCATGTGGAAGGATACCTGAACATATATTGCTACCTTCCAGAAAGGAGGGGAGAGAGAGAAAATATTGGGGGTTAGATGTGTGTCAAACACTTCTCAATGTAGTGCTCTGTAAGTACCGGTCACTTTTGATACAACGATACTGGATGAGTGCTGGACATCATGTAGAAACATGCGAGGCAAGTCCAAGCCTTCCTAAAGCTGGTTCCAACATCGTAAATGGATGCCATTTGAGTCAGGCAGAAACAGGAATACCAAAGCAGTTCCTAGAGGTTTAATGTAGTTCTGCTGGGGCGCACAGTGTGACTATTTTCCTTATGTATCAAGAGGGCAAGGTGCAGTCATCAGGAAGGAAACTCAAGCGTAAACATTGGTAAACAAACGCAAAGAATTCAGGTCACACTTCTCCATCTGCTACGTGAATGGAGGTATAACCCACTTAAAATAGAAAGGGTTACCATCTCCATTAAAAAGGGGTCAGAGAAATATTATACGAGTGGGTCAAGTGTTCGGATCATAGGAATTGGCGAAAAAAGACCAAGGTCCATCTGGTTCGCCTCCTACCATCCTGGTCATCACATGATACAACAATAATGGAGCTGTTGACTAATCATGGCAATCAACCTCTATCAATTAGTCTACAACAGACCCAGACATGACTCGAGGAAAACCCCAGTGGTGGAGAACTTTGGGAACCACAGGTCCAGAGTCATCTGTTCCTCCCAAGCATGTTACACTTACCACATGGCATATCGCAAATTACTAATATATTGTATCCCAAAATGTTATTTTCTGAACGCAATCTATCTAATTTGCTTTTGAATGAATTAATACTAACTGCTTCCACTGTCTCCCTAGGGAGTCTGTTCCATAGATTGACCACTCGCTCACTGAAATAATGGCCCCGATATTTATCGGGAGGGAGGCCCAAAACGGCCGAAGAACCTGGCAATGCCGAGGTCCTGCCGCACTTAACGGTAGGACCTCGTTAGAATTTTTTGGATCCGTTTCCCACCTGGCAGCCGGACAAATTGACAGCCTGGCTGGCGGCTGGGAGGGAAAACCAGAAGCAGAAGGCCACAACCGCGGACCCTTGGGGACAGTCCCCGGCAATAGGTCGGACATCGCGGCCAGGATAGGGGGGTGGCGTGGTGGGGTGGAGAAGAGAGGACATCATGGCAGGGGGGAGAGAGAGGACGTCGGGGCTGGAGGGGGGAGCTCGGCGATCGGAGGGGGGGAAAAGAAAGGCCGCGATCGACAGAGGGGAGACTGACGGCTTCCTTGAGGGGCTGTGGGAATCACTCCTGATCCTCCTGGCCCTTAAGGAGCGTTGAAAAAGACACTCACCCTATGGAGCCAGCAGCCCCCGTCTCCCTTTCACTGCCCCGTTTCCCAATCCATGGGTACCATTTCGTGCATTTGACGGTTTAACCCCCCTCTCCCCCTGACCCTCTCCCGCCCATTGTGGGGGGCAGGGGTAATATCGAGGCCAATGTTTCTGCAGATTAGTTTTAAATTTACCCCCCTTCAAGCACAGGCCGTGTCCTTTGGTTCTACTGTGCTGGGGAAGGTGAGATAGCTTTTCATGATCTACATTACCAAGTTAGACCCACCATCACCAGTAACAATACCTACTCCTATATAATTGTTGTTTGCTTTGTCTCCATCAAAAGATGATTTTAGAATCGTTCTATTTACAGATGTGCTCCCAATAATCTGACAGATGCAATATGTTTTAGCTATTTGCCAGTGGGGCTCTGTGCTGTTTGTTCAATTTCCCAGCATGCTTCCGTTCAGTCACTTCTGATTTATAATTGATGGATTTTCCCACTGTGCTCTTTCAATAGACCAACTAGTGTTGCAACCTAAAATGAATATATAAATTTTTATGCTGTAATTCGCCATTTATTTTTGAAACACAATGAACTTCCTCTGTGCTGGTTGATGGGATTTAACCTCAGAGGTTAGGCTGAGGGTCAGTAAGATTTTGTTTTTTCCCGACAGCTCCTCTCTTAAAAGTGCTCATCCCTGTTGGGTTATGGTTCCATGGCATCAGCAGCCACCTGGTACCTCACTTGAGTGTGTGTGAGCCTAGATTGAGTCTAGCAGCAGGCTATTCTACTGTGGAGGACAACCCCCTCCCACCCACCACTTTCCGAGGTGGCGGGGGGGAGGGGGGGTGGCATTTAATTGTGATCAGAACTGGCTGATTTTGTTCTCCCTAACCTGGAGACAGGGAGGCCATTGTAGCTCCCAACTGAGATCAGCATAGACCAGGAATTGAACCTGGCATCTTCTGGTCCAAATGTGTTCTTTGTCCCCAATTACAAAATGGAAAGTTGGAGCTGATTGAGGTTCCTACTGATGATCTGCAGGAATAGTGACGGCTAAACTGAAATTCACAGGTTCAATGACAAGCCCTTTATTCATTCCACTTTATTTAATTGTTATTTAGATTTTCCCTTTGATAGGTCCTCACTCCTGATTCCCATCTCGCTACATGTCCTTGTTCATCTGGAAAGCTGGGATGGCCTGATCAGGAGAACTGCTTTAGTGAGGACTGCGGGTCCCAGACAGACTGCACTGCTCCCTCTGATTCATTCAATGCTCTTTCCCATTAATCAGTCATGGATGAGACTCAAACTTGACACTTACTTCTGAATCCCACTGCTACTATTAACAAGGTTTCTTCAATCCACATAAGCAATTGGACATATTACATGTCGTCTCCATAAATACATTTTACAGTTTACTTAAAGAACAACCTCCAAAGGAGGAAATGCTGGCTGCAATATTTCTCTTTGTAGCATACATTTCCCAGGTGCTGCCAAGCGGAAATGGGGCGGGGACCTGATCTGCCAAGTGTCTTCCCCCTTTACGCTATCCCAGGATTTTCAGGGCTTCTCTAGATGGCGAGAGGAGGACCTGCCCCTGTGGTAGGTGTAGGCCCAGCACTGAAATGTTAATGAGGCTGGTGGGGAGGTTCTTGGCCCTCCTGCCTCATTTTCCTTCCAGTGCCACCTATGGGTGCCCACTTCCCGTGGCAGCCCAGGAAGTTGGTGCTGCGCCTTGCCCTAGGACACCCCTCAGAATGGAGGGTTCGGCAAAAACAGCAACAATAACTAGCATTTCTGCAGCGCTTTTAACGTAGGAAAACCTCCTGAGGCGCTTCACAGGAGTGCAATCAGACATAAATTGGCACAGAGCCAAAGGAGACATTAGGACTGGTGCTCAAATGCTTGGTCAAAGAGGTAGGTTTTAAGCAGCATCTTAAAGGAGGAGAGAGAGGTGGTGAGGCGAAGAAGTTTCGGGAGGGAATTCCAGAGCTTAGGGTCTAGACGGCTGAAGGCACGGTCGCCAATGGTGGGGCGAAGGAAGTGGGAAAGGGCAAGAAGAACCCTATAGGTAAGATTGCGGTTACCATTTTCGGGAACCCAGAAGATCTTTGGGCCTTGGGGCTTCGGACTTTGCTCTCCAACAGGAGACCCTAAGGCCAGCAGCTCGGCCTGCAACTGTGCTCGTGGTTCCGCCCGCAATTCCTGGCATTAGGCACTGCAGAGGCCGAGCCTGTGTCAGAGGTCAACCAGGCCTCGCTAATGGCTCTGTCCACCATATTTAGACACAAAGCAGGCAAAGGGGGAGGGGCAATATCAGGGCAAGAAACAATTTCCATCAGAATTTAATTTTATATCTATATATGGTATGACAAAAAAAAATCCTACTTGAAGCTTTGATTATTGCATCAGAAAAGTTTAAATCAACATTTTTCAAATTCAACTACGTGATAGACAGCATTAAACAGTTAGAAAAAGCAGCTTTCAACATCTTTATTCAGAAAGCTGCAGAGAACACTCAGTACTTGAAGGACAAAAGCAGTCTGTGATATGGAAGTGTTGCCATGCAAACCATTGAGTTGTCTGCAAGCATTCCACTCCTGAGCACTTGCGTTAACTAGGGAGACGCTCTGTGGAGGAAGAGCTACTTGATACGTTCTGGTTATTATGCCTCTGTGGGGCTAATAAAGCATGCACTACTTAAATATTACCATTCTTTTCTGAAGCAGGCACCATGTGCTGAGGTGAGGCTGGTCGTCCATCATTCTTGGTGACTTGCACTTTTGTATACTCTGTCTTCCATAGCTGTAAGTAGAAAATAGACCAGAGTTTTATAAAATTTCACCTCATGATTTGCAAGAAAAAACAAACAACTCCGCACTAGATAAACACAAAAGAAACAAGCGAACTGCTTGGCCTGAATGGCACTTTTGAGCTGTTATGCAGCATACCTTTCTTGCAGAGAAATCTAATTTGGATGAGCTCTGTAAACTTGAGCTCATCCAAAACTCTGCTGCCCCTATCCTAACTCGCACCAAGTCCCGATCACCCATCACCGCTGTGCTCACTGACCAGCATTGGCTCCCAGTCCGGCAACGCCTCGATTTTAAAATTCTCATCCTTGTTTTCAAATTCCTCCATGGTCTTGCCCCACCCTATCGCTGTAATCTCCTCCAGCCCTACAACCCTCCGAGATCTCTGCACTCCTCCAATCCTGGCCTCTTGCGCTTCCCCATCTGTCATCACTCCACCATTGGCGGCCGTGTCTTCAGCTGCCTAGGCCCTAAGCTCTGGAATTCCCTCCCTAAACCTCTCCGACTCTCTATCTCTCTCTTCTCTTGTAAGACGCTTCTTAAAATCTTCCTCTTTGACCAAGCTTTTGGTCACCTGTCCTAATATTTCCTTATGTGGCTCGGTGTCAAATTTTGTTTGATAACATCCCTGGGACATTTTACGACATTAAAGGCGCTATATAAATGCAAGTTGTTGTTGTTGGCCCATGAATGAACCAAGGTCGAAGAGAAGAGAGGAGATGAGCTGAATTATAAAGCAGGGACACCATTCTTGGGTTTTAAAAGCCTGAGGATTTTGGAAGAAAAGACTGAGGGAGGGAAGCAGTTCCATGGTTCTTGAGATCTACAGAAAGACATGGGGACAATGCAATAAATCATCATTTTAAGACAGAGAGGATGAAGAGGAGAGGAAAAATGTATATCATAAGTCTCGTCTTCAACACCTGCGACTGAAGGAATGTGCCTGTCAACTTAATCTCTGTCACCCGTTCAATGAGGAGCTCGACACTGGGGTAAAATTCCAGATGGGCACAATCAGAATGGAAAATTCAGAGATGTTACACAAAGAAATGTAAACTGTCCAAGTCAGCTGTTTAACTCTTCAATGCGTGGACATTTTTAAATACTTAGTGCTTACATAAACTGGAATAAAGCAATTGCAAGGAAGTCTAATAAAACATGTACTTCGGGTTATGCTGTGTTCTCAGGGAAAGGTAAAACAATTCCAAATATTGCTCATTAAGGGATCATAAGAAATGAAATCCATTACCTATTTGTCAAACATACCAGCAACATAAAAGGTTTCAAGTATTGTTCTTATCATTTAAATTTTACAAATGAGGAAGATAAATGCAATATAGAAAGATAGCTATGGGCTGTATATGGTTCCCACAGTGTCTCTCCGATGTAAACGATCCTGTTTTAGAAAAAGGGAATATGTTGTAAATGGATATAGAAAGCCGCAGGGGGAAAGGTAACTAATGCAGCAGTTGTTTGCATTGTGCAGCTGGACTGCAAAACATAGTGCCGAGGGTGAAATAAGCCAAAGGCCTGCACACTGATTATAATCTCATTTTCTCCTGTGATGTTCTTTGCTAAAAGTAATAGCTTCCCTCCTGCCCTAAAGGCACTGGCTCATACTGGTTCCATGGGTGCTGGCATGGACCTCTGCTTCCTTGCGTCCAGGTGTCGCTGAATGTCAGTCAGGAGTGAGAACCTTGGCTGATTTTCCATCCCCCCATTTCCCCAACCCCGTCCCCATCCCATCCCCCGTCCCGTCCCGCCCATGTCCAACTGCTGCCCTGGTTCGGCACAGACTAGGGATGGACCCTGGGGCCTTGCTGGTCCGTATGGATCAGTACCACACTAAGGGCTGCATTAACCCGATGCTGAGTTTTGTGTGACGGGGCACAGATCGGGAATTTAGGACTGGGGGTCAGGCACCCGATTTGCGACCTGCATGATTTTCATCCACTTTTGTGAAATCAGCAGTTTCTGGACAATTAGTGTTGCAATGTAGGGAATTGCAGCAGCCAATTTCCACAAACAGAAGTGAGATAAAAATCTGTACAATCTGTTTTAGTGGTTTTGGTTGAGGTATAGATATTGGCCAGAACACCAGGAGAACTCCAAGGCTACCATGGGATCTTTTACATCCACCCGAGAGGGCAGTTTAACATCTCATCCAAAAGACAGCACCTCCGACAGTGCAGCACTCCCTCAATACAGCGCTGGAGGGTCAGTCTGGATTATATACTCAAGTCTCCATAGTGGGACTTGAACCCACAACCTTCTGACTAAAAAGCAAACGTGCTACCAACTGAGCCACAGCTGACATTGGTGCAAATAGCAAATGATTAGCACCCTTGAGTTAATCTGAACATTATGCACTTCAATCCAACAATTACAATTGGTGATTAGTGAAGCAACACTCAACATTGTTGTACGACATTCCTTTGTTCATTATTTTAGTCGAGGCATTAACAAAATAAACAGTGCAATTGCATTAAAATAGCAGAGGAATATCATAAAAAGACATTAATAAGAACGACAGCCCTCAGGCTATCACCTTTTTCCTTCCATTTGCTGATGTTTAAGGCTCGTTCCAAAGGCTGTTCAGCACAGGCCGGATCTCTCAGAAGCTTTCATCCTGTCCCAGACCATTAGGGTAGGATTCTGCACTTCAGCATTCCTGACTAACATTACGAGTGCTTATTTTGAAATTCTGCACACCCGGGCCTTGATTTTCCGACCACGGCAATTGTAATAGTCACCAATAAATCCAATCAGTCACTAGTAAATCCAATAAGGAATTCAGGAGAAACTTCTTTACCAGAGAGTGGTGATAATGTGGAACACGCTGTCACATGGAGTGGTTGAGGCGAATAGCACAGATGCATTTAAGGGGAAGCTACATAAACACATGAGGGAGAAAGGAAGAGGAGGTTATGCTGATAGGGTGAGATGAAGAAGAGTGAGAGGAGGCTCATGTAAACACTGGCGTGGACCAAATGGTTTCTGTGCTGTAAATTCCATGTAATTCTATGTAAATTAAACAGGTCATTTCTTTTGAAAAGCAGTTCACAAACTGCCAGCCTTTACCTGCTGCTGGCTATTGGTGACACTTACTCGTAAAACGCCGTCAGCACATCCTGTTACAACAACATTACGAGAGTCCCATTCATGCACTTCTGTGAAACAGCAACACAGAATCTCATCCGTCGGCTCTGAGGATGTGTTAATACTTGTGATGGCTTGCCCGTTGATAGTCCACAGGTACAGGTGTGTTCCTGCACAGGAGACGATGTCGCCCTGAAATAATAAAGCAGTGAATGGTGAGCTCACTAAATACCACTGGACTGTACGTCCAGATCTACAGTGTGTTAGGGTGCAGGAGCAATCTTGGCTTCCAGTTTCCTGCCCTTCCCTCCTGAAGGTGTGACTCTTGTTGCAGTACAGCTCCATGGGTTTGGTACTCCTCCCAGACTCCAGCGTTCTGCCAATATCTCGGCCAAGTGGTACTTGCAGTTTTGAAATTTGCAATTGACCCCCAGCCTCAACAGCTTTTTGGGGGGAGAGAGTTCCAGATTTCCACCACCCTTTGTGTGAAGAAGTGCTTCCTGACATCATCCCTGAACGGCCTAGCTCTAATTTTAAGGTTATGCCCCCTTGTTCTGGACTCCCCCACCAGAGGAAATAGTTTCTCTCTCTCTCTCTACCCTATCAAATCCTTTAATTGTCTTAAACACCTCAATTAAAATCACCCCTAAATCTTCTATACTCAAGGGAGTACAAGCCCAGTCTATGCAACCTCATAATTTAACCCGGGCAGCCCTTAAAAATGCTGCCCACTGATTTAAACTGCATTTGAACTGGCGGAACGACCAAGCTGTTTGCTTATTCATGACAAAGATCTTATAACTCACGTGCACTGATACTGCTAGTGAAGGTGGGTCTTTGATGTGAATTAAATAATATTCCTGCTGCTGTAATATGGCTAAAAGTACAGCATAATCACACATCAGATGGGATCAGTTCAGATCATTCCAACTACATTTTCCACCACAATGCAGGGGGGCTGGGGGATCTTCAGAGTCCCCAAAGTGTTGATCTTATGCATGCGATAAACCGAAGCTTTGGGCACAACACTGAAGATGAGTACAATCCAAAGAGCAAAAGAAAGAATAACTTTCTTCTAAATATAAGATAGTCACTAATTAATCCAATAGGGAATTCAGGAGAAACTTCCTTACCCAGAGAGTGGTAAAAATTTGAGACTTGCTATCACAAGGAGTAGTTGAGCTGAATATCATAGATGCATTTAAGGGGAAGCTAGAAATGCAGATGAAGGAGAAAGGAATAGATGAAGAGGAGTGGGAGAAGGCTCGTGTGGAGCATAAACGCCGGCATAGACCAATTGGGCCGAATGGCCTGTTTCTGTGCTGTAGACTCGATGTAACTCTTTGTAATCCTATGTAATAAGGTGTGCAATGAGAAAAGTCTGACACAAGATTTTATCCTGCAAAAATTCTGATGGATAATAAAGGTTTCAATATGCCTATTGCAGTTTCATCACGTAAAACTGTATCTGAAACCGACTGCAAGTGGAGTGATGCCAATCCCAGATTTGATGGGAGAGTTTGGCAGCCATGCCATTTGTCCTCATTTTTGCATGAATGGTGTTTTTGATAGAATCGAAAAACTGTAAAAGAATGGCAGACTGCTGTAGTCTAAGCCCCTTCCCTTTTCCTTTTTATTGAGACTTTTGAAATGTTTTCTGTTTCTATGCTAAACAACTTTCTTGCTTGTTAACTGTAAATTCTTGACAAAGACAGTGTCCTGGCACTAACAGGGTCTCTGTGGTCATTGGCCCCCGGATTAGAAATCTTAGATTTTGGTCTTTGTTTCGGTCCTCTCGAAACTCATAAGCAGCCAATGTGGGACTAGGGCAGATAAGCCCATAATGTGAGACAAATAGCTGGAGTGTCTACTCAATAACCACAAGATGGAATAACTGCCCACAATACCAGATACAATTACAATGAGGTAACTATGATGAGGGACAGATGCTGTCCATGACGTGGATGGTTTGTACTGTTGACTCTAATTTTAAAGATACATGACCCCGGTGTCAGCTGTGGTTCAGTTGGTATCACGCTCGCTTCTGAAGGTTGTGGGTTCAAGTCCCACTCCAAAGACTTGAGCTCATCACCCAGGTTGACCCTCCAGCGCTATACTGAATGAGTGCTGCACTGTCGGAGGTGCTGTCTTTTGGATGAGATGTTAAATCAAGGCCCCGTTTGCCCTCTCAGGTGGACGTAAAAGATCCCATGGCACTATTCGAAGAAGAGCAGGGGAGTTTATCCACGGTGTCCTGACTAATATTTATCCCTCAACCAACATCACTAAACAACAGATGATCTGGTCATTCAATTCATTGCTGTTTCTGGGATCTTACTGTGCACAAATTGGCTGCTGTGTTTCCTACATTACAACAGTGACTATACTTCAAAAAGTACTTCATTAGCTGTAAAGTGCTTTGGGACGTCCTGAGGTCATGAAAGCAAGTCTTTGTTTTTTTAGTATCCTTTGTAATAATGAACAACCAACTAACGTATTGAATCAGCATCTGCAGAGACCCTGTCTGTCTTACCCCATTATACCCCAAAGGACAGCCACCACTATCAGGACTCCTTGGAGACAGAGGTGGCATCACTGACAGGAAATTGCTGTCTGCAACCAGGAGCAACTCCATTGATTGCAACAGGTGCCATCCACTTTGGACCTCTTTGCGAGACTGATCCTGACTGTCTGACACCAGGAAAGCAAACAACCGTTTGTATATGCACAGCATATGTTTATGAATATACATTAGTAAATCTCTCACAATGTAGGACTCCCTCAGTACTGCACTGAAGTGTCAGCCTAAATTCTATGCTTCAATCCGAGAGCTACGACCTTACTAAGTCAGAGGCAAGACTACTACCATTAAGCCAAGCTGTTTTCCAGTCTATTTTACATAGATGGGACCTAATGCAAACTTATTAGTAACTATAATAATGTCTTCCTATATCGTTGCTGGGTCAATATCCTAAAATTCCCTACCCAACACCATTGTGCGAGCACCATCACCACAAGGACTGCATTAGTTCAAGGAGAAGACCCCTCACATGGGGCAGCTAGGGATGGGCAATAAAGCAGAAAGTGTCACCCACATCTCATCAACAAATGTATATTAAAAAAGACCTAGTCTGACTCTGACTGGTGTGAGTTTGAAAAGCAACACTATCATTTATTAACTGTATTGCAAAGTCTCAACACCTCCAGAGCAACGTAACAACTACACTTTTTAAGATACAGAATTTCATTTGTACAGGATTAGTACTTTCAGCTTTATTTCTGTTGATTTTGATAACATTTTACAATACTCACAGACAAAATCTATTTTTTAAGTAACAACATTAAATGGTGGAATATATAGAGGCTGTGTTCTGAGACATTCAAGGTTTGAGGGACACTCCAAGTTGACTAACCTGCCGTTCAGTCAAATACCAACGATTTCCTACCCATGAGCACACTCAAAGACAAAATGGCTGACAGAGGACAGGGACTGAAAAGATTGTCTTGCTTTAATTTTTTTTTAAAAGGGCGACAGCTCACTCTGACATGTGGGGGATGGGGCAATGAGATCGTGCATGGCTGAAAATATTGGGATCAAAGGCCCAGTTGGAGGTTCTGAGGTTTGGGAATGGAGGAGCAGCCAAACCCGAAGTCCTTGGGAGAAGAAAGGCCCATCTGAGGGAAAGTTGCTTTGGATATCGGGAGACAGGATGGCCGAGATTATTGATAAGTTTTGTGATTTTTTTTGTTCTTCTTACCAGTTGAATTTTTAACACTATAATTTAGGGAGATATAATGGAGTAAGAAGGCAACTAGATTAGCCAGGTGGAGCTGTAATGATGAACACTGGCTGGAATATAAAAGCCCTCCGTTGTCATTTACTTTCTCATGGCTAGAGACAGCTGGCCACCTTGTTGGATGTTTTGAACTGAAATACATTAGCTCATTGAAAGTGATGAGATTGATAGGTTTTTGTTAGGCAAAGGGTATTAAGAGTTACGGAACCATGGCAGCTAGATGGAGTTAAGATACAGATCAGCCATGATCTAATTGAATGGCGGAACAGGCTCGAGGGGCTGAATGGTCTACTTCCATTTCTGTGTTCTTATGTTTGTGCCAGCTGTCGGAGGCTGGGGCAAGGTAACAGGTGCGTGCCTCTTGGTCTGCGCATGTAACGCTCTGCCTTCCCCATGTCCATGGTGGCAAGAGTAGGCACTGAGAACGTGTCCCTGCCATCGTGAAGAGAGATATGGGGGGGGGGGGCGGGGAGGGTGAATTCCCTCAGTTCTCCCACTTCGCCACCGTAACTTGTGCGTAAGTTTGACGGGAGCCTGTTTACGTGTAAGGTTTCCGTAGGAGAAGTGGCACTGAAATTCATCCCATGACGTTGCACCTCCCTCCCCCACCTCCTCATCCAGTAAAAGATTCAGGTCGTTAAAGTTAATCAGCCATCTTACAACTGATCGGCTGACAGAATTAAAATCACTGGTATCACAACCATGATTTTAATGTTTTACATTTTGAATTTGCTGATTTTAGATCACCCAATTTTTATGACACTTGAACGAATCAAACACAGAACCAATTTCCGTTGGCTGACTTATGAATCCGCCAATCCTGGGTGAAACGCAACTAAAATAAGATCATCCCATTAATCCTTAGTGAAATAACAAAAGCAAGGCCATTCCCATCTCTGACACTACAAACAGGGTAATAAACTTTAGGCAGCTCTAAATATTTTTAAATTGCAAAAGATTATACTCTCCACAATATCATAAATTTTTATTACAGTATAATTTGCAGTCGAGGATATTACTCAGCTTTAAATGGCTCCTGTGGCAATAAAACATCATAAGAACAAGACAACCACACTCTGCTCACAACAGGAGAGGAAAAAAATCTCTAAACAGTTTAACGTTATCACAAGTAGTACTTGCAGCAATATTATTCCGTGTAATAACATATATCACGCAAACAGCCAGCCCCGCTACTTCCCCCATTGTGTAGCTCTTCAGGTGTTGCCAAACATCATCGTTAGCTCTCAACCTCAATGCCCTCTCTACTGCACTCCCAATCTGCTACATCCTTCTACCGGCCGTTAGACCTCTCATCCCCAGCCTCGACTCCCATAAATTCCCAACACTCCACCTCCACTGCATCACGGTTCCAACCACGTCACTGCACTCAGTGGACAAGTCCGCTTGTTTCCTTGGTGGCAGATTAGGCCACTTTAATGTCCTTCACGGCAGTGAATGCTTCAGATCGTAGCCTGTGTATATTCATACGTGTAGCCACCATTTGATTCTGTGCAACTTTCGGAACTCTTAACATTGTAATCGCCTAAAGTCTTGATTCTTTTAGGAACAACCTCATTGTCTATTCAAATAAAGTCTATCTAAATAATTCAAAATTATGCGTAGGGCACGGATCTGGCTCCCAGTGAGCCAACATGTATCGGCCCATTTTATACGCCACTGCTGGTGTCAGTTTGATGCCTAAGAAGATGCCTCAACCAGGAGTGGAGCGTTAAAAGCCGCAGTGGGTATAACAGAAGATTTTGGTCAGCGTTACACAGCTTAGTTTTGAGCCTTGTCTATCTCGCAATCGGGTAATGGTGTAAAAGTTAACAGCGTTCTGTTTTGAGGATGCCAGGATGAAACACAAAGGGCAAATTCACCGACCTCACCATCCCCTGTGGGGAAGCCACGCTCAAAGGGAGCTCCAGTAGGAAACATAGAAAATAGGAGCAAGAGTAGGCCATTCGGCCCTTCGAGCCTGCTCCACCATTCAAAATGATCATGGCTGATCGTCTAACTCAGTACCCTGTTCTCGCTTTTTCCCCATATCCCTTGAGAATTAAGAAATATATCTATCTCCTTCTTGAATACATCTAATGGCTTGGCCTCCACTGCCTTCTGTAGTAGAGAATTCCACAGGTTCACCACCCTCTGAGTGAAGAAATTTCTCCTCATCTCGGTTCTAAATGGCATACCCCGTATCCTGAGACTGTGACCCCTGGTTCTGGACTCCCCAGCCATCTAGAACATCCTCCCTGCATCTAGTCTGTCTAGTCCTGTTAGAATTTTATATGTTTCGATGAGATCATCTCTCATTCTTCTAAACTCTAGTGAATATAGGCCTAGTTGACCCAATCTCTCCTCATACGTCAGTCCTGCCATCCCAGGAATCAGTATGGTAAACCTTTGTTGCACTCCCTCCAATGGCAAGGACATCCTTCCTCAGATAAGGAGACCAAAACTGCTCACAATACTCCAGATGTGGTCTCACCAAGGCCCTGTAAGACACCCCTGTTCCTGTACTCAAATCGTCTTGCAATGAACGCCAACATACCATTCCCCTTCCTAACTGCTTACTGCACCTGAATGGAGATAGGATAGGGTGAAGACACCCTATAAATACACTGAAGGAGAACCATCATCAGACAAGGGAAGTGATGGGATCCATTCTCATCTTCCTGAAAAGGAATAATTCCTCAAAACTGGTCGTATGTGCATGTAAAAAAACAAATCACGCACATTGTGCATACCCACACGTGTGCACACCCACACGCGTGCACATCCGCACACATGATGAGCATATGAAAACAAAGAAATATCAACATTATAACAAACAGCATTGAGTTAATTTTGTGAGACTGAAGGGTAATATTTGTTCTTACTCTTGATTTAGACTGAGGCTGCCAAGTTGCAGGCCACTTGCACAGTGCTACTTGGCAACTTTGTTCCAATTCGAGAGATAAAAACAGTCATCAAGCAAAACCCCAGGGCGAAAGCAGTGACCTCCCAGTGATCGCAGATACTTGTCATTTCTGTTGCTATTTGTTTGGTGTGGGCAGTGGTGTACGTTGGACTAAGCTCTGGTAAAGGTGATTTACAATAGCGACAAGTGATTTATAACAATATTTGCATTTATTGTCCCACCTTACCAAAGCATCTTTGAAATGCAGTAACTTGTGTTATTCTAAGGCAGCACTGTTCCACCAACAGCAATAAAATCAACCTGTTTTTTTTTGTTGGTTTAGGGTGAAGGAGGAATATTGGCCAAGAAACTGGGAGAATTGCACCACGGGAACCTTCACATCTGAAGAGGCAGACGGCTGTTCAGTCTAACATCTCATTCCAGGGACAGCATCTCCAACAATGTAGCACATTGTCCTGGACTGCAGTTTCAACGGAGATTGTGACCGTTAAACGCCCAGTATGGAGCTAGCAACCTCCTGGCCTAGAAGGACAGTGCTAACCCACTGCGCTGACCAATTCATTCCCTCTCTCCCCTCATCTTTGAAAGGTTGTGAATTACACTGATATAGCCTCCAATATCAAGTGGTAATTTCTCATGTGAGAGTCTAGGCTGAGTGTAGGAAACGTTCGGAGAAATTAACACCAAACCCGATTCTCTCCTCACTTGTGCGCTTTCCACTAGGAGCAACTGGATATTTATCAAGTGTGAGAACCCTGGTTGATTAACCCCCTTTTCTGGCCGAGTGGCGCTGAGGCCAATTCCAGTTTCCCACAACAACCTGAGCTGAGATCAGCTAACTCTGCATCGATCAAACCTGGCAGCTTCCTGGTATACAAGACTCAGCATCGCAGTTCTTCCAAATGGCTCTGCACGTTTACCCAGTCGATAAGCACTTCATACAGACCAGGAAAATCCCAGGTTCAATCCCCAATCTTTCCCTGAGTGAGCCAATCGCAGCTGGGTCTGAGTAGGGACATTAGAACTGATCTCAGAAAGCCCTGGGGTCCAGATGGGAGAAATCAGCAGGGTTCTTGCTCCTGATGGCTACCCACTGACCCCTGCTGCAAGCAGACATATGTGGAGCTTAAGTGAGGCCAGGATCAGGCTCGGCTCTGATGCGCTGTGGTCAATACAGCCTGCCGACACTAAACGCTAAGGATTAGGTCAGAATACCGGCCACTTCTGCGAGGTTCCGTAAGGTGCCTGTGGACATGTACTCCAACAGGCGGTCAGTGCCTTCTGCAGAGATGGAGAAGGACTTTGGAGCATTTCCTTACCATAAAGACGCTATATTAATGCAAGTTATTGTTGTTGAGAGAAACGTTGGTGAGAAGGTGTTAAAAAAGACTTACAAGGATGATACCAGAACTGAGAGGATATACTTATCGGGAAAGGCTAGGGCTCTTTTTTCTAGAAAAGAGAAGGCTGAGAGGTGACCTAATAAACATCTTTAAAATCATGAAGGGGTTTGATAGGGTAGACCTAGAGAAGATGTTTCCACTTGTGGGAGAGACCAAAACTAGGGGTCATAAATACAAGGTAGTCACCAATAAATCCAATAGGGAATTCAGGAGAATCTTCTTTACTCTAAGAGTGGTTAGAATGTGGAACTTGCTACCACAAGGAGTCGTTGAGGCAAATAGCATAGATGCATTTAAGGGGAAGCTAGATAAGCACATGAGGGAGAAAAGAAAAGAAAGATATGCTGATAGGGCTAGATGAAGTGAAGTAGGGTGGCGGAGGCTCGCGTGGAGCATAGGTGCTGGCACAGATCAGTCGGGCCGAATGACCTGTTTCTGTGCTGTAATTCTATGTAAAGAAAGACTCAGCATCACACCTCATGGTGTATTCACCCAATGAAAACCATGAGGCCTCTTTCTTCATTCATTGTTGAAGAAGTGTTCCGTTGTTTGCAATTAAATGTAAAAGGACTAAAATAATAGACTTTTATAAAAACATTGTTAGTTGGTTACATTCATTTAGTTGATATTCAAGCATTTGATTCTCCTTCATTCTGTGTAGTTTCACCTTTGACCTGTTGGAAGTATTTTAACAGATTTCTCCTTTGAGCAAACAGACAAGGGATGGGACTTACAGTTAAGTCATTGATGGAGACAGCGGAAACTGTCGCTTTATGATCCTGAAGTTGACTGACGTAAGTCAGTGTGTTGAAGTCCCAGACAATGCACGTCCTGTCACGTGATCCACTCACAATTACATTATAAGATAAAGACACCACCAGGCAAGTGACAGCTTCTGTATGTCCATGAAGTACCTGGAATAAAGGATAACAGCAGCTGTGAGGCTTGATCATGTTAACAAGCCATTAAATGATTTCAATCTTTGATTTTTTTTTTCTGGATAGGATGGAGACACATGGGAATGAAACCTTACCATGCTGCTCTCAGAAAAGAGAGGATTGGCTCGTGGGAGGGGAGATACCAAAGACACCCTAGCTCTCCTGCTGAAGCTCATCGCTCCAGTGAAGAAAAGAAATGCATTAATATAGTGACCTCAGGACATTCTGAAAACCTTCCCAGCCAACGAATTACTTTTGAATTGCAGTCATTGTTATGTAGGCAAGATCCCACAAATATTATTGAGATAAATAACTGGTTAATCTGTTTTTAGAGGCATCAGTTGATGGATAATTGTTGGCCAGGATACTGGGAGAACTCCCCTGTTCTTTGAATCGTGCCATGGGATCTTTCGTGTTCACCGGAGCAGGTAGATGGGGGCATCAGTTTAATGTCCCATCTGGAAGACAGCACTCCCTCAGTATTGGACTGAAGTGTCAGCCTAGATTAGGCACTCAAGTATCTGGGTTGGTGTTTGAACCCATATCTTCTGACTCAGAGGGGAAAGTGCTACCACTGAGCCAAGCTGATACTCTCAGTACTCTAACTTTCCCATTACAACATCCAACTGCATTGCAAAAATTCCAAAAATGGATCACTCTTCATAACCTCTGTTTTAAATGTACTTTTTCATGAATTGAAGTTTATCTGCTCCTGCCCCACTTTCTGAGCTTAATTTGAAGTGACAGTCTGGGTTTATCTCAGCTATACCATTTAATATTCTATATACCTCAAAAAGATCTTCCCTTAACTGACTTCTTTCATGACTAAATTTAGTACAAATAAGTTTGCTTAATTACTCTGATGTAAATCAACTGCAAAATCATGAGAGATTACACAGCTCACCAACAGAAATCTGAAGTGCAGTGCTTAACATACTTAGAATTCCAGCATCAGAAGATTTGCATCTTTCCAATAAAGTTATATTTGTCAGATAGCATCAGAGAAAGTGCAACATTCCCAGACTTTCATCTTCTGGACTGATTTGTGGGGAGAAGATGACAAATAAAAACAACTGGAGCAATTTTTGTGTGAAATAACGGTGGCAGCCACTGTACCGCATGGGTTACAGACAGGACCCCAAAAACACTTGGTGATATTGGTTGTATTGTTCACAAGTCTGAAGGCCAAATGAGTTCTGTGAGCTTGACTCACTGATGGTTTATTTTTCAGGAAAGTGTTGAGTTCCATTGTTTATACCACACATATTATGGGATATTGAAGTGTACTTGAGAATTGTTTTTGTTTTTGATGTGTCTGCGTGTGTTAGAAAGAGAGAGAGAGAAAGAGATAGAAAGAGAGAAAGAAAGAGATAGATAGAGCGATAGAGAGCGACTGAACGAGAGCACGAGAGAGGGAGACAGACGGACAGAGATGGTTTGGGTGCACAAGAGCATACTGTGAAACCGTCTGAAACAGAGATACACAGGAAGGCCAAGCAGGAAACAAAGATCACACAAACTATTTCAGACAGGAGGGAGAAATGTGGGCTGACTGTCTTGTTTGCGCAGCTGAATGAGAAAGTAGATTATGTAAAGAGTGATGAAATGATGGGAGGAAATGGCAACCAGTTAACGGTTCTGCTTCAATTATTCGTAGCCCTTGCAAAAAATTGGGAAAAAGCCCATTTGAACTTGTTAACAGAAGTTCAGACTAGACATAAGCAAGGGTTATAGACACGAAGGTCTCTGAAGCAGGGGAGCAGTGATTAGTGCTGGAGTTTACTGATTATGACCACTTTGCGTCTGTCGTGTTTAGACAATAGGGTTAATATATCCAAACTACCATAGTTGCCAACTGTCTGCTTTTAATTCAGGCATCAGCTTCTCCAGCCCCCACATGTGTCGAAGAGGTAAGCCATGCTGCATTATGGGGTGGCTTCAGCCAGCCCTCAATCAACTGTTGTCCCGACACCTGCACAGACAGAGGCTGGAAATGGTTGTTTATGTATGAACTATCCACTCACAGTTGATAGCCAATACATTAAAGTGACCTTGTACGCTCCAGACAGCCAATTGTGAACATACATGATTAAAGTCTCAGGCGGGATCATTTGCAACAAACACTGGAACTTCACGTGACGCTGTGCGAGCTAGATAAAGGTAACAGGGACGGGCAAATACAAAAAGGCAGTAACATACCTCTTTCAATATCATGCTTTTCACTTTTTCTTTGTTGGATGGGATTTCCCATACGCATACCACACTGCTCATCCCTCCAGTGATAACAGTTGTAGGTGTTGGGCACGCAGCACACAGACACTGCCCCCAGTCCGACAGGCATTCGAATACACTTAGAATCTGTATCATAAAGAATATGCCATTTTTACAAATATAATTACAATTCAATTAGTGTTCAGTTCTTCACTCATCCTGCGTTAACCTGTTTTTGGGGTGTACGAATGATTGAAGCAGGACTATTAACTGGTTGTCACCTCCTCCTGTCATTTCACCACTCTTTACATAATCTACTTTCACGTTCAGCTTTACAAATGGAAGACAGTCGGCCCACATTTCGCCCTCCTGCCATCAATTGTTTTGTGCTCTTTGTTTCCTACTTGGCATTCCTGCCTTTCTGTGTCTCTGTTCTGTGCAGTTCCATCTAACGTTTCTCAATGTGTGCTCTTGTGCCTCTCTTTCTCACACACATTTTCTCCCCTCCTTCCCAACCCACGTTTTTCTCTCACTGTTCGTTCACCAGCAGAAGTTCCTTTCCTCTGGCCAGCAGAGGCCTTCTCTGTCCCCGCTACCAATAATGCTCTAACAAGGGATTTTAGACTCCAGGCGGCCAGCCGGGCAATCCCTGGGGTCACCACCTTCCTGACAGCCACATCACAGTGTCTCGAGAATTCTGTATTGTCTCTTGTTTCTGTATTTTTCACCAATTCGGACGTTATTGTATATGTTAATAAGATTACTTCTGCAATGTTAGCTCGACTTTCCTTTCAGAGATTAAGACTAGTTGTCCCAGGGAATGTATCAATACTTGCTGGGAGTCTCAGGAGTGGGCCAAAATTTGCAATGGTCCACGAGAGTATGTCAGTATTTGGGGAGGGGGGGAGGGGAGGGGAGGGGAGGGGGAGAAAAGGAGGTCCCAAGGAGAGTTTCGATATCTGCAGTGGGTCTACAGGAATTTCAGTATTTGGAGGGGAATCCCCAAAAGTGTGTAAATATTTGTAGGGGGTCCCGACGAGTGTGTCAATATTTATAGGGGGTCACCAGGAGTGTGTCAATATTTATAGGGGGTCACCAGGAATGTGTCAATATTTGTAGGGGGTCACCAGGAGTGTGTCAATATTTATAGGGGGTCACCAGGAATGTGTCAATATTTGTAGGGGGTCACCAGGAGTGTGTCAATATTTATAGGGGGTCACCAGGAATGTGTCAATATTTGTAGGGGGTCAACAGGAGTGTGTCAATATTTGTAGGGGGGGGTCACTGGGAATGTGTCAATATTTGTAGAGGGGCCACCAGGAATGTGTCAATATTTGTAAGGGGGGGGTCACTGGGAATGTGTCAATATTTGTAGAGGGGCCACCAGGAATGTGTCAATATTTGTAGGGGGGGGGTCACTGGGAATGTGTCAATATTTGTAGGGGGGACACCAGGAGTGTGTCAATATTTGGAGGGGGGGTCACCAGGAATGTGTCAATATTTGGAGGGGGGACACCAGGAGTGTGTCAATATTTGTTGGGGGTCCCCACACAGAGCAGTGGTTTTCACACTTTTCTATTATGGATCAATAGGATGCATTATTCCAACAGGTTGAATTGTACACAATTAAACTGCCCGGGATGGTATTCTTGCTTCAACGGTTTGGAGTGGAATCTTTCGACTGTCCGCTGGACATCTCCAAATTCAGGCTCAACTTTAACATTTTCCAGTTAAAAAATGGCATCCATGTTTATTGGAACATTTTCTCATTTAAGAACTCTCAGTATCCCAGGTTACTGTTTCTCCTTTGGTCCTTTCACCTTTTGCAATCCCCTCTTGCACGAAGAATTACACACCCGATCTCAGACTGTTAGAGTGAACAAACTTTTCCAAGTCCTCACACCTCCTGTGGGGCCTTGCACAAAGTGGATAGCTTAGCACAAAATCACGAGCAGTGTACCACCGATATTCGAACAAACTGTCGGCTATGCACATGTGGCTGAGGACACGGGGTGGGGTTTTGGAAAGTGTCGTCCTCTTAATCTGAGTTTGGAACATGGGAACATCAGGAACAGGCGGAGGCCATTCAGCCCCTCGGGCCTGATCCGCCATTTAATTAGATCATGGCTGATTTGCGGCTTCAAATTTTGAAATGTTCTTTTGGCTAAACAGTTTTCTGTTTGTTTCTCATTCCCTCAATTGGTCCAATAATAAAGTGAATGCATGATAAAGCAACAAACCATTAATAATATTCATTATTAATAGTATATTTACTAGATGTAAAACTGCCAACTCAAGGCATCAGCATAGAATCACCTCTTTATGCTGTTGCTTTATGAATTTGATAACACGTCTTATTAATAAACCTCTTCGGAAATCAAACCAAAATCTCTTTCTTTTTCTCTTAAGTATCAGCCTTGGCTCAGTGGTAGAGCTTTTGCCTCAGAGGTAAAAGTTTGTGGGTTTGAGCCTCACTGTAGGATGGGAGCATATCATCTAGGCCGACACACCAGTGCAGTACTGAGGGCGCGCTGCCCTGTCGAAGGTGCCGTCTTTGGGATGAGACGTTAAACCGAGGCCCTATCTGCCCTCTCAGATATATGTAACTGATCATATAACACTATTCGAAGAAGAGCAGGGGAGTGGCCAACGGTTATCTCTCAACCAATATGGCTAAAACAGATTCTCTCACTGTGGGATCTTGCTGTGCACAAATTGGCTGCTGCATTTGCCTACATCACAACAGTGATTACAGTTGAAAAGTACTGCATTGTCTGTGAAGCGCTTTGGGGCCTCATGAGGTCGTGAAAGGCGCTGTATAAATGCAAGATTGTTCTTTATGCATAATTTACATCAGATAGATCAAAGCTCAAAAGGCAAAATTGTTCAAACATCATTAGGCAGACATCTTCTGTGCCATCGTAAAGAGTTAATTTAAATCTACTGAATTTTTATGTGCACACTAATCTGCGAATCTGACTCAGTACTCATAAATGTAGGCTCTTTGGATTTGGTGCTTCTCCATCTATGAAAGAAAGACTTGCATTTATATAGCCCCTTTCACAACCTCAGGACGTCCCAAAGCTGTTCTTCTTCGAAATAGTGTCATGGGGTCTTTTACATCTACCTGAGGGGGCAGGTGGGACCTCGATTTAACGTCTCATCCGAAAGACGGATGAAACATTCTTGGCCTTCAGCTGTTTATGCATTTTACACACCTTGTCAGAGCCGTAGTTCCCCAGAGAGCAGCTGAAGTCATCATAACCCCAGGAGAAGGTTTTGTTCCAGTGAGGTGATATCAGTAATTTATTCTTCTCGACAGCAAGAACCCCCTTCTCAGTATGTACGATGTGTCCAACAGCTCCCTTCATTAATTCTGTGTAAAACAAGGTAAGTAATGGACTATGAGAGGGAGATAGTGAACTGCTGTAGAGATCCAGAACATGGGACCACCAGCCAGCTGTGCTTTGGCAGTGGTGGGACATGGGCTTGATTCCCCCTGATCTCAGCTGCATTAATTACTGCAGGGAGGGGAGATCAGAGGAGCAATTTTCTTGCTTGCACACTTCCTGGAACTTGGTTCAGATTACCACTGCTGCCCCATGAGTGTGACTCTCACCTGCCTTCTTGGGTGGGGATGGTGCCAGCTTGGGCAGACCAGATCCTCAAGGAAATAGAATCAATACAGATGCCCTCCAGCTTACATCCAGTGATTCCATATTCTCTTTCTGCATCTACACTATCCTCCTTCATTAGATGGCTGAAATGGTCCAGCCAACAAACCGCACCATAGAGACCGTCAATGCCACTCTTTGGTTTCCCCATTTTCCCCTATCAGCTCCTGATGGCATTGACCCATGCTGGGTACAGTTCTGCGGGTATCTAATACCCTCTGATACCTCCTCAAGTGGTCATTCTCCATGTACGAGTATTGATAATGAGTGTAACATGCCCAGTGAAGGGTATCACTCCAAATCTGATCCTGTCCTCACCATTTGACCATCTAATTTCCAGCGGACATCACTGGATAATGATTACAACCGGGAACCTGGATAATTCCTCATCTCCCTCTGCCCCAACAAACAACCAGATCAGGGACAGTGAAGACAATTGTGACACCCCCACTGCCACTCCAGCTGACTCAGCACTGATCGGGGAGTGAGCCTGGGACCTTCCCAGTTATACTGATGTGGAGATGCCGGTGATGGACTGGGGTTGACAATTGTAAACAATTTTACAACACCAAGTTATAGTCCAGCAATTTTATTTTAAATTCACAAGCTTTCGGAGACTTCCTCCTTCCTCAGGTAAATGTCCTGAAACATTTACCTGAGGAAGGAGGAAGTCTCCGAAAGCTTGTGAATTTAAAATAAAATTGCTGGACTATAACTTGGTGTTGTAAAATTGTTTACAGTTATACTGAGGCAGAGAGGGATTTGATGTCACTCAATGGTTGACCCATGAAGTACACCAGCAAGGCAGGAGGACTCCTGCTGAATCAGTTTTCTTCTCCGAGTTTAATCTGACACCAGTAAAACGGTCCATTGCGGGGGCGGGGGATGGTTATGAATGTTAGCTCAACACTTCTCACCAAGAGTACCACCCTAATTGTGACGATTATTCGATCAGTCTGCACTTGAATGGTTTTTGTTGACTGGTTCACCCACATTCTGTTGACGCATCTGGCAATGTCAAAATAAGATGTAAAAAGTTTCCTCGGTCTCTGTTTTAAATACCTTTTATTGGAACAGTCGAGGGCTTCAGATTCTGCAGGTGGTAGAAGAAAGGCTGAGTAGAGGCAGAAGAGGAAGCAGAGTCCTTCCCTGAAGAATGCTTTCCTTGGACAATCCGTGCAGGATGAGCTTTACTGAAAAGCTGAACTCAAGTAAAAGAAATCCCTTGTGAGTCTATTTGTCTTATAAAACACTATCTATGTTCATTTACTTGTCTGTCTATTTAACAGACAGCCGTAATTGATGCCAGATGACATGGAGATTATCTTTGAAAAATAACGCACATCCACTTACACAGACTGGTCTGGCAACGATTCATAAGCAATCTGGCAGAGCTTTGACTTTTTCTGTACATTTGCGATAACCTGAACAGATACAATCTGGCCAAGTACTCGAGTTCCTCTCCTTAAAACTCCCATATAAAGACCTAGCTCCTTACAGTTAAAGAACAATTTTAATGAATCAGTTATGTTGCAGTTTCTGTACTGGTGCAACATTGGTTTCTCACTGCAACAACACAGGAGCTGCAGTATAATTGCAGACTGAAGCACTTGATTTGAGAGCACTTTGAATTTTGGCAAAGCAGAATTAAACAGATTGGAATTTATTTTGCGTGAAAATACTTTAACGAGTCATTCGGTGAGGCCACCTGTGATGTTTCCGAACCCCTAATGTTACAGGTAAACCTCCAGACCAGTGCTGCAGAGAGGGCAATGTGTGCAGTATTGGGGGTCAGCATAGTTAGCATAGGTGACCATGGACCCTCCTTGATAGATAAGGAGACTTCCAAAATATATTAGTACGAACTTGGAAGAACACAAAGTAATTTTATTTGTATGAAGTATGGCCTTTACTGTGGTACTGCAGTCAACTGGAAGTGAGAAAGGTGGTTGTCCACCAGGAGTTAGGTGTAGCATCTCCCTACAACATGAGAACTGTATGACTCCCATCTTCCACCCTCCATAAACTTGAGCACATCCAAAACTCTGTTGCCCGTATCCTAACTTGCACCAAGTCCTGTTCACTCATCACCCCTGTGCTCGCTGACCTACATTGACTCCCGGTCCAGCAACGACTCGATTTTAAAATTCTCATCCTTGTTTTCAAATCCCTCCAGGGCCTCGCCCCCTCTCTATCTCCGAAACCTCCTCCAGCCCTACAACCCTCCGAGATCTCTGCGCTCCTCCAAATCCAGCCTCTTGCGCATCCCCGATTTTAATCACTCCACCATTGGCGGCCGTGCCTTCAGCTCTGGAAGTCCTAAGCTCTGGAAATCCCCCTCACTAAGCCTCTCCACCTTTCTCCCTCTCTCTCCTCCTTTAAGACTCTCCTTAAAACCTACCTCTTTGGCCAAGCTTTTGGTCACCTGTCCTAATATCGCCTTATGTGGCTTGGTGTCAAATTTTGTTTGATAGTGCTCCTGTAAAGCACCTTGGGAAGTTTTACTACGTTAAAGGCGCTATAGCGTCAATTTAGGTTTTGTATTTGTCGATTATAGATGCAAGTTGTTGCTGCTGCTGTTGTTGTTGTTGTTGTGATGAGTGGCTGGCAATACAAGGCACTTTTATATTGTATTAGAGGGTCCCAAAGCAGCAGAGCTCAAATGGAGACCCAGGGCCTCCATGGGTCATTCTCCTTTGCTCATCTAACTTCCCACCATTACTCCAATCCAGGCTCGCTGGAGGTCGGAACATCCGATTCCCATTGGCTTAAAGGGAAGGTAGGAAGTCAGCTCAGGTGTTTCGTTGTCACTGGAGACCTGATTGCAGCTCACACGACCTACGAAAATATGAGCCTCCAAGGTGGTCAGATCTGCAGAGGTAGAGTGGTTTATATTACCGAGTGCTGCTGACAGTGGGAGAACTGTCCATCTGCTGTCAACCGCACTCCTCCAGTGTAAAAGAGCAGTTACAAAGCCAATCGGTATTCTTGAATGCAATTTTAACTTTGGGCGAGGTGTAAAATGGGCGTTATCGGATTTGCTGTCCTTTATGCACCCTGCCTGACTTTCCTTTTGATTGTTTATGGGTGCCAGGTCCGTCATCGCCCATTTTACACAATCACCCAAAATTACCCCCTTCTCTTTTCTATCCATTCTCTACAAGCGTTAGTTAAAGTCATCCCTGGGCATTCTTCTGGCTAAATTCCAAAAAGAAGGAAGAATCCCTTGAGAAGGAGGTTGTCTGATATCAAGGCTACACCAAAACAAACTGTAAAAATGGCAACAGGTTTGTATTTTCCACCACTTACTGAGTAATCCAAGTTCGACACACACATGTTGTGGTACAACCACAGAGGTTGGGGATTCCCTCGGGGCTGCTCCCGTTTTGCCACCATAACTTTGCCAGAAGTGTGGCGGAAACCCAGTTGATGCGCGTAAATGGAGTTTACGTCTTAGTTTCGGCGAAGTTACGACAGCAGAGCGAGAGCAGCTCAGAGGAGATTCCTGGTCAAAGTCTACTCGTCTTCAGTCAAATAATCTGGTCGTTCAACATTTTTAGCACTGTTCCCACCTTGCTGTATTTTTTAAGTTGCCTAATTCAAAATATTGAACAATACAACTTTTCTTAGCACAGAAAATGATGTTGAATTATCAGGAGATGACTCTACACCCTTTTACATGGTTTTTGACCTCTCTGCTGTTACTGTAAAACCCCCCTCTGCCTCCTCCCTCATGTAAAAGCTTTACAATCAAACAAACCTTTTTTGAATTCCTGACCGAAAAGAACCACAAAAGTGTGTGAATGTCAATCAAAGCGCATCCCGAAAATTTTAGTTTAAAAATAAAATTTAGAAATTGTGAGACTCTTCTAACTTGTACCTGTTTAGGGATCTGCCCAAAGTTACTGACAAAACCAACAATGGTACTCTTTCTCAAAGGGTCTTTGATGTTACTGAGATCAACCTGGTCATCGTAGAAGTAAGGATGGAAAACATTAACTGCTTCGACTGCAGCTGACCCCTGCTGCTTGTAACCAAATATCAGGTCTATCCAGTGATGGAGATGAGCACAGGCATAGTCACTTTCCAAAGCCTATGAGGAGAGAACAGAAAAAAGTGTCAGATACGAGTATTGTCCATTTATTTTGTAATGTCATTTATCTTAGACTTAATTTATTTATTTCATTTTTTTTATGGGTTAGCACTTCTGTTCAAACAGCAAAATAACTTGAAGATGCTTTAAGTGTTAATACACCAATGGAACTTAAAAAGACTTGCATTTATATAGCGCCTTTCACAACCTCAGGATGTCCCAAAGTACTTTACAGCCAATGAGGTAGTTTTGAAATGTAGTCACTGTTGTAATGTAGGAAACGTGGCAGTCAATTTGCGCACAGCAAGGTCCCACAAACAGCAATGAGATAATGACCAGATAATCTGTTTTTAGTGATGTTGATTGAGGAATAAATATTGGCCAGGACACCAGGGAGAACTCCCCTGCTCGTCTTCAAAATAGTGCCATGGAATCTTTTGCATCCACCTGAGAGGACAGACGGGGCCTCAATTTTAACGTCTCATCCGAGAGACGGCACCTCTGACAGTGCAGCACTCCTTCAGCACTGCACTGAATTGTCATCCTGGATTTTGTGCACAAGTCCCTCGAGTGGGACTTGAACCCACAACCTTCTGACTCAGAGGCATGAGTGCTACCACTGAGTCACGGCTGAATGTAAAGGCACCATTGTGCTAATCTTAAGGAGTCTCTATTTATTCTAAAAAGAGATGTTTATTGTATCACATGAGCAGTGCTTTAGTATAGTATGACTTTGGACGAGATTGCCATTATATGTTCACGGGTTCATGCTCTACCTCAGGACTTATGCATATATAGTACGCTGACATCCCAGTGCAGTACTGCGGGAGTGCTGTATTGGCAGAGGTGCTATCATTCAGATGAAATTTTAAACCTAGGCCCTGCCTGCCTGTTCAAAATTATGGGGGGTTTTAACAGAGGAAAGAAGGAGAAACTGTTTTCACTGGCAGGAGGATCGGTAACCAGAGAACACACATTTAAGGTAATTGGCAAAAGAACCAGTGGGGAGCTGAGTAGAAATGTTTTTATGATCTGGAATGGGTGATGGAAGCCTGAAAGGGTGGTGGAAGCAGATTCAATAGTAACTTTCAAAAGGGAATTGGATAAATACTTGAAAATGAAAAAAAATGCAGGGCTATGGGGAAAGGGCAGGGGAGTGGGGCCAATTGGATAGCTCTCTCAAGGAGCTAGCACAGGTATGATGGGCCGAATGGCCTCCTTCTGTGCTATGAGATTCTATGATTCAGATGGATGTAAAAGATCCATGACACTATTTGAAGAAGAGCAGGCGAGTTCTCCCAATATCCTGGCTAATATTTATCGCTCAACCAGGATCACTGGAACAGATTATCTGGTCGTTATATCCTGAGCATGTGAGAGGTGCTATATAAATGCAAGTTCTTTCTTATATATTATGTCCTGAGAGCTGACCTCATGCATAGATAGTACAATGTTAGTCTGACTAAATGTAAAGCTCAGGACACCACGTCTGATCAACAGTTTCAGTTGATTCTGGAATCTGAAGGTTAATAACCGACCATTATGTCCAGAAACTGTGGTTTATTTTTGATCAATTATACCTTTCAGCAGAGTCTTTAATAAAAAATAATGAGGGGACGATGTGGGGACAACTGGGCTAGCCGACAGTGGGCTAGCACACTGCGCTTTTACCTGTACATGGGCCCAAATCCAACTCAAGACTGTTGGAATGAAAACCCCCTCTCTCTGCTGGCTGTTAAGAGTCTTATTCAAAATTAGTACGGTCACACTAGTGCAGGAGGGCTGCAGCAGAGACGCATTATTGGGTTAGAATAGAGTTTTGCTTCACAACTGGGAGCTTTTGATGTTGACTCTAATGGGTGAGCATTCCATTCCCCAGCATTGAAATCCTTTGCATAAAAGAGCACAAATAAACTAGCTGAAGAAACTTAACGCTACTGCAGGAGCATTTTAGTTAACGCCAATAGTCAACCAGAATAAGTAAATTCAACTGAAGTATAGTTTGGCGTCCTAAGTTATAGACACAAAAATATATATCGAAACCTTTAATTTAATTTAATTTTTTAAATCTCAAGACATTTTATTATTGAGAAACCTCACTGAATACCCAATGCTGACAGCGCAAGATTGAAAATAGGAAAGAAAACAAAGTAAATCATGTAATAGTGATTAGATGAAGCCAACCTTGGGTTTTGTAGCCTGTAGATTGTAACGGAAAGGGAAGACTGAGCGAAATAAAGAGTTCTATGGGTTTGTGATCCAGGGAAACAATGAATTAGAGTAAGAGACAGTGCGATGAGTCTTAATTTCAACAGAGTGAGGGAGAAAGAAATGTACAGGATGCATTTGGAGCTTAGGAGAAAAGGTCGTAAGAACAAGGCCCATAATAGTATTGATGAAAGAAAGACAAAAATGGTTTTGACAGATCTATTGATGTCAAATGTTATTTCTATATTTCTATTGTAATAAAGATTTAATATAATTCATAAAA
The DNA here is from genome assembly GCF_035084215.1 of Heptranchias perlo. Classification (NCBI taxonomy): domain Eukaryota; kingdom Metazoa; phylum Chordata; class Chondrichthyes; order Hexanchiformes; family Hexanchidae; genus Heptranchias; species Heptranchias perlo. Next base: position 15,243,076 of record NC_090360.1, read on the forward strand.
GGTACTGTAAATGTCATTTTCACTGGTCTAAGCAATAATTTTTGAAAAAGCCTTGTTAACTAGAGCTAAGGGACTTCATATTGTGACATTCCAGAAATTCAGTCCTTTTAACAATGTAATTACTGCAACAGTAAATTCAGAGATGAACAAATATGCGTGTGTTGTTCCAAAAAGATTCAGCAGCCATTGTGCAGCTCGCCCAAACAGCCAGTCTTCATTTGTGACTCTGGGAATGTGCACTTTACATTAAATGAACCATGTGTTGTGCTGCGGAGGTTGTACTGCAATATCCCGGGATCGATCCCTTGTCTGGAATAAGTCAATTGGAGAGGCAGTAGGGGCACTACAACTGTCTCCGAGCTGGAGAATTGAAAAATCAGCCCCAAGATTGCTGCTGTAGGTAAAAGTGCATTTGAAGAAAGAAAGACTCGCACTTATATAACGTATTTCATGACCTCAGGGCGTCTCAATGCGCCTTTCAGCCAATGGAGTAATTTTTTAAGTGTAGTCACTGTTGTAATGTAGAAAACAACTTGTGTTAACAAGATCGGGCTTTGCTGTGACACTCTTGTGGTTGAATATCCTGCTGTCACTGCTGTCCAGGCATAAGGAGTGGCCACATGATCGAAACACTGGACAGCTGCCAGTACCCATGGAAACAGAACCCAGCGTGAGTGGCTGCTTTGCGAAGATGAAAGCAAGAAGGAGAAAGCAGAGGGAAAAAAAAGTAACATCCCAATCATACCATGGTTTTGGCACAGATGAGCTGGGTGTTTTGTATTGAACAAGTGCCAATCATAAAGTATAACTGGAAGCAGTAATGAAAACACCTGAAAAGGGTGATCATGCACAACTAACGTTGCACAATGATTGTAGTACTGTATAAATTTCAAAAGGGTGGGTTGCTGTCCTGCCTTTAATTTCTAATGATAGATGTCTCTGCCAATCTTACCATTAATAGAAATTCCACTAGCGGTCAGAGGAGCAGAGCTCTCTGCAACCAACTAATATCGCTTTTTCACGACATAAATCCGTCAGAAGTAGGCCTGTGTGTCTTTCTTCCTGCTGCCGCTCCTAACCAAGCCAGGAGACCCCCGATTCCCATAGCTAGTCGGGAGGGAATCCCCACTCTTGGTTTTAATTGAAAGCCTCACAGCAGCTCATGAGACCCTTGGAAATGTGGCCTCTCCGGTGCTGTCAGATTTTCGGAGGGCTGGTCCTTTATATTGCAGGAGACTGCTGACTCCAGGAAAACCAAGTGTCTGATAGAAACGGCACACCATCAATGTGAAACCTCATTTATTGGGGGTTTAAAAATTATTTTTAAAAATAAAAATTTTAAAATTAAAAATCATGAAGGGTTTTGATAGAGTAAATAAGGAGAACCTGTCTCCACTGGCAGGAGGCTCGGTAACCAGAGGACCACAGATTTAAGGTAATTGGCAAAAGAACCAGAAGGGAGATGAGGAGAATTTTTTTTTACGACACAAGTTGTTATGATCTGGAATGCACTGCCTGAAAGGGTGGTGGAATCAGATTCAATAGAAACTTTCAAAAGGGAATCGGATAAATACTTGAAGGTGAAAAATTTGCAAGGCTATGGGGAACGGACGGGGCAGTGGGACTAATTGGATAGTTCTTTCAACGAGCTGGCACAAGCACGATGGACTGAATGGCCTCCTTCTGTGCTGTATCATTCTGCATGTGGAGCTGTTGTCTTCCCCCACTCAACACATAAGCCACCCCTGATATTGTGCGATAAAACGTAGCATACAAATGTGTAGAAAATGAGCCAGAACACAAAAATAAATTCATCCTGAAAAAAAATCCTACCTCAGAACATTAAACTATATCAGATGTGTAAGTGGGTCAGCCAGCACAGACCAATTGGCTGGTGCTTCTGAGTGATTTATAATTACAATAATAAGACAAATTAGGACTAGCTTATAGCACATAAGTATGACATTTCTACAGGCCAAGCTGGTAGTTAGTAAATAATGAGACATTAAATTGATCCATTTAGACGAACAATTAACAGATTAGCATTTGCAAAGGTGAGAGTGGAGGTTATTAATCACCACTTAAATCTGCATTATGCTCATAGACAAGGCTAGGCCCATTTAACCCTCCCGCTGCCAGCAACTCCAGGGAATTCTATGTTCCCTGGTCCAACCAACACTCCTTTCAGTTTTCACACTGTGACAATGAAAAATCCCTGGTTACCGTGATAATGTTGCTTAGTTGGCGGGAGAAGCTGTATTGCTGCATTATTATTGTGAAAATACACACTTTAAACATTTCTAAACAAATTTATATGGAATGTACAGCACAGAAACAGGCCATTCGGCCCAAATGGTCCATGCTGGTGTTTGTGCTCCACACGAGTCTCCTTCTCCCCCTCTTCATCTAACCATATCAGCATACCTTTCTCTGCCTTTCTCTCTCATGTGTTTATCTAGCTTCCCCTTAAATGCATCTATGCTATTCACCTCAACTACTCCTGGTGGCAGTGAGTTCCACATCCCACAATATATTTCTTTTTAAAAAATGTATTTCTACAACCTGTCCTTTTGCCCCATTTCTTCTTCTTTACCATTTCTCCTACTTTTTACAATTGCACCTTGAATTTGACATTATTCCTAAACAAGATCCCATACGACAGTCTGATCTTTGTTTTGAGCTCTTCCCGTCTGCTCCTTGCAACAATCACACATCCGGCCTAGTTTATTTAATGAGCTCTGGGAGATGAAAGACCAAATGTAAACATCCAGGGAGCAAAAAATACGATTCAAATTTCTCCTGTTGATCTGAAAGTAATTATGAGAGTACAATTATCACATTCTCCATTGTTCATTTCACAGATGTCACCCCTATGCTCTCATCCAGACTGGTTCTGTTAATTCTATAGAATTTACAGCACAGAAACAGGCCATTTGGCCCAACTGGTCTGTGCTGGTGTTTATGCTCCACACGAGGCTCCTCCCACCCTACTTCATCTCACCCTATCTGGTTTTGATGATCTGCGTCTCCTCATGCACTTATAACCTTCAATCCATTTTGATGATCTGCGTCTCCTCGTGCAGTTATAACCTTCAATCCATTTTGATGATCTGCGTCTCCTCGTGCAGTTATAACCTTCAATCCATTTTGATGATCTGCGTCTCCTTGTGCAGTTATAACCGTCAATCCATTTCATAGCTAGATGTGCATCCAGCCCCTTTTTAAAGCAGCTAATTGAGATAGCAGTATCTACTTTCTGATGAAGTCAGAATTGAGGGTCCACAATGGCACTAACTGCTAGACCAGTCCCGTTTAAATATAGGCCGGGTTTTCTCTTGCTGCGGTAGTCCAATGCACAGGTGAAACTTTCAGAAGAGTTACTCTCAATGTATGGAAAATCGTGAGCTGGGAGACCACAATCTTGGTACCTGCGCTCTCTGTACTCGCCAAGCTGCACCTTCAACTTTTAGCCATAAGTTACATGTGCCTCACCGAGAATCTTTTAATTTGGAACATTAACACACAGAGCTTCCTGACATCACTCCTGAACGGCTAAACTCTAATTTTAAGGTTATGCCCCCTTGTTCTAGACTCCCCCGCCAGAGGAAATAGTATCTCTTCATCTATCCTATCAACTCCTTTGGTCATCTTAAACACCTCAATTAGATCACCCTTGAATCTTCTATACTCAAGGGAATAGAAGCCTAGTCTATGCTTCCTGTCTTCATAATTTAACCTTTTTAGCCCCGGTATCATTCTGGTGAATCTGTGCTGCACCCCCTCCGAGGCCAATATATCCAGACTGAGGTGCGGTGCCCAAAACTCTACCTTCTTAGTACCAGAACTGTCGAGGCCAGGCAAACTTGAGAAGAGTAACATTTAATAAAGGGAACAAAAAAGGCCCAGCGCTGAAGTCAGACAGCCGGCTAACAAGTACTTACCATGCGATGCAGTCGGACAAATTCTCGAGCGTCTCCTTTAGCCCAAGGAGGAAGCACCACATCTCCTAAGGTGGTCCCATCCTGCATGGAACCTGCAAATACGTTGGGCACATAGTTGAAGGACTAAATCTTCACTTACTTCTGCTATCTTACTGTAACTATTCCTATATAGCAAGCAGCAACAGTTCTTGCCTGAATTCAAATGAGACACTTTTTATGTTAGAAGAGCATAGCTGACATCAAGCGGATAGTTGGTTATCTCACTGTGGGCTGTAAATATGAACCATCCAACCTTCCTTGATACAACAGCAACCTTTTTGTGGGTCATCAGATGCACTAAGCTCCACTTCTGGTCCAGTAAAAGGCAAGAATACTATTTGGGTTTAATTTTACAATTTACTACGGAGCTGTTATAAGGTAAGTCCCTCAAGTTGGCGCTTCTGTAGCAGAGCTTTGCATGATGGGAGTTCGGCTGCAGAGGTCAGTGGGTCTGATTGGTGGCCCCTGTGATTTTCTGTCCACTAAAATTAACCGTTGGACCTCAAATTGGGCTCGCAAACCTTGGCACTCGAGTCCCCAGCGTGTGTCCCGTCACAGGCAGATCTACACTGGGAGTGCTAACTCGTAAAATGGGCCCATGATACAAAGCAGTGACATCAAAGAGTAGCTGAACACCATCAAAAACTGGCTGAGATACGCCTGGTCAATATTTTAAAATCTCATATAACGTGAAAGTGACTGTGATAAATATATCGAAAATAATAAAATTCTGACCTTTGGCCCAATTTTTTCTACTAAATTTTTCATAGCTGCTCTCTTGGAACAATTAATTATAATTGCTGGAACATCAGGCATGCTGGCCTCAGCATCGACCCTCCACATTAGGAGCCCAGCCCCACCAAACTTACCCTGCAATGTGTTAAGTGTCACGGGAGCTGAGCAAAGCTCCCAACTTGGACAATGACTTTCATTAAAAAGATATGCTTGGTGCCTGTCGATACTGAGGTGGCTTCATGCACCATATACAACTTTAATCTCCATTAGTCCTGTAACTAACAGCACTCTTCTCAATTCCATACACTGGGTTCATAACTGATTGCAGTTATTCACCTGGAACTTGAGCTCGGATCTTCAAAGGAGCTTTTAGTCCCATCTGCCACCTTCTGGTGATTCACTGCTCATTAAATACCACATGGCGTGATTTGAAGAGCTGGGAGTCTTGGCCAACATTCTTCCCTCAATCAATGCCACCAATAACAGATTAACTGGGCATTCGTCTCATGTTACTGGTGCAGAATAGTGGCCCTATTTTCCTCCATAGTCACTGCACTTTACTGAGTAATTCATTGTGCGAAGCACTTTGAGGTATTTCAATGTGATAAGGCGCTATTTGCAAGTTTCTTTTCCATTTAGGGGTGACATCTGTTTTAGATCAGCTGTAACACTCTTTGACTCTGAATCAGATCGTATGGGGCACAAGTCCCACTCTTGTACTTGAATACACAGTTAACCTGAGAGAATAGTGCAGCAGTCGGGAGTGCTGCATTATCAGAGGTGCTGTTTTCAGATGAAATGCAGCGAGTTATTATGATCTGGAATGCACATAATCTGGTGGAAGTAGATTCAATAATAACTTTTAAAAGGGAATTAGATAAATAATTGAAGGGGAGAAAATTGCAGGGCAATGGAAAAGACCTGGGGAGTGGGACTAATTGGATAGCTCTTTCAAAGAGCCGGCACAGGCATGATGGGCTGAATGGCCTCCTTCTGTGCTATAAGATTCTATGAAACGTTAAACCGTCTGTCTGCTCAGGAGGACAGAAAAGATCCCATTCTTGCATTACAACAGTGTCTACACTTAGAAAGTACTTCATTGCTTTGGAACGTCCTGAGGTTGAGAAAGGCTCTATATAAATGCAAGCCTTTCATCCTTTTATGGAACTCAGAGCAGGAAGCATTCACATTCATCACTCAACCAACACCAACAAAAGCAGACCATCTGGTCATTCATCTCATTTGCTTTGTGTGCACAAGTTGGCTGCCACATTTACAATGATTGCACTCAAAATAATTCATTGGATGCGAAGCACTTTGGATTGTGCTGAGAAGGCGATACAATGCTCTCTAAATCCAGTCCTATCTTTCTTACATACCAAATTCCAGACTGTTCCGATTGAGTAGGAAATCAGGCTGGTAGAAGAAGTCAGGGATTAGCTCTCTGACATCACTCATGTTGTCTCTGGAGGACGACTCCCATTCTTTCTTGATGCTGAAAAACATCCTGTCCGCCACATCGAAACTTCCCCCCTGAAAACATTCAAAATTGCTTGTCATTTTTGTCTCTGTTCAATGTTCCCTTTCACCTGCACTGAAAAGTAACACTTAATTTGTCAATCTCAGCTTAAGCATTTCTGAGAATTCTTCTTCTCACTGGGAGACTGATTCTTCATCTAGGGTTTGCCAAACCTGGTTGGATGTATTCCTGAAGGTTTCATCACGTGACCTCCTGCCTCCAACTGCTCTGATCATATAGTAAAATATTTGCACTGTGATCATTCCTGACACTTTACTCCAGAGACCTAGCAGGCTTGAGATCTGACTCCATATCGACTACATCCCCTGTGTTTGTATCAGTGACCACAGAACTTTATGTGTTAATATACATTCTTACACAGATCTCAAATCTAACTTGATCTCAGAGACTATAGACAGACTGCCAGGTAATCAGGCTCACGCTATTTGGACCTGCATCTGTTTAGTTCCTACAAGTTTAGGAGCTGGGCTTTATCTTGTGTGTTACGTACACAAGATAACTGCGTACAGTTCTGGTCACCACATTACAGGAAAGATATGATTGTACTAGACAGGGTACAAAGGAGATTTACGAGGACGTTGCCAGGCCTGGAGAATTTTAGCTATGAGAAAAGATTGGACAGGCTGGGGTTGTTTTCTTTGGAACAAAGGAGGCTGAGGGGAGATTTAATTGAGGTATATAACATTATGAGGTATATGACATTATGAGGGGCCTAGATAGAGTGGATATGGAGGACCTATTTCCCTTAGCAGAGGGGTCAATGACTAGGGGACATAGATTTAAAGTAATTTAAATTCAGGATTAGAGGGGAGCTGAGGAGAATTTTTTTCACCCAGAGGTTGGTGGGGGTCTGGAATTCACTGCCTGAAAGGGTGATAGAGGCAGAAACCCTCAGCTCATTTAAAGAGTACTTGGATGTACACTTGAAGTGCACTACAGGGCTATGGACCATGTGCTGGAAAGTGGGATTAAGCTGGATAGCTCTTTATCAACTGGCACGGACATGGTGGGTTGAATGGCCTCCTTCTGTGCCGTAACTTTCTATGATTCTGTGATACATACATCACACCTTGGTGTGAAGGCCTGTCTTGGTCTTGGTCATCAGTGGAGTGAGTCATTACAGAGGTTTCAATTACATGATTTTTTTTTGGTCACATTGTTTTGGTTCCACTCATTATAATTTCATACTGTTAAAAACATAGGCCCTGAAATTCCTGGGGACCAGCTCTGGCTGGGAACAGAACCTCTGCCCCCCTCCCCCAACCTCAGTCCAAAGACCGGGGAGGGGGTCATCTGCATAGCCAGGATGGACCGCTAGTGTCTGCAAGGGCGAATCAACAATGCCTGTCCCCATCTGACCTGAATCCGCCCCTCCCCATTGTACGACGAAACGCTGCCTTGCTCCTCAACCTGATTCCTCACCCCCCACACACAAGGCCCAACTCGGTCAAAAGACAATATTGTTTTATCAAACCAGTTTTTGCTGGAGCCATTCCCCTGTGGGAGAAGGTAATGAACCCCCCTCTAGGCCTGGTTACCTTATTCTAGAGATTTGAGGCCTCAAAGGGACCAATGCCTAGATGTCAACTAGTGTGAGTTCAATGGACCATGCAAGGGGCAGAGCATTCAGGACAGGAGAGGACTCCAGCAAGGTTGGAGATTTCAGGACAGGACGGAGAAAACCGGGGGAAAAAAAACCCTGAAGATTATTTTCAAGGATCACAGAATACTGTAGCGGTGACACTCTGTTCACTGATTTCACAAGGGTGAACAGACTGCAACTCATGGAGGGTGGAACTGTCAGTGGACTTTTACACTCAATAAATAAAATCAGTAAGGCACTATTGTACAGTTTAACAGCTATAAATCCGCAATCTGTTAAACAAAATAAAGTAATTAGACGGCAGTGCCTGTCTTGTGACCACGACTAGGTCAATATCACCAGAACTGATTACCCCTTTTCTCCTTCGTCATTAATCTTCCCAGTGCTACTAGTAAGATGTGAATATCAAATTCCCATTCTAATCTATTGCTAATACTCTACCAGGCCTTCCTTCTGTTCCTTCTTTGACGGCTAATTGTAACTTCCCCATTCTCTTTTTATTATATTTGAGCCTCTCTCTAACACCTTCAGGCCATTTTTATTAAATTTTACTGGCTACATTCAGCTCCTCCTAAGAATATTTTTATTACATTTTATTGTCTTCTCGCAGCACCTTCAGGCGTTCTGTTTTTGGTTAATTTTTACGGTCTTCCTTTAACTCTCCGTCGCCACGGTTAAGAAATCAAACTGCAACTCAGAACTCTCACTGGTCGCGGATTTTGTCAGCTTCACAGACTTATAGCTGTCTCATTGGTAAGAACATATTGCAGCTTTAAATCCTTTATAGTACATTAGATAACAAGTCCCTGTCAAGATTATAATGCTCCCAGCTATTTATTGTATGTGGTTTAGCATCATTGATAGAAAATAGACAGGTTAAATTAAGTTTCCTATAACTCTTTATAATCTAGTTCCTTTTGGTTTATACATTGCACTATAGTGAGAATAAATACTAAAAGAACACTTTGCATTTGATGCCACAAAGTTGCTGTATATTTTGGACAGTAATTTGCACACTGTAATACTTATTCTCTATTATAATTATTTGAAAGATACATTTCAGGTATCATTTTTGAGGATGGTATGTTACAGAACTACAGATGTGACTTAAAAGAAATTTGGAACAGCTTGCAATTGGACCATTTTTACTTCATCTATGAATACTGGAGTTTGGCTAAATTTTACCGCTTTGGAGTCTGGTTGCCTTAAGAACATAAGAAATAGGAGCAGGAGTAGGCCATATGGCCCCTCGAGCCTGCTACGCCATTCAATAAGATCATGGCTGATCTTCGACCTCAACTCCACTTTCGTGCCTGATCCCCATATTCCTTGATTCCCCTAGAGTCCAAAAATCTATCGATCTCAGTCTTGAATATACTCAACGACTCGGCATCCACAGCCCTCTGGGGTAGAGAATTCCAAAGATTCACAACCCTCTGAGTGAAGAAATTCCCCCTCATCTCAGTCTTAAATGGCCGACCCCTTATCCTACTAAGCCCCCTAGTTCTAGACTCCCCAGTCAGGGGAAACAACCTCTCAGCATCTACCCTGTCAAGCCCTCTCAGAATCTTATATGTTTCAATGCGATGCCCTGTCTCTTTAAAACATATAACAGAATGCACAGAGGGTCAACATTTATCTTTGTGCCTATCAACGCTACTTGTTGCAATTGTCATGATGGAGGACCAACCAATGATTGGCATCTACAGCTTCCAATCGTGATGACTACGTTCAGAGCTTGTCCGGGGCCTGTTGATGCAACACACAGCACGGCAATGCCATTAAGAGCTGGCACAGGCACGATGGGCCGAATGGCCTCCTTCTGTGCTGTACCATACTATGAAATGTTCCCAGACCTTCCAACAGACCGTTTGGGGACTTTTAAAAATTTGGTCTTGCATTAGCCTGCAGTTATACTGCAGCGGGTGTGAAACCCATGCAGTGGTGATTTCCTCCCGGAGGTACTTTCACATCTCTAGCCTCCATTGCGGTCAAACCACCAGCTGGACTTGTTAGTCATACTACCGGCTGCGCATTGATGCACAGCCCAAAAGTGGTGGTACAAGGACCCATAAAACTGCATTATTCTAAAAAGAAAATTTGAAAAATGTTAAGGTGGAGAATCTTGTTCCTGTGCCTGGGTGTATTGGATGGCCTGGGCTCAGCATATAAAGAAATATTGGCCAGGGAGGATTGCATGCTGGTAAGGGCACCTGCCTGAATTCCCTGTACCTGCTGTGTCCTAGCAGTTCAATATGCCTAGACACAGGAAGAGGAATCTCAGTCCCAGTTAGAGCTGGGAGCTTCCAATCCGGTCAGAGAAGCTTTAAGTTCTCCACGGAAGTGTTAACAGGCTGGGGGGGTTCTTGGGGCAGACTCCAGGAAGAATAGAGCAACAGCAGGAGATCCACTCTTCTCTCTCTCTATTGCCCTCCCTCTCTGATTTCTGTCCTAGTTCCCTCTTTCTCTAACTCCTATCTCAGTCCCTTCCTCTGATTCCTGCTGGTCTCCTCTCTGATCCCAGTTTAAGTTCTCCCTCTCTCTTTGTTTCCTGTCTCTCCCCTCTCTCACCCTAGTCTGTTTCTCTTTTTTCGTTATTGTGTGTCAACTTATTTTTTTTTCTCTGCATCTTTAAGTCTATCTGCGCATGTGTTCTTTTCTATGTCTCGTTCCCTCTTTTCTCTCACATTTCCCTTTTCTCTCACACTTCCCTTTTCTCTCACATTTCCCTTTTCTCTCTGTTTCTATTAATTTTCTTCACACATCAACATGCACAGAAAGTGAACAGAATTCTCTGAACCACAGGCAATCTGTTGAACTGTAATGAACGGCAATGGCAGTTTCCCCATTCTCCTGTGATGGAAACACTTAACTGCTGTACAATGCTCCACCTAGTGAATGAGCTGAGAACTGACAAAAAAAACATACCCAACTCAGGCAGGTGGATTCTATGGAAAGGAAACGGCAGACCTTAAGCCTCGACTCTGAGTCGAAGACAAGGGCTCTTTCATTTAAAGTATCATTATTGCTAAATGGTACCAAATTGAACATTTTAGCCTTCAATAAGAAAAGAATAGAAGACATTTTAGAGCCAGAATTATGCATGCTGTTACTGTCAATATTAAATTTTAAGACAACCCTACGCCATTTAGTGATGTTTTTCCAACTAACTTTAGTTTACAGATATAATTATTCTGCAGTTGATGTGTAGCTGACACCAACACTGGACCAGAGTCACAAAACCTAATCGTGAAGAGTCTGTGAAGCTGACAGCATGAACTGGTAACCCACATACACACTGTGATTAATGATTTTAATAGCTGAATATATTTTTTTGAAAATCTGTGGCTACCTCTTTTAAGAAGAAACTTATTTTATTGAAGTTTAATAAATGTACGCCAACCCCATACAAACAATATTGCAACTTCCCTGATCTTAATGCTGTGGTACTGACTAATAAGTGCTGTAGGACAATGGAGTTTAATCAATTATTTGAAAACAACATGAGTGGGGGGAAAAAGAATAATAAAACAGAACTAAAATACATTTATGTCTTTTGTTATTATTTTAGTATTAAAATAACAATTGCTAACAGGTAACTGCAGAAAAAACTTTGCAGTAAACTTTGAGCAAAAATAATACTTTAAAACTTTGTATTTTTTCACAGTTCTCGTTACTTTCCCCATCCCTTGCCTGAAAGGGCTGACTTTTGCGAGACTTTGGTTCCACAGGTAGTCCTCTAGGCCCTTTGTCCAAATGACTATTCTTCATACGTGAGCCAAGGCCATGAGTGGCAGCAGGCCATACCTGAGCCTGATTCTGTTCTCACCCAAGGTCCATACACATGCACTTTCCAGTATAGGGCTGTCATGAATAGGAACCCTGACTGATATTTTTACCCCATTGCTAATCCTGAGGCACAGAGGTCAGTCATAGCACCTTGGCTTAGCATAGACCCAACCGGGGAGCGAACCTGTGACCTTCCCGGTTTGTACGGAGTTCCGTTTTTAAAAATTATGTTCTGCATCTGGTTAGACCACACCTGGAGTACTGTGAGCAGTTCTGGGCACCGCACCTTCGGAAGGACGTATTGGCTTTGGAGGGAGTGCAGCGTAGGTTTACTAGAATGATACCCGGACTTCAAGGGTTAATTTACGAGGAGAGATTGCACAAATTGGGGTTGTATTCTCTAGAGTTTCGAAGGTTAAGGGGTGATCTGATTGAAGTTTATAAGATATTAAGGGGAACAGATAGGGTGGATAGAGAGAAACTATTTCCGCTGGTTGGGGATTCTAGGAGTAGGGGGCACAGTCTAAAAATTAGAGCCAGACCTTTCAGGAGTGAGATTAGAAAACATTTCTACACATAAAGGGTGGTAGAAGTTTGGAACTCTCTTCCGCAAACGGCAATTGATACTAGCTCAATTGCTAAATTTAAATCTGAGATAGATAGCTTTTTGGCAACCAACGGTATTAAGGGATATGGGCCAAAGGCAGGTATATGGAGTTAGATCACAGATCAGCCATGATCTTATCAAATGGCGGAGCAGGCACGAGGGGCTGAATGGCCTACTCCTGTTCCTATGTTCCTATGCATCGGAGTGGCACTCTTCGTGTCTGCGAGCACGCAATGATTGATACTTTTCATTAATGCAACTTTTGTTTTAGGTAGTGACAGCAGTCTCTTGAGAGAGCCAATAATATCTGATAAAAGCATTAGTGATATCAAATAAAGAAAAGAAATATACATGCAAAATGTTGTTAGTGCCACAAATTGGGTTAAAGATATTACTCGAATAAAAAATAGGATCTGCAGTGGCCTAATGCTTTATGTATCAGCTAATCTCTTTACTGTGGGATTTGGTTTACTGCCATCAAATATGCATCACATTTCTCTAATAAAATAGACAACATTTTATTATTTTTACATCTTAGGCTAGAAAACTCCAAATTTTCTAATCGTTCTTTTTTTTTGTGCTTTGCATATATTTAACAATTTTAAAAACTTTTCATAAAATATTAAAGGTTTTTTATTATTACATTTATAAAAATGTCAACCAATATACACTCTGCTGTGCAGAGGCAAGGAACAACCAGCTTCGATTCAAATGCAGTTCCCAGCTATGCGAAAACAGGCAATCTTAGCCAGTTAGGAGGAAATCAGCAAACTTTCCAATCATTGTGTCTAAAAGCAATCAGAAGCCTTACACTCAGCATCGGCTGTGATAGCAATCTCACCTTTGACTCTTACGGTCTAGAATTCAAGTCCCGCCCCAGAGAGTCGAGCGCATAATCTAGGCTGACACTTCAGTGCAGTGCAGAGGGAGCATAGGAATAGGAGTAGGCCATTCAGCCCCTCGAGCCTGCTCCGCCATTCAATTAGATCATGGCTGATCTGTACCTCAACTCCATTTACCTGCCTTCACTCCATATCCCTTGATACCCTTACCCAACGAATATCTATTGGTCTCAGCATTCACCGACTTTTGGGGAAGAGAATTCCAGATTTCTACTACCATTTGTGTGAAAAAGTCCTCCTTGATTTCCCTTCAAAATCCCACATCTTGTATTAAGATGAAGTCCCCTCGTTCTTGATTGTCCCACTAGAGGAAATAGTTTCTTTGTATTTACCCTATCAAATTAGAATCATAGAAGTTTACAACATGGAAACAGGCCCTTCGGCCCAACATGTCCATGTCGCCCAGTTTATACCACTAAGCTAGTCCCAATTGCCTGCACTTGGCCCATATCCCTCTATACCCATCTTACCCATGTAACTGTCCAAATGCTTTTTAAAAGACAAAATTGTACCCGCCTCTACTACTGCCTCTGGCAGCTCGTTCCAGACACTCGCCACACTTTGAGTGAAAAAATTGCCCCTCTGGACCCTTTTGTATCTCTCCCCTCTCACCTTAAATCTATGCCCCCTCGTTATAGACTCCCCTACCATTGGGAAAAGATTTTGACTATCTACCTTATCTATGCCCCTCATTATTTTATAGACATCTATAAGATCACCCCTAAACCTCCTGCTCTCCAGGGAAAAAAGTCTCAGTCTATCCAACCTCTCCCAATAAGTCGAACCATCAAGTCCCGGTAGCATCCTAGTAAATCTTTTCTGCACTCTTTCAGGTTTAATAATATCCTTTCTATAATAGGGTGACCAGAACTGTACACAGTATTCCAAGTGTGGCCGTACTAATGTCTTGTAAATTCTTTTAACATTTTAAGCACGTCGACCAGAGCACTCCTCAATCTTCTATACTCGGGGGAATACAAGCCAAGTTTATGCAACCTGCCCTCAGAATTTAACCCTTTAAGCCCCAGTATCATTCTGGTGAAAGTGGGGATGAATGAGGGAGTGCTGCATTGTTGGAGGTGGGGTCCCACCAACAGTACAGTTAAATTGAGGCTTCACACATGAGGAATGGCTATTTCAGGGAGGTATCAGAGGTAGCATAGAAACTGGGACCTTCCTGGCCTTTATGGCTTAGCATTGTACTAGTCAATTGAATCAGCAGGCAAGTGTCTCCCCAGTGATTGAACAATTCAGAAGCTACCCCGGGGGAGAGCCCCAGAAAACTGTGATTGCATTACTTGGGTGTGATTAACAATACTGGTACTGTACCTGCAGTGAGCAAAAGGTCCGAGTGAAGGGCTCCATTCGAACGAGGTAAGAAGCTACAATTATCGCTGAAGAATAATGGGTGCAGTAGTGACACTGTGCAGACAAGTCCCCTGCAAGAAATCAAACAATTTCGATTGGTCAGAAAGGTACCACAAGATCAGGTGAAGAAATTACAACTGTAGAAAGTGAATAGAACCAAATACGAGAGATGAGAATAAGACATAGGAACATAGCAACCTGAGCTAGGCCATTCAGCCCCTCGAGTCTGCCCTGCTATTCAATTAGATGAAGGCTGTTCTGTACCTCAACTCCATGCACCCTCCTTAGCTGCATATGGAAGTGGAAATCTAGAATTCACTCCCCCAAAAGGCTGTGGATGCTGGGTCAAGTGGAATTTTCAAGACTGAGATCGATAGGTTTTTGTTAGGTAAGGGTATCAAGGGATATAGAACAAGGTGGGTAAATGGAGTTGAGGTACAGATCAGCCATGAATTAACTGAATGCTTGAGGGACTGAATACTCCTGTTCCTATACGAAGGGTGAGAAAAGGACCTACATACCATAGGTGAGAATGGAACCTATGTAACTTTGGTCTGAATGGGACCTATATACCAGGGTGAGAATGGGATCTATATACCAGGGTGAGAATGGGATCTACATACCTGGGTGACAATGGGATCTACATACCTGGGTGAAAATGGGATCTACATACCTGGGTGAGAATGGGATCTATATACCTGGGTGAGAATGGGATCTATATACGTGGGTGAGAATGGGATCTACATACCTGGGTGAGAATGGGATCTATATACCTGGGTGAGAATGGGATCTACATACCTGGGTGAGAATGGGATCTACATACCTGGGTGAGAATGGGATCTATATACCTGGGTGAGAATGGGATCTATATACCTGGATGAGAATGGGATCTATATACCTGGGTGAGAATGGGATCTATATACCTGGGTGAGAATGGGATCTATATACTTGGAGTATCTTGAAAAAGATTCCTAAGGATGATTGGTAAAATGTGCTTTTTTGAACAATGCATTTCTGAACTATTTTACACCAGAAGACAGCTCATCCTAATCAGTATCTCCCTTCATTCCTTCTCTTTCACATATACTCTCTTCACTTCTCTCCCTCACATACAGCACAAATAGAGAAAAGTACAGATCCTCCTTGTCCCCACCCCTTGCCTTTGATTCCCTTTTCCAGCCAGCTCCTTACATTTACGATCAGCTCTCTCAGACTGCTCCGTAGCTGAGAGCCTCCATCCTGTGTCTTCAAGGTGAGCTTTCTTACCTCCTTCTGTTTCCTCAAAACACTCTTCCTGGCTCTTATCGTTAAGACAAGATTTTCTCCTTGTCTTGAATACATGGCTCCTCCATCTCTGTAAGATTTCTCTCTATCCTCTCCAAATCTCCAAGATCTCCCTTCAAAATTCTCCTGTGTTCAATCCCTCTCCCTCACGTTATCAGCTCCAAATACTCTTCCTGTCTATTCAGTGAGTCCCCTTCCTACTGTTCTTCCTGCGAGGAATCTTTACTTCTTCCCTACCCACAATTGCATTCACCCCACAGCAAAACACTCAGCAGAGAGCTATTGAGGCAGGTATCCCAAACTCAGAAAATACCCTTTAAATAGAATTTTGCAGTATCTGGAAATCTTGGCCTGCGGTGTTCAGTTCAGTGATGCGTTGTGGGTGCAGGAGCTGGAGTCAGAACCACTATAGGTTTATGGGGGAGGACCATGAGGAAATTGTGGATTCACCAGCAAAGGAACAGATGGAAGGGGATGGAGATCCTAAACTGAGAGAATGGGTTGCAAAGGGGGGCTGAACAGTACATCAGGCAGGGGGTTGAACTGGACAGTAAGTAAATGACCTGGAATCAACTCAAAATTCAATAAACTGAAGGGATACCAAAAGATTAACGTATTCATCCATGACAAATCCTGAGTTACCAATGCATCATTTAGATACCATGTTCTCTCGGCCCTAATCTTGTGTCTAAGCTTTGTAAGGTAATAAATATTAAATGTATGTTTGAGAGCCTTATTGTTTCTCATTATTCAACAAACCAGAAGAGAAATTTACCGTATCAAAAGAAAACAATACAAGACAACAGTTTACAGAATAAGCTTACAGCACAAATAGTCTTCACTAATACCTACATTATGGATTACAACCAAAAATACAACTGCAAACGCATTCCAGAATTTCACTGCGAGTGTTATCATGTTTTCTGTAATTTAATTCAGCTGGAACTTTGAACACCCGAGGTGGGTGTGCAGGGATAAGATCCAACCAATTAAATTTATGTCATTGAGTTGTAAGGTTATTATTCTCGGTATGCCCCTGGTATTGCCACCTTTTGCTTCCCTCATCTGAAATGTTTAAAACACACGGAAACATTAAAAAAGGTGATTCAGTGAGGTTATGATCAGCGGGTGGTGTTACCAGAGATTATTGTGGGCTGGGAGTATTTACAAAGTTCTCTCACAATCCAAAGCATCTAGATGCCAACCTTCACTCAGTGGTAGCACTCTCGCCTCTGAGTCAGAAGGTCATGGGTTCAAGTCCCACTCCAGAGATTTGAGCAAAAAAATCTAGGCTGACACTTCAGTGCAGTACTGAGGGAGAGCTGCACTGTCGGAGGTGTCATCTTTTGGATGAGGCATTAAACAGAGGCCCTGTCTGCCCTCTCAGGTAGACATAAAAGATGCCATGGCACTATTTCGAAGAAGAGCAGGGGAGTTCTCCCCAGTGTCCTGGTCAACATTAGTCCCTTAACCAACATCAATAAACCAGATTATCTGGTCATTATCACATTACTGATCGTGGGACCTTGCTCTGTGCAAATTGGCTGCCATGTTTCCTACATTACAACAATGGCTACAATTCAAGAAGTACTTCTTTGGCTTTAAAGCGCTTTGAGACGTCCTGAGATTGTGAAATGTGCCGTATAAATGCAAGTCTTTCTTTTAGTACTTCAAAAAAACACATAATGAATGTTATAATTAGTTGGGTAGGTTTTGCAAGTACTGCTAGTGAAACTTCTCATGCAGCCAATACACATCAGGAAGTCATGGCTACATACTCGCGATTTTCCGATATGTCCTAGTCGTGGGATCTTGCAAAATTTACCCTCACGAGTTCCATTAAAATAATTCACAATGGAACCTTTGCTATTTGCCGTATCGAAGGATTTGTCCCCACCATGAACAATGGAAACTGTTGGATAATCGGCAGTCCCCAAATCTCTTTTAAATGAATTTCCTGTACTATTTTGAACTGAAGGTTTTTCTTTTAATACATCCTGACTGCCACAGCTCCCTTTGGACAGAAATTCTGTCAGCCCCGACTTTTGTAAACATTCTCGAGAGTGTGGCTGATCAAGGTTCCTCTGTACATCATAAAACGTTTTAACATAAACTTGGAGCACTACTGTATTTCAAACAAAAAGCTGATTTACTCAGCTCCATTAACCTGGAAGGGCTTAACGTGCTCAGGAAGTAAGTAACTCATTGGTGAGAATATATTACTCTCAACTCACAAACCCCGTACTGCCTAACTGGAATAAAAAGGTGGGGGTTAGATGGGGATGGGTTGGAGAGGAGGGTACGGCAGAGTTAATACTTCACTAGTATTCCAAGAAGCTAAACATCCTCCATCCCATCTACATCTCCACCACAAGGTTAAATAAAACCCTTTGTCACTGAGGTTTCAGTCCCTAGAAGATAACTACTTGCAGCCATTATGTGAGGAACTTTTAATGGTGTATAGAAAATGGTCACTCGGGTAGAAGGATATTAGTTCCCACTAAGAATGGATGCCACCATTTGTTTTAAAGGAAAAGTTCCAGATTGGGTTATTAACTCATCTAGGTGTTTCAGATCAGACATGAAACTGAGGAACCATCTGCCCTCTCAGGTGGATGTAAAAGATCCCATGGTAGTTTTCGAAGAAGAACAGGGGAGTTCTCCCAATAATCCTGGCCAACATTTATCCCTCAATCAACATTTCCACTAAAACAAATGATCTGGTCACATGTCTCATTGCTGTTTGTGGGATCTTGCTGTGCGCAAATTGACTGCCTTGTATGCCTACATTACAACAGTGACTACACTTCAAAAGTACTTCATTGGCTGTGAAATGCTTTGGAACATCCTGAGGTTGCGAAAGGTGCTGTATAAATACAAGTTCTTTCTTTCTGTAAAGCAAAAAGCAAAATACTGGAAATCTGAAATAAAAACAGAAAATGCTGGAAACACACAGCAGGTCAGGCAGCATCTGTGGAGAGAGAAACAGAGTTAACGTTTCGGGTCAGTGACCTTTCGTCAGAACCGGATATAACAGATGAAGAGTTTACAAGGAGGAACAGAGCCAGGGAATGGGGGAGGTTGTGAGCTATTGCTTGGGTTGGGGATCCCCTATTGTTACATGGCCAGCGGGACGGTCTGTACCCATGGGGTCACCTGCCTTTTGCCTCCACCGTACTCCGGGGTCACCAGAGCTGTCTTCACTTTGCCAGATTTCCACGCTTCCCTCCCCCTCTGCTATTCTGCTGTAACCATTTACACGTCATCTGGGTCTCAGATACATCTTTATTTCTCTAATTTATCTCAATATTGCCTCCTTTTGTCATACACCATCACCACTTTTGTCATTTATTTATCGTCTATCTTCCACCTAATCACAGGTCATTTCTTTTTATTCTCCTGCTGTTTACCTGTACCGTCTCCCAGTTCTGACGAAAGGTCATTGACTTTAAACGTTAACCTTACCTTCCTCTCTCCATGGATCCTGTGTGTTTCTGGCTTTATCTATTTTTCTTTTTTTTTTGCTTTGGGCTCACATCCCTAATCAGAGAACAACTACCACAGGAGTCCTTCTAAAATAATGCCAATACGCATTTTGGGTAAAACAAGAGGGGAAGCTTTCACCTGTTTGGTATCCATAGTGATGAATTGTAATGGCTGACAGGGTAACTGGACTGTCCAATGTGGTACAGAGCTGTCCAGACCAGGATAGTCCTTGGTTCGATTTGTGATCTATGCTAAGTTAGCTGGTCAATCAAAGCAACAATAAGGGACACAACACTTGGCTACATCACCACTGGGCTGGGGAAGGGTTGAATCAGCTAGAATTTTGTTGTGTGACATTGGCTACTAGATATTTAGTACAAAACAGAATTATTCCTATTCCTTGCGATTGTAACAATCTGCCTATCGAGTGAGTGGCTAAGTAAATTTAACCATTGGATACCCAACCCAGAGACTTATGGCTTTGCTTCGGGATCTTGACTCATGTCAAGCTCACCTCATGTTCTATTCTTGCTGGAGGTCACTGAGGAGTTTGTGACTCAGGCTGTCCTGCCTTTCCAATTGAGGGAGGGAGATCAGTCTGAGGCAGTGGTGGGGAACCGAAAGAAAGGTGTGTAGGGTGAGGAGTGAAATATTAACTGAATGTTAATCACAGAGTGCAAAAAAAAAAAATCAAAAGCTAAGATACCAGCAAAGAGGTCAGTGTGAACTGGTACAGAACCAGCTACAGTCAGGGCAGGACTTGCTTACTTTACTCAGCACTCTACTGAGTTAGTTTCTCGGGACATAAGAAACAGGAATAGGCCATTTAGCCCCTCGAGTCTGCTCTGCCATTCAATTAGATCATGGCTCATCTTCACCTCAACTCCATTTACCTGCCTTTGCTCCATATCCCTTGCTACCCTTACCTAATCAAAATCTAATTATCTCAGTCTTGAAAGCTTGAATTATCCCGGCATCCACAGCCTTTTGGGGGAGAGAGTTCCAGATTTTTTACTACCCTTTGTGTGAAAAGGATTTTGCTCCTGAACGCCCCAGCTCTAATTTTAAGATTAGGTCCCCTTGTTCTTGATTCTCCCACCGAAGGTAATAGTTTCTCCATATCTACCTTATCAAATCCTTTTTTACATTTTAAACACGTTTTCTTCTTTCGCTCTCGTTAGTCCTCGCTCACTGGTTACTTCCTCAGTTTCCTGTGAAAATACTAACCATCATTATCTACTTCATAATATCGCTTGATGAACTTAGCTTTCCTTTCCTCTGTTTGTGCTCCCATGGGTTTCGAGAGATCTCGGAATGTCTTTGCGTTAGACAGATCCAACTCCTGGGAACAAAAACAAACATGGTAGGTGAAAAATGACATAAATATTCATTGTGTTCCAACTCTCAGCAGCCAATGCAAAATACACCATCTTGAGAGTAACTGAAGTACTTGTATTCTATAGACTGGTTATGTGATACTTTGCTGAAAAATGTGATCTTGAAATCTGTTAACCGTTTGATGCTGACTCCAGTATTATACAGAGAATATATAATATATAATGCGTAACTTTATACATCAAAGCAGAGTTGAAGGGAGTGCAAAGAAGACAATTAAATAGGGGCTGCATATAGTGACACCACTATTCCTGGCCAGAATGGAGATGATTGGGTAATTCCCCCGTCAATCATGCCAGGAGACCGCTCTGCTGTAAGTGACTGGGATTGATTTTACACCCATAATTTGTATTATGCAACTATCCTCCACTCACTGCATTTTGGTGGAGAAATCACCCTGCTTTTATCGAGAGACTGCTGTAGTTTTGGTCATACTCTTTAAATAGACTCTGTTTGCTGTATGTTCTGCCGTAAGTCCCGCCCGCCTCCAACTCATTGGCTGACACTCTGCTAAAGTGCTAAATGGGTTCAGGCACCTGAGTTATGAGGCTTACGTTAAAACAAAGGGTGGCTTAGAGTTGACCTTACTGAGGTGTTCAAAATCTTCAGGGAAATAAGATAAACTGGGTGGCAAGTTCTAGGACAAAGGCACATGTATTAAACGTAGAGGAGAAAAGTGAATGCACAGTTCAGATATATGGGGGTAATTCCCACTTTCGGCGGGGGTGGAAAACCAGTGGTAGTGGGTGGATCATTGTAAACTCCACTGAAGTCAACGGAAAGGAGAATTGAGTGGGTGGCCAATCCGTTACTGCCAACTTTCAGCTCTCGCCAAAAGTGAAAGTTGCCCCCATAATTTCTTCACACAAAAAGTGCTGAATAGTCTAAATTGGGAGGTTGATGGATACATTTTTAGCAGACAGGGCTATCGAAGGATGTCAGCGGTAAAGTGCGAGAAGTCTGCCATCTTTTAGGATTGGCCTGATGAATAGTGGTAGTCATTTCCAGACCTGTATTGCTCTATGTTCCTAAGGAGATTAGGATAAATTGCATGGGGGGGGGGAGGGGGAATTAGTTATGTCTACTGATGGACCACAGGTAACCATGGTCTCCAGATGCTTGCTTGATAGGTGAGCGAAACTTGGTGCGGGATAGGATGCAGGCCGTACAGTTTTGTATGAGCTGAAGTTTATGGAGGGTGGATGATGGAACGCCAGCCAGGAGTGCATTGGTATAGTTGAATGAGGATAATATAATTACAGTGTGGCTTATATTATAATGATTATACATATTTACTTATATGTAGACAGGTGACATAAGATAACAAATAAGAAAGTGCAGAAATGGGATCAGTGTGGATTTACCATTGACTTAATGTAAGAAAGTACATTCCCAATCCTCAAAACACAGCAAGACTTCTTTAAAAATTTGTTCAACGCATCACAAGGTAGTTATGGACGATGAAGGATATTTGGTCCATCCACCCATAAGTTCCCCTGGTGTCCTGGCCAATATTCCTCCCTCAACCAACAATTCCAATACTGATTAACTGATCACTTACCTCATTAGCTACTTGTGGGATATGGCTGTGTCCAAATTGGCTGCTGTGTTTGCCTACATAACAATAGTGACTGCACTTAAAAGGTAATTCATAGACTGTGAAGTGCATGAGGATGTCCTGAGGACACGAAAGGAGCACTGTATAAATACAAGTTCTTTCTTTATGCTATTTATTGCTTACCTCAGAGTCATAATCAGCAAGAATCCAGGGGAACACTGGATACTGCATCAGATCGTTATAAGTTCGCCCCGCCAAAGTGTTCAGATACATGAGGTACTCAAAGTTGCTGATTTCTCCTTTCTGCCACACACAAGGGGGAAAAAGTTATTTTTGAAAATGTATTACGATTAATGCCTTATTGCATTTCCTAGCACTCATTACAACTGCAAAACAAATACTTTCAGGGCATTTTAGTAGATTTGTGGTAAGGGTTTAACACTGATGGTATAAAATGGTCAGTGAACATAACAGTATAGTCCAGTTTTAAATATTTGACTTTCCCGATGGCTGTAAATATGCTTTAATGTCAGAAACAAGGATACCACTAGTGTGAGTACAACAGCTCGACCGCTGAACAAGTGCCGAACATGGCAGTTATACTACTTGCATTGCATCGCTGCAACACCAAAACTACATTGCAGCAATTCAAAATGTGCAGTATAACTGCAGTCAAACATCTGTTCAGGATTTGGTGTCTGGTGTGAGATTACCTGGAGGAGGTAATCTTAGATCAGTCCAGAGTTAACAAACACTCCATCACTCTGCTGGACTGTGTTCACTAAAATTAAAAATTCTACCAGCTTTTGAATTCGGCAAAAAGAGCTTCCTCAATGTGATTAAGACTCTGAGGACAGCGGGCAAGATAACTCAGTACAACTGCCTCACACTATCCTAAAAAGATTGTCAGTGTCAAACTGAGGTATCATTAGTGCTTTTTAACTGCAGAAATTAACCCTCGACAAATGTTATTTAAACACAAAACTGGAATATTAGGCCACTGAGGACAGGAATCTAGCTTTAGGCATGAGGAGACAGGTCCTTTGAAACAAACACCATCTGTGTTACAAAGCAGAATATCAGGTAGAAATCTTTGATTCAGCCAGTCTCCCTATTTTACCCACATTGGTTTAACCCACCGTCAACAATGTGGACATCAACAGGAAAATGGTTTATACTCCGTCCAGGTAAAAACGCAAAGGAAACTCACAACATTGATACCCTGCAATAAACAATGAGAAAAGTGATGCATCGTACCTGCCATTTCTGTGTAACTCCTTTCTCCCCTAATGTTCTTCTGTGTAAAGGGAAAAATAAATGGTAGGGTTTTAATTAACAGAGCACAATAAAATCACATTTACACACAGTTCTCTGCTATGTTTTCAAGTAATGCAATGGGATTGATATCAGCTACTGCACTTGAACCCCAAAGCAGGATATTTGGTTCGTACAGGTCCATATTCGAACTTACTCTGTCTTGTGCTAGCCAGTTAGTGAGGGAATACACACAGTAAAGCTATAACAGAAGGTAGAAATTACAGACAGTGCTATTCTGTCACAAATACTAAACATTGTACCAAATTCACCTCAGTGGAGACTTGAACCAGTTTATTTTAGATGTTTCCACTAAAATAACACAAAAACGAATTATCTACAAGTACGTGAAACATTCCAATGAGAATGGTGCCGACTGCAATTGTTATCGTTATATTTCCTAAGGAGCAGAGTAATTGCCTCTTACTGTCAAAAGGTAAATAATAAAGAACCTGCTGTTCAGAATAGGGTTGTTGCTTGGTAAATACATTCTTAACCAGGGTTTGAGGGATGTCTCTGCGGATCAGCAATTGCCAACATTTTAAATAAAAGCCACCATCAGAGACCTGCTTACATACAAATACTGTGACCTTTTAGGATGAATGCAGTTATGTTTTTTATAGAAACAAATCTAATTGTAAGCGTTTCATGTCCAATTAATATTATACAGTACACTCAACCTAACAAGTTCAATCAGTGAGTTTTATCCCCTCATTGAAAAATTTGAACTGTTTGCTTCAGAACAAAGGAAATTATTGGGTGATTTGATAGAGGTATTTAAAATTATGAAGGAATGGGACAGAATAGACAGAAACAGGCTATTTCTGTTGATTCAGGGATCTAGAATAATGGGACATAGATATAAGATTAAATTCAAGAAATGCATTCCAGATCATAACAACTCAGTGAGGAAAAGAAATTCTCCTCATCTGCCCTCTGGATTTTTTGCCAATTATCTTAAATCTGTGTCCTCTGGTTACCGACCCTCCTGCCACTGGAAACAGTTTCTCCTTATCTACTCTAGCAAAACCCCATATAATTTTGAACGCCTTTATTAAATCTCCACTTAACCTTCTCTGCTCTAAGGGGAACAATCCCAGCTTCTCTAGTCTCTCCACATCACTGAATTCCCTCATTCCTGGTACCATTCTGATAAATCTCCTTTGCACCCTCTCCAAGGCCTTGACATCCTTCCGAAAGTTTGGTGCCCAGAATTGTACACAATATTCTGGCTGAGGCCTAACCAGTGTTTTATAAGTGAGTTAATCAAATTGTTTCTTAAAATTTTCTTTGAACATTTCTGTTAATTAGTTATAAAGATATTGGAGATGGGGGAAAAAGGCTGTTTGACGGGGCAGGGTGGTTGGAGGCGGGAGGTCATGTGATGAAACCTCCAGGATTACGTCCAACAAGAGGTGGCAACCCTACCAGGCAGTGAAGATGAAAGATGCAATTATATAATAACTTAATGAGACAAATTCAAAGTTGTTCTAGCTCATGGTTCACCCGGGAGGAGTGGGTGAAACACATCACCCTTTGAGACAATGACTGTGTTTGTGTAAGGAATCATAAGCTATCGTTAAATAAACTTCTGAGATACAAGTTAAAGCACGTCCAACTCCTTTCTGGCACACATCGCTTCTTCGGGAATTAAATGGGAGTTCAGTGTGTTTTTGTTTGACTAGCAACATTATTTCTGTCTATGCTTGCTGAATAAAGGGCACCATAACAACCAGTTGACAACTGATTGAAAATAGCTAAAGACAAAAAGGCTAATAACTATGTACAAATGAAACCAAAGGGTCTAATTGTCTCCGTTATAGTCACAAGCACACACTTGGGGACATAAATGCTGCTCAAAGGCCCACACCCAACGTATGCATTTGCTATTGCCTTGTGTGCTAGCAATCAGGTGATTTTATAGCGCCATTGCGTTCTGTACACGGTTTACTGGCAGTTGTGACCATTAATGCGATGTGTGCTCAAAATGGAGGACAGTCTCAGCAGGTAAGGTATTCCCCCCACACTCCTGATTTTCTCCTCTCGACTTTCCTCTCTTGAAGGCTCTGACACAGTTCCAGCAGCTCTCCCAACGTCTCAACAACATGGTCATTCTTCAAGAGTATGCGCTGGCTGGCTATTCGACTGCACAAGGCATCGCCATTTGATCCTTGCCCAGCATCCACACACCTGTAATCGGCTGCATTTATACCCTCCCAGGCATAATAACTGTAGCACCTCTACTGCTGGGGTACATTTACTTACTCAGCCTTGTCGCCATAAGTACAACATAGGTCCAAAATTCACGTTCTGATTGCTCCTGCACCCGAACACAAATCAAAGGCAAAACAAATGCCCAAATTAGAGGTGTCAAGACCAAATTGTAGCTGTGTCTGTATACACACCCATGGATTAAGGAAAAGTGTTACAGAAGACAGCAAAATGTAAGTACTGATTTAACAATCACCGCTAGAGTGAAATTCCTCCTGCCAACAATTTTGGTTGGACAATTTGTGTGTGTACAAAATGAACAATCCCATGTTGTACTCAAACCCATTTTTCTAACTAGAACAAGAGGAATTTCACCTTCACACTATCTTACCATCTCAGTGGAGTGTAATGGGGGGGACCCTGCTTTATGCTCACTTTCCAGTCACACTAGTGAGAAGAGAAACCCATACCCCATTATCTTACCATCAGGACCTCTTAAAAAAAAATCAACCAGATCGAAATAATATTCACCAAATCTGGCATCTCATTTGATTTATTTTGTTGTCATGGTGAGTGCCGATGGAATAATAGGAAGGTGCCCAAATGAGGGCCAGCGGTGTGTACCATGGAGCCTCAAGGGCCATATATCAAGTTTAAATGCATGTTCCCATTAATTCGTATGTGTCTCAAGTTGCTGATACTAACAGATCTCAATGTTCTGTTTTAGGATTTTTCCATCATTGAGGTAAACCAGCCTTTTCCAAACCTCCAGACTCACGAAATTTAAGCAACAAATTTTGTTGTGCACATCAGCATGTAAGAAATATTAAGTACAGATAGGACCGAGCTCGAGGGCTAGATTGCCAGGGTTCAGGGACTATATGTGGCTCCAGGGCCACAGACTGGACACCAAGGCCTAGAGGAGATGCCAATCCTAGGTTTTTTTTATTCGTTCATGGGATGTGGGCGTCGCTGGCGAGGCCGGCATTTATTGCCCATCCCTAATTGCCCTTGAGAAGGTGGTGGTGAGCTGCCTTCTTGAACCGCTGCAGTCCGTGTGGTGAAGGTTCTCCCACAGTGCTGTTAGGAAGGGAGTTCCAGGATTCTGACCCAGCGACGATGAAGGAACGGCGATATATTTCCAAGTCAGGATGGCATGTGACTTGGAGGGGAACGTGCAGGTGGTGTTGTTCCCATGTGCCTGCTGCCCTTGTCCTTCTAGATGGTAGAGGTCGCAGGTTTGGGAGGTGCTGTCGAAGAAGCCTTGGCGAGTTGCTGCAGTGCATCCTGTGGATGGTACACACTGCAGCCACGGTGCACCGGTGGTGAAGGGAGTGAATGTTTAGGGTGGTGGATGGGGTGCCAATCAAGCGGGCTGCTGTGTCCTGGATGGTGTCGAGCTTCTTGAATGTTGTTGGAGCTGTACTCATCCAGGCAAGTGGAGAGTATTCCATCACACTCCTGACTTGTGCCTTGTAGATGGTGGAAAGGCTTTGGGGAGTCAGGAGGTGAGTCACTCGCTGCAGAATACCCAGCCTCTGACCTGCTCTTGTAGTGGAATGAAGGACCTCACTTAACTACCACAGCTGAAGCACCTTGGGTAACAAATGCATCGGCTAATTATCAATTCAGCTCCCTTACACTATCACAATCAGTGAATACTGTGAGAGTATCTCACCATTTAAATATGTACGAGAATGTAAACAGAAAAACACACGCTCAAATCAATCATAATTCTTTGCAGTGATTAGATTCCTAAAAGATCATGATGACAAGTCTCTTCACAGTTAGTTCCATTTCCTAAGTAGAAAGGTATAAGAAGCTAATGATAGGGAACATTTTGCGAGGTGCTGTGTCCCGATGTAATTCCTCACTAGTCCGGATTACGGGCTCGGGATAGCGCTATAGAAGCACAGGATCGATTCTCACACCCATCTCGTGAGGTTGCTTTTTCTGGCACCACTTGATTCGGATTCGTTTTATGGCAAGGATTTTGCCAGTGCCACTCTTTCTTTTGGGCACCATTTCAACCATCGGCATAACCGTCCCAATGGGGACGGTTATGTATTTATGTTATTTGAAGAGAAAAGAGGAGGGACAAAGAAGGATGTCAGGCAAGTGAGACTGCACCAGATGCAGGCTGTGCCAGACCTGCCATCACTCTCCAACTTGCATCTATCAATATAACTGCACTCACCTACATTTTTATGTGAGGGACGCCATCTCTGTAGACTGCATTTCCCAACAGAGTTGACCAAGCTGTGCTGCATGCTGGGAAGTGACCTCCAGCCAAACTCCACCATAAACATGACACTGCCAGTTGCAGCAACTACAACTCCCAGTATCGTTTGCGCTCCTTCTCTCCCTGCCTCCACATCCCTTCTCCCTTCCCCTTCTCTCGCTTTCCGTTCAGATCTTCAGGTTTTTTTATATATAGGTAAAGTCACTGGACTACCCCAGGAATTGAGGCACTTTATTTGGAGTTAAGCAGACACAGAAATAATGTAACCAGTTTGTGCAGCTAACGAATGTAACTCAATTCCCATAGCAACACTTTGTGTGAAGACAAATCCCCAGAAAAACACATCACGTCTAAGATGCCTTTCATTCAAATGAATGCACTCATTCTATATGTAGATTTATTGTTGAGGATTAAAATACATGGTGATTTTAAAATTATTATTTATTTCCCAATATACACATTATAACGAAGAACATCATGGGCCATTAAATTGAATGGTGTGCTATGTGATTGAAAAACCTAGGCCCGTGTTTTAATTTATGATTTTGCTGTTCAGGCAATGAATTAAAATTTACATTCTGTAAATAATATATCAGTAATTTTTACAAAGTAGATTTGAGCTTCTAAATCCATCGTTTAAGATCTCAAAGTCAGGCTCTAAAAAGCAATGGCATGTGTGCAAAGTAGTTGAACACTTTAAAACTAAATGTTGTTTGCTACTAAGGCTAAACACTATGCTAATCATCAGCAAGGCCCATAGGTCCATGCTGCTTAGCAACCAAGTTAAACAAGGAGTAGAAGGAAAGCGAAGCAGCAAGCAGGAGTTGCTATGCATTTTATTTCTTGTGCAAATGTTTGACAGTTCTTTCACTGCCAGAGATTTCTCTGGCTCCTGCTCTATAGACTTGAAGCTTTAGTCTAACAGGAGCGATAGTTAATCCTTGCAACTACTGTCCACTGGGCTCCACTTACAAACCTCGTTGAAGACGTAATCCATTATTCAAAGCAACAGAGATGGAAGGAGCATGCACAATAGCAGCCAGCCCTGGGCAGCACAGGCCAAAGTGCTGATGAAAGGAACTGAAGAGTTTTTGCTGCCTGTCCTACACATTTTTTGATCTGCTAAAGGAACGGTGGGGTGAGGATATATACAGTCTTGTACTTTTAGCATTTGCAAGATTAAAAAAAAACTCCTCTTCAGCAAAATCACGTGAGTTAGACCAAGTATTTAAATGGGCTTCTTGCATCTTTTACTTGTCTTTCTTCCCTGTTATATCCTGTCGTAAGGCAGATTAAACTAGATTTAATCAATAAATCTTTTCCTGCATTTTCTATGGTACCAGTGCAGATATTAATCAAGGTTTAAAAAAATTCTGATCCCTGCTACAGGTTTTTTGATCCTTGGGAGTTTTGAGGTGTGTGCACAAATTTATGAAGTAAATTTTAAATTCAGACTAGGTGCTGACCTGATGCCTACGTTCTCTGGGCAGTTACCTTAAGCTAACATGGCTGAAAATATGTGAAACTCTTTTCACCTGGATTAGTATGTGATAATTACTCTTTGATCACTAATCTACCTTCTTTACACAAATTTTAAATGTACTGCCACCCTCCCCAGCACACCTCTCAACCTGCAGTGAGTTGATTGACTGGAACTTGACTCAGCACTCGGGAAGGGCTTGCGTAGAATTGGTGAATCAGCTGGTCTGGGAATCCAGAGGAATGTAACAGCAGTGATATTTCATGTCAGGGAGTCTCAATTAAAACGGGACAGTACAGCCTTATGTCCCACCTCTTCCCCAGTAAATTTACATATTAAATTAAATTATGTAGAGTAGCATATTAGAGTGAAGTACGATTAAAGTATGATTAGTGAAATAGGCAGGATCGCATGTCAGCTGTGGCTCAGTTGGTAGCCCTCTCGCCTCTGGCTCAGAAGGTCATGGGTTCACACTGCTACTCCAAGAGACTTGAATACAAAATCCAATACAGTACTGAGGGAGTGCTGCACTGTCGGAGGTGCCGTCTTTCGGATGAAGCGTTAAACCAAAGCTCTGTCTACCCTCTCGGGTGGATGTAAAAGATTCCATGGCACTATTTTGTAGGAAAGTTCTCCCCGGTGTCCTGGCCAATATTTATCCCTCATCCAACAACATTAAAAAAACAAACAGATTATCTCATTGCTGTTTGTGGGAGCTTGCTACCGCATTTCCAGTGACTACACTTCAAAAGTACTTTATTGGCTGTAAAGTGTAGTCCTGAGGATGTGAGAGGCACTATATAAATGCAAGTTCTTTCTATTAATGCAAGCCTTCTACACTCACTAGTCTCTCCCTCAGGATGATTATTGGACATAATACATCTGGTAGATAAACTGAATGCTGCCATGTAGTTATCAATCTGTCTTCTTCTCTGTCTCTCTATATTCCACCCCATGAAATACCTATGTAAATTAGATTTGGTGCATACAACAACTTGCTTTTATATAGTGCATTTAACGTAGTAAAATGTCCCAAAGTGCTTCACAGGAGTGTAATTAGATGACAATTGACACCGAGCCAAAAAAGGAGCCATTAGGACAGGCGACCAAATGCTTGGTCCAAAGAGGTAGGTTTTAAGCAGGAGGACAGAGAGAGGTGGAGAAGCAGAGAGGTTTGGGGGTGGAAATACACCTAAAGGAGGCAGTCGTGAGCTGGCGACTGTCGTTAAATCCAGGATAGATGCTTGGGTTCAGTGCTCTTCATTTGTCTCATTCTCAGCGCCACACTCAGCAATAGGAAAGGGAGATCAGTGCTCCTGGTGCATGCTCGGAGTGCCCATCGGGCAATTGTACAGCCCCAGCCTGGCTTCCCATTTATTAAAATTAACAGGCGGTAAATGACAGGCTGGGAGATGCACGATTCTCCCTTTCGATATACCCAAAATATATCATTAATCGCCAGGCTGCATCCTCTCCGTAAGCACTGGGAGAACCACAGCAGAAAAGGTCCATGTCAGTGACGGTGGGCTATTTGACCATGTGGGGCTTCTAGCCGAGTTTGATCCGGTTCGCACTTCACATCCACACATGCATCTTCCAGCTGGGTTACAGAAGAGAGATCAAGATCGAGAAAGGCCTGTGGGGGCTGAGGCTAATTACAGCCATCTCACTGCCACTGCACCTGAGATCAGCTAACTCAGGACAGAGGTTGAGCTGGGGTCCTTTGTATCCTGGGATGGGAATTGACCATAGGCCCGCTGTGGGTGGTGGGCTCAGAATTCATCTCGTGAAAACACAGCTTTGGGGGGAGGGGATCTCTATCATTGCTGTAGGGTGCACGTTAATAAACGAACCCTCATTCAATCTTTGGATTGATTGCTGATGATTTATAGTTGACGCTTCTGTACTGCCATCTGCAAACCTTCCCCACTGTGCGTGCCAGCCTTTCTGCACTCAGCAAGTCAACCTTGTCGAGATCCAGCATATTGCTGCTGCCTAGCATAATATGTTAGGTCCTGCACTGCAATCTCGTGTCATGCTGGTAATTTAGAAACAGTATCCTGTGCAGGAAACAGAGAATTATATAAGAACATCCTGCAGGCTAATCCCCCTTTTACATTCGATATCCAATCTCCTGTGAGCGCCGATATAATATTTATCCTCTGAGGTTCTCCATGGACCCACTGAAAGCCAACATGAAGATTTCCAGTGGAATTTGCAATGCACACACACACACACACACACACACACAGGGAAATGGCACTCTTTATCTGGCAGCTGAGCACCAGGGGCAGTTAAAACAATGGCAGCTCACAAAACACGCAGAAAATTAAGTCTCCGATGCCGTCCTAATTCCTTTTTACATCAATTGCAGGATATCCATGGAGTGAGAGGTCTTCACTCAGGTACGAGGGGTACAAGTGGCTCAGAATTTTTTTGGTATCTGAATTCTGTTGTGTAAATACAACACAACTCAGAACTGGAGTAGAACTTTATAAAGCTATGTCCTAGGAATTGAAAGTTCATTTCATTCTACAACTTATCTTGTACAGAAAAAAAGGACTTTATTTGTTTTATATGTTTCCTATTTTTTCATCACAAACACGATCGCAGTCAAAATTCTTTGCTCGTCTGGGCGAAAGCGAATCCTTTTGTTGACCTTCATTCAGAATCAAAAGAAGATTTCTTTAAATAAGTGGTTTATGGAGGCATGTTGGTTGCTTTTGTTGGCTGTAACTGTGATTATGGTTTTAAAAAATTTATTCTCAGGATGTGAGCATCACCAGCATTTATTGCCCATCCCTAGTTGCCCTGAGGTGGTGAGCTTTCTTCTTGAACTCCAAAGTTTTGCAGCGGTTTTATACAACTGAGTGGCTTGCTAGGCCACTTCAGAGGGCAGTTAAGAGTCAACCATGTTGGTGTGGGACTGGGGTCACATATAGGCCCGACCGGGTAAGGACGGCAGGTTTCCTTCCCTAAAGGACATTAGTGAACCAGTTGGGCTTTTACAACAATCTGACAATTTATTTGGATATGATGAGAAAGTGGATGTTCTCGTCTTTTGTTTTCACATTACAAATTAGTTGCCCTACACAGCATGCTTGTGCAAAGCTCCTGTTGTCACTGAATTCGATGCAATCTGCTGGTAAGGCATCCCAGCCAGTATAACTTGGGTTTGCCTTGCTAAGAATCATACTGAACAGATACTGGCCTAAGACCTTGGGGACGATTTTCCTGTTTCCCCTCCCCTCTTCCATTTCAATGCTGGCGAGGATCAGCACACCCAGAGTGTGCTCTACTTGTCCAAGCCAAGCTGTAATCAGTTTTGGTGGTCCCAGACTGTTATCACAGCCTCCGCTGCAGACCTGTCTCCAGACTGAAGAACTGCTGGGTGACTATTACAAAATGGCAGCTACCTTTGGGCCTCTTCTGCCTGCTGCTGGACCAGAGACCAACAAGTCTAGCGGAGTGGGAGTTCTCTCAGCACAATCCCTCCACCAAAGTCTTGGTTCACCCTTGCTTCTGGGTGCCCCGTGGCCATAACTACAGGAGAAAGAGGGAACATCACCTCCGCAATATGTGAGCGACAGGCCTATGCTTATTGCAGGTGCAACTCCAGCCCCCAGGGAAGCCCAGGAAATCCTGGAGCAATGTCAAGGGGGCAGAGACCCAGCGTAAACGGGTCTTGCCAACTCTTGTTTTCTGACCTTTGTGCTTGCAAAATAAGCATTCCTCAGAGGCACAGGTAAAGGCAATCATCCCCATTATCTGTTGTATGACTACAGCCTTGCTTGATTGTTAGATTTAGGGAGGACACTATCATCTGATCACACACTGCAGATCATTTTGAACCCAAGCTCAACAATGTGTGTAGCATAAACAGAATGCCATATCGGATGACAGAACAATGGGAGTGCACTTCCACTTGAAACAAAGATCTTCGTAACCTGTGGCAGGGGTGAGATAAGGTCCGTCATAGCGTGAGAATATAGTGGTCACATACCTATAATGGCGAGTAACATACAGATGTAAATAAAGGGGTTACATTTCTGTGGGGATTCTCCCGATCGTCCACCGTAACTTTGATGGAAGATCCGTGGAGAAACATTGATCTTCCGCTGAAGTTACGACAGCCGCTCGGGAGAACCCCAAGTGGA
Organism: Heptranchias perlo; assembly: GCF_035084215.1. Classification (NCBI taxonomy): domain Eukaryota; kingdom Metazoa; phylum Chordata; class Chondrichthyes; order Hexanchiformes; family Hexanchidae; genus Heptranchias; species Heptranchias perlo. The sequence continues at coordinate 15,276,727 of NC_090360.1, forward strand.
AGTTCAACCCCATAAGGGTATTAAGGGTTATGGAACCAAGGCGGGTAAATGGAGTTGAGATACAGATCAGCCATGATCTAAATGAATGGCGGAACAGGCTCGAGGGGCTGAATGGCCAACTCCTGTTCCTATATTCCGAAAATCTTTTGAGTGGCTTTGCACCATTGATGCTGAACTCGACTGTGAAATTAGGTTGAGCAAATTATTTCGGCACCTGTAGTGTATACAGCACCTGCAGTCTTTAACATCTTTACCCAGAGAGTGGTTAGAATGTGGAACTTGCTACCCATGGAGTGATTGAAGCAAATAGCGTAGATGCATTTAAGGGGAAGCTAGATAAGTACATGAGGGAGAAAGGAATAGAAGGATATGCTGATAGTGTTAGATGAAGTAAAGTGGGAGGAGGTTCATGTGGAGCATAAACACCGGCATAGACCTGATGGGTCGAATGGCCTATTTCTGTGCTGTAAATTCTATGTAATTCTACAGTCATTCACATTCCCAATCATTTGCCAGAGAAAGCCTCACATGAGACACAATCTAGTTGTACAGCTTCTTTTGTTATTTATAATTCCCAGAGTTTTCTCCTAAATTGGCCGAAGGTTTCTTTCGCCTCTCCAAGGAGATTGCGGTGTGTGGAATTTACACCATACTGGGACCAAACAGGTTTGTTAGACCAGCTGGTCTTCTGAAGTAACAACTGAAAGTGTTGCCTCCCTAATTCTTAAACTGTAGTAATTTTAAAGAAAGAAAGAACTTGCATTTATATAGAGCCTTTCAAGACTTCAGGATGTCCCAAAGCGCTTTACAGCCAATGAAATACTTTTGAAGTGTAGTCACTGTTGTAATGTAGGAAACGTGGCAGCCAATTTGTGCACAGCAAGATCCCACAAACAGCAATGTGATAATGACCAGATAATAGGTTAGAAATTGGGCCGTTGTTTTGGTGCTACGCGGCCTCTTGAAGTGCCAAGATGGCATCTTGGCTGCGTACGTATGTTTCTAGCGTGATGTGCGCCAGACGCCATCTTGGTATAGGTAGTAGCACATGCGCAAATACCGAACGCCAGCAGCATGTAAAATAAGGAGAACAGAAGAAATAGGAGCAGGAGTAGGCCAATCGGCCCCTCGAGCCTGCTCCGCCATTCAATAAGATCATGGCTGATCTGATCCTAACCTCATATCTAAATTCATGTCCAATTTCCTGCCCGCTCCCCGTAACCCCTAATTCCCTTTACTTCTAGGAAACTGTCTATTTCTGTTTTAAATTTGTTTAATGATGTAGCTTCCACAGCTTCCTGGGGCAGCAAATTCCACAGACCTACTACCCTCTGAGTGAAGAAGTTTCTCCTCATCTCAGTTTTGAAAGAGCAGCCCCTTATTCTAAGATTATGCCCCCTAGTTCTAGTTTCACCCATCCTTGGGAACATCCTTACCGCATCCACCCGATCAAGCCCCTTCACAATCTTATATGTTTCAATAAGATCGCCTCTCATTCTTCTGAACTCCAATGAGTAGAGTCCCAATCTACTCAACCTCTCCTCATATGTCCACCCCCTCATCCCCGGGATTAACCGAGTGAACCTTCTTTGTACTGCCTCGAGAGCAAGTATGTCTTTTCTTAAGTATGGACACCAAAACTGTATGCAGTATTCCAGGTGCGGTCTCACCAATACCTAATATAACTGCAGCAATACCTCCCTGTTTTTATATTCTATCCCCCTAGCAATAAAAGCCACCATTCCGTTGGCTTTCTTGATCACCTGCTGCACCTGCATACTAACTTTTTGATTTTCTGGAGTTAGCTCACAAAGCAACCATGATCTCATTGAATGGCGGAACAGGCTCGAGGGGCTAAATGCCACTGCCACTTGCTGCCTCCTGTTATGCGCCACCTTCTCCTGCAAGAAAGCGGGACGTGCATCTGGGTGAATGTGCCCGTCATGGTTGAGAGTTGTGGGTATGCGGCTTACAACAGTGGCAATGTGTGAGGGTGAGAGGAAGCATTTGATTGGAAGAGCTGAGTACTAATTGAAAGAGTTTGTTTATATGTGGGTGATGAGGGTGTAGTGCGTGGAGCAGGGGATGGGGCTAATGGTTCAGTTGGTAGGAGACGCTACTTGACAGCTGACCTCACTCACCTTGACCACTCATATCAAAGTATTCAACTTCTTCCTGCACTGTATCCATGTTTGTGGTGCTATGCGCCTGGCATTGACTTCGTCCCCTGTGGCCTCCCGCTGCCTTTTCAGCATTTGCCTGAAGGGCCTCTTGGACCCCCCCCCCGCTCCCTGCAATTATATAGGATGTCCCTCCTTCTGTCCACCTCTTACACCAAGGCCTCTAGTGCATTAGCAGAGAACCTTGGTGCACACACTCTCACAGGCCTGGTACCAACTCAGATCGTTGATTGGTGAGGTCTGGCATGCAGATTGGAGGATGTGGGATTTAGTAGTGTGCAACCTTAATTCAATGTTTTAACATAACTCATCAGTTTGTAAACATAGGGACCTGCATTTGTGTTTTACGTGTGCGATGTCTAATTTCCGTTCAGACTCCGTGCAGAACAGCAGACTGTTATTTTTAGCAAATAACAGGTACCAGCTACCTTTAAGAGATTTTAAGAGCTATCCTCCCTATAAGAGATTGGGACTCCCCCAGCTGGTGGAAAGCCCACATTTACTTGAATCCACCTGCAAGGCCTGGATTTCAACGCTGCTTGAAGGTGAGTAATGAGGCCAAACTAAGTTCTCGTCCTGCCTGCGCAGAGGCCATTGGGCGCGGGTTAATTGCGGATCGCGCTACCCGTGCCCAATAATAGGCCTTACCCAATTTTTTTTTTTTTCCCCCAGTCTGTTTTAGTGATGTTGGTTGAGGGATAAATATTGGCCAAGACACTGGGGAAAACTCCCCGGCTCTTCTTCAAATAGTGCCATGGGATCTTTTACGTCCACCTGAGAGGGCAGATGGGGCCTCGGTTTAACGTCTCATCCGAAAGACGGCATCTCCAACAGTGCAGCGCTCCCCCACTGCTGTATTGCTTGTACTCTTTATTATAATATGTACAAGTTAATCAATAGACAATAAGGTAAACTCAAAAGCAAGCTCCAACCTTTGTGACATGACAAGAATGATAATATGACATCTTTTATGGTGTCAGCACTGATAGTGCCATCACATGTGAGAGTAAGATAAGATGAGGCAGATATTTCTCCAGTCAGTTATGAAGAAATGCCACATAAGTTGTGTACAATATGATGGTTAAAGAAACAAGCAGAATCAAATTAAGTGGAAAGCTTGCTGAGGTTTCACCCTGAGGAATTTCTGAGGGAAGACAGAAGAAAATCTTCTGAAATGGATCCCTGAACCATATTTAGGAAGAGATCTCTGACTGCCATTGAAAACAAATAATTTAAACGTTCTCACTGGCCCTATTCACATGATCCTGTCAAATTCAGCTAATCTCTTACTCCATGTTGAATTAATCCTCTTATCACATTATCTCCCTAAAAATTTCATTTACATGTCATTCCATGTGTCTGGTTTTTCAGATGGATTGTTTCCTGTCAAATTAATCCTGAAACAGGGAGCATCTACAGGCCTTCAATCTTGGTCAGCTAAAATGGTCAACAGAGGGAATTACCAGTCAACTGCATGTCAGTACTCCATTTCTAGATGCATCATCATATCTAACTGATAGTTCTTGTGGTGAATTTTTGTACTCATCAAATACTGGGGAACGTTACATGTTCCCACAGTCTCAGCACCAACTACTCCCGGGTCAGGCACAGTGCGGTCAGTTGTAAAGTAAAGCCCCCTCTGCTCTGCTGCAACAAAGCACCTTAACCTCACCCTCAGGAGAGAGAGCCACCGCCATTCCAGTGTGACATTGTCCATTGGCTGCATCTGGTGGTCCCTTCTGCATGCCAATCCCAACTTATGGGCAGGGCCTGTACTCGGCCCAAGCCTGCCCAGAACTGGTTTCCCATCGGATTCTTGAAGCAAACAGAGAGGAGAGAGTTTCATCCCACCGTCCTGGGCTGAATCCAGAGATGAAATAACAATGTGCTACCCATTCCGTGCACCTCATTTCTAAGCAAGAATCACTCACAATTTTTTTTGAGGAGTGATGAGGAGAATTCTGTTGGCATTAGGTTAGAAAAAAGTATAGATCAGTTGGCTGGATTGGAAAATTGCAGCCACTAATACGATGGGAAAAGAATCCTTTGGCCGCCATATCAAATAAGTCTCTCAGTAGCTTTCAGATCCACAGGTTATTTTCTTTCAAATCATTTCAACTAAACAGTATGGATAGTTTAGTCAAAATGAAATAAGAACCAAAAGTGTTGCCCACCTTATTCTTAAACTGTCGTCGTTTTAGAGCTTATACTCTTTATTATAATATGTTCAAGACAGCACAAATATTTCTGTAACTATTAAAATATACCTTGCAACAGGCAAGGACAAGTGGCTTTCCTGTTATAATGCATCACTGCATTTAGTTTTGTCATAATACCTGTCACCATATCACTTTACAGACTTTTTTGATAATGTACACTGAGGCCAATACCGTACTAACACCAAACTCACGTAACTCAGGAAATCCAGGTACGTCAGTGTTCTATATAAAGAGGCTTGTGTTTGTCTGTATTTTAGTCAGTAAATAGGAGGAAGGTACAATCCTGGGATATGGGGAGGGGGGGGAATTAACGGACATTAATAAACCACCGTTAATCTTGTGTTTTAACCCAAAGCTCTGATGGCCTCATTGCCTTCTCGTACCCTGATAGGATCTCCAAATATGTGTACACAATGAGATCATTGTGATGCCATTTGAAAGAAAGTTTTTCCCAGTGTCATGGAGATAACACCACCTGACACTGCATCAATGGAATTATTTGTGGTTTAAAAATCCAGTTATTTATTTACTTCTGCTCCCCTCACTCTCCTGAACGTGTTGACTCTTTCCTGGGCTACCGTTCCATTGTTGCCATTTGCCCTCCGGTGCCTCACTCAAGTGCCCATTATTCACATGTGAGCCTTGACAGCGAGTGACATCAGCCTATTCAGTCATGGGGAAGGTCACAGCCGCCCTGACATCCATATGATAGAATCATAGAATGGTTACAGCTAAGAAGGAGGCCATTTGGCCCATCAAGGCCATGCTGGATATGTACCTGAAGTTCCAAAAGGGACTGATGAACAGTCACTGTTTTAATGCAGAACCTTGGTTCATTTTACCCTTGTAATCCAAGAATACTAAAATCAATTGGAGCACTCGTATTGATGGCCGGGCTGAGGTCAACTACCTCAATGAAGAACTGGAAGTCAAACATGGGACTTTCCCAGTCTGTACGGCTTTTTTAAAAAATTCGTTCATGGGATGTGGGCGTCGCTGGCAAGGCCAGCATTTATTGCCCATCCCTAATTGCCCTTGAGAAGGTGGTGGTGAGCCGCCTTCTTAAACCGCTGCAGTCCATGTGGTGAAGGTTCTCCCACAGTGCTGTTAGGTAGGGAGTTCCAGGATTTTGACCCAGCGACGACAAAGGAATGGCGATATATTTCTAAGTCAGGAAGATGTGTGACTTGGAGGGGAACGTGCAGGTGGTGTTGTTTCCATGTGCCTGCTACCCTTGTCCTTATAAGTGGTAGAGGTCGCGGGTTTGAGAAGTGCTGTCGAAGAAGCCTTGGCAAGTTGCTGCAGTGCATCCTGTGGATGGTACACACTGCAGCCACAGTGCGCCGGTGGTGAAGGGAGTGAATGTTTAGGGTGGTGGATGGGGTGCCAATCAAGTGGGCTGCTTTGTCCTAGATGGTGTCGAGCTTCTTGAGTGTTGTTGGAGCTGCACTCATCCAGGCAAGTGAAGAGTATTCCATCACACTCTTGACTTGTGCCTTGTAGATGGTGGAAAGGCTTTGGGGAGTCAGGAGGTGAGTCACTCGCCGCAGAATACCCAGCCTCTGACCTGTTCTTATAGCCACAGTATTTATATGGCTGGTCCAGTTAAGTTTCTGGTCAATGGTGACCCCCAGGATGTTGATGGTGGGGATTCGGCAATGGTAATGTTGTTGAATGTCAAGGGGAGGTGGTTAGACTCTCTCTTGTTGGAGATGGTCATTGCCTGGCAATTGTCCGGCGCAAATGTTACTTGCCACTTATCAGTCCAAGCCTGGATGTTGTCCAGGTCTTGCTGCTTGCGGGCACGGACTGCTTCATTATCTGAGGGGTTGCGAATGGAATGGAACACTGTGCAATCATTGGCGAACATCCCCATTTCTGACCTTATGATGGAGGGAAGGTCGTTGATGAAGCAGCTGAAGATGGTTGGGCCTAGGACACTGCCCTGAGGAACTCCTGCAGCAATGTCCTGGGGCTGAGATGATTGGCCTCCAACAACCACTACCATCGTCCTTTGTGCGAGGTATGACTCCAGCCACTGGAGAGTTTTCCCACTGATTCCCATTGACTTCAATTTTACTAGGGCTCCTTGTTGCCACACTCGGTCAAATGCTGCCTTGAATGTCAAGGGCAGTCACTCTCACCTCACCTCTGGAATTCAGCTCTTTTGTCCATGTTTGGACCAAGGCAGTAATGAGGTCAGGAGCCAAGTGGTCCTGGCGGAACCCAAACTGAGCATCGGTGAGCAGGTTCTTGGTAAGTGCCGCTTGATAGCACTGTCGACGACACCTTCCATCACTTTGCTGATGATTGAGAGTAGACTGATGGGGCGGTAATTAGCCGGATTGGATTTGTCCTGCTTTTTGTGGACAGGACATACCTGGTCAATTTTCCACATTGTCGGGTAGATGCCAGTGTTGTAGCAGTACAGGAACAGCTTGGCTAGAGGCGTGGCTAGTTCTGGAGCACAAGTCTTCAGCACTACAGCTGGGATGTTGTCGGGGCCCATAGCCTTTGCTGTATCCAGTGCACTCAGCCATTTCTTGATATCACGTGTCGTGAATCGAATTGGCTGAAGACTAGCTTCTGTGATGGTGGGGATATCGGGAGGAGGCCAAGATGGATCATCCACTCAGCACTTCTGGCTGAAGATGGTTGCAAATGCTTCAGCCTTGTCTTTTGCACTCACGTGCTGGACTCCGCCATCATTGAGGATGGGGATGTTTACAGAGCCTCCTCCTCCCGTTAGTTGTTTAATTGTCCACCACCATTCACGACTGGATGTGGCAGGACTGCAGAGCTTTGATCTGATCCGTTGATTGTGGAATTGCTTAGCTCTGTCTATAGCATGTTGCTTCTGTTGTTTAGCATGCACGTCGTCCTGAGTTGTAGCTTCACCAGGTTGGCATTTCATCTTTAGGTACGCCTGTTGCTGCTTCTGGCCTGCTCTTCTACACTCCTCTTTGAACCAGGGTTGATCCCCTGGCTTGTTGGTAATGGTAGAGTGAGGAATATGCCGGGCCATGAGGTTACAGATTGTGCTGGAATACAATTCTGCTGCTGCTGATGGCCCACAGCGCCTCATGGATGCCCAGTTTTGAGCTGCTAGATCTGTTCTGAATCTAATCCATTTAGCACGGTGGTAGTGCCACACAACACGTTGGATGGTGTCCTCAGTGCGAAGACGGGACTTTGTCTCCATGAGGACTGTGCAGTGTTCACTCCTACCAATACTGTCATGGACAGATGCATCTGCGACAGGTAGATTGGTGAGGACAAGGTCAAGTAGGTTTTTCCCTCGTGTTGGTTCGCTCACCACCTGCCGCAGGCCCAGTCTGACAGCTATGTCCTTCATGACTCAGCCAGCTTGGTCAGTAGTGGTGCTACCAAGCCACTTTTGGTGATGGACATTGAAGTCCCCCACCCAGCAGTACATTCTGTGCCCTTGCTACCCTCAGTGCTTCCTCCAAGTGGTGCTCAACATGGAGGAGGACTGATTCATCAGCTGAGGGAGGACGGTAGGTGGTAATCAGCAGGAGGTTTCCTTGCCAATGTTTGACCCGATGCCTGAGATTTCATGGGGTCCGGAGTCAATGTTGAGAACTCCCAGGGCCACTCCCACCTGACTATATATCACTGTACCACCACCTCTGGTTGGTGTGTCAGGACATACCCAGGGATGGTGATGGAAGATTCCAGGACGTTGGCTTCTTGGTATGATTCTGTGAGTATGGCTATGTCAGGCTGTTGCTTGACTAGTCTGTGGGACAGCTCTCCCAATTTTGGCACAAGTCCCCAGATGTTAGTGAGGAGGACCTTGCAAGGTCGACTGGGCTTGGTTTGCCTTTGTCGTGTCCGGTGCCTAGTGGTCCGTCCGGTTTTATTGGCTTACTGGGCCATTTCATAGGGCAATTAAGAATCAACCACATTGCTGTGGGTCAAGAGTCACATATAGGCCAGACCGGGTAAGGACGGCAGGTTTCCTTCCCTTAAGGACATTAGTGAACCAGATGGGTTTTTACGACAATCCGGTAGTTTCATGGCCGCCATTACTGATACTAGTTTTTTAATTCCAGATTTTATTTAATTAATTGAATTTAAATTCCTCAGCTGCCGTGACGGGATTTGAACTCATAACTCCGGATTATTAGTCCAGGCCTCTGGATTATTAGTCCAGTAACATAACCACTATGCTACCGTACCCGGCTCAGGGACATATCACAGGAACTCTCCAGTGTCACACCACCAGCTATTATAATCACTCAAAATTATTTTTAAACACAGGAAGGCCCTTTAAATTGGGTATTGGGTTTTTTCAGGTGCATGGTGGAGGATAAAACCATTGGAAGGCCCTATCATGGAATATTTCTTTAAATTCACTATTCTGTTGCAAGATTGCACAGCAAATTTTAAAAAGTGTTTCTTATATCAACTACCATGCAGTATACATTCATAACTTAGCTGAATTGCAAAGTTAGTCTGTCCACATCATTACGTACTTACTGCCTCGCACAAGGGTGAGAAAAATATCCGGCCATAATTTGTTGTGGCAGGGCATGTAACAGCGTCTGCCGTTATTTAGACTTGCTCCTGCACGTTTAGGTTTTATATTGTTTTGCGTGGCAAGTTGCTGGTGATAACGGTGCAGCGATGGAAACCCGGGCATCTGGGACCTGAGCGAACAGGGCAAGGGACAGGGTATCTCCGTAACTAATTGGATTGAAGGATTGTGAAACCAGCAGCGCAAGGACTGAGAAGGAAGTGTAAATTAGAGTGGGTGAATTCAACTTCGAATCAGGCACAGAAAGAAATAAAGAGAGGGAAAGAAAGATTGGATTAAGAAAAAAAAATGTAAATATTACATTTTTAAAATCTCCAATAACAATTAATACCTGAAGGAATGAGACTCCACACTTGTAATAATTAATTTTCAGTGCCAGAGAGGTTGACTGGCAGTAATTAACTATTATCATGTTGTTAAAATGGTACTTAGACTTGAAATGACAAGGGTTAACTTTCTCTGGCGAGTTTAGTTCGTATCTACCGCGCAAATACAACAACTTCACGCCATTCGGTGCATTTCAATGGTGAGGCAGACAGGGCGGTGTCGTTTTCGTGAAGCTAACGGTGGAGTGGCGCATCTCGGACAGCAACTCTTGGATATTCGTGTTTAACCCCGCATCTTCCCCTCGCCTGAAGTTGCTGTGCGATTTGTGCATAAATAACAGCGAGCGTCATTAACCTCACCGTCATCTTGACAGCAAATTCTGGCCCAATATGTTAATAGTAACATTTGTGATGTCACATGGTACATGTGCTGCTATCTTTACCAAAAATCTGAACTGTTTTAACTAATTTACACTGACACCACTTCCCACTAGAGTTACAGTGCAAAAGCAGCTTAAATCCTGAGCCAGGAGCTAAATTAACTCACACTGATGGTGGTCGTGCCTTCAACTGTCTCGGTCCTAAGCTCTGGAATTCCCTCCCTAAACCTCTCCGCCTCTCTCTCCTCCTTTAAGATGCTCTTTAAAACCTATCTCTTTGAAAAGCTTTTGGCCACTCACCCATATGTCTCCTCCTTTGGCTTGGTGTCAATTTTTATTTTTGTCTGATTACGCTCTTGTGAAGGACCTCGGGATGTTTTATTACGTTAAAGGCGCTATATAAATGCAAGTCGTTGTTGTTGGAGAGAGGAAACTCCATGGAACAGGCAATTTATTCTGCTTCACTCTGGAGTCAGGTCATGCCCTGACTCTGGACTTGCGTTATACAAGCTGAGTGTTGAATGTGAAGGGGGAAGACCACTTCTCACCAATGCTAGACTTGTAGGGGAAATATTTCCCCGGGGTATGCTTAATCTCCCCCCATGACTTCGGCAGAAAATCGGCAGAATCACCAGAAAAATTGCCCAAACGGCCATTTACGCTGCTTCTCCAACTTTCCACCTATCTTCCGCTGGCGTTATGACAGGAGGTCGGGAGAACGTCCGAGAAACTTATACCCCACAGTGTAAGAGCACCACTTTGAAAAAACATCTTAACTTTATAATAAAAATAGTAAATGCTGGAAACACTCAGCAGGTCAGGCAGCATCTGTGGAGAGAGAATCTGGGTTAATGTTTCAGTTCGATGACCTTTCATTAGACCTGAAACATTAACTCTATTTCTCTCTTCACAGGTGTCTGACCTGTTGAGTGTTTCCAGGATTTTTTGTTTCTATTTTAGATTTCCAGCATCCACAGTATTATAATCGTCGAATAGGAATAATCTCATAATAGATTAGAGAAACGTGCATTTGATTAGAACTGTGGCAAGGTTTAAATCTGGCATCAAAAGCAGGTAAGAAACCACAAAAGCAAGTTCAACGTATCAAGGCATAGTCATGAGGCCAGCTGGACAAATCAAGAGGAGGAAGAGGGAGGGGGAGGGAGAAGAGGGAGGGAATAAGACGAGGGAATAAGGAGGAGGGAGGGACGAGGAGGAGGGAGGGAGGGAGTGAATAGGAGGAGGGAATAAGGAGGAGGGAGGGATGAGGAGGAGGGAGGGGGAGGGAATAGGAGGAGGGAGGGACGAGGAGGAGGGAGGGAGGGACGAAGAGGAGGGAGGGAGGGACGAGGAGGAGGGAGGGAGGGACGAGGAGGAGGGAGGGACGAGGAGGAGGGAGGGAGGGACAAGGAGGAGGGAGGGAGGGATGAGGAGGGAGGGAGGGAGGGACGAGGAGGGAGGGAGGGACGAGGAGGGAGGGAGGGACGAGGAAGGAGGGGGAGGGAACAGGAGGAGGGAACAAGGAGGCGGGAGGGACAAGGAGAACGGAGGTAGGGAGGGAATAGGAAAAGGGAATAAGGAGGAGGGAGGGACGAGGAGGAGGGAGAGAGGAGGAGGAGGGAGAGAGGAGGGAATAGTAGGAGGGAGAGAGGAGGTGATGGAGGAGAGAGAAGGGAGGAGGAGGGCAGTTGAAAGAACTGGAGGAAAGAACAATACATAAAAAAGAAAAGTAAATCTCCACGTTACACTGACAAGATCCAATAGAAGCTTCTGAGTGGAAGAAGAAAAGACAGAACCAGATGACGGAGGATAAAGACTCCAATAAAACCTGCCAGGGCCTCTGTTACAAAAAGGATCAAGGAGGAAAACTGAAGAGATAGAGAAAAAAAATCCCAAACATTTATAAAGAAGATGAGAAAGGAAGGAGAATCTAGAGATAAGTTAAAAGGAAAAGAACTGCACAGGAAGCAAGTGCTGGTATTAAGGACTAAATGTACTCAGAAATATATAATCAGAAGTTAATAGAAAACCATTATAAAAGAAAACCAAATTTGCAATTCGAAGGACTAACAGGAAGAACAGACTGCTGTTAAACTGAAAACCCTGAAAGAACTGTGAACCGAGAGGATATGAGAGAAAAATTGAGAGATTAAACCAATTCAATTAAAAATGATCAGTTACTGAGAGTGAGATAGAGAATCAAGGATTCAAGTCAAGTGTTAATGAAGAATCGATCTGGAGAACCCAGGTTACTTTATTTAGAGTAAGAATATTCAGACACCTAGTGGGCAAAACTTTCTAGCAAGTGAATATCACTAGAATAACAACACACTGGATTTAGAATTTCTCGGTACATTCTATTTAATGCATTTGCTGAAATTTCTGCGCACTCTTGTAAACACTGACATGATTGCATTAACCAGGGCACTAAGAGCAGCAAGTGAGGAGTTCAAACCCCTGAGAGAATAAATCCCTGCAACCTTCTCATGGACAAGGGAGCCTATCCTATTTCCTCTGGTGGGGGAGTCCAGAACAAGGGGGCATGACCTTAAAATTAGAGCTAGGCTCTTCAGGGGTGATGCCAGGAAGCACTTCTTCACACAAAGGATAGTGGAAATCTGGAACTCTCTTCCCCCAAAAAGCTGTTGAAGCTGGGAGACAATTGAGCTTCCAAGACTGAAATTGCTAAATTTCTGTTAGGTAAGGGTATTCAGGGATATGTAACATAGGCAGCTAAATGGAGTTGAGATACAGATCAGCCATGATCTAACTGAGTGGCGGAACAGGCTCGAGGGGCTGAATGGCCTACTCCTGCTCCTACGTTCCTATCCTTCTCTCAGCTGTATGGTGCAGTGGTACACTAGAGTACAAGGTGGCAGCTCTGTTTGGCTCGACTTGTCGTGTTGCTGGAGGCTGCACTACAGCCATTAGGAGTTCGATGTGAAGGAAAGATCTGGCAGAGAATGACAGGTAAATATAAGAAAATTGTAAAATAAAAGTTAGAATAGAGACAAATACACTGAGAAGTACATACGGAAGAGAGAGAATGAAGAAAAAAGGATGAGCCAGACCAGAAGTGAAGTTGTTGACAAATTTTATTATTGTCTGAAATAGTTTAAAAAAAGTGTATTTCACTTTAATTCTCCATCCCAATCGCACTCTGACCTCACTGTCTTCGGCCTCCTACTCTGTTCCAAAGCAGCTCGAGGAGCAGCACCTCATCTTTCTGCTAGGCACTAATATTATATTAATATTGAGCTCAACAAGTTTTGATGTTAAGCACTAATCCCATTTTCTCTCGGACAGCGGGTGCTGGTAATGGAGGATGGGAGTGGAGGAGGTGTGGGCTGATGGTTGGGGAGGGGATCCCCTGTCGCTGCACGGTCAACAGGGTGGTCGGCACCCTTGGGGTCTACCTGCCTTTCTTCCGCCACATTCCCAGGCCATGGACGCCTTCTCATTTTTGCCAGATTTTCTCTCCCTCTACTATTCTGCCGTAGCCATTTACACCTCCTCTGGGCCCATCTTTTCCTGCTATTTTCATCTCCTTTTGCCTTGCACCATCATTACTTTTGTCATTTAATCACTCCTGCCCTCCACCCTATCACAGACCTTTCCTGTCTGTTCTTTCCCTGCCTCTACACTGTTCATCTCTTAACATCTTCCGGCTCTGATATAAACGTTAACTCTGTTTCTCTCTCCACAGATGCTGCTTGACCTGTTGAGTGCTTCTAGCATTTTCTGTTTTTATTATAGTATATTTCAATGTTGCGTGAGATTAGTAAAAAAGCTACTTAGCACTAATGCTGCAATTTAAGGCATTTTTCAGTATAAATGCGGGGCTAAATATTTCTTTTAAACGTGGCCAGCCTGGGGAGCAGAGAAATCTGTGGAGGTGCTGGCACTCTAAAGGTTAAAAGATCACTTCAGGCAGTGCTTTCTAATTCAAACCTCACCCTTAGAACTAAAAGTCCCTGTTAAGAGTTAGTGCCCACTGTACAGTCAATCACAGTATAACCTTTGATAACTCCCAGAAACTGATTCTGATTCACCACAGCAGAAGCTGGTGAATAACAACAAAAAAATGACATGTTAAGAGGTCAGATAGTGTCACAGTTTGCTTCAATGCATTATCAGGTGGAAGCAAAAGATCCCATGGCACTAATTCGAAGAAGGGCAGGGGAGTTCTCCCCGGTGTCCTGGCCAATATTTATACCTCAACCAACATCACTACAAACAGATTATCTGGTCAGTATCACATTGCAGTTTGTGGGATCTTGCTGTGCGCAAATCGGCTGCCATGTTTCCTACATTACACTTTAAAAGTACTTCATTGGCTGTAAAGCGCTTTGGGACGTCCTGAGGGCATGAAAGGTGCTATATAAATGCAAGTTCTTCATCTTTTCTCTATCTACGAGGTAACACAGTGACAAAGGTATAACATGGGCCTTCTGGTTCCACGTCACTCAAAACAGGTAGTCTCCTGTAACACAGTGCCACCTTTACAAGAGGCGAACAACAATCTGAACAGTGTAACTCGAGCCCAGTTCCAAACAAATTGTCGGCACCATGACTGCATATTAAAAATAGCAAGTGCGCTTTTGATGGATTTTTATGGATGGATTAAGTGAACCCTATTACAGTGTGTGTTTTTTTTGTTCTTTTTTTCTCCCCCTTCTAAGCTAGATAATTGAAATTAGCTGGATGCATTAGTTATTATCTCACATTTCCCTGCACATGGTTGAATATGATTAATGAGTAGCCAAAGTCCCTGAAGGGCTTGTAATGAAGCCTTTTTAATGGAAAGGTGTGTACGAGAGAAACCCATATTGCTTCCCAAACAATCATTCATCACCACCGCGATCTGGCTTAGCACAATTAAGTGCTGTCGCACGAAAGCCAGCTACAGAGTAGCCAGGCGGAACCTCCTCCAGTTCCCAGTGGCTCCCAGATAACTCATGGTCATTTATTTTTGCTAAATCACATTAAAAGGTGTTAGTCAGGAAATATACATTAAAGCTTGCAAGTCCATTGTTTTTTGCGGGGGGGGGGACTAAAAATATGTATATCCTCTTATTTGCCTAAGGAAAACCAACATTTATTTTAGATTGGTTTGCTCATATCTGTACGCTATGCGATGTTCCCATTTAAGTCGCTGGCCTTCAAAGAAATATCAGATGGGGGTTATTGTGCAGTTGGACAGGGAGGAATCGCAGTGTGGCAAGTGACACTGCAATGGCCATTTGCAGTGACGTTGACAATGGGTGGATGTCGTGAAATAATTAAAGGAGAATTCTACACATTATTTAAAAATACATGTTTCAATAATTTGCTCCAAAAATCAATTGGGTGCTTCACTGCTATGTTGTGAAGAAACCAGTTTTTGTTTGTTTTGGGTGGGTGTGCGGGGGGGGTGCAGGGAGAAGAGACATACTGTTGTATCTCCTTCATGCAATGCATTCTGAGAAGAATTACATTAGCCCAGAAATTGCTTTTAAAATAACAGTGAGCCTAACAGCGCTCACCGTTATTAGTGGCGAAATCGACGAGCAAGTTCCGGCGGCCACACAGGCGCAGTTCAACGCGGAAGTCCGGAACTTGCTCTTCCTGGTTTGCCGGCGATGTGACAGCTTCGTCTTAAAAGGGACATCGCCGGCTGCAATCAATGGAATCAATGGACCAGCGCCAACTTGCTCTCCTGCCCAGCTGGAAACTAACTAACAGCGCCACAAAACAGGTAAGCTCAGTTGTTTAAGTCTAAACTAAGTTTTTAATAGCATTGTAAGTCTTAATGACTGCCAAACAATCTCTCTGCACTAAAAATGAACTTTTAAAAATGTGGAGTCTCATTACTCCTGATTTTAATAGTTATGGGATATTTAAAAAAAAAATTTAATGAAAAAATTTTCATTTTTTAAAACTTTTTCCTTCTGTCTCTTTTATCTCAGTCTTTTAATCTTATCATCTCTTTATTTTGCTTTCTCTATGTCATTTTATAATACCTCATCGGGCACATCCGCGTTTTTAGTTTAACACTGTTTATGAATGAACTACACTTCCTGGTTCTCACAGCATGGGTTGCTTCAGGCAGATTGGTTGAGGGGCCTTAGCAATCCTTTCACCACTCACACGGCCCGGGAAAGAACGCTGGTGTTATTTGAACTCGGATTGCAAGGAAGTTGCCGCCAAAGAGAACGCGAGAACTGAGTGGGTGAATTTAAATCTAATGAGCAGCGAGCATTGTTGGTTCATCGCTCAGAGTTAGCCTCGCTAACTGCATTGCAGGAAGGAGACACAATGATGCCCCAGTACTCTCAGATACAATATCTGCAAGCTGGGTTTTCCCATCCCATGTTAAACTGTTGTAATGTACTTCTGAAATAGGGTGCTCTTGCTCCTTAAGTAGAAGATACTGATTTTCAGTGTTTACTTTCACAGGAGATACCTGAAGGCATAACAGCTCCATCACACAGACTGTGATTCAGTAGACCATAAGAGTAGGCCATTCAGCCCCTCGAGCCTGCTCCGCCATTTAATGAGATCATGGCTGATCTGATTTTTACCTCAACTCCACTTTCCCGCCTTTCCCCATATCCTTTGACTCCCTTGCTGATCAAAAATTTGTCTAGCTTTTATCCTGTTCCATATTGAAAAAAATGAATTTTCTATTCAGTGGAATATTCGGTGGGAGCACAAGGGCTACTTGTTGTCGAAGGCGGAGGGATGCTTGTTGACCTGTGTGAGGTGGTTAGTGCTCAACTTTATCAGAATTCAGCTCTGGCTCATCGGTGGCCTTCGGGAGCATACATCAGGTCAAGGCCATGTGGATGGCTCATTGGGACTGGCCAATATTTATCCCTCAGCCGATGTCACTAAAATAGATTATCTGGTCTTTATCACACTGATGTTTGTGGGACCTTGCTGTGCGCAAATTGGCTGCCGCGTTTCCTACATTACAACAGTGACTACACTTCAAAAGTACTTCATTGGCTGTAAAGTGCTTTGGGACGTCCTGAGGTCGCGAAAGATGCTATAGAAATGAAAGTTTTTCTTTTCCAAGGTTACTTTGGTATTCTGAAAGGCTTCTCAAAGAAATCTATGATCTTTTTCTTTTTCTGAAGAAATCGGTTGAAATCAACATTACTTTGCCAAGTCTTATTATATTTTTGGACTCTAAGGGAATCAGGGGATATTGGGATCAGGCGGGAAAGTGGAGTTGAGGTCCAAGATCAGCCATGATCTTATTGAATGGCGGAGCAGGCTCGACGGGCCGTATGGCCTACCCCTGCTCCTATTTCTTATGTTCTTATGTTCTAAGTCAGGCGTGCACAAAACAGAATTACTGGCTACAATAAGCGCACAGTTTTATGTGACTCCAATTGTCCCATGGGATCAATGAATCTCTGAGATATGCAGTCAAGGAAGGTGTCAGCTTCCAACACCAGTCTGTGCCCAAGTTAGCTGATCTCAATGGGAACACTGGCAGTATAATAGGCCTCAGTAGGATGGGGTTGTTATTCCTAATCACGACCCAGGGATTCCTTCCCATCTGTGTGGACCGATAATACATGAGGACAGAATGGGGCTTGGCAGCGATGCCTCTTGTGGTAAAGTAGCTAGCTGACACGTTGTCCATGTTCGCACATGGAGAACTTGGGGGAGGGGGGGCCTTTGGCCCCTGTGGTAACCATGTCCTATACAGTAAGTCAATGCTTCCAGCAAGGGAGGGATGAGGAACAAAAACTGGGGGAGGGGTAGACTTCAAACTAGTTAACATTTAGTGTTGTCATTGAATCACCATATCTGTTTCAGTTGAAATGCACCGCAAATTAATGCATGTGTTGCAGTCCTGATTATAACAAGGGGAAGGGATGTGGAGAAAATGGTCATTTCTAGGCCTATACACAAGGGACTTTTCCTATAAGTGAAGAATAATTAGATAATAATTGAGGGGAATCTAGATAAACACGAGGAAGAAATGAATAGACGGTTATGTTGATTGGGTTAGATGAAGAGGGGTGGAAGGTGGCTCATGTGCAGCATAAACAACAGCATGGACCAGTTGGGCCGAATGGCCTGTTTCAGTGCCGTAAATACTACATGTTCTCTGTGATTATTTTTTTTGTTGCTCTTTTTTAAAAAAAAAATTAGGAAAATGCCGAAAAAGAAAGGAGGTGCCCAGGGGAAAAAGATTACCCTTAAAATGGCAAAAAATTCCATGAAAATCACAGTCGATGGGAAGCGCCGTTTAGACCTGAGCAACATGGGGATAGCAAACTTTCCCAAGTGTATTCTGAAGTTGACTGATATTGAAGAAATTGACCTGAGCAGAAACCTCATCAAAAAAATTCCGGATTTCATCAACCGATTCCCAAAGCTGCGATATCTCGACTTCCACACAAATAAGATAGAGAGAATTCCGGAGACTATTTGTCAGTTGGAGTTGCTCTATTATCTTGATCTTTCCAATAACAAACTCACCACGGACGGCTTGCCCGCGGAACTTACACAGCTGAAAAATTTACGGGTCCTCAATCTTGGGCTGAATTCTGTGGAAATGCTTCCAACGACGATCGGTACTTTAAAGGAGTTGAAGGAATTGGGGCTGTTTGATAATCGAATCACCTACATGCCGGAGAAGATCACCAAGCTCCCGAAACTGAAGCACTTGAATGTGTTGCGGAACCCTTTCACCACGCCACAGATAGATGTCGAGCCAATAGACACCATCGATCGCATCGAGAATCTTTATCTCGCCAGAAGACACATGCTATGCCGCCCCTGCCTCAAGAAATGTCAGCGAGAGAGAGACAAATGGAGCAAGGTGAAGAATATTTCTGATTTGGAAGAGGAGCCCGATTTTACTGGTCTCATATCCCCCAATTCGGTTGCTAAACAAGACGAGGCATCCTGGAGAGTTAGCAATTAGCAATTATGAGCTGAATCTGTACTGTCAGTCTAAAAACGGCCCAACACCAAATAAAACTGTCCCAAATGCTTTGTGTTTCAGGACTGGCTAAATCTATCCCAACTGACCTATATTTCTCTTCCTTCTCCTGTGTATTTTGTACTTTTTTTTTAGCTCCTTCACACTATTCCCAAAGCAAAGAAAGGAGGGCCTTTAAATTTGTCAATGTTGCTCAGCATCAAATTGATAGGAATCGACTGGAGAAACTAAGATGGGTCTGGTGTAGATGTCCCCTATAGGTCTCCACTTGCCGTCTCTCATTGGCAGACTGGCTTGTACCCCATTTGCTTCACGAGGTTTGCCTCTGATAGTTCCCTCCAACAGCAACAATGCTATATCAGGTAATCAAAAGGTCAAAGTGCACTCAGGGACACCTTAGAAGGGCAGATGGGGTCCACCATTTTGTATCCGGCTGCAAGCTGCTTTCACTATTGCTGGCCTGTATTGCACTTTGGCTCTAAGTCAAGGAAGCGTCTGGCTAGATGCTCGTTATTGGGAGCACCTGCATAACCATGAAACCCACATATGTGCAGTCATCAACTGTGGTGGAATCCTCCCTGCACTATAAACAGGCTAGATGTGATAACAAGTGAATCACTCCCAATGGAACCATTTCTCTAACATACAATGTGGTAGATGTGCCAATCACCATGTAGAGGCACGAGAGCAAAGACCCATTTCACTCAATACAACAATTTGTTAATCCATCACTCCGTTGTGTCACAGGCTGCCTCCTCTGTTCCCTACCACTATTCCAAATTTGAAATAATTATTAAATAATTCTTCGCATAGAATTCATCCAAATAAAAATGTTCTTCTCTGATTTTACCACACCAATTCACACCATATATATTCCTATATACACAGTGCTTCTTTTATGATTATTGCAACTATTCCTTTAATAGCAAAACCATTAACCAAGACTTTTATCTTGCAGCTGAAGAGGTAGTGTGTTAACATTGCATAAAATCATTCAAAAGGGGAACGAGGCCAGTGGCACTCTGAGCATTTAATTAGTTTGGTATGATTGTATATTTAGTCCAACAACATTACCACAGCCAGTCTGATTGAGAATAATCAACTGAATGTCGATATGTTGCATGATTCTGATTGCAGATATTAAGGTTTACTGAAAGCTGTTGGTGCTAGATTACACAGTACATTTTCAACGTTGCATATTTAACAGTAATGGTCACTAACAACCGCCATTTTGGTTGTAATCTGATTTCACAAAGTACTGAACTCTTTTGTGATTAGTTGTGTGGCCTTATCTCTGATAATGACGATTATTAAAAATGTTTCTGCAAAGTGAGTGTTTAAAAACGGTGACAAACAATCAAAAAGTAACTTATAAATTGCTACAACTGGTCTGAGGAGCATTTTTCACATTTCGCGTCTGTTCATATTCTAATTGTTTAAGCTTGATTCTAATTTTATTGAACTGAAGGCGTTGTTTGTAATAAATTAGATTAACAGTAAAGGATGAATACAGTATCTAAAAATTACAGGTTCAATTAATGAACACAGGATAACTGTACTTGCTCCTTAAAACAAAATACGGCATTGACAAAATGAAGATAAGCCCAAGAAATAATGGGCAACATTTTTATCATTAAAACTTTCTGAATTTAAATGAGACCACAGCCAATGAAAGAGAACAGAGAGCTGCAACGTATCCAGATATCAAAGCTAATTAATAGGGATGTGAATAAAACCTAAAACATTAATACTTTGAAAACATGGAGAATAAATCATGAGTTATATAAGTAATTGCCTGTGTATGTTGTCAATACTTTTTTCAGATATATTTTCAGATAGGTGAACGCCGTTCTAAAGGAAAAGGCGATGCCCACTATTGCCCGCGGCCATACTTGAAGGGAAAAAGTGGAGGAATGGGACTAACCGGATTGCTCTTACAAAGAGCCGGCATGGGCTCGATGGGCCGGATGGCCTCCTTCTGTGCTGTAACCATTCTACGCTTCCATTTCCAAACATTTTCAGGATTGAAGTGTGACGATTTCAAAGGAACGTGTTAACAGTGAATCGGAAATCTGCGGGGTAGGAGGGGCTGATCCTGGAAGTTAGGCGGGAATCACCGCCACTGTGGAACTCCACCCCTGACCCTCACCAAAGTTTGCGAGGTCAGGAGGAGGGGCCTCCATGAGTGACCTTCGGAAGTGTGGGGGCGCATCTGTGGTGTCCCCTGCCAAAGATCCCAGAGATGTAAGCTGGCCATCTGGTGGCATGGTGGGGGGGGAATGCCTGGAAGATGAATCTGGCTGCCCTGCCTATCAAGGGGCTGCTTTAAAATGTAAAAGCTCCTGACCTGGACCCCAGGTGGGACCCACTTCCACATAAGGCCAGGTCCCGGTGTATCTGGGTCTTGACCGAGTTTGTGACCAACCTGGCAGTCTCCGACCAGATATGGGTGCAATTTAGGGACACCCAGCCCCCTGGTAATGGTATGTAATAAGCAGCCTATTTTCCTGGAGTCAGGTGGTTCAGGGTTGGCTGAATCCCAGACAAATCTGAACTCCTGGCCTGTACGGCAATCAATGGATACTGCTTCAGACACAGGACTCCTTCTGGTCAGTGACATCTGCCTAGAGACCTGCAGCCAAAGAGACCTGACAAAGCAGGCTAAAAGCAAGATGACAATTCTAAAATAACACTTCCAAGGCATACTTTTATTAATTCATTTTTCCTGAACAGACAATGCAGGGGTACCTTGGACAAAAAAGATTAATGGGCCAAACTACCATAAGTCACTCGATCGCACTGTGCACAGTAAGGACAGGACTGTCTGCATCAGTTACTGAAAGAATACCAGCAAAGTATTCTTATCTAGCATAGGGCGGGGGAGAATTTGGATGTGGGCGGGGACGCAAAACAATTGCATTTGCCGATTGTTATATAACACTCCCGGTATTCAGTTCTATTGAAGTCAATGGATCTGAATATCGCGTGGAGTGTATAGCGGGCGATCGATCCGATAACGTCTGTTTTAGGTCCCTCCCATGTCCAACTTCACCCCCAGGCCTCAGCAACCCATGATGCCAAGACGTTGACCTACATTGCTCCCAGTGCAAGCACAGTCCTGCTCACTAACCTTGATGAAACAATGTACTTCTCCTGTAAGCTCTGGGGAATCGAACTGCACAATGGCTTCATTAAATGTATATGTGGATGTACACTTTCACAAAATAAATCACAGATATGAATGTACAATTTTCACATTCAATGGAAAATATTAATCATTGAAAAGGACAAAATCTCAAACTTGCAGACATTTTGGATTTATGAACAATTTTTAATAACTGGATGTCTTTGACTGCAAGACTCAACTGTATTGTTCCATGTAACACAACTGGAGGTCTGTGTACATTCCCAGTCATTTTGTATTAAGATTCTGATTTTTACCATCTCTAACCTTTTCTATGCAAGTTCTTACTGTAGTATTATCTTCTGTTGCTAACCACCAGCATTATAACCTGCAAGTATAAAACACCTGTATATAACATCACAAATCAAGTATATAAAACACTAAGGGCACTGTTTCAGGAACTTCCTTGTCACTCTTTTCTGAAGCCTCTCTAATATATCAACATCCTTTTCAAGGTGGAGTGTCCAAAACTACAAAGAATATTGCAAATGTATCCAAACTAACAATCTATTCAAGGTTACAATGACTTGTTTCAACTTACAGTCAAATGGCCCTGAGATGGAGTCCAGTAAGTACAAGATTAGTCTAGTTAGTAACAGCTTCATATTGATTGGATACTTTCAGGGAATGGTCAATAATCACACAAAAATCAATGTTCTTTTCCACCTTTGTTAATGGCTTCAAAATGTCCATATATCGGGGGCTGATTCTTCATTGCAGCACTGAGGAAGTGCTGCATTGCTAGAGGTGCCGTCCTTCAGGTTGAGATGTTAATCTGAGGCCCTGTCTGCCTGTTCTAGTGGTTCAATTAGATGTTAAAGATCCCACAGCTCTATCTCAAGAACAGCAGGGAGCTCTCCTGGTGACCTGGCCAACATTTATCCCTCATCCAACAACAAGAAAAATAGATGAACTGGCTCATTCGCTTATTGTTTGTGAGACATTGTTATGGACAAAATAGCTGTTGCATTAAAGAAAGAAAGACTTGCATTTATATGACATCTTTCGTCCAAAAGCACTTTACAGCCAATGAAGTACTTTTGTAGTGCAGTCACTGTTGTATTCACCTGCATAACAACAGTGGTCGCAAATCATCGCAAATGAAGTACTTAGGGATGTTTCTGTGATAAAAGGTGTTATATAAATTCCTTTATTGGGTACACATTTTGTCCAACTGTAAATTATTAATCCTCAGTCATCTGGCTCCTTATATGGGGAAAACCTTGAGCAGGTGTTAGTTTGCTGTGGTAAACAAACCTTCATTATGAAAGGACTTTACTGATATAAACACCACAATGGAGGATTCCACACACAGAAAAAACTATTAAAAGCCCAAGAACCCATAATTATATTTTAAAAGCCAAGTTGAATAATATATAACGTCTTACACAAGAACCAGTTGTTGAGTAATAGAACCAATGTTCGCTGCACAGAACGGGGCCATTCGACTAATGGTATTTGTGTCGGCTCTTTCTTAGAGCAATCCAAATCTAACCCACTGCCCTGCCCTCTCCCTACAGTCCTGTATCTTGCTATGCTTCAAGAGTTTATCCACTTTTCCCTAAAATGACTCGATTGACCCTCTCTAATTTTGCTCCTCAAGTGCAACAAAACAGATCTACAATCTTGAAGGAAGCACATTCCAAATATAGCAGTCAGGTAATCTCCACGCAATGTGTGAACTCACCCTACATTTTTACTGGCATCTGTTTTTCCTTTCTTAATTGAAGGCATTGCATGGCGGAATCTGAAAGAAAATGAAGAGAAAAAATTAACCAACGAGAAATTCAGTGGAAAATAACCACACAAAAGTTAGTTGGTTGGAGGGACCATGTACCATATTTAGAGTTACTTACTTTTTAAAGACCTTTTTCCTGTCGTTTTTATGGAAAATAAGGAACTTTGAAAATCCATTCTTTAAAAAGATTTCAAGTGCGATGTCCTAAAGGGCAAGAATAAACAATCACGTAAAGATTATTAAACCTATTATCTCAATTAAATTACTTAGCGTAAAACAGTTAAATCAAAGTTGAATGATACACAGTAAAGTGACTGCAGTGCTTTATTTCTCGGTGAGGGTGAGTGGCCCTTTAATTAATGTTGTCTGTTGTGGAATGATTCCACGGATACTGGCAGTCCTCATCCGAGCAGCTATCCCTCTTGTGTGAGCCATTCAACATTGGGTGCCATTCCAGTCGAGTCCAATCATCTTCCCACTGCTTGCCCACACATGCACACTTTCCAACAGGAGTTATTTGACGATGGTCAGGAGTTGGAATGTCAGCTGATTTCCCCTCTCCTTAATCCAGGAGCAATGAGGCCAACTTACCGCCACCCTGTCTGAGATCAGCTAGCTCAACAATCCAACGGCTTTTCTGATCTGTATGGGTCTGTACCACATCAGGCAGTGGAGTATTGTGTCCAGTTCTGGGCACAGGACTTTAGCAAAGATGTGAAGGCCTTAGAGACGGTGTAGAAGAGATTTACTAGAATGATTCCAGAGATGAGGGACTTTAGTTACGTGGATAGACTGGAGAAGCTGGGGTTGTTCTCCTTGGAACAGAGAAGTTTGCGAGGAGATTTGATCGAGGTGTTCAAAATCATGAAGGGTCTAGACAGAGTAGATAGAGAGAAACTGTTCCCATTGGCGGAAGGGTCAAGAACCAGAGGGCATAGATTTAAGGTGATTGGCAAAAGAACCATGAGGAAAAACGTTTTTACACAGCGAGTGGTTAGGATCTGGAATGCACTGCCAGAGGGGGTGGTGGAGGCAGATTCAATCATAGCCTTCAAAAGGGAACGGATAATTATTTGAAAGTAAAAAATTTGCAGGGCTACGGGGATAGGACGGGGGAGTGGGGCTAGCTGGATTGCTCTTGCATAGAACCGGTGCGGACTCAATGGGCCGAATGGCCTCCTTCCGTGCTGTAACCTTTCTATGATTCAATGATTTACCAACTTAGCCACTAGGGGGAGCTTATCTCTAACTCCTTATTCTTAGGTCTTGTGATGCTATTACCTACTGTGGCAGAGAGATGGGCAGGTAATCTGCTCCTAACTCCCACCAATGCTGCTCTTTGGCTGGTTCCCAAGAGATGTGCAATGCCAGCCTGGAAGCAACTTTCCATTTAACACAATGAGCAGGCCTTTCCTGTAGGAAGATAGTGAAAAATTCAGTAGCCTTGTCCTCAGATCCTGTCACAGTGTTGGACACTGACACTGACAAAGCTCTGAGAGTAAAAAGAAAGACTTGAATTTATATAGCGCCTTTCATAACCTCAGGGCGCCCCAAAGCTCTTTACAGCCAATGAAGTACTTTTGAAGTGTCGTCACTGTTGTAATGTAGGAAACATGGCAGCCAATTTGCGCACAGCAAGATCCCACAAACAGCAATGTGATAATGACCAGATAATCTGTTTTAGTGATGTTGTTTGAGGGATAAATATTGGCCAGAACACCTGGGAGAACTCCCCTGCCCTTCTTTGAAATAGTGCCATGGGATCTTTTACATCCACCTGAGAGGGCTTAACATCTCATCTGAAAAATAGCACCTCCAACAGTCCAGCACTGTACTGAAGTGTTACCCTGGATTATGTGCTCAAGTCTCTGGAGCGAGTCTATGAACCCACAAGCTTCTGACTCAGAGGTGAGTGTGCTACCATTGAGCCATGGCTAACTACCCACCCATGCACTCGTACCCACTCCTCAAACCAGGGAGTAAAGAAAAGATAGGAGAAGAAGAGTAAGTATTTTTAAAAGATCTGTTCTCAAGAAAAGTAATAACAACAGGAATGACAATGTGATCTGGGAAAGTTAGTCCTTGACAGTGTAGGAATAGCCTTTTCCAATTGGATGGGAGAGGACAGTTTTCCAGTTTATTCCTGAAAGGAGAGATGGGTTAAGGTTATTTTGGGATGGGGGGGGGTGAAATCAAACCCTTGTTTTCCTCACAAAAATTACATCTATATGCTTGACAACGTGAAGTATGGAACCACAAAGCAAGCTTGGGACTAATTATTTTTAAAACTTCTGGCTGAGCAGAAATGATAACCGTGATGGGAAAATTGTGCATTTTGCTTCTGGGCATATTTTAAGCCTTTCTGACTAACTCAGTTAATCTCTCTGTTGAAAATGACAAACAGTTGTTTAGCTACATCACTTGCACTTTAGAAGAAATAAATGTTCTTTGTGCGCTTGTGCAGTTTGAGAGAGATTCCTGGCCAAGTTTTTCATAGGCCCTGTAGAAAGTGTCAACAGACTGATTGAAAAGATTGTTCGGGTCTGTCCAGTGAGGATCCGAAACCCTACTGAGGAGAAGGTCCCTTCCATCTGTGAGCTGTACTGAGCTAGTTGATCTTGGTTGGTGCGGCTGTGGTGGGAGGGGGGGTTGTTATAATCAGCCCCTGTACCCCTGGATTAGGAAGGGGACAGAAACTGAGTGTTCCTGCCCCTGATTGTTATGTAGCCACTTCTCCTCCGAGCGAGTGTACATGCAGGTGAACGGTTGTGATGCCTTCTGCTGTCAAATAGTCCGACGGCACTCACCGTCAACTCTCCCGCGTGAAGGATGGCCACCTAGCTGGGGTACTGAAGGGTGCCTGTCACCTGTGTGACAGTGTGCCAGCAGGGGTCGATATTATCAGTGGTGGATTGGTGAAACTGGTATGGGAAGCAGTTGAGAAAAAAAAAATTGGTAAAAATTATGGAGAGGAAGGAAAATTTAGTATTGTAGCAAAAGTTTCTGATACACTGCGCAATGTTTAAACCAGCTTGTTACTCCTTGCAAAATATTTAGCCAATTTAGAAAATATTTAGGTGAAGTACTGTTTTAAACATCAATGCGCGTAAGTTGTCCTATTAAAAAAAACTGGGATGCCCGCCAGAGTCAAACAAACTGGGAACACTTGCAGCCTGAGCTCGCACACGAAGGACGGCCCCTTGGGTGAGGTAACAGATATGTTGTGCCCTTGAAACCATTCCCCAGTCTGAGTCAACACCTTCAGGACAGTCGAGAGGAGAAAACTGGATGTGGACTGTAATAAAAATAATTGTCTATTAACTGCAGACATTATAAACAGCTTAAGAACAATTGTTCTGACTTCTGAATAATTGCCAAGATGCCTTCCTACTTTGCAATTCCGCCTGTTTTACATCCCCGCCCAAGTCCAATTTCACCTCCATAGTGTTTTAAATAATTAGATTTATTGATTAGGTGTTCTTGTTTTAATATTAAAGCTAGGAAAACCTGCTTTATACTAACGTTACTGCAACCACAGAAAATAAATCCCATTGCTTGATATGCTTATTGCACATATGTTACACGGACCAATCACATCATATAAACACACAGCAGGAATTCTATTTCTCCTGATAGCATATCACAGATAACTGAATCCTTCGATTACCTGAAGGAGGAAGCGAAGATGGTGGATTTCATGAACTTCATTGTATGAATATCTGGAACACTTCTGATTTTTCCCACTTGTTTCTTTATTGCACATGTCGTAAATGTAGGAATCATTAATACTGTAATGGAAAAACAGGGTGACATTAACTTGTTAAAAGCCCAACAAGTACTTGGGCATTTTCTTTGAAATAAAGCACTTCGCCTTTTTTTTTATTCGTTCATGGGATGTGGGCGTCGCTGGCGAGGCCAGCATTTATTGCCCATCCCTAATTGCCCTTGAGAAGGTGGTGGTGAGCCGCCTCCTTGAACTGCTCCCCTTGCCCCAATTGAAGGTACTGTCTCATGCTGGGGCCGTTTCCATAGCTACCAGATGTCCCTCGTTCAAGTGGATGTCCTTCCAGTGAGGGCCACCCGAGCCTGATCCTAATGTCATGCAGTGCCCACCCATGTACACTTCCTGGCAGGAATCCCGGAGGGAATTTCCCCTTCTGTAGCCAAAGAAATACTGAGGCCAATTCTCGTGCCCTTTCTGCCACCCAAGCTGAGATCAGATAATTCAACACAGACCAGGAATTCAACTTAGGGACTGAAGTTTTCTCTATAAATACAATGACGTCTTTATCCACCGGTGCACCGCACATTTGGTAACACAGGGCAATGATTTGGGGACAAGATCTATCTATGTTCCCCACTACAGCCTCTGCCACAAACTGACTGTAAAAAGGTATAAACGGTTAAGTTGTATATCATATAAATGATTACCTCGAAGGATGGTGATTAATGCAGTAAACGTCGCCAGAAGCGGACAGTGTGAAATTCTCACAAACGTAGAAGTGATTTCTACCAAAAAGCAGAACACCTTCCATCAGCAAATGGCCGTCAGCAACAATTAGGGAGTATTTCGTGTCGATCTGTGAAAGAATGCCTTATTACAATGAGAGGAAGCATTAAACTAATACTGTGCAATACTAACAACTGAACTTGTTCACACCGTAATATGAAATTCCTTTGTCCACTATTTTCCTTAAGCAGTTAACGCACTTAGAACAGATTAACTCTGGCAGGGGTCAACCTTTAGGAGCACTGGAATCAGGCAGAGTCCAGCCTTCAGGAGCACTGGAATCAGGCAGAGTCCAGTCTTCAGGAGCACTGGAATCAGGCAGAGTCCAGTCTTTAGGAGCACTGGAATCAGACAGAGTCCAGTCTTCAGGAGCACTGGAATCAGGCAGAGTCCAGCCTTCAGGAGCACTGGAATCAGGCAGAGTCCAGTCTTCAGGAGCACTGGAATCAGGCAGAGTCCAGTCTTTAGGAGCACTGGAATCAGGCAGAGTCCAGCCTTCAGGAGCACTGGAATCAGACAGAGTCCAGTCGTCAGGAGCACTGGAATCAGGCAGAGTCCAGCCTTCAGGAGCACTGGAATCAGGCAGAGTCCAGTCTTCAGGAGCACTGGAATCAGGCAGAGTCCAGCCTTCAGGAGCACTGGAATCAGGCAGAGTCCAGCCTTCAGGAGCACTGGAATCAGGCAGAGTCCAGTCTTCAGGAGCACTGGAATCAGGCAGAGTCCAGCCTTCAGGAGCACTGGAATCAGACAGAGTCCAGTCTTCAGGAGCACTGGAATCAGAGAGAGTCCAGTCTTCAGGAGCACTGGAATCAGGCAGAGTCCAGTCTTCAGGAGCACTGGAATCAGACAGAATCCAGCCTTCAGGAGCACTGGAATCAGGCAGTGCTGAGCCTTCTTGCATACTTCCCACACCATTGGCACAACAATTTTTGGATTTGCTTGATTGTCTTGGCGGAGGTGTGTTGTGGTGAGAAAGAAATTTACCGGAGATTTTTCGCCTCTGCCAAGAAATTGCATGAAAATGGGATGGGTAAATGGTGCATGTGGCTGCATAATGTCTGGATGAGGCCTGCTTGATGAATTGGATGGTCTTTTCCCACCCTTCTTTCTGTATGTTCTAATGACTGAATGGGACCTAGTCCAGTGTCTTCTGTAGAGTGAAGTCCTACTGTACAAGAGCAATATCCGTTGATTATTTTGGGAGCGTTTGTGCTCAGGTAGTCGAGATGCTAGTGCTTGGACTGCAGCACATTCCACACCCGCGTGTAAATTTTCCAACTCCTTGCCAGCAACAAGGTAGCCCTCTCGCTACCAGCTCAGAATTGCAGGCGTGCTGCCCACATTCCTCCAACACTCACTGGTGGCAGACATGGTACCTTGTGGACTAGGGAAGGAGAACTGGAGGGTCTCTGTCACATTGCTGGTACAGTGTAGAGGGAGCTTTACTCCACATCTGACCCAAGTTACATCTAATCAGGGACCGCTCAAGACTGAGATTAATCTCAGTCTTGAGCGGTCCCTGATTAGATGTAACTTGGGTCAGATGTGGAGTAAAGCTCCCTCTACACTGTACCAGCAATGTGACAGAGACCCTCCAGTTCTCCTTCCCTTTTAAGTTTTGCTAATTACCAATGCAGGGGATACTGTGTGCTTGGGTGCACGATATAAAGAACAAATCCCACTGAATTCTCTTACTAGTACACCAGAGGCACAGCCACTTTATCTGTGGCAGTCCACCACTGAAACTATTCTTCGTGCTTTGCGCCCAGCCTAGAACATTCTGTTCATCCCATATTATCAAGCAATCACCTTTCAGTCAACAGTGAGCCGTTCAGCTCCATTGTGGCATGTTCTGAGATAAGGGCATTGCCATGGGCTCCCTGTTGCATTATAACTGTGTAACTTATTCCACAGTTATGCCAACGATTTAAGAAATTAAAAGAACTTCTCGATTTAATTATTGCCGGCTGTCCGCTAACAACACATACTAATCAGCAGCTGAATGAACTTCATAAATTACATAAATTAAAGGGACCAGAAAAGTTCCTGTCAGCAAATAGCATAGGCATTAAGGTGTGGTGAGTTGGATGGGTCGGGTAGATGGGTCAATGGCCTACTCCTGCCTCTCACTATGTTCTTTATGTCTCAGCCAGTGAAGACCATACAAAAGGGGTCATTTTCTGACTTCGCCTTTGCGCATCGTATCAGGCATTTGGGCTCGCACAGCCCAAGGTTTTCCGACTACTAAAACTAACGGGTGGACAATTGCGGATGGTGGGCCTGCGATTTCCCATGATGCATTGCCCGCAAGTGTGGCTCTCTGCTGAGAACTTGGCATCATGAAATCAACCCTGTGCTTCACAGACTCAGGGATTCCTAAGGGTATCACCAACTTGTAGAGCTTGAGTGCATTCTGTACCTGAACATACCTTCACTCTCCCTCTCCCTCTCTCTTCCGGTCTTCTCCACTCTGGAGGGTAGGGACCAGTGCACTCCATATTTTTTAGTCTCTCCATGGGTGGATTGTACTGGTCCCTGAAATTACATCGGTCCATTTCATCGCACCATTCGTATCGTTTTTCCTTGCCTACTCCTTGACCCCTTGACCTATTAACCTTTCCAAACAGGAACAACCCCAGCAACTTTACTTGTGACTTCTTAGTAATGTCCCTACAGTATATCACTGTTCAAATCATAAAGAGCCCCATCACTTCCCCTTCTCTTGTGCTAGTTCAAGGACTTTCTGATTGGCCATCCTTCTTGTCTGACCAATTTTTCAACATCTGTCTCCAGTCTTCTCTTTTCAGCATTTAAGGGCTAATTTTCACATCTGTACAATTCTTCCACCAAAAGAGTGTGGGGGTGGGTGGGGGTGGTGGGCTGGGTTCTTATTCACAGTTGTAACTTTGCTTGGCAGCAGTCACGGGGTGGGGGGTCAGAAGTCAACCTTTGCCTCCACCTCTCACTAGAGGTCAGTTTAGGTAATTTGAGTCTGGAACAGTGAGACACACAGAGAGGTCTCACTTTATAATCAACTCACAGAAGACTAACAGACAACAACACCAACTTGCATTTATATAGTGCCTTTAACGTAGTAAAATGTCCCAGGACGCTTCACAGGAGTGTAATTAGAGAAAAAATGATACCGAGCCAAAGAAGGAGACCCTGGGACAGGTCACCAAATGCTTGGTCAGAGATAGAAATTAAAAGCATCTTAAAGGAGGGGGGAGAGGTGGAGAGGCAGAGAGGTTCATGGAGGGAATTCCAGAGTTTAGGGCCTTGATAGCTGAAGGCATGGCTGTTAATGGTGGGGCAAAGGAAACTGGGAATGTGCGAGAGGTCAGAATTGGAGAAACACCGAGTTCTCAGAGGGTTGTAGGTCTGAAGGAGGTTACAGAGATAGGGAGCGGGTGAGGCCATGGAGGGATTTGAACACGTGGATGAGAATTTTAAATTCGAAGCATTGGTCACATAAAGCTAATGGATCACAGATTCATACAGAGCGATCTATTGCAGACAGAAAGAATGGACAAGAAGCAGAAAGACAGAGAAAGGGGGACAAAAAAAGAATTAGAGTTGGAGACAGAGAAACAGTTACAAGAAAGGCGAGACACTTCTGTTTTTCTTTTGTCACTGAGCAATGCCGCAGAAAATCAACGATGACCAACAGCAGCAGCCATTTTGGTGATTTACAATAATCC
Source organism: Heptranchias perlo (assembly GCF_035084215.1). Classification (NCBI taxonomy): domain Eukaryota; kingdom Metazoa; phylum Chordata; class Chondrichthyes; order Hexanchiformes; family Hexanchidae; genus Heptranchias; species Heptranchias perlo. The sequence continues at coordinate 15,308,473 of NC_090360.1, forward strand.
AAACCTGGGCTCACATGACAAACATAAACCAGCTGAGTTTTGCCCATGTGGTTTGTGACATTCTCTTAAGTCCTTGATTGGATTATTGTTTCGTAATTCAACAAAAAGGACTCATTATTCTTGGTTTATTAATGAATGAAAAATTCCCAGCAGAAGTTCAGAGTCAGATTTCCAGATCCAATACTGTGATAATGAAACAACTCCCACTGTCATTTTCCTGAGTTTACAAAATGTCCAAAAGGATGATTCGGTTTGTTTTTTTCAATCCAAGGCATACTATAGATATTATTAGTAAAATATGCCATCAGTCGCATCAAAATATAATAAATATCTCAAATTATGAAACGGACTATAATCCACTCATAACTACTTGTGAAAATAATTATGACTTTCACTGGCCCCCATGGCAGATGCTCTCGATATAGTAATCCTTCTTCACCACTCCCTGATGCACTGTTAGAGAAACCGACCCTTTCTGATAACATGCCTTTATAAATTCCAAATTATAGAAAGGGTCTATATCTCCCGCGCTCTCTATTTATCTAAAGAATACTTTGCTTCCATCACAATGTCCCCTGCAGCTGGCTTAGACACATGATTATATTTATAAAATAATTTATATATCTTAGTATAAATAATACTGAAATATTATACAGTATCTACTTGGTAATTTGCGGCGTAACTACTTTTTTAAAAAGATAAACAGATTCGAGCACGGCATAAATAACTGCTGTTAATTATATTATCCAGTTCACTTGCTGCACCTAGTCGCACCTGTTCCTTTGCAGCCCAACCATGACAGATACAGCAAATCCCCCCTGACTTACAAACACCAGCCATATGTGGTACATAAGTTGCTCGTAGCAAAGGGCAATTAATATAAATCAAATAATACAGCCTCCAGAAGCATCAGTGTTGTAACATGAACTGTGAGGACAGCTATTATAGAAATGCTCTACCAGAGGTACACAGGCAATACTCATTTTAATAGCTTCTTTTTCTTTCGCCTCTTTAGTTCCGATCCTATTAAATTTCTTCAGCTAAAATTCTCTCCCTCTGTTCCCGAAGGTGCTGATTCATACTGGATAAGGTCCCTGGGGCAGTGACAGCTCTCCTGTAACTCACCTCAAGTGACCACTCTTTATGCGCAAGCCGAGACAGTGACTGTCAGTGAGCTATTTGACTTTAAGGGGCATCACATTCGAGCCCGACCCAGTCCTCACTGGAATAGAGGAAACTATACTGTTTATTTAAAAGTAACTCCTACCATGCTTGGAAATGCTTTCATTGAGAAATACTTATAAAGTGCTAAAGGGGTAAAATGAATATAAAAGAAACCATTTACTCTGGATAATAAAGAATAGCAGAAATAAATATTATTGATCTTAACATAAACCTAACACGATTTTACTCAGCAATCAAACCATTTAAAGAGGTGTCATTGTCAGGAATCTGCACCATGTAGATCACACTTTAAAACTGTTCAGAAATATTGATAGGTGATTGCCCTTTGCGACTCAATGGGTAAATGTACTGCCCAACAACAGACTTGCATTTATATAGCGCCTTTAATATGGTAAAATGTCCCAAGGCGCTTCACAGGAACGTTATCAAACAATATTTGACACCGAGCCACGAGATATTAGGACAGGTCAAAGGCAGGTTTTAAGGAGCGTCTTAAAGGAGAGGTAGAGAGGCGGAGAGATTTAGGGAGGGAATTCCAGGGCTTAGGGCCTAGACAGCTGAAGGCCCGGCCGCCATTGGTGCAGCGATGAAAAGCGGGGAGGCGCAAAAAGCCGGAATTAGAGGAGCGCAGAGATCTCAGAGGGTTGTAGGGCTGGAGGAGGTCACAGAGATAGGGAGACTACAGAGTGGCACTACTGCGACATACGGAGAAATTATATGCCAGGTTCAATCCCCAGTCGCTGCTGAGTCAGATAATCTCAGTCACAGCAGTGGTGGAGGCACTGGGGCCGATGATCCTGGGCGCAGGAGAGGGGGAAAGTAATCAGTCAGAGTTCCCACTCCCAATCACTATTTTGTGACCCCCTGCGTATGTGTGCACGTAGGCATCGGGTGAGAACGGGATCAGACTCTGCTGTGGCTCTGTTTCCCGTTGAATAGCCTGCTCCCTCATAGAGTAGAGTCAGGGGACCTACGAGCTGCTGGTCACCGTACCCGTACGTCAACAAGAGTCAGCGTCTTCGGGAGAGGACAGGAAATTTGAGAGGAAATAAAAGCTGTGGGGTTTCCACAATTAAATTAAAACTATGAAAATTAATATACATTGTTACTGCAAGAACGCTATGCATCAATTTCTTTAAAATTGAAACTATTTAATTTCTGTCAACAATACTCCATTAAAATTATTTCTATTTACTGCCTAGCAACAAATACAATCAGCATCATATGTTAAAGTACACATAAAGACCTCATCTGCCATATTGACATCATTAACATAATAATGATTAATGACTGAAATAGAATTTAGTAAAGAAAAAAGAACAATTTAAAATGTCATTATTGACTATTATATGAATTGACAATTAACTTAACAGTATACAGCTACAACCCCAGCACAATTATTTTTTAGACAAATATGCTGCACTGGGGAAAATAATAATCTTCTGCTTCTGTCGTTGAGATCAGGGTGAGCTTGGCAGAGTCTGGGAGTGTGGTTGGCAGAATCTGGTAGTGTGGTTGGCAGAGTCTGGGAGTGAGGGTTACAGAGTCTGGGAGTGAGGGTTACAGAGTCTGGGAGTGAGGGTTAGAGTCTGGGAGTGAGGGTTACAGAGTCTGGGAGTGAGGGTTACAGAGTCTGGGAGTGAGGGTTACAGAGTCTGGGAGTGAGGGTTACAGAGTCTGGGAGTGAGGGTTACAGAGTCTGGGAGTGAGGGTTAGAGTCTGGGAGTGAGGGTTACAGAGTCTGGGAGTGAGGGTTACAGAGTCTGGGAGTGAGGGTTACAGAGTCTGGGAGTGAGGGTTACAGAGTCTGGGAGTGAGGGTTACAGAGTCTGGGAGTGAGGGTTACAGAGTCTGGGAGTGAGGGTTACAGAATCTGGGAGTGTGGTTGGCAGAATCTGGGAGTGTGGTTGGCAGAATCTGGGAGTGAGGATTACAGAATCTGGGAGTGTGGTTGGCAGAATCTGGGAGTGTGGTTGGCAGAATCTGGGAGTGAGGGTTACAGAGTCTGGGAGTGAGGGTTACAGAGTCTGGGAGTGAGGGTTACAGAATCTGGGAGTGAGGGTTACAGAATCTGGGAGTGTGGTTGGCAGAATCTGGGAGTGTGGTTGGCAGAATCTGGGAGTGAGGATTACAGAGTCTGGGAGTGAGGGTTACAGAGTCTGGGAGTGAGGGTTATAGAATCTGGGAGTGTGGTTGGCAGAATCTGGGAGTGTGGTTGGCAGAATCTGGGAGTGTGGTTGGCAGAATCTGGGAGTGTGGTTGGCAGAATCTGGGAGTGAGGGTTACAGAGTCTGGGAGTGAGGGTTACAGAGTCTGGGAGTGAGGGTTACAGAATCTGGGAGTGTGGTTGGCAGAATGTGGGAGTGAGGATTACAGAGTCTGGGAGTGAGGATTACAGAGTCTGGGAGTGAGGGTTACAGAATCTGGGAGTGAGGATTACAGAGTCTGGGAGTGAGGATTACAGAGTCTGGGAGCGTGGTTGGCAGAATCGGGGTTACAGAGTCTGGGAGTGTGGTTGGCAGAATCGGGGTTACAGAGTCCGGGAGTGGGGTTTGGCAGAGTCCGGGAGTGGGGGTTGCAGAGTAAGGGAGTGGGGGTTGCAGAGTCCGGGAGTGGGGTTTGCAGAGTCCGAGAGTGGGGTTTGCAGAGTCCGGGAGTGCATTTTATAGGGTCTTTGAGTTCGGTTTATAGATTCTGGATGTGAGGTTTATGGAGTCTATGACTGGTAATAGGCACATCTGGTGTGCAAATTGAACCTAGAGTGATTATCATCAGAATAATCCCTCTAATGAGGAAGGAGCTGTTCTCTGAACATAGAACTGAGAATAGGTAATATTAGGGTGTCAGAATTGCAAGTGCATCAACATGCAAACATACGACAAAGGACTGAGAAAGATGCCTGGTGCCTCCACACATGGTGCAGCCTACATGTACCATCAACCCTAGCACAACCCCACTCTCTGTACAAGCTGCTGACAGAAAAACCCGAGTCCAATTTAGGAAAATTCCTCTCTGACCCCAAAGGCAACGCAAACAAGCACCAGGAGGCCAAAGTCATTCATATCAATAATCCCAGCTGTCCCCCAACTATTTTCCCTGATTTACGGCATCCTCTGCTCTCAGGGACTTGTCCAGCTCCCTTCTGAAGGATGTCAGAGATCCCTTACTTACCGCACATGTCAGTTATCTGTGCCAGAAGAGGGTGATTCTTAGGAAAAGAAATCCATCCTACATCCCGGACTCTGCAAACCCCCACTCCCGGACTCTGCAAACCCCCACTCCCGGACTCTGCAAACCCCCACTCCCGGACTCTGCAAACCCCCACTCCCGGACTCTGCAAACCCCCACTCCCGGACTCTGCAAACCCCCACTCCCGGACTCTGCAAACCCCCACTCCCGGACTCTTTGCTATTGTGTTTTATGCTGATTTGGAGATACAGATCGGTTGAATGTGTTGCTACAGTGTTAACAAGAGGCACTTCTTGTTCAACTGTTCACTGCGCTCTCCAAACCTGGTCCGGCCATTTGCACAAAGAGTTGGCTGGATTTTCGACTGCTGTACAGCAATGGTTTTGCACAGATCTCCAATACTGCCTGACTTTGAATTCAACTCCTTCTGATAAGGACAACATCTAAATATGCAATTTTCCATGCAATACCATCTTTAAGTTCTATAGCTGCAAAAAGCAGAGTCAGGGGTGCAGGAAAAGTTCTACAACAAAAGCCAAAAGAACCAGAGGGGAGATGAGGAGAAAATTTTTTTACACAGCGAGTTGTTATGATCTGGAATGCACTGCCTGAAAGGGTGGTGGAAGCAGATTCAATAGTAATTTTCAAAAGGGAATTGGATAAATACTTGAAGGGGAAAAGTTTGCAAGGTTATGGGGAAAGGGCAGGGGAGTGGGACTATTTGGATAGCTCTTTCAAAGAACCAGCACAGCAGCAATGGGCTGAATGGCCTCATTCTGTGCTGCATGACTCTATATCTTTAAATCTTTTTACTGGTCTCACTAGAATATCAACAACAAAGGTTCAGCTGCACCTCCAATCAAACAAAAAACCTTTGGCGTGGATAAAGCAAGCGAAGTATCTCATCCCTTAGTGGGCAGCACTGTCATAGAAAATGAGAATCAGTTAACGGTTTGTTGGACCCACTGCTCTACTTCGACCTACGACTATCAGCATTAGGGAGGGGAGAGAAATCGGAAACCTGGCTGTTAACACGAGGGCAGATTTTCCTGTACTTGCACGTCGGGTAAAGGAAGATCGTTGGTGAGGGAGCCTACTCGATTTTCCATCGATTGAAATTAACGGACGGAGAATCGGGCAGGATCCCTTATGGGTGTGTGGTCCTCCCCACACGGTTACCTTTTATTTGTTGGTGATCTAATTTGTCCAGGTGCAGGACCATTGAAATCTGCTCCAGTATTTCAATCATTAACAGCCGACAGATTCATGAAAACTTAGGAACGTCATACCTGTCCTCACTGACCTACATTGGCCCCCGTTCTTCTATCGCCTCCTATTTAAAATTCTCATCCTCTTGTTTAAATCCCTCCATGGCCTTGCCCCTCCCCATCTCTGTAATCATCTCCGACCCTACAAATCCGCTGAACTCTCCGTTCCTCCGAATCTGGTGTCTTCAGTGCCCCACCATGGGTCACCATGCCTTCAACCATCCGGACCCCATCCTCTGCAATTCCCCCCCCTAAACCACACCACCTCCCTCTCCCTCATATTACCCTCCTTAAAACCAATCTCTTTGACCATGATTTTGGTCAGCTCTCCTAATATCTCCTTCTTTGGCTCAGCATCTATTTTTATTACAACTCTTTGAAGTGCCTTGGGATGTGTTCCTACATCAAAGGCACTGTACAAATGCGATTGCCGTTGATGTCTGATAGAGTCTGACAGAACAGCAATAGGCAGAAGTTAGCTGAAGTTAAATTCAGCCAACCTTCCATAAATCTCAAAACGAAATGAACTATTTTATCACTTCAACTTACTTTAAGGATTACTCTTAATACCAACCATAAAAAGCACCGTGGTCAATCAGCTTTAAAACATTGAAAAATATATTCCTTACCTTCTCTTTCTCATCCAAAACCTGGAGAATGGCTTGTCTCTCAACACACTGCTCAAAGAACTCTTGTGACTGGACACTATCGATAAGGGCGGGGAAGAATGTCAGCTGATTGCAGTCTATGCCTCTTTCATCGATGTCTCCTTTCCCTGTGTTCAACGTCAATTCTGCTTGTACATTTTCTGGTAAATTCAAAATGAAGGGGAAAAAAAAAAGCTGACTTTTATATTCAAATTTATCGTAACTCACATACTTACCACAAAGGAGCAGAAAGGGCTAGGACAAGCAGTATTTTAGGTACTGAGTTGAATTGGGAAGAGCAGTTAATTCCACCCCACCCCCCCAAAAAGCAGAGGATACAAAAATTAAATGACAAAAGGGTTGCTGCAAATTCCCAGCGTTTACCTGGGTATAATTGGTTGTCGGTTATTCCCACATTTTCTTCCATACAACATAGTTTCATGTAAGACTCCTCTTTCCCAAAATTGAGCGCAAGATCCTTGCTGATCTGTAATGAAAACAAATGCCGTCAGTCAACAATTTCGAAAACGATTCTATGGGGTAGAAATTTGGGCCTCATTTTCAGGCCCAGAATCGGTGCAGCAGCGACGCCAAACTGGAGGCCCAAGGACAGCCCAGAAATGGGCCTTGTGCCTCATTAACAAGAAATTCACCTTCTTCAAATGGGGGAACTGCCGGCCTCCACAGGCAGTTCGCCCATTTGAAGAAGGTGAATTTCGGGCTACTTGTCTCGATGGCGATGGCCTGAAGGTAAGTCCCGGGGCGGAGCATCAATGGGGGGGAAGGTGGGGGGGTGGGGTGGGCAATCAAGAAACTGTGGAGTTGTGGGAGCACTCCAGCTCCTCCTGGCTCCACAGGAATAATTTTTTAAAGTTTTTGTTAGGAGGGCCGTTGCTTAGGCCGCAGCAGCCACTGAAGAACCCTAAATGGAGCAGCAGGCCCGGATCCTGCTCCTCACATCCCGAAACAAATTTTGGCAGGGGGCCTAAAACAGGCATTAGGTCCTTCATTTATTTATGTAAAGGGACTCAACGGCTGTTTTAAGCTGTTGCTAGGGACACATGCAAAATGGCCCAACCAAATTTTCGGGTGGACTTTTTTCAGGCATAATTGGGATGTTGATCCATGAAATTAGGCCTCGTTGCGCCCGTTTTACACCCATAAAACAGGCACAACAAAGTCCAATTTCTATCTCCTCTGTCTCTAGGCCACTTAAAAGTCCTTTCACTTTTGCCCAAAATAACATGTCACAGGGACAATCTGAGACAAAGAGCTTACCTTCTTTATAATAAAGTAATTTATTTCCAGCCAGTAAAAAGAAACTAAAATTAACATCTAATGTTACTTAAGGTGCAGATTTGTGTTCTCACTACTAATTTTACCAGCAAGAGACCTTCCAATACAGCAAGAGGCACTTTTTGAGTAACTATTAGGGGAACGAATCAAACATTTTTTTTAATAGTTTATTTTAATGCATGTAATAAAAGCTGTGCCCTGAAAACTGTTGTTTTATAATTTTACATTTTCTACTTAAGCATCCATTAGAATAAGGCTATGTTTACGACACAACTTAATATTGCGATCACATGGAATTAATTTTCTCCCTTAGTTAATATATGTGCCACTTCACTGGCTTAGACAATGATGCATGGGTTTCTGCTTGAAGATTAAATGCATTATCCAAAAGATATAATCTTACTTCACTTTTGGCCTCTTTGTTTCGACATGCATCATAAGCATAATTGATGCAAATGCTATGTCGTCTCATCTTCTTCCTCATTCGACTGGGGCCCTCAGCCATGTCCAGTATCCATGCATCCTGCTGTGACCCTGATGAAGGACCCCATAATCCTTTCTCTTGAAGCAGCTGTTGTTCCATCTTCGCCCAGTCTTTCGATGCTTGGTTCAGAATGCATTGCTGCATCTGGGGACAAAAGTGAAAAGCCTCAACAGATGGCGTCTACCCGGCTTACAGCTGGTATCTCAATTGTTCCTTTAAATACACACTTTTTCCTTTTAAAAAAAAACTCCACAGTATTTGTTGTCCTGGATTGCACAGGCTGTAGGTCACAAGCAAATAGAGGATCAAGCAAGGCCGGGGGGGGCATGTCCCACTCATTTAACAAATGCTAGAGAGTTCATTAAAGGCCTTAGGCCTCATCTCAAAGTTCACAAGGCTGCCCCAAATGCACACAGTTTAATGTAAAAGAAGAAAGAACGAACTGGCATTTATATAGCACCTTCCACAGCCTCAGGACGTCCCAAAGCGCTTTACAGACTAATAAGTACTTTTGCAGTGTAGTCACTGCTGTAATCTAGAAAATGCAACAACCAATTTGAGCACAGCAAGGTCCCACGAACAGCAAGGACCATGTAATCTGTGATGTTGGTTGAGTGATAAATGTTGGCCAGGACACCGGGGAGAACTGCCCAGATCTTCTGCAAAATAGTGCCATGGGATCTTTTACGTCCACCTGAGAGGGCAGGCAGGGCCTCGGTTTAACGTCTCATCTGAAAGACGGCACCTTCGGCAGTGCAGCACTCCCTCAGTACTGCAGTAGAATGTCAGTCTGAATTATGTGCTCAAGTCTCCAGAGCGGGGTTTGAACCCACAACCTTCTGACTTAGAGGGGAGAGTCCTACCACTGAGCCAAGGCTGACACTTCAATGTAGCTTTTAACTATCCACCTATTCAAGGATAAGTTAGGAATCTTACAACACCAGGTTATAGTCCAACAGTTTTATTTGAAAATCACAAGCTTTCGGAGGCTTTCTCCTTCGTCAGGTGATGAAGGAGAAAGCCTCCGAAAGCTTGTGATTTTCAAATAAAACTGTTGGACTATAACCTGGTGTTGTAAGATTCCTTACATTTGTCCACCCCAGTCCATCACCGGCATCTCCACATCATGGATAAGTTAGTTTGATAAGTAACAATGAAGTATAGAATCAGACAATAATAGAATAATGAAAATTGTAAACAATTTTACAACACCAAGTTATAGTCCAGCAATTTTATTTCTGAAGTCTGAAACAAGAGTAACACACTATTACTCTAGCATCACTGCAGTAACACTGTGTTACTCTCCAGTTATTTTCAATAAAATTGCTGGACTATAACTTGGTGTTGTAAAATTGTTTACAATTGTCAACCCCAGTCCATCACCGGCATCTCCACATCGAGAATAATGAAACATAGCCTAGAAGTGACTAATATTAGCTTACGAATGCTTAGCATGCTCCTATGACATTCTTCTGTTCACTACCTTGACGGAGCTATTAACCCATTTAGAATAAACAGGTCGAAGCCTCCGTTAAAATAGCAGAGAGAGGAATGTGTTGGCGTTCGTACGCTAATATCACGAACAGTCATTTTGAGGCTCGTCATTGAAATACCAGTTTCGTGTATAGGCAGTGACTGTTTTGGATGGCGCTTCTTGAAACAAAACCTAGTCACATTCTTGAAGACACTGCAAATACCTTCCCAGACCCAGATCATCGATGCACTTTCATTCTTCCTAAACTGCTAATATATACTAACGGTTAATGGTCATTAGATTCCCATGGACTGCTTGTCCTACTCTTGGTCCCCTGACTTTAACTGCCCCTGTAATATTAGCATGGCGAGATGAGTTAGAGGCATTAAACAGGTACCATCAGTCACCCCAGGCACTCTCTGAAACGTGCAGCACCTCTGTGTATGGGCAGAAATGTATGTCAGAGACTATACTGGAGTCAACACATATCCACCTACTGCTACACAATCCATGGGTCCGAAGGGTGAAAGGCACCCAAGGGAGACTCCAAAGTCTTGATTCTATGATATTGTGTTGGATCCAACTGGTGCAAAGAAGCCAATACTGTGTTACCAGCGTCAGACTCCATCGAAGAAAGAAGTTGCATTCTTTCTTTCCTTAAATGAAGTCTGAAACAAGAGTAACACACTATTACTCTAGCATCACTGCAGTAACACTGTGTTACTCTCCAGTTATTTCTTTATATATTTCCTTTCCCATCCTCAGGGAGCCTAAAGCACTTCACAACCAATGAATTAGTCATTGTTGTTATGTAGGCAAATGTGGCAGCCAATTTACACACAGCAAGGTCCTACAATGAGGTATTCATAATTCATTAGTAGTCTGAGACCCTTGTTATGATTTTAATGCCACGTTTACACCATAGAATGGCAAAGACAGAATGAAAATCGCAGTCCTGAATCTTCACATTTCACTCTACATCAACTGTGCTACCTCAAAGGGACTCAAGTGTCAGCCTTGGCTCAGTAATAGCACTCTGGTCAATAAATCAGAAGGTCATGGGTTCAAGCCCATCTCCATAAACATGAGCATATAATCTAGGCTGAGAATTCCGTGCAGCACTGAGGGAGTGCTCCATTGTTGGAAGTGCTGTCTTTTGGAAGTTATGTTAAACCAAGGCCTTATCTGCCCTCTCAGGTGGATGTAAAAGATCCCAATGCATTATTCAAAGAAGAGCATGGGAGTCCTCCCTGTGGCTTGTCCATATTTATCCTTCCATCACTTAAAAATACAGATTATCTGGTTATTTATCACGCTGTTGTTTGTGGGTTCTTTGAAATGCCCTGAAGATAAGACTCCACACAAATGCAAGTTAATTTGTTCTATCTTTCCATCTATCAGTGAATGCAGCACAGATTGGGTATTCAAACTGGGACCTTTATAAGAAGATTTTATCAGATTCCCCAAAAATGCAATCACTACAGTGTAACTGAGGAAACCAAGATGGAGAGTATCCTGGGGCAGTTGGTTCAAAGGTCAAAGATTTTTGGAATTTCCTGTATTAAATGCGACCTCTGGGCCATCACATCACAATATGTTAAAATGGCATGAAAAGAAATGGATTTCTGCTCTACCAATATTTAGAAAATTGGGTCCCAGGTTATTTTTGAGTTTGCCTAATAAAAAGAATTGGAAATTTGATTAACGAGTTCCGTGTATACATATAATACCTGTATAAAATTCAAACACAGCATTCAGCAGAATTTGGTACCAACAATCAATCTACGTTTTGGAGACAAATGGGAAAAGTTCCACTTTTAAAGACAAACAGGACAATGACTATTTTTCATCCAATTGCCGCTAACAGTTTGTCTGAGATAATACCTGCAGATGTTCCTTGTGGAGGCTGGCAAACATGTCTTGTCCAGTTTTCCTTTGCGAATCCATACTAACTGTGAAATCCTATACACAAACAAAAAAGTTACAGGTGTGTTGAGTCAGCATGTAAATAGCAAATAAACCTACATTTAAAATCCAGTGGGCATGAGTGAGGTACAGCCTCTACTCAAAGCTGGGAAAGAACCAATCAGTCTGTGCCCTCTCCTTAGCGGCCTACGCAATAAGATGCCCCCTTCTCACCAAGCTGTTTCTGAGTCAGAAGGTTGTGAGTTCAAGCCCCTCTCCAGAGACTTGAGCACAAAATCTAGGCTGACACTCCAGTGCAGTACTGATGGAGTACTGCACTGTCGGAGGTGCCGTCTTTCGGATGAGATGTTAAACCGAGGCCCTGTCTGACCTCTCAGGCGGATGTAAACGATCCCATGGCGCTATTTTGAAGAAGAGTAGGGAAGTTCTCCCTGGTGTCCTGGCCAATATTTATCCCTCAACCAACATTACTAAAAGACAGATAATCTGGTCATTACCACATTGCTGTTTGTGGGATCTTACTGTGCACAAATTGGCTGCCGTGTTTCCTAGATTACAGCACTGACTACACTTCAAAAGTACTTCATTGGTTATAAAGCGCTTTGGGTCATCCTGCGATCATGAAAGGTGCTGTACCAATGTAAGTCAATTTTTCTTCTCCAAACCCTCCCCATCCTCAACTACACATGCTAATCCTAAAGAACGTAATGTTATTATACTAATATGTATCATAATGCCTCTGGACTCAATGCATTAATATTGTAAATGCCATGTAAATAAAATATGGAACAATTACACCCGTATGAGCCAGCATGAAGCTAAAATTCAGGGATTATTCCAGATAGGTTAATATACAAAAAAAAACATGTTCGATGCAAACAAAAGCAAACATTTTAAATATGCAATGTACAATTCGATATTTTGTATTCAGTAACAAATACTGTGAAAGCCAAGTTAAGGTGCTTATTTAAATTTTTTGACAGATAACCCACACCACATGTAATATACACTTCACCCTGCCTCTTGTAAAAAAAAAAATCACATAAAACATGCACATAGAACACATACTTGGGCCTTGTGTTCAATTCTCCAGCATTAAATAGTGCAAAAGTTAGTTGGAGGTTTGCTTAGAACATAAAAAAAGTATTACCGAATATCACACACCTAAGTTTTGAGGCCTTATTTACAATGTAAAACAGTCTGTTACATGTGAGAAACTATAATAGTCTTGACTAGGTTCTAATTTTGACACTCTTATTTTAGTACAGCGGTCGTGTATGAGTGACATAGCAGACGCAAATACAATTATATTCTCCCTGCTGTGTGAAAGCACAGCCTCTGGTTGGTACAGATGGCAGTTGGCGGATGGCCAAGTCCAGATACCCCACTGATAAGTTATATTCATTAGCAGCGCACAGCAGGAAATGCCTGCGCAACGTGAAGGCTGTGATTATATTTTGTTTGTTTACAGGATCATTAAGCTTTTAGTCACAGCAATGCACTGACAAAACATTATTGTTACTTAACTGAAACTCTCATGGAATTAACCCATCAAACAAATACAAGCTGGTCCGCAGTGAGGCCTTTACGGTTGCTAAGCTAATAATGTCATTCAAGGTCATTCCTCGTTACTGAGCCGATCAATCATTTTTGCTGATGATGTATCATAACAGCTCGTTCACTGTCACTAAGCTGATAATGTCACAGTGCCTCCTGCTTTGAATTTTGAACTGATAGCTTCATAATGAGCTGGGACGCCTTTGTGCTGCAGGAAAGTTAAAGGGGAATAAAAGTCGAGTACTTTGTGTTGAAAGCTCGTCCATCAATTGCTTATTCATAAAATATATTGGTAACAACTTCACATCAAAGCAGAGATGTCCCAACTGCAGCCAATGGGTCACTTGCAGCCTCCAAGTGCTGGCATTCCCATCCATGAAGCCCATGCAATTCAGTTCTATTGGTGCTAACGTTTCTTAAGGTGTCAGCCATAGCTCAGTTGGTAGCCCTCTCACTTGAGTCAGATGGTTGTGGGTTCAAGTCCCATTCCAGAGACTTGAGTGCAAGATCTAGGCTGACACTCCAGGGCGTTACTGAGGGAGTGCTGCACTGTCGGAGGCGCCGTCTTTCAGATGAGATGTTAAACCGAGGCCCCATCTGCCATCTCAGGTGGACATAAAAGATCCCATGGTACTACTTTGAAGAAGAACAATGGAGTATTATCCCTCAACCAACGTCACTAAAAAAAGATTATCTGGTCATTTATCTCATTGCTGTTTGTGGGACCTAGCTATGCGCAAATTGGCTGTGTTTCCTACATTACAACAGTGACTACACTTCAAAAGTACTTAATTGGCTGTAAAGTGCTTTGGGACGTCCTGAGGTCATGAAAGGCGCTATATAAATGCAAGTCTTTCTATCTTTCTTTATTCCTGGCGTCATCCTGATTGAACTTTATGGGTCTGGAGATTTAGAGAGGGATATTTTTAGTGTTGTTGCCTCATTGGTGGCCTAAATCTTAAATAAGAGCACTTAGATCTGTTAGTATCTGAAGCTTGACATCTATGCAGATTAATGGTAACATTGATTTAAACTTTATGTGTGGCCCTTGAGTCTCCATGATTTGCGTCTAGGTGGCCCACGATGTCACACAATTTGGACACTCCTGCTTTAACAGAAAACCAGATCTCAGGTCTCTGTTAAAATATAAATAATTTGCAATGGGGTACAGAGTGCATGGGTTCTCCCAGGGTCTGGTAGCTCTCAGGCTAATCCAAATTTGCAGCTCCAATTAAATGAATGGAGCCCCTCTAGGATGCACAGGGCTCCTCCCTGTCGTCCGAGCAGCTTGGATACATGGAGGTACAACATAATGGATAACTGACAAAGTAAATTCATCAGACCTTTTAAAAAAAAATGTCAAGGTTTTTTTTTAAAATCAACATCTATTTTTCCAAGTGGATGAAGGGGGAATAATTTAAACAAAATTACTTCCCTGACTTTCCTGCCCCTTTGAGTTTTGTTTTGACGGTTTTTGGAGAAGAAATGCTCTCAGTCCGAAGGTTCATCTAAACATTAACTTCTGGGGCCATGTTGGCTGGCACTCAGTTGGAGGTCTTGCTTGCAAAGGCAGTAATGATTGCCGGCATGGGAAATAAATAGACCCACACTTGTACAGTGGAGGCAGCTCATCTGAGGCTTGGGACAGAGTAGAATGCACTTAATTTTGCATCTGGCCTTTGTTAATCTGGGCTGATCTGACCCTGACACTAGTGCCAAAAGTGGAAATAGTGTTCAATTTCTCACACTGATCCCTCCCTTGGTTGGCCATAAAAAAACAAAAATATACTGAAGCAAACGATAATGATTTGATTTCCTACAATTAAACATGACCTTTTTCATTCTAGGTCCTCTGTATGGTTGGTTATTATTTAAAATCCATCCCTACTGCTTCAGTTACTTCAGATATGATTTCAGATCTATAGCTCCCCTGGTGACATAGTGAGATGTCGGTTTGATTCGCTAGTCTTTTGAGTTAGCTGATCTTAGTTGGGGCACAACATCCAGGGCTAGGGAGGGGGAGTATCAGCCAGGGCTTCCATTCCTGGTTACTCTCTGCTGGAAGTGCACTGCGGGCACGTCAGATGAGGACTGGATTGGGCTCAGCTGTTCTGCCCACCCCCAGTATAATAGCTTGTTGACTCACAAGGTCAATCAAGCCTCACACATGAAGAACGGTGAACAGTGAGGTACTGGAGAGTTTGTGCATCTACACACCAGTCAGGAACCAGTAAACTGAGTGAGGGGAAATTAGCAACAACAAACAACTCTACTACCTCATGAAGGATGCAGCTACAAGGCTTTAAATAATAACATTTTAGTAAGTGCTATATTGATATGTTTCATAAACAGAATATCTGACTGAGAAGAATTCTTACTTTCCTTTAGTTATGGTGCATTCTCTGAAATCTCTTTTAAAAAAAAGACAATTGGGGTAATTGTAACTTTGGGCGATAGTGTATAGTGTAAAATGGGTGATAACGAATTGGTCGCCCTTTATAAACCAGGCCCAATTTTGCTTTCCATTGAAGTGAATGGAAGGGGGAATCAGGCGTGTTGTTTAACGGGCGGCTAATTCAACACCTTACACCATCGTCCAAAGTTAAAGTTACCCCGAATAAATTTATTGCAAAAAGCAAACAGGCATATAGCAAGAGTTGGCCTCCTACTGATTAAAATGGAATCTGTAGCTCACTGCTTTACTACAAACCTTGGACAGAATGAACTTCAGGTATACTTCCTGGAGAGACTGTTAAGGGCTAACATTAATGGTTTCAGGAATTATAACAAGGCACTCAGACTTCGAATGCATAAGAACGGTTAAGGACGAGAAGAGGCCATTTGATACATTGAAGCTCAGCCCTCTTTTACTCTAAGAATGAATTTACGTTACAAGTTTTGTCTTTTAGGGACTTAAGGTTCATAGAACTTCCCACAGCTTGAGAGTGCCACATGTAAAGCGTCCGTCACACTTTCAAGAAATTGTCTCAAATATCATATTCATAAAATAGCAAATTATCATCATCCATTTCCTGCTGGTTTCTACTGACTTTGGAAACCTGGCCTCTTCACAAGCTGCTAATCTATATGTCAATGAACTATTCCTGCCTGTTGAGTCTCAGGAGGAGGGCCATCACTGCTGTTTTGGAGGCTTTCTTTTAATGGATAGGAACTTCCCTCAGCAAGAGCATTTAGCCTCAAGTTGGTCATTGGCCAGGTCTTTTTAGATCACTTCCCCACAGGGAGCAGATGGATCAGATTTCTGTTCTGATCCATCTTATACTTTGTAGTCTAAAGGGATCAACCAGGTTAAACACAGCTCTGCCTAAGCAGCCAACAGCTTCTCTCAAGGCACTCCCTTTACACCTACAGGTAATGGCCATCAAGATGGAAACATTGTACTTGACATAATATACTGCATTGAGCATTACACCGTATAACACTCCTGTCATTGTAAAACAGCATTTCTCGACTTATCATGAGTAACACCAATGGGAGATATCCTCGTAATAATAGTGATTCAAAGGAGTGAATAGTTTGATGGCACACACAAACACCACACACTACAGCATATTATTATCCCATTCTGAATTGTTGCTCTAAAACAAATCTGTTTAATCAATCGTTATTCGCCACCAGAGTTCTGGTGGTGGATCTTAAACTGCTCTACACTGTCCTTTTGTAACTATTATCGTAAAATATCAGCATTTTCGTATTGAAAAGAGAAAGGCATTCTCCTCTGAATGTGTGTCATCACGAATGAGTATATGAGAAATAGAGGTTAGTGCCCTTTCATAATCATCAAACAGGAGTTACTGCAAAGTTTGCTTTGACGTGAAGAGATTTGAGCTTTACGTCAACAAAAGCTATGGGATATAATTCAGGTGTGGAATTACCCGGATCGCACATAGGTAAGTGTTGTGAGACCACCTTGAGGAGGGAGTGTCACTTGCTTCAGCTGCACATTGAGTGCAGCTGGTGACAAAGCAAAGTTTAATAATGTTGTCAGGTAGACCATTGGGCCCTTGTCACTTCTCTTCCAGATATGTCAGCTTTCAAGAAGATCTGTTTCTGTCTTTGTCATGATTTTCATTTGTCTCTTTTGGCAGCGTTTTCCTTCCTCATCTTGCTTGTGATCTATTTTCACAGCCATACTTCCTTCCTCAGCATCTGCCTCCAGCTGAAATTTCACCCTTACTCTTGGTTCCACTTACAATCATTGATATCTCCGTTACACTCAACATTCCTCTGCCCACTGAGCTCATCATTTCATCTCCTTTGTTACTTTGACAGCATCTCCTTTCTCTGTAACTTCAACCAGCAAGAAGAATGAGAGCAGCAATGCTGTGGGAACGCCAAAACCTCCAGCTTCCCCTCCACTTCACATCTCACCCTGACTTGGACATATATCGCCATTCCTTCGTCGGCGCTGGGTCAGAATCCTGGAATTTTTTTTTTGTGGGAGTTGTGGGAGTGCCTTCACCGCAGGGACTGCAGGAGAAGGCTCACCACCACCTTCTCAGGGCAACTAAGGATGGGCAATAAACACATCCCAAGAACAAAGTTAAAAAATGCAAAGCGACCATCGGCAAACCCCAACTGGGCTTCACTGCATTCATTCCCTCAACCTCTCTCTCCAGCAGCATCAGCTCAATGCACATTGCAGCTGCCATGGAATTCAGCCTCACTACATCCTTCATCTCCTCTGGTGCTTTAACAAGTGGACTTTTTATTTCAAGAAGTTCTGATGAAGGAATCCAACTGAAAGGTTAACCTGCCTTTTCTTTTTACAGATGCTGACTGACTTGTTTTGATAACGAGCTTTGATAGACCAAAAAAAAAGTTGGAAGCATTTTTTTTCCCCCACTTGTATCTTGCCATCTAAAAATAAGCAGCTACGGAGATAACAATATTCCATGAATACATGTGATGGCAGATTTCTCAAATAAGCAACAAAAAAATAGTTTGAGAATGAAGTTTGCCAAGTAGTAATATCGCATTACGGATAATAAAAATTTAACTGGGTAATGATGCATTAGGGGGAAGCTAGATAAGTACATGAGGGAGAAAGGAATAGAAGGATATGCTGATAGAGTTAGATGAAGAGGAGGAGGCTTGTGTGGAGCATAACCGCCTGCATAGACCAGTTGGGCCGAATGGCCTGTTTCTGTGCTGTAAATTCTATGTAATTCTATGTAACTATCGTTATAAAGGTATAGAAGTTAATATTCAATTCAAAACCTCCCGAAGTACAATTAACATCATGCTAATTTACATTTTAATTACTTCCCAAGAAAACAGTGCATTTATTGACAGTAGAACATAATGTCAACTTCATGGTGCTGTGTTGGTAGACACTTAATGAACTTAATTAGATAATCAGGGATGTTAATTATCTCAGTAATATGCAGATAAACATATTATGCAAATGATACATTAATTTTGCAGGCAAAATTCACGGAAAGATTTGTACACGCAGTCTTTTGTGCAGTGCCAGCATGCCTGCTAATATCAGGCGACTAAACCAGCAGGATAATTCACTACAGCTGTAGTATCCCAAACTATAATAGTTTAATATTAACTAGCAACGAGGAGAAAGTAGTTTGCTAACTCCTCTCATTAGTAAGCACCGCGGTGGAGGTTCCACTTTTGGCCAGGTAGAGTGTGCCTGTATGTCCTATCCCAAGATGAAGGAGGCACTCCACACAGCAACTGTAGCTAAGACCTGATGAAGCACACTCTCGGCAGCAGGAAGGCTTGAGTTGCAGGCCGGCATGAGAGTGCAAGCAGCGAACAATTGAATGGGAGGCAGGGATGCCGGTAACCTGGCAGTGAAAGTACTTCAGAACACAAAGCGTTCAATCTTCACATAAAGTAATTGAAATGTTTGACACTTGACCATAGTAACATTTGCACGTCTTAAGGAATAAGGCCACAGTTCAGTGTGGTATTGGAGAACACAACAAAAGCAGAAGTGATATCAATCGAAAGAAAGAAGGAGGAACTTGCATTTATGGAGCACTTGATCACATCCTCAGGACTTCTCAAAGCTGAAGAATTACTCTTGAAGTGCAGTGGCTATAATTATGTAGGTAAATATGGCAGCCAATTTGCACACAACAAGGTCTTAAACAGCTAATGAAATGAGTGACCAGTGTTGGTCAGGTTACTGGGAGAACTAACTGCCTGCTCTCCTTCGAAAAGGATCTTTAACATCCGCCAAAACAGGCAGATTGGAGCTCGGCTTAACTGGGGAGAGGGGAATATTCAACTGCCAGCCACCCATTTCTCACCTGAAAAGAGGCAGTCTGCAGAGGAAAATCTGATGGGGATCTTGGATGCCCATTTGATTTAATTTTCAGGCAGGCCTTTAAATGGGTCCGTCTGAATGAACCTTCATGCTCCTCCTCCCCCCCCCAACAAAAATCTTCAGGCTCGCCACCAGCCTGTTCTCGCCAACCCTTCCCCCTCCACCCCTCCACCATGAGACCCTACTTGCCGACTGCCTCCGCACAGGGGTCGGCCGATTTACCGCCTCACCAAGCTTTACACGAAGCCCAAAATTTAAATGAAGCCCAAACTTGAAAAGGGTTCGGGCCTCCTGACTGAGGCCTTGGGTAGGCACCATGGGCACACTGCTGATATCAGGCCTGACTTGAAAATCTCCCCAACATCTCATCTAAACGACAGCAGCTCCAATAATGCTGTGCTCCGTTAGTACCTTACTGAAGTGTAACTTAGATGACGTGCTCAATTCCTGGAGTTGGTCTTGAACACACAACCTTCTAACTCAGAGGCGAGAATGCTACCTTAATGGTGCTATACATTTCTCAAATGCTACCACAGGATAGTCAGCATAAAAGATCATTTTTTTTTTGCAGATGTTCCTATTAATAAACTATCACGTTTTCAGCTAGAATTTCCTCTCCAGCCTTAGTTAACGGAGAAGTAGACTTGAGTTTACTCATGAGAAGTAATGCCATTGGAAGGCAGTAATAGATCTTCCTTCCTGATTTTACACAGCCTCAATGTGGAAAGTTATTAACAGAAATGGTGCCCAGAAAAATATTGCTTGTTAAGGATATCCAATCTGCCTAGAATCTTTGAGAAATTATCAGTCAGACAGACAAAAGAAGGTTAGATGTGCATTCACATTCAGATCAGTTGGTGTACTACACATCAACAACTTGTATTTATATAGTGCCTTTAACTTAATAAATGTCCCAAGGCACTTCACAAATGCATTATCAAACAAAATCTGGCACATAAGGAGATATTAGGACCAAAAGGATGATCAAAGAGGTGGGTTTTAATGCTGGTCGATTCACAAATCACGGACATCAAGCAAGGAAAATGGCGGATTGTTGTCATTTTAAAACTGCTCCTTAATTGTTTGTGTCCAGTAAAAATTAAACATAATCAACCAGAAGTAGAAAAAAACCTTTAGTGCTCATGGTTCTTAAAGGAGGAGAGAGAGGCAGCGAGGTTTAGGGAGGGAATTCCAGAGCTTAGGCAGCTGAAGGCACGGCCACCAATGGTGGAGTGATTAAAGTCAGGGATGCGCAAGAGGCCAGAATTGGAGGAACGCAAAGATCTCGGAGGGTTGTAGGGCTGGAGGAGATTATAGAGATAGGAAGGGGCGAGAACATGGAGGGATTTGAAAATAAGGATGAGAATTTTAAAATCGAGACATTGCCGGACCGGAAGTCAACGTTGGTCAGCGAGCACAGGGATTATGGGTGAGCGGGACTTGGTGAGAGTTAGGATACGGGCATCAGAGTTTTGGATGAGCTCAAGTTTATGGAAGGTGGAAAATGGGAGGCCAGCCAGGAGAGTATTGGAATAGTCAAGTCTAGAGGTAACATGGATGAGGTGGTCTGTCAGTATCCCCAGTATCCTAAGGAACGGCATTGCTATGCCTAAAGCCTCCACATTTCAAAGGTCATATGTAGGTAATGGCATTTCACTTTACAGTCCAGCCCTGTTGCTCCATGGCTTTAAGGCATTAGAGCAGGGTCCATTAATAAGCCAGGCTGAATCGCTTCCAAGAATGACAATCATTTGTTTCCATTTACAAGTGTGCAATCTATTACATTGTAAAATTTGAAAAAACGTCATCTGCCAAATATGTCCTTCGAGTCCTTATTAGGTGTGGCTACTCTTTCAACTACACATTCGGGGATTTTATTGTTACATTATTTCATTCCGAAATGGAAGCGGTGCCACTTAAAACATCACCTGCCAAATAAGGCCTTCATGTGCTTATTAAGAAAGGGCAAGTTTTTTCCTTTAAATTTGGCTGTCTTTTTCAGGTCATGAAACCTTTAGCTGTGATCTCCTTCCTCCCAGTTCAGCATGGATCCATCGCCATGTTGGCAGTTTCCTAGCAGGTATGTGGGGTGCTCATGATTGTTTGATGGCCTCTCATGGCAGGAAAATGCCTCTCTTATTATACAGTCAACTGAATCTCCCTCTGCTCAGCCATTCAACGCAGAATTTCACAGTTGGATAAATTAATACATGACCATTTAAACTAATTAATTAGCAATATATATATATTTAACAAGTGTGAAAACAGCTTTATTACAAGTGGGTTTGATTGGCCAGTTCAATTCCACCAATGCTAGTGGATTCACAAATCACGGACACCAAGCAAGGAAAATGGCGGATTGTCGCCATTTTAAAACTGTTCCTTTACTTTTTACTGGACACAAACTGTTAACACAATCAGCCAGAAGTAGAAAAAACCTTTAGTGCTCATGGTTCTCAGAGTTAGCATGGAGTAGTTCCACTATCCCAAGCTATTATTTATGTGCAATATAACACATTCAGGTAATTTAACAGATGAAAAAGATTTTCACGGAATGCTTTATAATAATAGACGCCTTTGTCAGTTGATGAATGCTTTAAACAATTGTAGGCATATGTCATTGGTCCTACTTCGTGATTTATTCTTCCCTTTTATTCTTTTCAATGTTGGTGGTCTGCACTATGGTGCTTGGCCTTTTTCACCTTGGGTTTCCAATTTCAAAAACAATATTTTACAATACCATTACCAGACCTCTAATTGTCGTTGAAAACAATGAATGGTTTGATGTCTAGTTTTCTTGCTTTCAATTTTATTCTCAGCATTTAAAGGAGAGATGAGAAATATACCCATCATTAGGTCACTGTGGAATCAATATCAACCCAATGATTGATTCTCATGGCACTGTAATACTGACAGACACACACTCTCGGAGCATTGATTTTAGAATTTAAATGTGTCCTTGCCATGCCTTTTTTGTTGGTGTGACTCTCATTCAAAATGCAACCACTATTTTAAAACTGTTTAGCTCTGGAGCTGGCAGTTTATTCTGCTTTAATTTTTTTACAATGGTACTTGATACTTACTCACAGATCAGTGAATAGGAGACCAGATATAATGACAATAATGCACTCAAAATCATGTGATTTTTTTTTAAAACCAACTCAGGGTTTGTTTTAGTACTCACTTTACCTGTACCAGGACAACCAACGAGTTGGCAAAAGATTTGTTCCTGTTTGTCCCTAAACAAGGCTGTAACACCCATTATAATATCTATAACCTTTTGAGAACTGAGCAAGTTACCTGAGCACTGAGATAGTTACTGCTTTAGCATTCTCCTGGCTATCTCTTCTTTACAATATCTACAGTTTGATTTTTATACAGAGGAACAACTTATTCAAAACTGCGTCAGATCGTTGGGGAGTGACATTATCGAGTGCCTGTTACAAGAACGATGACCTAAACAAAAAAAAACGTCTAACCGTGTGGTTGGTAGATAACTGATTTAACAATAAAATAAAAGGATAGATACAACAAATCTTCTTTGCTTTGCTCACCTTAAATTGCTGGATACTCTGTTTTATAACAGGAGTGATATACTGTATTACTCTGCTGCTAAGATGGAGCTGTGCTTAAGCTGGCCTCTCCCTTTAAGACCATAGAGACTAATTATTGTAAATCTTGAGGTCAGTTAGAGGTTAATTGTTATTTTTGAAGAAAGTTTGTAGCTTGGCAGACACTTGTAAATTTCAAGCTACAGGTCAGAAGAAACAAGCATGAAATAACTGCCTTTCTTTCACTTTTGAAACTTTGAACTGTGAAGCATGAAGTATAATGAACAATCTCTAGGTGCGACTTCATATTTAATAATTATAAAAACATTAGCAGATCTCCCTTGGCATTGCTCACAGTAATTTGGTTAACGCTCTGCTTTATAAGTACAACAATGAGAAAGAAAAGAAAGACTTGCATTTATATAGCGCCTTTCACGACCTCAGGATGTCCCAAGGTGCTTTACAACCAATGAAGTACTTTTGAAGTGCAGTCACTGTTGTAATGTAGGGAGATGTGGCAGCCAATCTGCATAATGTTATTCCATGTATTATTCTGCTCAGGCGCAGCCATGTCCCTTTAAGTCCACAATGTCTAATTATTATCAAAGAAAAGTAAGAGAAGATCTGGGAGGTGTTCAAAATTATGAAGAGTTTTGAAAAGCTAAGAAGGAAATAAAAACTATTTGCATTGGTCAGTGAGTCACTACCCAATGGCCTCCTTCGCCACTGTATAATTCTATGATTCTGTGATTCTAAACAGAGGTTTAGGTCATTCGGAGCTTAATTGATGTTTGTTCATGGAACTTTGCAAACTGGACTGTGATTATTAATTTCAGGCTGGAGGTTAGAAGTGCAAGGCAGCATTTTGAGATTGTTTCACATTTGTAACAAAGTTCAACATCTGGAGTGTGACATCTGCTGTACCATTTTTGATGTGTTTTAGATAGCTGGATAGATAGATGTCTAGGCAGATATCCAGATATAGACAAAGAGAAAGAAAGGCAGTTGATTCCTAACCTTGTAATGTTCTGGCGAGGTTGCTGACATGTCAAAGAGAGAAGGCAAGCAGCTGTCAAGCTGGAGAACCTTCCAACAACAACAATAATTAACCTCAGGACCTATTTAGACCACTTCTCCACAGGAATACCTGAGCAGTGGCCTTAAAGGGCCAGGCTAAGTGAGCAGCTAAATGTTACAACTGTGTTCCAAATGCTCAATTAAGCAATGCCATGGAAGCTCAGTATTATATATATATATGTGTATAAAGTCTAATCATTGTTGAGGAAGATTAAGAGAAGATCTTTATATATGTATATTTTATATGTGCTTTCTATCTAATTATATACATGCAGAAATATATATACATAATTAGATAGAGAGCATAAAGTTTGAAAGACAGAAACTTTACTTTGAGTTCCAGCAGCTACTTTTTAAAAATTCCGACTGTAAAATAAAACTTTTGACTCCTCAGGACCGATCACTGGTGCTTCTAATGATCTTTTATTCTAAGGCAAGGCAACGGCGTTTAAGACGAAGAAAATAAACAGGCTTACGGTGCAGTCATTTATCAAAGGCTTGATAGACTGTCGGTGGGCTACATGTTAAGGGAGATCATAAAATGAATAACGTTTCGTCTGATCACAATTTACTTAATTACAGTCCTTTTGTCGAGGAACTAAAGCAGAAATTGCAAAAACACCAATTTCATGCATTCGTGCATGAGTTATGTCTCAAAGCTGCATTTTCCAGATGGTAACATTTTCAGTGGAAGAACTAATGATGTGGATATATTTAGAGGAAAACCAATAAAGGAGTCTTTAACCTTCAACAGCAAAAGCTTGTTCTACAAAATGTTCCAAGGGGTAAATTAACAAATATCAATTACACTGCTCGCTGAGGTGAAATCAGCTGTAATAATCAAAATTAATTTTTAAAAATAATTAAACAGACCCTAGGGCAAATTGTCTATGCTCTCTGGTATGACATCACAGCATACATTTGTACCTGTGATTGAATTCTCATTGTGCTAATAATCCTCCCGTCTAAAACTATGCTACTTTGAAGTTCTCCGAAAATAGCAAGAGCAATGAATCCTCACTTGATTCACAACTCCAAATCCAGGTTTCTTGTGGAATTGTTGCTAATTAATACACTTGCAAGTTAAATGGTCGAAAGGCACTCATCCTGAATTTAGCTCTGGTGAATAATACTTCCACTCCTTGAGTCAGGATTTAAGACCAGTGCGAATCAGTGCCAACTAATGTAACTCCTGGGTCAGCATCCACACAAAGGAAAATTGCAGTCCATGCATCAGGCAAGGCAATTTAACACTGCCCATGAAGTGGATAGGGATGGAGAGGAGTGTAATTTGTTAGAAAGTGTCTGAATCTGAACAGAACAACAACTTGCATTTATATAGCGCCTTTAACCTAGTAGAAGGTCCCAAGGCGCTTCACAGGAGCGTTATCAAAAAAGATTTGACACCAAGCCACATAAAGAGATATATTAGGACAGGTGACCAACAGCTTGGTCAAAGAGGTAGGTTTTAAGGAACAACTTAAAGGAGGAGAGGTGGAGAGGTGGACAGGTTTAGGGAGAGAATTCCTGAGCTTAGAGCCCAGGCAGCTGAAGGCACGGCTGCCGATGGTGGGGCATTGGAAATCACTCAGTACAAAGTATGCACTTTCAAGAACCGTGGCTGACTTGACCTCCCTAACTCAGGATCACTGAGGCCAACTGTAAAACCAACCAGGCCAAGATGACTGAACGCAACACAGAGCAGGGATCAAACTCAGGACTTTCCGACTTTGTATGATTCAGTACCATGATGCCTTGAGGGTAGCCTGAAGTTATCTATTGCACATAAAACAAATACTGGAAGACAACTATTGCGAATTTTAGATTCCTCTCCCCTCCTCACCATAAAAATGCCCCAAATTCTAGTTACCAAAATATTTGTTTCTTTTGATAAATGCTGATGAAATCAAAGGCAAATCACTGCTGGACTGATTTGCATTGATTTATATATTTACATTTTGGAGCAATGATTACACTCTGGTGAGGAGCATTTTTGTTTGTTCACAAGTGAAACTTTTTAAACTCCAGTCAGAATGTTTTTTAATGTTATTCAGTGGAAACACAGAACTGGATATTGTACAAGATGCACCAAAACGCAACATAAGGTATAACTCAGCAGAAAAACTGCTAAACTGTTTCTGTCTGACAAATGTCTTAAGATTTAAATACTGAATGTACGGCGGAGTGAGCCTCGGCTCAGTGGTCACATTCTCATTGTAACTCCAGAGAGCAGGAGACCAGGGCTCCAGCCTCTGAATACTGGGTGCTTTCAACTGGAAAGGCTAAAACGGTGATGTTTCAAAAAACAAACGGTAAGGTTGCTCAGTTATAATCTGATATTGCAGTACAAATCTGGCTGGAAATACTGTATTGTGAACAGATACCTTTACAGTTAGGCGGTTGGCCTCTTTTAAAAGTCGTTTGCCAACTGAACGCACGGCCGTTGACAGACTCCCAGGCAGCCACTCTGATTTACTCTGCAGAAGCTGTGCTGTTACACTTCTACTCGACAAATTCTTCTTTTCCGAAGCTGAGAAAGCAAAACAGGCCCCGATTAAAGAAGTCATGCAATCTTCGACAGAACCTCCGAGTTTATCTGAAATTAATGCTTGGAATTTTTATAAAATGCAATCGATTAAAACCAGGAGCATTCACAATTAATTTTCTTTCCCGATTCTTTACTGAAATGCCATAGGAAGTAACAAATGTCAGTTCATAGTATAGGTATCATTCTCCAGATCAGAGGGAAGGAAGATTTCTTTCTGTCTCGGTCTCTTTCTTTGTCTCTCTCTTTCTCTATATATCAGTCTCTCAAGTTCAGTACCTCTCATTCTATCTCTATCATTGCCTCTATCTTGTCTTTCTGTCTTTCTGTCTCCATCTATCTCTTCCTCTCTCTCCAGACTATTTCTGTCTTTGTTTCTCTCTCTGTCTCAGTCTTCTGTCTCTTTCTCTGTTTCTCTGTCCTCTCTCTCTCTCTCTCTCTCTCTCTCTCCCCCCAGCTGTCATTGTCTTTCTCTCTTCTCTCTGGTCTCTCTCTCTTTCTCTCTCTCTCTCTCTTTCTTTCTCCATCTCTCCCTCTGTCTCTCGTCCCCTCTCTCTTGCCCCTACTCTCTCTCTCCTTCTCAGTATATTTCCCCTTCTCTCAAGCCCCCTTCCCTGTCCCTCTCTCTCTCTCTTTTTCTCTCTGCCCTTCTCTCTCTAAAAAAGAGGATACACGTAAACAGCAACAACTTGCATTTATGCAGAACCTTTAACGTAGAAAAAAGAAGCAATCTAACACAATACAACTTACACAAGATACCACAAGTAGTCCAGGCCTATATGTGATCAGATGCTATAATACATGAAGGCCAATTTTTCAAGTGCGTGTTGTTGGCAGGGGAGCCTCACCCACTGGGAGCGCGTGTCAGGAAATCACGGTTGGGGGCCCTATGATTTTCTGTGCATTCATTTTAATGGTCTGTTTCTCTGTCCTCTCTCTCTTTCCCTTTCTCTGTCTCTGTCTCTCTCCCTGACTGTCACTCTGTCTTTCTCTCTGGTCTATCTCCATCTACCCCTCTGTCTCTCTCCCCTCTCTCTCGCCTCTACCAGGCAATTTCTCACCATGAGCTCCCAGTGAGTGAGACTCCCCGTCTGGCTGGTTATGGTAAACAACCTTGAGAGTTGAGCACAATACGTGTGGACTGAGTAATATTAATTCTCGACAAAGGACATTAATTCCATTAGTAACACAACAATGAATTTAACTAAGCAATACTGATGAGTGTAACAGCTAATAATCACAGCAGAATATACAGTGATATAACACTATAAAAACACAGGTGGAATTGGGCTGGGTGGTACAGTGGGTTAGACAATGACCTTTCCACTCTGGAATCTAGTGTCAAATCTAGACCAGACTGATGAGGTGAAAGTCTCCTTTGCCCGCTGTCTGTAAGGGCCCTGTGTGAAACGAGTTTCGATAGTGAAAGTCCAGCTCTTAGTGGCCATGGACCTACAGCACAAAATTAGTACTGAACTGACAGTCTCACTCAGGAAGACCACATGTGCGGAAAATGGAAAAACGCAAAACTCAAGCAGCAGTTATACTTCTCCTGTTGCAACATTGTTGGGATAAGATAAAGCAAGCTTTACTTTGCACCTGACCATGGTACACCTGATCTGTAAATGCTTGATGCTGATACTGGGTGCTTGAAATGAAAAATATTCCTTTCCCCAGCACTAATATCCCTCACTTCAATCAAAATAAAATCTGAATTTAACAAAAAGTGGTTTGTTGATCTGATTCCACCTTCAATCACTGCAACGCAGGACTCACACCATATTCTGGCACTTGTAATAAACTTCCCAGCCATACCGACCTATATATTGATGCCATGCCTTTGTTGCAGACTCTTCCCACAGAGGAGAGATCTCAGAAATGCCTACGACATTCTCATTAGACCTCTGCTTCACTGAGAGGTCTATCTTGTAGCTGTCCTCCAGGGTTTGTCTTCTCTGTGACATAAGATGAGTCCACACCCACTCAACTGAATCCATAACTTCCTTTTGAACTTTCAAAAAAAAAATAATAGAAATTTCAATCTTAAAACCTGTGTGTGGCACTCAGTGTAAAAGACATATCTTATTTCCCTTACAAAATTGACCAAATATGTAACTGTCTACAATATTCAGCTACTGAAGATTGGCTTTGTCTGCAATGAAACTGTTCAATAAAAGAATTAATAATATGATCACTAAATATACTATTTCCCTTGTTTTGCTCTAGGAAACAAGATAGCGCAGATTTTACAAATTAGCGCAGAACTTCACAGGACAGGAGCACACGTTGGGAATTTGGTTCAGTCATAGAGAGTTATACAGCACGGATAGAGGCCCTTCGGCCCATCGTGTCCGCGCCGGCCATCAAGCCCAGTCTAATCTGACATTAATTCCATTAGTAACACAACAATGAATTTAACTAAGCAATTTGATCTGACTTCCGTGCCTAAATTCCTGAAATGTGTCCCCATCGTGTGACGATCTGCAATGGATGGAGTGTGAAGTACATTGACCCCCACACCAGAATTCCCAATATGCACACCTGTTGTGCAAAGGTCCACGCCATTCTTAAAGGTTGCACACTTGTCTTTAGGGTAACAAAAAGACAGGATTAGCAAGGTATATTAGTGGTTATAAGACTGGACTAATAACCCAGAAGTCATGAGTTCACAATACCACCATGGCAAGTTGAGAAATTGAATTCAATAAATCTGGGCTACAACCAACAAATAACCATGAAATCTGCCAGATTGTTGTGAAAACTCAACTGGTTCACTAATGTCCTTCAGGGATGGGAACCAGGCACCTCGACCTTGTCTGGCCTACATGTAATTCCAATCCCACTCTATGTGGTTGACTTTTAATTCCCTCAGGCCAACTAGGGATGACCAATAAATACTGCCTTGCCAGCGTCGCCCACATCCCAAAAACATTTTTTTTTTAAAAAGACAAAAATAACATCACGTTCAATAAAGATGAACTATTTCATTTTCTTAATAATTTGGTAACAATCAATTGAATTTTCTTTTGCTTTGTGGCCTTGAACAGGTGTTTATTACCATCTTGAGTGTGGATTGATTCAAAGGATCCATCATATTCTTCACTGTTTGATGATGACTGCAAACTCCAAGGGATTTTTTTGCTGCTCATCCCCACACCAAACCCATCAGGATAGCTGTAAAATGGCATAACATCTGTTACATGTCAAAAATACACCACAGCAACAGAAATGATGAGAAAATCCCCATGCAGTGATGTCAGTGTATAACTTGTGGGCACCGTAGACATGAATTAGGTATGTCCGCACAATATTCTCCGTAACGCATTGCTCAATTATCGTGTATTCTATTCAAATTACCCGTGGTGGCTGAAGCTTAATCAAAAGGATAATGTGTATATATAGTCAGAGTCAGGGTTGGTCCATCACTGGGGCCTAGAGTTCGTTGGCCCTATCATATCAGTTTGGCTCAATTGGTATCATCCTTGACTCCAAGTCAGAACGTCCTGCATTCAAGGCCCACTTATCAAGTATGATACTTCAGTCCAATCCTTTGTCTGAGATGTTAAGCTGAGAAACCCTCCCGCCTGTTGAGGTGGACATGGATTCCATGGAACTATTTGAAGAAGAGCAGGGAGTTGTCCTGGTGTTCTGGCCGACATGCTTCCCTTAAGCAACACCACCAAAAAACAGAATAACTCGCCATCCATCTAATTTGCTGCATGCAAAATGGCTCTTCCATTTGCCAAAAAAACAAGAATAGCTACACTTCAAGGTAATTCATTAAAAGTAAGGGTTTTGGGACATCACTGAGAGACACGATAATCATAGAATGATACAGCACAGAAGGACGTTATTCGGCCCATCATGCGTGCCCATCTTTGAAAGAGCTATCTAATTAGTCCCACTCCCCGGCTCTTTCCACATAGCCCTGCAAATTATCCCCCTTAACGGTTTCTCCTTACTTACTCTATCAAAACCCTTCATGATTTTGAACACCTCTATCAAATCTCCCCTTAACCTTCTCTGCTCTAGTAAGAACAATCCCAATTTCTCCAGTCTCTCCATGCAACTGAAGTCTTTCATCCCTGGTACTACTCGAGTAAATCTCCTCCGCACTCTCTCTAAAGCCTTGGCATCCTTCCTAAAGTGTGGTGCCCAGGACTGATCATAATATTCCAGCTGGGGCCTAACCAGTGTTTTAAGAAGGATTAGCATAACTTCCTTGCTTTTGTACTCCATGCCTCGATTTATAAAGCCAAGGATCCCGTCCGCCTTTTTAACAGTCTTCTCAACTTGTCCTGCCACCTTCAAAGATTTGAATACGTACACCCCCCGGTCTCTCTGTTTCTGCTCCTCCGTTAATATTGTACCATTTAGTTTATATTGCCTCTCCTCATTCTTCCTACCAAAATGAATCCCTTCACACTTCTCTGCGTAAAATCGCATCTGCCATGTGCCTGCCCATTTTACAATTCTGTCTTTCCCCTCCTGAAGTCTGTCACTATCCTTCTCACTACTACTTTTTCGATATGGCTCTATATAAATGCAATTTCTTACTTATCTCAAGATTAAATTGCAAGTACCACATTGAATTCAAATCAAGAATTTTTTCCTCTCACAGGGGACATTTATAATTTTGGAGACACATTAATGATGTTCTTACCTTCCAGTTTTAATTTGACAAAGGCAATGAATGAGACAAATGATGAAAGGTAAGCTGGAATTGTACGTTGCAAAAATGGTATCCCATTGTTCTTGCAGGAACTTAAGAGTATTCAGCAAGATTTGCAGGTCAGAAGGTGACTGTCTGGGTCTTGACAGACAATATAGAATGGCTCTGTTTAAACTACTGTAAAGGCTGCTCAAGGCATGATCTTTCTGGGAACACACATGCTCCATTGCCTAAGGGAAAGAAGAGAAATGCATGAGAGTAATCAGATATATAACAGACCGTAGCATGAAACCAGCATGTGGGGAGAATGACCAGTACAATGGGGTATTTCATAATCCCCTGTGAGGGCTCTCATCAAGGTAGAATGTGAGGATGTTACATCATCTAGTCAGCAGAACTACTTTCCTTTAGAAATTCAAGTTTTGAGCAATAGGAAAAGATATCTGGAAACTGGAAATACTTACACTGCAGAAAAGAAACCTCAGAGAAGATCTAATTGAGGTATTGTTGACTTCAACAGGAGTAGGTAAATTGAACCTTAATAATATGTTTGACAAAATGACAATATGTACAAAAAGGGCGCACAGATTCACACTTAGAAGAGGAAATGTGAACAAATGTACTTTACATTCTGAGTGGTGAATATACGGGGCAGACTGGCTAGGCAGACAGTGGAAGTGGACAGAGTCGGCAAATTCGAGAGGGAACTAGGTAGATATTTAGCACAGAAAGCAATTTAGGCTTTTGTAGGACAGTGCACGGTATTTTTTAAATATCGGAACTGGCCAGATAGTCCACAATGGTCTCTTCTGATCCTCCATTTCAACGTTCCTAAGACTCATTCATAACTTGGCCACTTGTGAGTTTTCAGTCGACCCTGCTCATGGAACATAAATCCTATCCAAAAAAGCTTTCATAAATGTTTTTCAATACGTTCAGAGAGCTGCAGAGGAAGTTGAAAGCAAATGTGAAACAAAGTGTCAGCTTGGCTCAGTTGTTTACACTCTGAGTCAGAAGATTGTGGGTACAAGCCCCACTCCAGTGCAGTACTGAGGGAGTGCTGCATTGGTGGAATTGCCATCTTTCTGATGAAACATTAAGCTGCTCAGGCGGACGTAAAAGACCCTATTTGAGGAAGAACAGAGAGTTCTTCCTGTGTCCTGGTCAACATTCCTTCCTCAATCATCAGCACCAAAAACAGATAAACTGTTTGCTGTTTCTGGGGCCTTGCTGTGCATGAATTGGCTGCTGTGCTTCTTTACATAACAATAGTCACTACACTTTAATCCATTGATTGTAAATTACTTTGGGATGTCGCGAGGATACGATAAGGTGCCATATAAACGCAAATTATTCCTGTCCTTAAAACACTGGCTGCTACTCAAAGCTATGGACAGTGACAGCAACGAGGCAGCGAATTGAACGACTCCAAATGGTCCTGGGAAAGTTAAGCTGATAAAATAGGAAGCAGAGTTAAGGTAAATGGCGAGTAATTGAGGTACAAATGATCTGATTTATATGCTTCACAATTTACTGTACAGTTTTCTAATGCGATTTGTGAGGGAAGTTATGCAATATGGAAACAGTAGGGAAAAAGACTGGCCGGCAGTAAGCTGTTTAAAATGAACATTCTGGTTGACAGCTAATAGTTGACAAGTTGGCGCAATGTGATTTCAAAGCCAGTCTGAGATTCACGAGAGAATGTGGGAGCTTCTTAGACGGTTCCATCAAAACTATATTCATATTAATATTAGAGTTTTTAAATTACAGTCTCCACTGGTATTCTTTAATGCTGTGTGGATGAAAATGGTTCATTCCCAAATTATAGTGAAAAAGGATTCGAAAATATTATACAGTGATAGGACATCAATCGGGTTTCC
The DNA here is from genome assembly GCF_035084215.1 of Heptranchias perlo. NCBI lineage: Eukaryota > Metazoa > Chordata > Chondrichthyes > Hexanchiformes > Hexanchidae > Heptranchias > Heptranchias perlo. The sequence continues at coordinate 15,341,534 of NC_090360.1, forward strand.
AGTAGACATTTTTCTAGCATTTTCAGTGCTTATTTCCTCTATTTTTTAGTTGCACTAACTTCGAGTTTACCAGTGCTTTCTGTTTTTCTTTCATTAAAAAAGGTAAAACGGAGTATAATTTTGTGTAATAAAACAATCTGGATCTTTTCTGTTTTATGCCTGATAGAGACAGTTTCAGAGTTATCCTCTGTATTGGTACTGAGGTAAAACATTTTGATTTTGGAGAAAGTATTATTACAAATTTAACACACAACGTAGGTAAGCCAGGCCAATATGTAACTGGGAGTTTTTATCTTTATTCCTTTCTTTTCATTATTTATCAGTGACTTTAATATATTCCGTTCTGGAGAGTTGTTGATTTAAACCTCAACTATTTACAATATATATCAATGACTTGGATGAAGGAACAGAGTGTCTTGTGGCCAAATTTGCTGATGATACAAAGATAGGTGGAAAAGCAAGTTGTGATGAGGACACAAAGTGTCTGCAAAGGGATATTGACAGGTTAAGCAAATGGGCAAAAATTTGGCAGATGGAATATAATGTGGGAAAATGTAAAGTCATCCACTTTGGGAGGAAAAATGAAAAAGCAAAATATTATTTGAATGGAGAAATACTACAAAACGCTGCGGTACAGAGGGATCTGGGTGTCCTTGTACATGAAACACAAAAAGTCAGCTGCAGCAGGTAATACGGAAGGCGAACGGAATATTGGCCTTTATTTCTAAGGGGATGGAGTATAAAAGCAGGGAAGTCATGCTACAACTGTACAGGGTGCTGGTGAGACCACACCTGGAGTACTGTGTACAGTTCTGGTGCCCTTATTTAAGGAAGGACATATTTGCATTGGAGGCAGTTCAGAGAAGGTTCACTAGGTTGATTCCGGGTATGGAAGGGTTGTCTTATGAGGAAAGATTGAACAGGTTGGGTCTATACTCATTGGAGTTTAGAAGAATGAGAGGAGATCTTATTGAAACATACAAGATTCTGAGGGGACTCGATAGGGTAGATGCTGAGAGGATGTTACCCCTCATGGGGGAATCTAAAACTAGGGGGCATAGTCTCAGAATAAGGGGTCGCCCGTTTAAGACGGAAATGAGGAGGAATTTCTTCTCCCAGAGGGTCGTAAATCTTTGGAATTCTTTACCCCAAAAAGCTGTGGAGGCTGAGTCATTGAATACATTCAAGGCTGAGTTAGACACATTTTTGATCAGCAAGGGAGTCAAAGGATATGGAGAAAAGGCGGGAAAGTGGAGTTGTGGTAAAAATCGGATCAGCCATGACCTCATTGAATGGCGGAGCAGGCTCGAGGGGCCGAATGGCCTACTCCTGCTCCTATCTCTTATGGTCTTATGCTCTAAACCAAAAAACAAAAGCCCCTGAAGACAAAGCACCTTTATTCATAGAATGAAATACGGCAACTTACCATACAAATCTGTTCAGTTAGGAAACGGAGGATCTTTTCTGGGTTCACATCAAACATTCTGGCATAGAGTTTGTCAACAAATCTTTGACTGAAATGTGTAATATTTTCAAACATTGTAGTCACGGTTCCCTCAGTGGTGTTTTGTGTGGTACTCTGACCTGTTCATTAATAGAACACAGTACAATAAAGAAAAAGCACAATGTCAAAAGTTTACCAGATCACTGTTTAATAAACATGGCTTGGGCATGCACAGAGGATACTTCATCCTATTGCCAACATTTATACATGATGTATAATTATACATGATTATACATTTCCAACAACGTTCACCTGAGGAAGGAGGAAGCCTCCGAAAGCTTGTGAATTTAAAATAAAATTGCTGGACTATAACTTGGTGTTGTAAAATTGTTTACAATTGTCAACAGTTATACAGCAATTCATACAAGTCAGCTCCACCGTCATTACTGTTTGGCCAAGAACTGGCAAAACACATTGCACCTATTGGGCAGAGTGCAAGTACCAGCTATTACCCGCATGGCATGGTGAGGGAGGCTTGCTTGAAATTAGAAACAAACACAGAAGAAGGCATTTGCATAAAATTCTTCTGTCAACTACTCAAACTTTGTAAACCAGCAGGCAAAGGAATTTCATGTGAACACATCAACCCGCATTTCTTACTATTGTTACACAGCACATTTTCAACCCTTGTATCTTTTTTTAGATGGTTAAGTTCTACCTTATCCTGGTCTTCAGAGCTGTGTGAGCACTATTCCAGAATGCTTTAAGCATCTCAGATTATCTTCACCTTCTTAATGGGTGTTAATCATATTGCCTGACCTATCTAATTTATCAGTCTCTCACTGCACGCACTTCTCTATGAAGGAGCTGATAAATACCATTAATAACTTGTTTAATTGTAAATTGTCTGCAGATTATGAATTACCAGGAAGACCTTGATATAGTAGTTATTTTTTTAGAATCTAGTTAGAGTCACTTGAGTGCTCACTAGTTGTGTAACGGAGTCAGGCAGTATAACTAAAACCCAGTAAAAGAAGAAACAGCAAATCTCGCACGAGTGAATCAAAGAGTCCTGGAAAGAATTTCCACACAGCACTGAAGGGGGGCGGAGTGAATAATCTTCTTAATAATAGCATCAGACAGTGCCATTGGCATTCGGGTTCAGGTGAGTGAAGCTCTGCGTACGCATGCATTGTCTCTGGGCAGTCACAGGACCCAGCAGTATAACTGCGATCTGCCAGTCTAGCACCACAACTCGACAGATGCTGCTACCGTAGGAATAGTGGTAGGCCATTTAGCCCCTCGAGCCTGTTCCGCATTCAATGAGATCATGGCTGATCTGTGACCTAACTCCATATACCCACCTTAGTCCCATATCTCTTAATACATTTGGTTAACAAAAATCTATCGATCTCAGATTTAAATTAAACAATTAAACTAGCATCAACTGCTGTTTGCAGAAGAGAGTTCCAAACTTCTACCACCCTTTGTGTGTAGAAGTGTTTCCCAACTTCACTCCTGAAAGTCCTGGCTCTAATTTTTAGGCTACGTCACCCAGTCCTAGACTCCCCAACCGGCGGACATAGTTTCTCTCTATCGACCCTATCAGTTACCCTTAATATCTTGAAAACTTCAATCAAATCACCCTTAATCTTCTAAATTCCAGGGAATATAACCTTAGTTTGTGTAATCTCGCCTCGTAATTTAACCCTTGGAGTTCAGGTATCGTTCTAGTAAATCTACGCTGGACTACCTCCAAGGCCAATATATCCTTCCTAAGGTCCGGTGCCCAGATCTGAACACAGTATTCCAGGTGTGGTCTAACCAGGGCTTTGTATAGCTGTAGCATAACTTTTTTTTTATTCGTTCACGGGATGTGGGCGTCGCTGGCAAGGCCAGCATTTATTGCCCATCCCTAATTGCCCTCGAGAAGGTGGTGGTGAGCCGCCTTCTTGAACCGCTGCAGTCCGTGTGGTGACGGTTCTCCCACAGTGCTGTTAGGAAGGGAGTTCCAGGATTTTGACCCAGCGACAATGAAGGAACGGCGATATATTTCCAAGTCGGGATGGTGTGTGACTTGGAGGGGAACGTGCAGGTGGTGTTGTTCCCATGTGCCTGCTGCTCTTGTCCTTCTAGGTGGTAGAGGTCGCGGGTTTGGGAGGTGCAGTCAAAGAAGCCTTGGCGAGTTGCTGCAGTGCATCCTGTGGATGGTACACACTGCAGCCACGGTGCGCCGGTGGTGAAGGGAGTGAATGTTTAGTGTGGTGGATGGGGTGCCAATCAAGCGGGCTGCTTTATCTTGGATGGTGTCGAGCTTCTTGAGTGTTGTTGGAGCTGCACTCATCCAAGCAAGTGGAGAGTATTCCATCACACTCCTGACTTGTGCCTTGTAGATGGTGGAAAGGCTTTGGGGAGTCAGGAGGTGAGACACTCGCCGCAGAATACCCAGCATCTGACCTGCTCTCGTAGCCACAGTATTTATATGGCTGGTCCAGTTCAGTTTCTGGTCAATGGTGACCCCCAGGATGTTGATGGTGGGGGATTCGGTGATGGTAATGCCGTTGAATGTCAGGGGGAGGTGGTTAGACTCTCTCTTGTTGGAGATGGTCATTGCCTGGCACTTATCTGGCGCGAATGTTACTTGCCACTTATGAACCCAAGCCTGGATGTTGTCCAGGTCTTGCTGCATGCGGGCTCGGGCTGCTTCATTATTTGAGGGGTTGCGAATGGAACTGAACACTGTGCAGTCATCAGCGAACATCCCCATTTCTGACCTTATGATGGAGGGAAGGTCATTGATGAAGCAGCTGAAGATGGTTGGGCCTAGGACACTGCCCTGAGGAACTCCTGCAGCAATGTCCTGGGGCTGAGATGATTGGCCTCCAACAACCACTACCATCTTCCTTTGTGCTAGGTATGACTCCAGCCATTGGAGAGTTTTCCCCCTGATTCCCATTGACTTCAATTTTACTAGGGCTCCTTGGTGCCACATTCGGTCAAATGCTGCCTTGATGTCAAGGGCAGTCACTCTCACCTCACCTCTGGAATTCAGCTCTTTTGTCCATGTTTGGACCAATGCTGTAATGAGGTCTGGAGCCGAGTGGTCCTGGCGGAACCCAAACTGAGCATCGGTGAGCAGGTTATTGGTGAGTAAGTGCCGCTTGATAGCACTGTCGACGACACCTTCCATCACTTTGCTGATGATTGAGAGTAGACTGATGGGGCGGTAATTGGCCGGATTGGATTTGTCCAGCTTTTTGTGGACAGGACATACCTGGGCAATTTTCCACATTGTCGGGTAGATGCCAGTGTTGTAGCTGTACTGGAACAGCTTGGCTAGAGGCGCAGCTAGTTCTGGAGCACAAGTCTTCAGCACTACAGCTGGGATGTTGTCGGGGCCCATAGCCTTTGCTGTATCCAGTGCACTCAACCGTTTCTTGATATCACGTGGAGTGAATCAAATTGGCCGAAGACTGGCTTCTGTGATGGTGGGGATATTGGGAGGAGGCCGAGATGGATCATCCACTCGGCACTTCTGGCTGAAGATGGTTGCAAACGCTTCAGCCTTGTCTTTTGCACTCACGTGCTGGACTCCGCTATCATTGAGGATGGGGATGTTTGCAGAGCCTCCTCCTCCCGTTAGTTGTTTAATTGTCCACCACCATTCACGACTGGATGTGGCAGGACTGCAGAGCTTTGATCTGATTCGTTGGTTGTGGAATCGCTTAGCTCTGTCTATAGCATGTTGCTTCCGCTGTTTAGCATGCATGTAGTCCTGAGTTGTAGCTTCACCAGGTTGGCACCTCATTTTTAGGTACGCCTGGTGCTGCTTCTGGCATGCTCTTCTACACTCCTCATTGAACCAGGGTTGATCCCCTGGCTTGTTGGTAATGGTAGAGTGAGGAATATGCCGGGCCATGAGGTTACAGATTGTGCTGGAATACAATTCTGCTGCTGCTGATGGCCCACAGTGCCTCATGGATGCCCAGTTTTGAGCTGCTAGATCTGTTCTGAATCTATCCCATTTAGCACGGTGGTAATGCCACACAACACGTTCTACCCCCTTGTATTCTAGTCCTCTGGATTTAAAGGCCAGCATTCCATTAGCCTTTTTAATTATTTTCTGTACCTGTCCATGACATTTGAATGATCTATGTACATGGACCCCTAAGTCTCTTTGGACCTCCACTGTTTCGAGCTTTTCACCATTTAGAAAATACTCTGATCTATCCTTTTTAGGTCCAAAGTGGATGACCTCACACTTGCCTACACTGAAATCCATTTGCCACAGTTTTGCCCATTCACTTAATCTATTAATATTTCTCTGTAATATTATGCTTCCATCTACATTGCTTACAATGCTGCCTATGTTTATGTCATTAGCAAACTTGGATATGTGGCTCTTTATCCCATCATCTAAGTCGTTAATAAATACAGTAAATAGTTGAGCCCCAACACAGATCCCTGTGGGACACCACTAGTCACATCCTGCCAATTTGAGTACCTGCCCATTATCCCGACTCTCTGTCTCCTGCCACTCAGCCAATTTCCTAACAGGTCAATAATTTGCCCTCAATTCCATAAGCTTCAACTTTAGCTAACAGTCTTTTATAGAATCAGAGAATGGTTACAACACGGAAGGAGGCCATTCGGCCCGTCGAGTCCGTGCCGAATGGCTCTGCAAGAGCAATCCAGCTAGTCCCACTCCACTGCCTTACCCCGTAGCCCGACAATTTTTTTCCCTTCAAGTACTTATTCAATTCCCTTTTGAAAGCCACAATTGAGTCTGTCTCTGCCATCCCCTCACTTCACACTTTTCTGCGTTAAATTTCATATGCCATGTGTTATGAGGGACTTTATCCAATGCCTTCTGGAAGTCCATATAAACAACATCCATAGACATTCCCCTGTCCACTACTTTAGTCACCTCTTCAATAAATTCAATCAGGTTCATAAGGCATGACCTTCCCTTTACAAATCCATGCTGGCTCTCTCTGATCAACTGAAAAATTTCAAGGTGTTCAGGGACTTTTTCCTTAACTATAGACTCTAGTAATTCCTGACAACAGATGTTAGGCTAACTGGTTTGTAATTCCCTGGTTTCCCCCTTTCACCTTTCTGAAATAGCAGAGTGATATGTGCAATTTTCCAATCTAAAGGAACAGTTCCTAAATCAAGAGAACTTTGGAAGATAGGGCATCTGCAATGTGCTCACCTACTTCCTTTAAAACCCTGGGATGGAAACCACCTGGTCCTGGGGATTTGTCACTCTTTAGTGCCCTTATTTTCTTCATTACTGTTAATTAGCCAACATTATGGTGAATCCCGAAACCCGATTCAAAATCAGTTTCCTTGGGGTGCGCAACATACTATCCTCTTCCTCTACTGTAAATACTGACGCAAAGTAATTATTTAACATGTCCGCCATTTCCTTATTTTCATTTACAATATCACCAGTATCAGCCCACATTGGTCTTGTCCTCCCTCTCTTTCCTAAGGTACCCAAGGTTTCTTAGATATTCTTTGATAACAGATATCCCAGACAAAAACTTTAAGTAATGAGTTGGAATTTCTAGGATTTTGTTTGACTGACCATCTCTGACCAAGACCTTTACAACCGCTTGCTCCTCGTTGATGATGTGAAATATGTCCATAATGAAGAGCAAGATCTCAGTTTGGAAACTCTTCCTCTGGTCACCAGTAGCTCTCTCTGGTGAGACCTAATGGAAAATAAAAATCACACAGCCAGGTAAATAGAAGAAATGATATTATATTAATAAAAACACTTATGAAATATTTTCACAATACTGAAACTTACTGCCAGCGATAATAGCAGAGAAATGCTTGACATGTTCCTATAACATTTCTTTATTCACTATTTGAACGGACTCATCAAATGACTTAAAATAATTGGCTCCAGTAATTTCTAGCCCATTGTGAGTAAAGCTAGCTCAATAAACTACAATCTTTTCAGTACATTATTCATTTTGCAAAGTTTTATAAATATATGAATAAAAAGGTTTACATTCTTCCCACTCTGCTCCAGATGACCCCCTAGCAGGTAAGGTGGCCCTGGGTGTACAGTGCGAAGCTAACCAGTTCTCTTTGCCACTGTAGAGAGTATACACCAGCACTGTATCAGAGAGAGTACACACCAGTACTGTATCATAGAGAGTACACACCAGCACTGTGTCAGAGAGTATACACCAGCACTGTATCAGTGTATAGAGAGCGTATATACCAATACTGTATCAGAGAATACATCAGTACGATATCAGAGAGAGTATACTCCAGCTCTGTATCAGAGAGTAAACATCAGGACTGTATCAGAGAGAGTATACATCAGCACTACATCACTGTATCAGAATGAGAATCAACACCAGAACTATATCAATGAAAATATACAATACTGTATCAGTGGAAGTATACATCAGTACTGTAACAGTGTGAGACTATACACCAATACTTTATCAGTAAGAATATACATCAGTGTGAGAACATTTACCAGTGATATGAGAATGTGCAGCATTATATTTGAACACTGAAGTACAATTTTTCTTTAATTTTTAAAAAAATATTAAATTTAAAAGTGTTTCCCTCTGGACCACTAAATGTTAAATGCTTGCCTGTTTTCCTGTTTCAACACGTAATCTGTTTTTAATTTTTGGTTTCTTGAAATAAAATGGTGAGAAAAATGCAGATGACTATCAATCGATTATATTAAGCATCTTAGACAAATATGGTAAACAGTCCATCGGCTTAAAATAATGCCCAAACACAGTGTCAAACTGGATTTTTGTCGCATGTAAAATCTCAAGTTATACGGGCCGACATAATATCTGAATGAAACGCAGATGCTGACCTCGACTAGAATCTCAACAGGATGCAACTGCTTGTTGGCAGGAATGTTCAACAAGCTGTCCAAAAGAAGGATGCGTATAAAATCAGAGACTTGCTTCCTGGCTGGGTGTGTTGACAACGGCGGCTGTGGCTCAGCTTTGTGAGTCGGCCTTTCCTGTGGTGAGGCTCCGAGATCAGCCTAACAAACCGTGAGAAAAGCCCGACAAAAAGTGAATTCCCTTTAACATGGCCATTTTGTTTTAACACGTTCTTCATCAAAACTGTCATTCACAATCACATTTTAACTCCTATATAAATATGTATTTATTGGATGCATCTGGGATAAACTAATAATGTGTCAAATGCAGCTCATTGGCTCACTAATTATTGTTCTATGTTTTGCAATATAATTAGGCATTGTGAGTTTTTAATTTTATTTTTCCTAAATTCGGCTCAAGATGGGAACAAAATCTGTGCTTTTCTGGGTCAAAAATAATACAAAATGTTTTGAAACCAGCCAACTTCAGGCTTAATTGGACATGAATTTAAATTTGAGGTTAAGATCAGATCAGCCATGATCTTATTGAATGGCGGAGCAGGCTCGAGGGGCCGATTGGCCTACTCCTGCTCCTATTTCTTATGTTCTTAATGGGAAATCACAGAAAGTTAACAAAAAAAGTGTACTGATTGTGACAATAATTAAACCAGTGAGCAAAGGACCGCGCCATTCACTGGGGGTAATTTTAACTTTAGGCGATAGTGTAAAATGGACGATATCAATGGGAGGAAAAATCAGACAGTGCGTAGAATGGGCGGCTAATTCAATATCGCCCAAAGTTAAAATTACCCCACTGTGTGACATGGGCCATCCTACTCATTCATGGCGAGGGGCTGTAGTTCCATTTAAAGACAACATTTATATCCTTGGGTTTAACAACACTTTTGGAATTCAGCTGTCAGGAGGTAATTATTGGGTTTCATAGGGTTAGGCCCTAAAATCAGAAGGCCTAAATTAGGATGTAATCGCCAATCGTTCACAACGCTATGGCGTGTGATGTGATCGATGACTCACGCCACACATGATAAGGGATCAGCGATACTGGCTGATTGAGCATAAGCACTGCTTAAATCATGCAAAAATGCTACATTTATTTGAAGAAACTTTTTAAAAAAATTACCTCACAAAGAGAAAACTTTAAAAGACAGACAAGGCATTTTCATTTTCGATTAGGTTTATGATAACATCTTCAGATTCAGACACAAAACAACTGCACAGTGAAAATGCAACACTTTATAAGTCTATATTGAAACTTCATTTTTATTTATCTAACTTTTGTTAAAATTTAGCAAGTATATAAAGCAATAATCTTTGTGTCTCCTTGGTACCAAATCGCTCCAATACTTCGATCAATCATAGTAAACTCACTGCAGGAGTCATATATTGGGTTACAAACACCAGATAAACATTATTTTACTCGTCTACCCAGTGACAGACCAGTCAGTAGTATCAGTCGACACTGATTTAAATCATTACAATGAAAGAAATGGAGGCTCAATAAACAACAAATGTCACACTGGGGAAGGGGCTTGAGATTTAATGTTACCGAGTAAAACTGGTATAAGGATATAAGGTGATTGATAGATTTTTGTTAGGCAAGCGTATTAAGGGTTACAGAACCAAGGCGGGTAGATGGGGTTAAGATATAGATCACCTATGATCTAATTGAATAGTGGAACAGGCTTGAGGGGCTGAATGGCCTACTCCTATTCTTATGTTTCTAAGGAATTTAAGCGTGGAAAAAGGCAGATTGTACTCCACAGACAGGAAATTCCAGTTGCCTGGTTCTATGAAACATCCAAGTGACTTGCCCATCATTTAGGTACATTACACTAGCAGTACCAGTTAACCCATTCCCATCATGAGATTACTGATATCCAAATTAGATATGAATTGAACAGTGTTGTCCTCAAAAAGAATCTAACAGAAGTAGGGACTAAATTCAAATGGCAGAAGGTTCTCAAGCACCAAAACACCGTGCTTTGGGCATGAGGAGATAGAGCTGCGATTCCCAGGCTACTGAAGTGTCAATCTCAACTGTTGGAGATACTGAGTAGATGACCAGTGGCTTCCCATAGGCAAAACCGGGTGGGTGCAGGTGATCAACCCCTGATGTCTGAGCTAGCTACTGGGAAGCACGTGACAACACTGGAGGAGGCCTGGGAAATGTTTCAACCCCTCACAATGGTGTGAGTGAAGGGAAACGGTGAAGAAAATGATCAAGAGACGTTTAAAGAAATGTACTGTGCAAGCCTGTGGAAGATACCTGTTTAGAATGGGGTACACACTTCAGCATTGGTGCAAAGCTGAAACTGCTTTGCATGGACACTGAATCGGGTGTGTAGGCCCAAATTAACTCCAAAGTGAACCAGAGGGAGACTCCCTTCTCCAGAGAGTCTCACCCTGCTTCATTCCAGTGCAAGGTCGGGCTCTGACACCATATTCATTTACACCATCCTAGCAGTGTTACAGTGTAAATTAACTTGTGGAGTGCGAATGTACCATTAGATTTCATCGACTCAAAGGTGTTAAGATATTCTAGATGTGAGAAATAGGAGCTTAACTTGATGGTTGTTGTGTTGAAGCAGCATCAAAATACTTGAGTATAAAAACAGAAAATGATGAAAATTCTCAGCATTCAGTCAGTTTCTGAAAGAGTAAGATAGTTTAACATTTCAGGTATGAGCCATCACTAGAACTGGGTTCTGACGGAGGGCCGCATTGTCTTTTCTCTTTCAGATGCTGAGTGACCTGCTGTGTATTTCTAAAATTGTTTATGTTTCCAATGTTTGAGGTTATTTTTTATCCCTACTATAAAATCTTTGGTGATTGCTAACGAGACAGCTGTAGAAAATTAAAATATTTCTGGAGTTCAATCGAGAAGCATTTTCAAAATGTTTGAATGGAATGACAAAACCCATAAAAATACATACCAGTTAGAGAACAGATGCTAGACTTTATTGACAGGACATACCATGTGACAGAGCGATCCCACCACAGGAAAACCAGCAGCAGCCAAGCCCTGAAGAAACTCTGGTGACCTCCACAAAGGTTCATTCGGGATCATGTAGTAGACGAGACAAAAGAATTGCATCACACTGCCAGGATAAGTGATGTCCCATGAGCCATCAGTGTCTGAGATAGGCTAAAAGCAACAGCAATCCGATTACTGATCAATTGTAACCTGGCTACGTTAAATTAAGTTAAACCTGCTGTGACAACCAGCTATAAGCACCTTGGGATGTTTTACTACGTTAAAGGCACTATACAAATGCAAACTATTGTTGTATAGGTGTTGGTCACTATATCTCCTTTGTCTCGTCCTCTATCTCCTTTGTCTACCCCCTCTCTCTCCTTTGCCTTCCACTCCCTGCCTCCTTTGTCTCCCCCCTCTCTCTCTCTTTCCTTTGTCTCCCCCCTCTCTCCTTTGTCTCCCCCTCTCTCTCTCTCTCCTTTGTCTCCCCCTCTCTCTCTCTCTCCTTTGTCTCCCCCTCTCTCTCTCTCCTTTGTCTCCCCCTCTCTCTCTCTCTCTCCTTTGTCTCCCCCTCTCTCCCTCTCTCGCTCCCTCTCTCCTTTGTCTCCCCCTCTCTCTCTCTCTCTCTCCCTCTCTCCTTTGTCTCCCCCTCTCTTTCTCTCCTTTGTCTCCCCCCCCTCTCTCTTTCTCTCCTTTGTCTCCCCCTCTCTCTCTCTCTCTCTCTCCCCCTCTCTCCTTTGTCTCCCCCTCTCTCCTTTGTCTCCCCCCTCTCTCCTTTGTCTCCCCCCTCTCTCCTTTGTCTACTCCCTCTCTCCTTTGTCTACTCCCTCTCTCCTTTGTCTACTCCCTTTCTCCCTCTCTCTCCTTTCTGACCAACTCTGAAGTAATGAGGAGTGACCTCTACATTGAAAGAGCAGGAGAGGGCATAGGGAAAAGAAACAAGAATGGTGCAAGGGGGAAGAGCAGTAAGGACAAATTAGAGAAGTTCAAGTTCGACAGTCGAGAGAGAAGGTTGATGTGGAGATGCCGGTGATGGACTAGGGTGGACAAATGTAAGGAATCTTACAACACCAGGTTATAGTCCAACAGTTTTCGGAGATTATCTCCTTCGTCAGGTGAGTGAGGAACTCACCTGACGATGGAGATAATCTCCGAAAGCTTGTGATTTTCAAATAAAACTGTTGGACTATAACCTGGTGTTGTAAGAGAGAAGATTGAGAGGGGACCTCATTGAGGGATAAAAGATATTAAATGGTTTATAGATAAGGGAAACCCAGAATATTACTTCAAAGTAAGTCAGGCCAGTAGGACCAGAGGACATAGATTCAAATGAGTTAAAAGTAAATTTAAAATAGAAATAAGGACTTCTTTACAGAGCAGGTGATAAATATGAGGGTGGGTTGAGGGAGTGAGGGGGTTATCTAATGAGGAAAGGTTGGACAAGTTGGGCCTATATACATTGGAGTTTAGAAGAATGAGAGGTGATCTTATTGAAACATATAAGGTCCTGAGGGGACTTGAAGGGATAGATGCTAAGAGGATGTTTCTCCTTGTGGGAGAGACTAGAACTAGGGTACACAGTTTAAAAATAAGGGGTCTCCCATTTAAGACGGAGATGAGGAGAAATTTTTTCTCTCAGAGGATCGTGAGTCTGTGGAACTCCCTTCCCCAGAGAGCAGTGGAGGCAGGATCATTGAATATTTTTAAAGCTGAGTTAGATAGATTCCTGATTAACAAGGGAGTCAAAGTTATAGTAGGTAGATGGGAAAGTAGGGTTGAGGTCTCAATCAGATCAACCATGATCTTATCAAATGGCAGAAAAGGCTTGAGGGGCTGAATGGCCTACACCTGCTCTTAATTCGTATGTTCATAAATGCTTGGAATAACCTCCCAAGCAAGGCGTTAGGGACAAAAACATTAAGAGTATTCAAAATTCAAATGTTAATCTGGGGCAGTTTGAGTGTTAGATGAACAAGCTTCGAAGGGCTGAAAGACCTCTCATCCTAGACTGCTATCACGTTATAACATTGATTGAACTTGTTATGTTGAATCAATTGCAGCGTGTAGGACATGTACCATATTGCTGAAGATCAGCACGCTCAGGAAGTGATGGAATGGGTGGTAGTTGGGAAAGGACCACATAGATGGTCAAAGTTGAGATGTCTGTAATCTATATGAGAAGACCTGAATGGCAGAGTGACAGAGAGCTGACAGCTACAAGAGTCAGTAGAGTAGACAGCATGATAGCAAGGTCTTGTGTTGTCAACAGCTAAAGCCTGGTTACTGTCTAGTGTAAGAACGACTATTGCTGAGTAATACAGTCAACTTTAAAATGATTCTAAGATGTCTTCAAATCTAGCAGATAATACTTCAGCACAATTATCCGGGAAAATGGCACTTAAATAACTCTTAAAACCTTAAGAAAGGCATTCAGGATTGATTAACAATAGAAAGGTTGTAATTATCATCTGTAAGAATTGAAAACTTTTGCTGCAAACAGTCAACAGCCTGGGTAATGTAAGAAAGTCCCATAAAGACATTGCCAGCTGACTTGATTACATGCCTGGGAAATTCACCAACTTTTGTTATCTATGAAACAAGCATGATATTGTACACATCTCCTAAAGGTTCTTCTTTCTTCCTGCAATAAACAGCTCCAACTAGAAATGTTTCGAAGTACTGAGCACTAAATCACACATTAACATTATTTAAACCCTATGCAATAAATTTTCCCACAGGAGATTTCTGAAAATCAAACAGCGATTCGCTATCTTTTACAGAATCAGCATTTTTCATGTAATATTTGAAGCGTTGCTTAGACATGGAGTTAAATGTTTTCAGAAGCTCCATGATTGGCTATAAAACAAATATTTGGGAGTCTATAGAAGATTTTGAATATGGCAAACAGACATCCATGTAGAGTGATGAAATCTGCTTCACAAGACTGTGGGAAGTATTAAATTACCCTCCACACTTGTAAGAGTCCCACTAAAATTACTTTCCAAATAAATAAGTTCAACATGATAATGGTTTTTTAAACTCGTGCTTAACCGATAACTGTGGAATCTCGTTTTTATCTGACTGGTGGGGCTGATTTTCAGAAATCACTCATAAGGTGCTCGTTTTCTCATGCATGGGATAAGAATGCTGGTTCATTTATCCACAGAGTGTCTACATATTCAGCAGTTAACTCGTGTTAGTTTAAGGTAAGTCTCACCTTGCAGAGAATCTCCAATATAGCCACATAGCAGCCCTCGGGAGAACATCCTAAAAATCATCTGTACACATAAGATATTTAAAATAAAGTACGAGTGACAAACTACTTTGAAGGTGCTTGAGGTATATTGTCACCTTTTTGGGTGAAGGATTCAAATTTGTAAAGCTCACATCTGTCAAAAGATGTTCAGACTGTAAATCAGACTTTATTGTTATCATAAAGAGCTCAATTTCCAGATTCATGGCCTAAGGAGTAAAACTAGAAGTGACCAGAGTTACATATTCATCTGACGTCAGGCCAATCTATTTGCTAAAAATAACATCAGATTTAGCTTGCGAAGCTGTGCTCCTAATCACAATTTTGGATCATTAATTGTAACATTCAGTACCCTAAGTATACAGTGAGAAAGGACAGCAGTAATGAAATGAAGCTTCCTCGAAACAGGATTATAGGAAAATTTGGAAGGACTTGGCAAAAGGGGGAGAACCTGGAAAAGCATGAGCTGAGAAAAAAAATCAAACTATAATCCAATCCAAGTTTATCTTTGTCTTTCTATCATTGTTAATAAACAGATTTGTCAAAATGCTGATTCTCTAAAATGACTGAGAGTTTAAAATAACCAAACTTGCTGGTTCACAAGTAACTTTCTGAACATGGAATCTGAGTTTATAAAGGGTGACATGTTACATATTGGAGGTGACAACCTTCCAGAAATTGACAGTCATTAGCCAGTCTGAGGGTCTAGTGTAGGGTCAGCACCTCCCGGTTGGACGTGTTCCTGGAGGTTTTATCACATGACCTCCCACCTCCAACCGCACCCCCCGCCCTGAGTCAAACAGCCACTTTCCCCCCCATCTCCAATGTTTTTATAACTCAGACTAAAAATGCTCAAAGATAATGAAATGAAACACACAATTTCTTTTTTAATGCCTCTATGATTTTTCTCCCGGCTGTTGCTCGAGATTAATCTTTGATTCCTGGAGGGTTGGAAACCCGAGTCTATTGGTTAAAGACATTGCTCAACATAATACCCAACCATACAAAGCAGAAGGTTTAGGTTTGAGGCCCAGTCTATGCGGAGTTTGCTGATCTCAGCTGGACAGTAGCTAATGCACGACAGTCGACAGATATCGATAGATTTTTGGATTCTAAGGGAATCGAGGGATATGAGGATCGGGCGGGAAAATTGAGTTGAGGTCAAAGATCAGCCATGATCTTACTGAATGGCGGAGCAGGCTCGAGGGGCCGTATGGCCTACTCCTGCTCCTATTTCTTATGTTCTTATGACCTCAGCACTCCTGGAGTAAGGAGGGACAATTCCGCCAGGGTTTCTGCCTCTGATTGCTATGGAGTGACGCCTGCTGGTAGATGTGCATGTGTGGAATTGAGTGAGAACAGTGAACTAAACCTCACTGACTGGGCACAGATATAAAGAACGGCCACTTGAGTAGGATGGAAACAGAACAGTACCTCAGCAAGTCGACATCACCTGTCAACTTCTACCCATATTTAGACTTTCTATTATATCTATTTGTTCATTCTTCTGAAACAGTCCTTCATAATGATTATACTGCACAGTACTGGAACATCACTTAAACAACTTCAAGAAGTAGCTTTTATATTTCTGCACCTCCAGTTTCTGAGACAACCCACAAGGAAGATATTTAAGTATAAATGTCACTACTCATGGTTTTATTGCAGTTTTTGCTGAAATCTTAAATGCGGTTACATTTCAGCAGTTGACAAATAACTACAGCAACAATTTAAGACACTGAGGGCTTGGGAGTAAATCTACAAGGCTGCTGGTGAGGAGCCTCTCCCACTGGGACCGCCAATCGGAATGGTGGGCACAAGCCACTCATGATCTATCCCCCTTTGTAGGATATCATAGGGGATTATGCTGGAGTTTGCTGTTTTTGTCGACAAGATTTATGTAAGGTTGCAGACCCCTTGAAGTGTTGCAAGGCTACATATAACCTGTTTCTATGGCACTCTTCCAGCTAAGGGGCATTGTTTGTGCTTTACAGTGCAATATTTAAAGCATGTTTGAACGTCAAGTCCATTTTCTCACCTTGCTTAATATAGCTCTCACCATCTCCAGCAGAGCCAAAGCAGCTTCAGTACACAATCCATTTGGGATTTTAATGGAATTATCACTCGGATTCGGTCTCACTCTTTCCAGAAGCCAAGTAATCATCATGTCAAGGTCCAACTAGGAAAACAATTCATGCTTTAAAAAACTCATTCTTTGTTTACTCACAAAAAGCATTTGCAAAGGAAAATATTTAGCATTCCACCTGTCGTGTATTATATAGTTGTAGACTATTTTTATACAGCCCTATTAATTTGCACCTGTCGGGAACAAAGCAAAGTCACTAAGTTAAAGACAGTCATGAAATAAAGGAGATCTGGATTGTTCTTTATTTATTTTATTTCCATGCTTCTCACTTAATTGGATTAACACCATATTGCATTTTTATGGCATATATTTTAGCAGAGCTTTGATCTGAAATACCATTAATTTGATTTTTTAAAAAACATTTATCAGCCAGATAGATTAACTAAATTAAAGATCCAATCTAAATCCATGAGAAATGTGGAGTTAAGAGTTAGCATTCTATATTTATATTAATATTGATATTGTCTATAAGTTACCAGTCATGTCATGTTTGTTATACAATTTCCCACAAACGCCATATCAAACTGCTTTATAATATAATTTCAGCGGTCTCATTTTACCTCTACCAGTTTTTGATGTAATGGGGGCATTATGGTGATTTGCAGATTTTTTATACTGCACTCACCAACTACATAATTATGCACAAGCCCCTTTAAAATATATAAATGCATCGTTACACCCTGCTGTGAATCACATGTTATTGTTCTGCTTCATGCAGGTCATATTCAGTAATTATACTCTGTCACTAATCTCATTGCTGCACCAGTTCCAGCTGTCACACGCTGCCCTTGCACCTGATTACGAGCACAAGTCACCCCTCCTCACAACTGCACTCTCGAGATTGTTCTGGTTGTGCAGACTGGATGCTCTGGCTTCCTCTGAACCTCTTGCGTCGTCGCACCTGCTGCATGGTGTGTCTCCGAGGTGATAATTCAGGTTTTGGAGGAGGCCGGAGTATCTGGTGAAGTGCGGTCAGTATAACAAAAGCCAGTACAACTAAAGAGTGTTGAGATGAGGAGATAGAACTCACTCCAGTTGTCAGACAGCAGCAGGAGAGACAGAGAAGATGCGGTGATGCTAACACGGTCAGAAATCCAACAAATCCATGGTTAGCATTGGTAGACGAGCAAATAGCTGCATTGACTGTTACACTGGAGCCATTGGCATAAGACCATTTCAGATTGGCTTCAGTGGAAGCAACACACTCAGGAGCCTGTATCTGCACAATAGTACATGAATACCCTACAAAACTCTTAGAATAATGGGCTATAAAGTTTTCCTTGTAATACTTGATCCCCTCAGTGTAAATAAAATAGAGTTTTATGAATCAAGTTCAAAACTTTCAATCAAAGACGCCACAGGGCAGTTAAAGGGCAAAATTCATTCACAAATTCCATCAGCACTTGTAACCTAGCTCTCGTGGATTGTGATACGATCACAGTCCTTTCATTGAATGACAGTCCTGTATCTCTCTCATAGAGCATGTAAAATCAGGCACTCTCTTTTATTAAAATAACTATTTGAGCTAACTGTAGGCAGTAAAAATGAACCGCAGCTCATAAGACAGACAATTTTTTGATATCACTGCTATATAACATGGAGGAAATTACTCATTTATTCTACATTCAATCTTGGCTCAGTGGTAGCACTCTCACCTCTGAGTCAGTATGTCATGGATTCAAGCAGTACTGTGGGAGTGCCGTACTGTCAGAGGTGCCGTCTCTCAGATGAGGCATTAAACCGAGGTCCTGTCTGCCTGCTCGGGTAGATGCAAAAGATCTCATGGCAACACCCGAAGAAGAGCAGAGGAATCCTGACCAACATTTATCCCTCAACCAACTTCAATAAACCAGATTGTCTGGTCATTAACTCACTGATGTTTGTGGGATTTGTGGTGCGCAAATTGGCTGTCATGTTTCCCAAGATTACAACAGTGACCACACTTCTAAAGTACTTCATTGGCAGTGAAGCGCTTTGGATATCCGAAAGTCGTGAATATATAAATGCAAGTTTTTTGGTTCTTTATTCCTTCCAAAGTTGTGCTGACGATTTAGGTCTCAGCCACTACATTAAATACTTAAAGTAAGTCAATCTTCCGCTAATAGCAACGACAACAAAAACTGCAAGATATATTTTCTAGAATTAGGGAGACATTACCTCAAGGTCTTCTGGCATCTCATTAAGCGGCTTCTGTAAGACCAAAGCAGCCAGGAGCAGGTACAGCTGAGGTATGGCGATGTGATGGCTCAAAAACATTTGCATCATTTCAAATCCAGGAATTAAACACGAAGTCTGGCTGCAGGCTTGGGGTCGAGATTTTATATTGTCTATAACCAAAGACCAAATGATAAGAAATTGATTTGGTATCATGTGAAGATTTTTCTAAGTACTGTATAACATTATTGATCATTTCAGTTTGCTTTTCTACTAACACATTGCATTCACAGGAAGGCATCAAATTAATGTTATCCCTATCATCAGTTGCCTAGTTAATGCTATGTAGGCTATATGGATTATAGGGTAATGTTATGGAATTGCGTTCCCTGTATGAAGCTCCATCTGCTGGGAACACATATTGGGAATTCGTCCATGATATTCTCAGAGTATGATTCTGTAAAATTATCCATTATATACAATAGGGTTACAGTGATTACAATCTTAGGGATCTCATTTATAGGCACCAAGACCTCCCTCAATGGTTCTGTTAGTAAGAGTCCTGACTAGTGTAGACTAAGAGCCATAGAGAGCAGACAAGTCCCAGGTGCAATCACCAGTCTGATCGAACCTCTGCCAAGGTCACTCAGGGATGCTACATTTGGTCTTGCTCCTCTTGGATTTGGGAGGGGCAGAATGTTCAGCCAGTGTCCCATCCCAGATCACTATCCAGTAAGTGCTGGAACGTACATGTCCGAATGTCGGGTGAGGACAGGATCAGGCTCTGTTATGATGTCCTTCTACACTGCTGACACTCACTCCCAAGGCCCACAGACTGCCGCTTGTCTGAGGTACCAACGTATGTGTACAGCCCTTTGGAAATATATAACAACACCAGTCAGAGAAAAGTGAAGGAAGATATATTTCAATTAATAATTACAACAATTAATAAGAAGACTTGAATTTTTCTAAACCATGATTCAAAACTCACAGTATCCAGCAGGTATGAGGGCCAGCTCGATCACAAACATATTTATACTATTCATATGGATATACAGACCGCTGAATACACATTTTATTATTCAGTGGACTCTTATTTACATAATTTATTTAAGTGGGACTAATTTCCTTCTCCATTCAGACCACAAAACTACCTCAGGTAACGCAGTGTCACGATAACAAGTGGTATTCAATTCAGTGCCTGCAGTTTGAGGGAAAACCTGCCTTTGACAGCATGCTGTAGTTTCCTGGCAGTCAGTCCTACGGTCACATGCCATCACTTAGACTTTTCACAGGACTACAAGACAATTACAAATGAGCAAGGCTATTCAATCCATGTTAGTTCAGCCACCCAAAAAAATACATAAAATTCCCCCCACTGCAGCATCCAACTGTTTCTTAAATGCTTCCAAGGTTTTCACCTCCATTACTCTATCTGGAAATCTATTCCATATGTTGATCACTCTTTGTGTGAAGCACTTCCTGATATCAGTCCTAAAATTTCCTTTTATTAATTTGAATCTGTGTCCTCTTCTCCTACTCCTGGAATATAACAGAAAATGATATTCTGGATTCACTTTCCACCATTCCCTTGATGATTTTAAATGCCTCTGTATCATTCCCTCTCAGATGCCTCCTTTCTGAGCCCATGTTTCTCAGTCTTTCCTCATAACTCAGACTCTTAACACTAAGTATTCTGCCTCTTCTCTGCACTGCCTCCAGTGGCTGATTGTCTCCTTTGTTCATTTTGGAAACATGAACTAGCACTATGACCAATTCCAGAAATCTGACCTTGTCAGGGCTGTGCTTGTAACTTTCTAACTTTAACCCTCACTGGAGAGGTTTAAAAGAAAAACCTTCTGGAGAGAGTGAAAGTGTAAAGACACGGAAGTTATCCAAGTGTCAAAAACAGTGCAGATTGAAAGAAAATTCACAGGGTAATAAAAGAAATGAAAGAAAAGGAGTACATAAGAAAATATGATTTGTGGTCTTAAGATGAAAGCTCTAGTTTTATATACATTAACACATACCCATTAAGATATTACATTCTCCTGTACTGTTTTTCAGCCATACATTTCCTGCCATGCCATCTCTGAACTTGGTCAATAGGACTGGATTGTACAGGAAGTAAAGCAGCAATCTTGTACTCAGGATCACAGTGGTGGGATGAAGGTGCGTTTGCATGAAGAGAAAGAACCAGTCAGGCCCCAGGGACGTAAATATTTTCTCCTGATCTCTGACAGAAACAATTTTTAAAAAAAGAGAGCATTTAGCTTAGGAGAAGAGGCTAGTTTTATAAAATTAAACGAGTTCAAGAGAATACCTACTTAAAATTCAGATTACGACGACTCCAACTAAAAACATCTAACAGTGTCTTCAATAGCTGGTTTCTTAGCCATATCGTCCTTCCAGATACTTGATTTATGACTTCAAATAACAAAGAAATAAAGAGTAAGATAGATCAGGTTTAGTATTTGTGCAAGGCACAAAGTGCACTTTTCTGGAATATAATTGTTTTAAATAAATTAGAAAAGTCTTACCATCTATTGATGTATCAGAAACTCTTTCTAGTGAAATACATTTTTCATTCATGGAAGCTGGAGGCAAAGTGTAAGTAAGGAATAATCCAATCCTTCAATAGAGAATATTAAATATTTCAATAGTAATTAACCTTCAAATATGTCTCTAATTATACCACTATGTTTCATTACAATTTATGTCAGTCATTTTAACTGGCAGCCAAGAAATAATGTTATCTTTCCATATCTCACTTGAATTGTGCCACATTGACTCAACTTTAAGAAAAAAATTTATAATAAACTGTGAACGCGAGAAATCGGAAACAAAAGCAGATTTTTAAAAATATATTTGTTCTTGGGATGTGGGAGACACTAGAAGGCAGTATTTATTCCCAATCTATAGGTGCCCTGAAGGCAGTAAGAGTGGGACTGGAGTCACATGTGGCAGGTTCTCTTCTCCTAAGGATGTTGCTGAAATCCAGCAGCTTCCACAAATGACCAGGTTGTTTTGAATTCAATTTCCTAACTTGCCATGGTGGGATTATGAACTCACAATCTCTGGATTGCTAGTTCAGTACCATAACCACAAAGCTACTGTCCCCTTACTGTCAGTCAGCATCTGAACAAGAAACTAGGTTAATATTCCATGAGAGACCCTTCTTCAGAATGGGTCCTATCTGAAACACCATTTGAATCCACAAATCTAACTGGATGCGAGGGATCCATCATTATCTGCTCAGAATGAATGAGATAATAATGTGCAAAATCCATAAACACTATTTAAAACAAAAGCTCATTTAGTGCCGAGTTTCTGGTAGTCTGTTGGCCCTATAGAACAGTTGACTACGTCTGCAATCCTACATTTTAAAACAATGTCCACGCTAAAAATAGCACGATGATAGCATCCAAGTGTTTCATATCTTGGAACGACATGACTTTGTCCATTATTATAATAGGTGTTAACATGTTCACTAAATACAATGGCTCAGATTTTCCTGCAACGGTGAGATTGGCGACATACACCGTGAGTTTCGCCATCTCGCATGCACTCAATAACTTACTCTGCATTTTCCTGCATTTCTAATTCGAGCACACTGCAGCAAGCACGGCTGCAAATCAGAAGCAGCGCAGCCACTGGCCATTGTACTTTCTGTTACGCAATTGTTAAATTATCTTTTTGAGGCATATATTTATTCTTGAGGGACCTTTTAACTCTTAAAGGAGCAGATTAGCAACAATAATTGCTTAAAAAGGAAACATCGTTAAAAAATACTTAAAAAGAAAAGAATCGTTTTATTGACATGACAATGTAACGCTTATGGATTTGTCTTTCAACAAGTCCCAATCAGCAAACACAGCAATGACACGATTTTAATGCAATCAGAGGATGCATTTAAGGTCAATTAATCGCACCATTGCCAGGTCTCCAGCACCATTATTTTTAAGTCTAAGTGACAGCAGGAAAATCATAATCGCCATTGATTTTAATGGGGGTGGAGCTATGATAATTACTTTCAAACAGAAATCCCAGGAAAGTATGGATTGGCATAATTAATGGTGTAAGTCACTTACTCCATAATTTCCTTTCTTTTGCACCATTCAAGAGTCCCTACACTGTAGATGTGCCATTAGAATGGTGCAAGTCCCAGGAACATCTGGGCCATTTACATCACACAAAGCAATTTCCAAGCTTATGCACTCAATAAAGTAAGGCCATCATTGCTCAGAGTGGAACCTTTGTCTCTTTCCACTTCTACTTCCAACATCTCAGGTCTATTAAAGCACTGGCTAGATTTCAAGCAAAACCCCTTTACATGGCAAATTCTGTTCTTCCATTTGGTATTATAAGCTTTATTTTAATTGGAAACTTCCTGAGATGTTTCAAGGGCATTCCCCACTGAATGAAGAAAGAAAAATCCTGCTTGGTTGGGTTGGACTTCTCCATTGAATGTAGGCTCCGAGGATGCTGTGTCAGGTTTGTGCCTCCATCGAAGACAGAAGGTGCTACTGATATTGGATCTGTCTGAATCAAGTAATGTCGAGAGTGGGGAAATCCAAGTAAGTCAAAAGCCAGTGGGGAGTCTGGGTGATGATTTTTGTCCTCCTCTACAGATCTTGTGCATGAAAGAAAACAGGGCAAACTTGATCTTCTAATTCTGTACACTCTTCTACTCATGGGACTAAGCGAAAAGCAAGAAACGAAAGGGGTAAGCCAATGGAAAATTTTCCATCAGTTGGACAAAATATCATGGAGAGCATCTGCTTTGGGAGCACAATTTCATAAAATCATCCCTTAAAGCATTACCTTAGAAGATCGGTTGTGTTAAAGAAATTTTTCAGCATGCCTGCAAGGATAGTACATATGACATGAACCATTGACCTGGTATTATTTGGGTCATTCAGGAGAAAGACAAGTCTCGGTGCCACCTGAAGTCTGTGCATGACTTCAGCATTTCTGTATCCATCACTGTAGGAGGAACACAAAAACACCGAGGTGAATATTTACTACAAAATATGAATTTAAGAACCAAGAGCTCCATGGCATGACTCAGCCATGGACCGATATCACCAAATCCCAACCCATCGGTCATAAGACAAACAGGAAGCAGGAGTAATCCTTAATGGTTTCTCATCAAGAATAATTGTTTAAGAGAAACAGCAAACTGGCCCAAAATGGAAGAGGCAAGAAACGTAAAACAAAATCAATAAGGCAGAAAAAGGGTAAAAAGTAAAACATGACAATTCACCATTTTTCTGAAGATTTCCTCCTCAAGAACAGTGAAGCACCAGCTTTACCTTTTATACTTTTCTACCTTTTTGATTTTTTTCCCCCAAACAATATCACCCACTTTGATATTTCTCAGCATTGTTTCACTCAGTCAGAGGATATCAATCGTTTTGCACATCTGCTAGGGTTGGCACATTGTCCTTTGTGGAGAAACTCCGTTCTGACTTCTTTGGGGTGCCAGCCAAACCCCAGAGACAGCTGTCAAACCCCCAAACAAAACAAGTTCCCAACATGCAGCAGACTGACGATCCCAATGTACCGATGCATTCCTCTGTAAACCCTCCGTGGCAAACTGTACAGTGACTTCATAAAATAAAGATATTTTAGTTTAAGAAAAATTAATAAAAGAAATATATCTCTCAGTCATGTACTGACATGCTTCCAATGGAATGCCATGTTTTATTGGCTGACTCAGGTATAACATTGACTTTTCAATCGAAAAGTTCCAATTCGTCAGTGCGTGCTCCCAGATCATGATCAGAACTTTCTCGAACACTCCATAGCAGAGCTTGAGGAGGACTATGCTGGTACATTGGATTTGTTGGCTTGGTTGTATGTACTGAAAGAGCAATGCATGTTCCATTTTGGGGGAGTTCCTTCCTAAATTGTGGAACTGATTGGTACATGTCTGACATGCGGTTGAATGCCAACGAATACTGTCTCGCAACAGAATTATAATCGGCCATTAACATTAAGAACCTTTTAGAATTATCAATTGACTGCTGATTACCAATACTAATAATTTTTTCCAAACCATTATTTTGGTTTCCCCACAATAAGTGGGTTTGCCTGTCACAAGGCAGTCTGCTTGATCGGCAGCCCACCCACTAGCTTAAACATCAAATCCCTCCACCACCGGCATACCGTGACTACAGTGTCTACTATCTACAGGACGCACTGCAGCAAGACGCAAAGGCTTCTTCGGCAGCTCCTGCCAAACCCGCGACCTCCAACGCCTAGAACGACAAGGGCAGCAGGTGCATGTCACACACCATCCGACTTGGACTTGGCCGTTCCCTCGTTGCCGCTGGGTCAAAATCCTGGAAGTCAGGTACCTAACAGCACTGTGGGAGAACCATCACCACACAGACTGCAGCGGTTCAAGAAGGCGGCTCACCACCACCTTCTCAAGGGCAACTAGGAATGGGCAATAAATGACGGCCTTGCCAGCGACATCCCGAGAATTAACATAAAAAAAGAACCTTAGTGAAGTAGCAGCTAGTTTTGTAGCAGCGTCATCTGGAAGGAGTCATGTTTCATCCGCCCTTCCTTAAAATCACTCCCAGTTGGAATAGAGACATAATTATATTGATTTAGAAAGTGTTTTAGAACAAGCAAACAGCAATATTTTCACATTCAAAAATAAAAGATGGATTTAACCATTTTCATGTTTTATAGACATGCATATAATAGATCAGTGATTCACTTTCCCCAGTGTCCCTGAAAATAATACAAATGTAAATGCTTTCATTAAATCAATCAGATTGCAATGATTCCAGATCTGTGTGTGGTTACCTGCTTTTGAGAAGTTCCACAAAATGTCGAAGGAGTAGCAGATCAAGCTTCTCTGGAGCATTCAGCCAGATCTTAAAAAATTATAGAATTCCATTAATGACAATGAGAAAACAGCGTAATGTGCTGTGGATATAAACTGGCCCAGAACTGTGTGCACTATTGTACTGATTGGATTAATCTACAGGAAGTTAAAGACAAAAAAGGTGCTACAAATGCAGTAATCGAAGGTGAAATTGGACTTTGGCGGTAATGCAAAATGGGTGATGGCCAATCGGCAGCCTGTTTTTAATGGAAAAGTAAATCAGGTGGGATGTAAAACATGCTGCTGATTCGCTATCACCAAAAGTCAATTTCACCCCAATAATGTCTATCGGTAATTTACACACAAATATTTTTTTCAAGTTCTTAGCTCCATAGATGGCTTATTGGGTTGGTGTGTCATCTAGTGCGGTATTCGGCCATATAGAGCAAGGAACGTCCCTGCTCCGAACCCAAGTCTATGCTGAGCGAGCTGAACTCAGCAAGGCTGACAGTTGGGGTGCTACAACTCCTCAGTGTCCCTGGGGTAAAGAAAAACCAGCTAGGTGTCTGATCCTGATGACTATCCAGTGACACAACAACAACTTGCATTTCTATAGCGCCTTTAACCTAGTAAAAATAACCCAAGGCGATTCACAGGAGCATTATCAGACAATATTTGACAACGAGCCACATAAGGAGATATTAGGACAGGTGACCAAAAGCTTGATCAAAAAAGTAGGTTTTAAAGAGCGTTCTAAAGGAGAGAGAGGTAGAAAGGAGAGAGTTTTCCGGAGGGAATTCCAGAGCATAGGGCCAGGCAGCTGAAGGCACGGCCGCCAATGGTGGGGCGATTAAAACCAGGGAAGCGCAAGAGGCCAGAATTGGAGCAGCGCAGAGATCTTGGAGGATTGGAGTCAGTGGCCAGGGAACGGAGTTTGTGGCAGGGACTGAAGACAATGACTTCGGTCTTCCCAATATTTAGTTGGAGGAAATTTCTGCTCATCCAGTACTGTATGTCGGACAAGCAGTAGGACAAATCAAACACAGTGGAGGCGTCGAGAGAGGAGCTGGTGAGGTAGAGTTGGGTGTTGTCAGCGTACATGTGGAACCTGGCATTGTGTTTTCGGATGATGTCGCCAAGGGCCTGCATCAAAGTGCGTATGTGTGGACACCAGGATCAATCTCAATCATGATGACCTTCACATTTGAACAGCCTACCAACACGTATTAACAAGGCTTAGATGTAAATATTTTAAAAGTTCATTTACCTCAAAATCACAGAGGAGGTCTCTGAAAGCACAGTAGTTCTGAATTGTTGAGGTGCCTCGGCCCAGCTCCACAGTTCCAGCTATAGTCAGTATAAGTTGAAAGATCCTGACATTTAACAATTGGATCTTCTTTTTTAGCAGCAGTGCTAAAAGCTATAAGGAATATAAAGAGCTGAGTGTGACATATGTTACACTACAACAAGACAGGTTGTAAACCAACTGCACAATTTGGGAGTTAAAGGTCATTTAACAACTCAACAAAATTGGCGTCATTTGCAAAATGCAACTGGAGTTTACACACAGCCTACTCTTAATTCAAATTATCTGACAATTCAAAATTCCTTTTAGCACTAACTTCCCGCTAACCTGTTTTGTTTATCTTGCTTAATTCAAATTCTTGGACAATTCACTTTTTTTAAAACTTTGAATTATCAGAAGTAGATTGGATGGAGCTGTGTAATAATTTCTATTTTTTAAAAAAAACTAAATATTCCAGCATATAGAATGCTTTGATTTTTAACTAAAATAACTTAAATACCCACTGATTTAATGCAACAAATAAGTTCCTCAAGGACAAAATTTCAGGCGCTCTGGGCCATTTTGTGACATCAATAACTCTAAGATACAGAGATTGTGGCATAGCAGATATAAGTTCCTCTAATCGATGACATGAATGGTAGAAGGATGGCATATGGTTATTTGGATGGTATTTGACAAGTTTTTCACTCTTTTGTGCATTACAACAGAAGACCTAGTTTATTAATACCTTACTTTTGAGACGCTTATGTCTTGTTTTGAGGCTGACCAAGCTGCCAAGCAAGCAGCAGTAGCAGTTATTTATCATTACTCCTTCCAGACTGTAGTCTTTTTCCTCATCTCATTATTCTTGGAAGAATGAATTGAGTTTGGAACAAAATTCAATGCGAGTGCTTTCTTTATCCCAATATAATAGTTGGATAGTAGGAAAAGTGAAGCTGATGTAGATCATTCTCTCCAGATAAAGTGCATCTTTCCCACTTGGGTCATTATAGTCAGGTGTGTTTATCATTTCCCTCAACACTGGTCGCCAATAAGTTGCTTTATTTTAATCTGCTTATTTATAATTGCTAGTATGAAGTAACATGTAATAGGATCTTCCAGATAAAACTACAAATACCATTATGTTTATAGAACAGGGTGCATGTAATAATAATTAGGAATTATTATACAAGTCAGTAACTGCAACAGCACTTCACCTTCCGTGCCCCTCTCTACCTTCCTCTCCACAGAACCTCCTGGACATTGCCTTATGTACCCAACTTTCCCCTCCCAGAGGTGGGGGGGAGCCACATCTCCACCTTCCCACAGTCTAGTCCCTCAGCATCGTTACAATAGGTAAGCAACTAGGGGTTTGGAATGTTTGACTAGCATTAGCACCTACATGTAGTTGTTAAGGCGAGTGTCTCGAGATTTGAACTGAGTAACTAAAGTGAGTAATTTAACAACTTGCAACATTCTTTAGTTTATATAATCAAAGATACTGAGTTGGATCTTGCCTTCATTTTACCAGTAACTTGGCTTTATTCTTTTCTGTTTAGGTTATAAAGAGACAAGATCCTTAAGTCAATCATTCTTTGACTTGTTTTCAATATCGTATCATTCTTGTCCAAAATACATGTTTTATGCAAGCAAACTGATACCAGAACATTTCCAATGTTTTGCACAGTTAAAAATCAACTGATACTTATATTCAAATATTGAACTGACCTCTTGAAATTTTATAAACTTCAAGGATCAACAGCGTTTAATAGAATTCCATAAGACAATTTCAAAACACTGGCTACCAATACACTTTTAATCATCTCCAAATTGGTCATTTTACCCTGTAGCCTTTAATGCGTTGCATCTCTTTTTCAAACAGCATACTGCTGTTCAGAACAGAAATCAGAACCTTAACAGCTGCATACACTTCATGGTCATCAGACGCCATGGCAACCAAGCCTAATATCACAGCAGGACCACCGATGAACTGCAAACAGTTGGCAGCAGGGTTTGAAAAAAATGTTCTGACTCCTGAAAGATAAATCAGGACAGTTGAGCGTTCGCACGCTACAATATTCAAACCAAAATTTTAAACACAATACTACACAAGAGGTCAATCTTTTATTTTTGTTTCAAATGGAACCAGAGATGGAATAAAATGCATGGTAAGTACAGGAGCTGTTTCAATCTTTCACTGCTGCCTTTCTATCATATGTTCGCCTTGGCCAGACAAAGCAGTACAAGCCATAAGCATTCTCATGGTTTCTATCAATGCCACTCAGTGATAGTCTGAAGGCAGATGCATTTCTACAGGATGGAACCAGCCCTGCCATGTTTTTCTTACCCTGACCCAGTGGGGGACTGATCCACCAAAGGAAGATACTTTCAAAAGTTTACTTGAGTTCAAACTCTGGGAACAGGTTTTTCTAGGATATTAAGCTATGGGCTAAGACTGTTAGATCTACCAAGCCATTAGACAATGTCAAGTTTTAACAAATGACATTTCTGAAGATGCTCTGGACTAGAAAATGGACTTGCATTTACACAGCACATTATCATGTCCAAAGCACTTGACAACAATTTTTTTCCCTGAAGTACAGTCACTGTTGTTATGCAGACAAACATGGAAACCAATTTACAGACCGCAAGGTCCTTCAAACAAAAATGTTAATAAATGACCAAATAATCTGGTTTTAACGGCATTGGTTGGGGGTTAAATGTTGGCCAGGACACCAGAAGAACTCCTCGGTCTAATTCAAATAGTACTGTGGGACATTTTACATCTACATGAGCAGGCCACAGTTTAACACCTCACCTGAAAGCCATCACCTGTGATAATGCAACACACCCTCAGTTCTTCACTGAGGCATCAGCCTAGATTACATACTGAAGTCCTAGAGTGAGGCTTGAACTCACAACTTTCTGACTCAGAGGCAAGAATGCTACCATTGAGCCAAGCTGGCACTACAGTACAATATAACTGGAAACCTTAATATTAAAAGTGCTATAAATTGGTATGTGCAGGGTAAAGTATTGATATATTTTGTTTTTTTAATTAAAGGATTTACTCAAAAGGGAATAGAACGCAGTGTGATTGCTACAATAAAAAAAACCTTTTCAAAATATTTCAGCAGAAAGGCCTAAATGGTTCTGATGACTTGTTTATAACAGAATGTTGTCACAGTATGGGGTAAATAATGATACAGAAATTAGGCAGGGCAATTTGTCCAGGACCTCAGCCTTTAGTAGGTCTGCTCATTATAAAGTGCACCTAGGGACCTTATCAGGCCCCGTGCAGTCGTGCAGGGCAGATAGGGCTTTGGTTTGTCGCCTCATTCAAAAGACAAAGGGAACAATTTCCAAGGACTAATTATAGCAATCAAATAAATAATGAGGATTATCTTCAAAATGATTCCCTTATCAATCTCCGTGAGCTCTCGGGCTCTTGTCAATCCTTCAGCAATAGTTCTACACCGAGCCATTTGTTAATCCCTTGTATCCATTCTGATGGTAATCGAGGCGGCATAGAGCCAGAGTGACAATTTAGCCAAGATATTCCCAGCAAACTGCCATACTGAAAGATATTCACCAATACAAAATTGTTCTTTAGTGGCACATACAAATAATGACTATTTTCAGACCAAGTGCAAATGCTTGGCTCTCCCCAACCATGATCCACCTACCTACAAGTGCTACAACGTGACTGCTCAAATAATAAAGTAATTAAACATCATTTTCTTCTAAAGTTATAAATGGAAGGAAAGACATAGGAAATAGGTTTTAAAAAAGAACTTGTATTTATATAGTGGCTTTCACAACCTCAGGACGTCCCAAAGCGCTTTACAGCCAATGAAATACTTTTGACGTGTAGTCACTGTTGTAGGAAATGCGGCAGCCAATTTGGGCACAGCAAGCTCCCACAAACAGCAACGAGTTAAATGACCAGATAATCTGTTTCAGGTGTTGGCTGAGGGATAAATATTGGCCAGAACTTCCCTGCTCTTCTTCGAAAAGTGCCGCGGGATCTTTTTTGTCCAACTGAGAGGGCCTTGGTTTAACGTCTCACACAAAAGACAGCACCTCCAACAGTGCAGCACTCCCTCGGTAATGCACTGAAATATTAGCCTGGATTATGTGCTCAAGTCTCTGGAGTGGGGCTTGAACCCACAAAGTTCTGACTCAGAGGTGAGAATGCTTCCACCGAGCCACAAGTTTAACCACACCACGGGTTAAATAAATACCATAAATGCCCCCTACAGCTTGGAGCTGAACCACGGTGATCAGACAGTCCCAGGTTCCATTCCTGTAACGTGCTGAATTAACCAAACTCAACTGGAGTGACAGTGAGGGCGTTCCTATTGACCTCAGCATTTCTGGCCCAGGGTGCCCACGTTAGACCGCTACCCAGTTAGACATGCTGGAAAGTGCATGTGTGTAGTGATAGGTTGAGGACAGGATGCATCTCAGCTGTGAAGTGCCCGAAAGTTGAATAGCCTGATGACACTCACTGTCTCAGCTCATACATGAAGGATGTCCACTTGGTAACTGTGGAACCGCAACCCAGCAGGAGGTAACACTTTCAAGGCAGAAGGAGAGAGAGGAAAAGCCCTTCTATGAGATGTGTGGGCTGGGTTGGATGTAAATAATAATGGGCAACATCCCAGATAACTGACGAAAAGTTATTTTTAAATTTACTATACATCTATCTTTGTTGCACTCTTACTTTTTTTAAAACATTAAAATGATCTTATGTTTCTTACCAAAGAAGCTTGCAAGTGGTGCCCCAATTGTTCGGGCTAGACCAGGGAGATGGCTGGCAGTATTTTTTGCCAGAACAATGGGCATTGCATCATCTCGAGACGAAATTCCCAACTGCACCAAAACAAAGGGGAAAAAATCATTGCAACACGAAATTTGGGATCATTTCAATAAGTCTTGAGCCCTCACTGAAGTTGGATATCAGGGAGTAGAATTAAAACGTTCCTGGAGATCTAATGATGTTACACTGCTTATTTCAACACACTTGACCATGATGTGAGCAGAGAGGGGTGGTTGCTCTGTCTGTTGGCATTGCTTTGGGATGTGGAAAGGCAAAGCTCCACACATGCATACCCAAACATATAGACCAAGCCTTTCCAACCAACTTCCAAACAGCAGAGATTTTTAATGTAAAAGGAGCCAATCGGATATTCAGTCCTTTTTAGTCTTTAGAAAATGAACAGTGTTAAAGGCACTATAGCTGCTGGGAACATCGCAAAATAGACGTTTACTGCACAGAAAGAGACTGCCAGAGCAATCTAAAACTAATCCCATTGTCCTGCCCTCTCCTCATATCCCTGTATCTTCCTCTGCTTCAAATGTTTATCGAATTCTTCTTTAAAAGATGCAGTCGGCTCTACCTCAGCTATTCCCTGTGGCAAAACATTCCATGCTCCAACAACTGTATAAAGAAATCTCTCCTAATGTCTTTTCTCACTCTCTCAGTGACAATTTTAAACTGATGACCACTCTTCGTGACCACTCTTCGCTGACTCCCCAAACAGAGGAAATAGTCTTTCCTTTTTTAGTCTATCAAAACTCTTCAGGATTTTAAACACTTCTATAAATCTTCACTTAGCCTTCTCCAGGAAATAGTCCCAGTCCCACTTTTCAATTCCTTTTCTAAGTGGCCTTCACGAGTTGCAGCTGTGCAATTTTAAAGAATTTCAATTTAATAACCGTAGCGTAGTTTGTAAAACAAAATTAGTGAACATACCTCACTTGATATTAATCGGCTGTCAACTTCATTATAATTTTTTCTTATATCTGTGACAGTCATCACTGTTGATGATACTACATTGATACCAAAGGAAACCTTCTCTTCTGCCACAAGCACTGAAGGTACCGACTTATTGATCAAATCATCCCCTATAACATAAGAAATTATTTTTAAACAGAAGAGAATGAAGAGATTCTCATTAGAAGTAGAGTTCAATTTTTGGAGTCCATATATCATCAACCTACCAGGCAAATAAACAGACTGAAAGTTTCCTAAATAGCTTGGTCCCAGATGATAAATGACTTCAACAGTTTCTAAGGAAGTGACCTCTTCAAATAGATAAGTTGGGCCGAGACGCCAAACTAAAGAGGACCTTTGCTTCCATATCTGGGGAGTTCCAATAATTCCATGAACGTCGATGACAGCTGATGGATCCAAGGAAAAGTGCATTCCTGGAAATGTCTGAATGTACTGTATCTGTTAAGGTCAAAGCAGAATTACTGTAAATAATTCACTGCATTAGGCAAAAAATGATCTTCTTTTTTACTGTAATCTATTCATGGTTTTCTATTAATTTGATGATGGAGGAAAGATGGGGCCTTTATTCATATTACCTCAATTTGGAACCATCTTCAAATATAAAATACATATGTACATTGGCATTTAACTAACAAGAGTCCTTCGATGATTTTCCCCTTCAAAACAAGCATCCCTGGAGCATTCCACACATTCATATTAAAAGTTTTGTATCGGGTGCGCAATTTTTGTCCACAAACCCTACTTTCTGTTATCAGGATTTTTGGGCATACTTTTCTGTCAACATTTTCTATTCAATTTTGCCATGTCAATTATGATGATGTAGCTGCAGGCTCTGGCCATTAGGTGGCTCTGTGGAGTGACTTCCTGAAGTCTCCCAACTCTGTTGCCATCTTATACATATTAAAAAAAACTTGCATTGATCAACTGGCTGTAGACAATGTCATGGGCAATTTACTGGTCTTTTAAAAGCAGCATTGTATTATGAAACATTACTTTAAACTAATCATACATTGCAACTGTGTTTTCACAGATCTTTTCTAGCCAATGTTATGGAAAAATACGCCTCAAAGTTTAACTCACTAGAGATTGAAGGCAAAAGGTTTGATCAATTATTGACTGTTAATAGGTTGCATTACTATGATTATATAAAGCTTTATAAGTTTTATTTTGCAAATATATAAAATTGTTCTCCATACAGGCTGCTTGTATCAGTGGAATTGCAAGCCAAGTATAACACAGAGTTTGTATCAATGCAAAAAGGATTAGACTTCTCATTGATAACTGTGCAGTGTCATTCTGCTATGAAGTCACTCAGTTTGAGACTATCTTCAAGAGGCAATCCCACACTGCTTCACAGCACACCTGCTTCAACTAGTGCAAAGTGAAATTTATAAGTTCTCAGACCATCCAACTGTATGGGAACTAGATATATTACATTTTTAATCTTTGTAATGTTATTTGTTCACAGCTATTTGTTCATCGTTAAATTTAATCAACTTGCATTTATATGGTATTCCTCATGTCCAAAAGATACCTCAATGCACTTCACAGAGTCGGTAAGAATATGTACACTGAATATGAGGAAAGAACACGTAACGGCGGAACCGGAGATTGAGCCACGAGAGCAAGTGAAAAATAATATTTTTGGAGGGGTTTTGAAAGCGGGAGGAGGGAGGACAGAAGGATTTGGGTGGCAGGGAGAATTCCAAAGACCAGGGAAATGGCAGCTGAAAGAGCACAGTCGACGGTGAGGTAAAAAAGATGGGGAACGAGGTCTAGATCAGCGTCGGAGAAGCAATGGGTTGCGAGCCAGGACACAGGGCTGAAGCAGGAACCCGGCATAAGGTGGGGCAAAGCCGTAGGAGGTATGTAAAAGTAAGGAAAAGGATTTTGAAACTGATTTGTGGAGCCTGGCAAGAACTCAGATGATGGGAGTTTGAGGCTTTGAATGTCAGGGAGAGGAACGCTACAAAATGATCCATCTGCAAACCCTCATTTTTTTTATATTAGAACGGCCCACGAAGGAAACAATAAGTGATTACTTCTTTCAACATTAAAGTATGAATGTATAGAAACCGCACATTTTAAAAATTACATCAATTCAAAATTAAAAGCCAAATAGAAGATATTAGATCTACCTTAGCTGTTCCTATGACTTTTCCGTTTAAGCATGCAAGCACAGTGCTGTTTCTTCGAGCATCCTTGCTCAGCACCACGGCTAAGTGGTGCCACTGGCCAACAAGTAAGTATTGGGAGATGTTGAACTCAACAGAGGTTAGTGCAGAAGACTGCTGGGGCTGGCTCGGCTCATTCCAATCTAAAGTGCACATTAACAACACCAACAAATAATCAGAGTAGAGTTTCATTAATTTTCAAGTAAAAAACCTGAGTCATTTTTCTTCCACCGACTACTTACAGAGAGCTCTTTAAATTATCCTGCACCATGCTGTGTTGGAATGTGGCAAACCAACACAATGGGCATGATTTTGACCCCGAGCCGGGAAGAGGGCGGGGGGGGGTCAAATTGCGGACGGGAAACCCGGAAGTACAGGTTTCCCGAACATCCTTACAATGTTGACGTAAGGACGTCTTTTATTTTGTCGGTTTGCCATCCGACTGACCGGCCTGATTGACTGAGACCAGCCTGTCAGACAGGAGACCAGGTAGGGAGAGGACGTGCTCAGGTAAGTCTTTGTATCGGGGGGGGGGGGGGGGGGCACGGGTTGGCACGGAGGGCATGAGTTGGCATGGGGGTCATGAGGGGGGAAGTCAGTCATGTGGGGAGGGATCGGGGGTCAGTCATGGGGGTCCGCGATCGTTGGGGGGGTGTCGGGGATTGGGGCAGGCTCTGCGATCACGGTGGGGATCGGGGATCAGGGGCGGGGGTCCGCAATGGTTGGCGGGGGGGGGGGGGTTTCGCTGCAGGTAGGCTTGTTGGGCCTGAGGGAAGGACTCCTGCTCCTCCAAGCCTACAAGCTGTGTCTTTCTAGGCACTTACCTGTTAGCCTTGGGCCTTCTCGCCTCCTTTCATGTGGCATGAAAGAGAAGGCCTGGGAATCCTGGCCCCCTGGGGTTGAAATTGGAATAGAAAAATGGAGGCCCGA
This sequence comes from Heptranchias perlo, assembly GCF_035084215.1. Classification (NCBI taxonomy): domain Eukaryota; kingdom Metazoa; phylum Chordata; class Chondrichthyes; order Hexanchiformes; family Hexanchidae; genus Heptranchias; species Heptranchias perlo. The sequence continues at coordinate 15,377,433 of NC_090360.1, forward strand.
AGCCTCCTTGAAAGGTTTTCATCACCAACCTGCCTCCTTGTCCCACCCTGGTGCAAACCGGAAGTGGGCGGATTGGAGCCGGGTTGGGGGCAGGTCCGAAATGGTTGCTATTTTGAATACCCCGCCCCCAACCCACCCGTTCTTCCCTTTTAAAATCGTGCCCCTCGAGTTTCAGGCCTCAGCTGTGCCGTTGGAAAGAGCTGCGGTCTGAAGGCCGTAGCTTTCTCCAGGGGGAGGGAAGGGAAACTGGAATGTAAATCTCTGAAGGTTGCTCTCTGGTACCGAGCCAAAAAGCACCATTAGTAGAGAGTACTCAAAGCGGGTTAACTGGCCATCCTCCGAATCATGGATCAGGGATACTTAAGAATGGAATAAAATCCAAAATAAGAAATGCAGACAGAGGGGTAAACCTTGAGTGTTTGCAATCTGAACCACCACAAACATGGAGACAATGAGAGGACGTTGCAGTGGCTCCTAACATGGCGAAGGGAAGATCTGAGAGACAAGTCTGGTGCTGTCGTGACACCTCCAAATATCTGGCTACAGGGACTTCAGTGGTGGCTTGGAGTCAACTGCCACAAGCACCAACTTGGGACACAAGAATGGGCGAGCAGGACTGAAATGCTGTCAGACCCAAGGTTGCCGACAGTCAGGTAATGAGTGTCTAATTTTCACTATCAGAGGTAACAGCAAGTTAGTGCTGTTTCCCTCCATGTTACAAAACAATATCTATAATCATCTTAAGCTGAGGGCCACTATCCCAGGTTAGTTTCCTCATGGAGCCTCCCACTGCCTCAGCCCCATTTCCCCATCATTGCAACCCCCTGTGCAAGGGCACACTCACACTGCCTGTGAGGTAGCCATGTTTTTTTTTTAAGCATTGTATTGCTTTGTTTAGGTTGGTTTTTATTACCATATTGTCACTTAGGCATCGACTGTGCAGTACACTAAACCCACAAGTCACAAATAGCATCAATTATTTGAGCAGAAAAGGTCAATAAAAGGACAGGTGCCCTTAAGGGTAGAAAAAAGGTGAGGCCTTACAATTCAACACACCATGATCACGTTTGCTTCAGTATCTTCATAAAAACTTCATTGATTATTTTATATATTGCTATTCTAAGAAATTCTTTAACAGTAATAACTGACAACATAGCTACAAAATGAATTATCTGGTCATTTAACTCATTGCTCTTTGTGGGATCTTACTGTGCGCAAATTGGCTGCTGCGTTTCCTACATTACAACACTGACTACACTTCAAAAGTACTTCATTGGCTGTAAGGCACTTTGGGACATCCTGAGGTTGTGAGGGAGGCTATAAAAATGTATGTTCTTTCTTTCTTTCTTTGACGCAGTAAGGCAAATGGCAGCTTCACTCCAACACTGCACTAACCCGACTTCGTCTAGAAGTTAAAAAAAATTGCTATTTCAGTTTTCCCCGCATTAACATACAGTTCACGTGCTTATGGCAGATATGTGTTATTCCTATTTTTAAATACTGTGTATACAAGCCAGAATGAGGGCACAGAGTGGGTCTTACTATGTATCATTTTGTTCACCCTGACCTTCTAGTCCCACCTGTCTCTCACCCATGTTGTCAGGTAGCATCCAATAGTGTCGAGAAAGAAATGGAAAATAAACTGAAATCTCAGCACTCTTGCTCCCAAAATTCTGAGTAAAATTAAAACAGTAAATTATATTAGATCCCCCCTCATACATATGATTGCGCAGAACAGAATAATATTAAAGTTGGAAAAGTTTAAATATTTCAGGAGGGGTTACCAATTACTCCATGTTGCTTGGTATAATTCTTGCCACAGTAAAGGGATGGCTCTCCCCCGACTGAAAACCTGCTGAGCTACAGGCAACAGCTACCATCCAGTATTTCAGTTAGATGGTATTTTTCATCTGTAAGCCCAGCTCGTTGAGCATTACCAGGCTTCTTGACTATGGCCTCACAGCAGAGTCCAATCCCATCCACCCAGGCACACTTTCCAGCAAGGTAATCCATTGGATAGTGATGAGGAGCAGGAACCCTGACCCACTGATCCCCTCCTCAAAATCAAAATTACGCTACTGTACAACCAAGTACAAATTCACTATTTCTATAGTTCACCATTATAATAAAGTGATAGTACAACCAAGTACAAATTCACTATTTCTATAGTTCACCATTATAATAAAGTGATAGTACAACCAAGTACAAATTCACTATTTCTATAATTCACCATTATAATAAAGTGATAGAACACTGTACCTAAAGGTTCAAACACTTCCTCCTGTGTGGAAATGACCAGACGATTCTCTGGCACTGAAAGGCTGATTGTCAAACAAGTGAAATCTTTTTCCATCTTTGACATGTGACGGAAGAGTGTCAGAAAGCGAATGGGATGGGCGTCCACAGCAGAACTGAAGCTGCTGACCATGAACCATGTGGAGTAAGTGAAGCCAACAGGTGGTGGAAACCCCCGGCAACCTGAGAACAAAAATGGAAAACTGGTCAGAAAAGCAGAAGTCAAAACATATACAATACGAACAGTGACGGACAGGAAAAGACCTAGAAAAATTTGAACCACAAATCAGTAACTGGCTTGCGCGTTTGCTTTTTCCCTGAATTTTTGAGCTTATCAAAGTGAGTAGAGGAGAAATGGCACTACTTTTGCATGCCTGTCACATGATGTTGGCATCAGACATTGCCAGATCTCAACAGCACAGGCCAGCCACACAGCAAACCTTCCTCTGCTCTGTAGTGTACTTAAGCAGGACTTAAGAAGAACATCCTCTACTGTACCATTGTGAATTTCTCCGTTTCCAGCACCAACCATTTTTACTGCCTCACTGAACGAAGGCTGCAAATTTAATGCCAATTTGTAGGCCGTTTTCTGCTCTGGACACAAGGATTAGGGTCAAGGTTAGGAACAGGGTTTCGCATTTCAATAAAACATAGATCAGGATCATTGCTGCCTTGGAAAGGACGACAATATAATTATTCATTTCATTTGCACCCTTACTAAGTAATAATCATGCATCAAGGGAGTCATGGTCTCCTAGAGTTTGCTTCATTGATTTAGGGATTTGAGGAGGAATTTCCCAGAGTTTTTCTTGAAATTGGGCACAGTTTTTTTTAAATCACTTTATTTGCTTCCCTTAGGAGTTGGTGATTAGGGAGGGTAGTGCAGGAGGTCACAACATCTAATGGATAGGCCCTTCTTTTCCTGCATTCGATCAGTTATTGATTGTGTTGCGTTGATAATTAAATGAAATAAAACAACATTAGTAAAAGTAATTAATGGTACAAAAGTCTTCACGGAAAATGATTTGACTAAAGAATCTCAGCTGTGCCTCTCAGCACAGTGCTAATCACCATCTAAAAAGGGCAGTTACAATCAAACATAGCATAGAAATATACTTCATACCAGCCCCAATCCCACCAACTACTGGAGATTCTGCCATAATCCCCGTCACTGTCGCCAATGTGGGTAAGAAACAGCACCTGGAAAAAACATTTAAAGTGAGGGTTAGGTCTGCGATCAAGAACTGACTACGTTTGAGATCATTCTCCCCTTTTATTTTAATTTCATTTTTCATTCTTTGTTATTTAGCTCTCCCTGGGCTACACACCATCCCTGCTCCTTCATTCTCAAGAGCCAGTTCTGCTCTTGAGTCTGTCACTGAAAGATGTGCAAATCCCCAGGGTGATTTACCCTCTCATCCTCCCTCCCATCTTATGGTGAAGTACCCGTTCCACCTGTCACATCAAGATCATGGCACAAAAATGCCATACTGGAACTCCATGACAAGTTGGCAAACCAGTGACACGTGTCTTATTAATATATTTCATAGTATCATAGTATGGTACAGCACAGAAGGTGGTCATTCAGCCCATCGTGCATGTGGTAGCTCTTTGAAAGAGCTATCCAATTAGTCCCACTCTCCTGCTTTTTCCCCATAGCCCTGCAGTTTTTTTCCCCGCCAAGTATTTATCCAATTCCCTTTTGAAAGTTACTTTGGAACCTGCTTCCACCGCCCTTTCAGGCAGTGCATTCCAGATCATAACAACTCGCTGTGTAAAAAAATGTTTCCTCATATTGCCTCTAGTTCTTTTGCCAATCACCTTAAATCTGTATCCTCTGGGTTACCGACTCTCCTGCCACTGGAAACAGTTTTTCCTTATTTACTCTATCAAAACCGGTCATGATTTTGAACACCTCTATCAAATCTCCCCTTAACCTTCTCTGCTCTAAGGAGAACAACCCCAGCTCCTCCAGTCTCTCCACGTACCTGAAGTCCCTCATCCCTGGTACCATTCTAGTAAATCTCTTCTGCACCCAAAATTTATTGCAGAAAACTAAATTAATCCCCACTGCAGTCTACCAACGGACCCCTGTTGCATTAGGATGTGATGGTTTTGGAGGTATTCCATGATATGGCAAATAACTTGGTAGGGGGCATCCGGAAAATCGTAATCAACCTCTTGAGGCCTGCTGCTTCAGGATATTCACAAACCTCGTGAGCTGACACCTGGCTCACCGTGGGATAATCAGGCATCTGGTTTTGAGCCTTGATTCAGGAATGGCCACCCAGTATTTTGAGGAATGACAACTGGACACTATGGGGGTCATTTTCAACTTGGCCACCTTGGGGGGGAGGGGGTAACCTGGGGGAGTGCACCCTGTTATCTGCTGCCCATAACCTAGCTCGCAACAAGTCCCGTTCACCCATCATCCCTGTGCTCACTGGCCTACATTGGCTCCCGATCCAGCAACATTTTGATTTTAAAATCCTCATGCTTATTTTCAAATCCATCCATGGCCTCGCCCCCTCCCTATCTCTGTAACCTTCTCCAGCCCTACAACCCTCTGAGATCTCTGCATTCCTCCAATTCTGGCCTCTTGCGAATCCCCAATTTTCATCGCTCCACCACTGTCAGCCGTACCTTCAGCTGCCTAGGCCCTAAACTCTGGAATTCCCTCTCTAATCCTCTCCGCTACCTCTCTCTCCTCCTGTAAGACGCTGCTTAAAACCTACGTCTTTGACCAAGCCTTTGGTCACCTGTCCTACTATCTCTTTATGTGGCTCAGTATCAAATTTTGTTTGATAACACGCCTGTGAAGCAACTTGGAACGTTTTAAAGGTCCTATATAAATGCAAGTTGTTGTTGTTGTTGTTATCTACTTGACTTTCATCCCATTGAAATCCATGCGATGAAAATCAGGCGGCTTCTACAACGGGCGGCCTATCTGCTCCGCCAAGTAACCACCTAGGCGGAGAAGTTGAAAATGACCCCCAATACGACTAGTTTTTCATCACCGAATTTATTTTATGAAAACTGTGCGCATGCAGTTCATACTATGTATGGGATGCACTGCAGCAACTCATCGAGGCTTCTTCAGCGGCAACTCCCAAACCCAAGACCTCCCTCACTTAGAAGGACAAGAGCAGCAGGTGCATGGGAACACCGTGGGTTCCCCTCCAAGTCACACACCATCCTGACTTGGACATATATCACCGTTCCTTCAATGTCGCTGGGCCGAAATCCTGGAACTCCCTCCCTAACGGTTCAAGAAAATGCCCTACCATCACCTTCTCAAGGGCAACTAGGGATGGGTAATAAATGCTGGCCTTGCCAGCAATGCTCGCATCCCAAGGATGATTTTTTTTTCAAACTGCTGAACAGGGCTGTTTGATTCTCATAGATGCACAAGCACTTTGTTTTATATATATATGTATGGCATTTTTTGTTAAATACCCTGCCCCAGTCTGGCTTTGGGCTGGGCAAAAGCTGGCAACCCTGCCTTCTCAATGAGAAAATGTAATGCACAGAAGCAGCAAGGCCAAACACCATCAGCTCTAATCTTCCTTCCTTGTGGATCCTCCAGCTGCTGACACACCACTCATCAGAAGTTAATAACTGTAATTACAACACTGGGATTGCTAGACCTTGAACGAAAGCCAGGTTAGAAATGCTGTCGTAAGTCTACTTGTCACTTCACAACTGACTGACTGATTAAAAGCATCCAACCCATCACTAGACTAAAATCTCTTCTGTCTGTTACGACAGTTGTCTTTAGGTATCAGCCTTGGCTCAGTGGGTAGCACTCTCGCCTCTGACTCAGAAGATCGCCAGTTCAATCCCCACTCCAGAGACTTGAGTACATAATCTAGGCTAACACTTCTGTGCAATATTGAGAGCGCACTTCCGGATGAGACATTAAACAGAGGTCCCATTTTCCCTTTCAGGTGGACGTAAAAGGCACTATTCAAAGAAGGAAGTTCTCCCAGTGTTCTAGCCGACATTTGTCCCTCAACCAGCACCACTAAAACATATTATCTGATCGTTTATCTCATTGTGGGACCTTACTGTGCGCAGATTGGTTGCTGTGTTTCCCTACATCACAACAGTGACTACACTTCATTGACTGTGAAGCACTTCAGAATGTGAAAGGCACTATATAAATGCAAATCCTTTCTAGGTCCTCAGGTCATCTTCTTCTTCCTCACTGGTTACGTTTCATGTTTGCCTCTCCGTACCAATTGGTTATTTATCAATCATATAACACCAAACTTTTTTGCCAATTTCAATTGTTCCCCTAAATCAGATTGATTAATTTTATATTTTATTTAATTTTATATGTGCTATACAGCACTGCTCACGGGTGAACACACCTCTAACAGGTTCACATCTGTAACCATGTTAGTTTGTCGCTATCGTGCTCTTCACTGCCTGTGTTATTAGTGATTTATATCTTGTTCCATACCCATAGCCAACAACAGACATATCAAACTCTGCGAAGGAGGGCGCTGTGGATGATTTTGTTGGCTGGAAATTCCGGGAAGACATCATGGAAACTAAGCTCACAACTCGATGCCGTGGTATTGCTGTACACCTTGGCACGCGGGATAAACTGAAACACAGTGTCGGTCTGTTCTTTGCATAGAGCGAGCCTCTCCGAGTGAAGCTTTCCCTCCGCCCCGAGTCTGTCTCTAAAATGGAGAAAGAAAAGAGCCGGGCGTAAGAATTGAGAACAGTTTTCAATAGAAAGCACTCATCAAATGCATTTTAACAAGTGACCTGTATACATGAATTAACAAGCACGTAACAAGTTAGTTATTACTGATAACCAACTGACTAATTAGTGAAGAATAAGCCACTGTTATTCATTTAAGTCAATAGAAAATCGTTTTTATTTTTCACAAATTTACATGATTGAGGAATCTATAATATGCCTTTTTGCTTTATGTTCAAGATGAAGAAATTTCATAACATTTGACAAAAACTGAAATAAAATACTGAAGAATACAGTTATGAAAATTGCCGCTAATATTCAGGTGGTAAAGAGATTTTTTTTGCATTGTTACAAGTGTTAAAAAATGATGCAATCTTCATTCTGCTGAGATTATTTGCACAGCGCCTGATTTGCACGCATTTGTTCTCAAACGGCCTTTATTTTGATCTGCAACAGGAATTTAACTTTAATCCTGTTCTTTATTTGCAAAGTGCAAACGTAGGCTGGTTTGGCTCAAGGAGGAAGAACAGTCGAACAAGCACAGCGGAAAAAATAAAGTGCAACAAAATTAATTCACGAGCACTGTCTGCATAAGGGAATTGATTCTATCGGACAAGATATATGTTTGTATAATCCACTGGTTTCTGGCATGAATTCTAATTGTACAACGTAGATCATTTATGTTTAATAATAATTTACTTTATTGACAGAGAAGGTTACACTTATTAATTTCACCTCCTATTCGTCATCCTGCTTGGCCTGGTGCCAAAAGCCAGGAGTCACATGACATGTTCCCAGATTAACCCATTACCGCTCAGTTTCCACTCCGTATCTCCCCACTCAACACGGCTCAGGTACGGACCTGGGCAGAAGAGGATTTGCAGCTCCTCCCATGATTGGTGCACAGCGCTGAGCAACAGATGTCCTGATCTCAACAGCACTCTAAAAATGGGTGTTGCACCGTGGATTGAGAGGGGAGAGAGGGTGAGGTAGCAGGATTGCAGCTTCTCACGAAACACGTCAAAAATTGAGGAAAAGAAAACAGTAAAACATATATTTAAGCTCTCTATTCATCTTTTGTGCAATAAAAGGTCAGATTAACCCAGCTTAAACTCCCCAGGTATGACAAAGGCAGAATGTAGACATTTGGGTTTAATCTGCACTCTGTTAAATTGAAATCACAGAATCATAGAAAGGTTACAGCAGGGAAGGAGGCCATTTGGCCCATCGAAGCTGTGCCGGCTCTATGCAAGAGCAATCCAGCTGGTCCCACTCCCCCGCCCTATCCCCGGAGCCCTGCAATTTTTTTCCTTTCAAGTACTTATCCAGTTTCCTTTTGAAGGCCATGATTGAATCTGCCTCCACCACCCCCTCAGGCAGTGCATTCCAGATCCTAACCACTCGCTGTGTAAACAAGTTTTTTCTCACGTCACCTTTGGTTCTGGCATTATGCACCAACTCTAAAAGGCTGCCAGCCTCGGGTATTGATGACTGTCTAAAGTAATATACACACTCTTAATCCCAACAATTTCCTCTTCGTGGTTAGTTTGGTTCAGTTGGGTAGCATTCTTGCCTTTGCCTCTGCTATAAACAAAGGATACCAGTTAAACTCACTGAGTTGACTCAGTCCGAAAACTATTCTATCACCACTAAGATTGAAAGTTCACTCGAGGAGTTAAGCACGTAATCTAGGCTGACACTTCATTGCAGTAACATTGTCAGAAGTGCCATGAGACATTAATAAAAGGCACAGTTTGTCTTTTCAAGTGGACGTAGAAGTTCGTGGGATAGATTTTCGCCTTGCCACCGGGCATGAGATTGGCACTGGGGATCGGCTGCCCATTATAGCGGACTGCCGTATTTTCATTTCCACAATCTCCTTCTATGCTGTAAACTCCTATGATTCCATGATCAATTGATTCATAATTTTAATCTACTGGAGGCTGGCTTTCCGTCGGAGACATCATCACCGAGTAAGGGCACTCAGACATAACAGGGGAGATTTTCATGAGTCTGCGCCCAGGTGCCTTGGATTGTCTAGACGTAGCAAATACCAGGGAGTCAAGCGGGTCAGAACCCATACCTGTTCACAAACACCTCCCCACCAACTCCCGATTTTCCTCCATCTAAATGAATGGAAGGAAAACGAGAGAGAGTTCCTTTACATTTGCACTTGGATGCACCCGATGTTCTGATATTAGCTGTGCCCAGGTGATCCAGTGAATCAGGGCACAGACCCAAGAGAATCTCCCCTAAAGCTTCAACAACTAAACTCACTGTGGCACATTCTCACTCAACTGAAATCTATGGGCTCTACTTCAGTTACTGAGGCACATTTAACTGCACAGAAAGACACAAATCATTTCGGAGAGCAGTAGAAGGGTCATACTCTCCACTGCCAAGAATTGTCATTTGTAATTATTTACTGTAAAAATGAATGTGAAACGTAGTGAACCAAAGAAGATATCTTAAACATGGATTCAAGGCACAAAAGGAGGCCATTCAGCCCATTACACTGGTGCTAGTGTCAGCTATTCAATTGGAGCTTTTTAATGCTATTTCCCAACATTTTCACCTTATCCTGTTACATTCTTCCTTTTCAAATATTTATCCAAGTCCCTTTTAAATGATGTTATAGTCTCTACCTCAGTAAAGCATTCCATGTTCTCATAACCCTCAGTGTAAAAACATTTCTAACTTCACTCTTCATTCTACGAGTGATGATCTTCAATTTACGAATGAACGGCAAAATTACGGAATTTTATTTCGGAACAGAATTCCATTGCAGCCTAATTCAAAGTTGTTTTGTGCTAAAAATTAGTTATCCAATAATATAAAACTAAGTAACGTAAATAGGTGTCAGCCTGGGCTCAGCGGTAGCACTCCCGCCTCTGAGTCAGATGGTTGTGGGTTCAAGTCCCACTCCAGAGATTTGAGCATATAATCTCAGTTCAGTATAGTACTGAGGGAGTGCTGCACTGTCAGAGGTGCCGTCTTTCAGATGAGAGGTTAAACCAAGGCTCCGTCTTCCCTCTCAAGTGGATGTAAAAGATCTCATGGCACTTACCCTTGGAATCAATCTGATGCCAGGGCATGGCGGTTTGACGTTTACCAGATGAGTCACGTATTTGGGTCTTTGCAACCGCACAATTCAGTGGATCTCCAAGGCGCAAGAACTGTCTGTGAATTGTAAATCAGCAAGCAGTAAAATGTAAAAGCAAAATAAATCGCCCTACTGACTAATATTGATATTATTGCAGAGGCATTCCTTTTTTTTTAAAGGAAGGGTTTCTGATAATTACACAACAGTTTTCTGACAAATTTCATGAGAAATAAAAATGCCACATTCTTCGGGTGAAATGTGAAATCTGTTAAAAAAATGTTTTAGCACCAAGTTTCCAATTTGCTGTCCTAAAGAAAGACTTGCATTCATATAGCGCCTTTCGCGACCTTAGGGCATCCCAAAGCTCTTTACAGCAGCGCTTTTGAAGTTCCTCAAAGATCCATGGCGTATTGGAAGATTAGCAGGGAGTTCTCCTCGGGTCCTGGCTGACTTTCCTCCATCAACCAACACCACCTGAACAGATTAATGGATCATTTATCTCAATCCTATTTGTGGGATCTTGCTGCGCAAAAAAATGGCTACCGTATTTGGTTGCATTTCAGTTGCCGTGCTTCAAAGTAATTCATTGCACGTGAAGCGTTTTGAGACATTCTGAGATGTGATAAGGTGCTATGTAAATGCAAGTCTTTCTTTACTGCAGCTGCCAGAAATAGGAACCAACAGCACTTTTATTGTTCAATGTCAAGCTTATAACTTCCATTATCAGGTACTGGTCTTGTTTGGGCTAAAATTTATTTTCTTTGTTTTATATTGCAATGTTGTAATTTCCATTCAACAGTTCCTCTTATGTAAAAATCAGCTTCGTACAACAAATAGGGCAAGTTTTACTCTTATTAGATTTGACTGTAAAGGATCACTTGCATGCAGAGCACATAGAAAAATTGGAGAAGATCACACGTGCATATTGGAACCCACCTGATTGTCAATCTATAATTCCCTCATTATCCTCTCATTATCAGGTAAAAACAGAACCAGCAAGAGACATGGGCCAGTTAAAAAAATGTTTTAGCACCAAGTGCTGTTCTAAAGAAAGACTTGCATTTGTATCGTGTCTTTCATGACCTCAGGACATCCCAAAAAGTGCTTTACAGCAGTACTTTTGAATCACTGTTGTAATGTAGGAAACGCAGCCAATTTGCGCGCAGCATGCTCCCACGAACAGCAATGCGATGATGACCAGATCATTTGTTTTAGATGTTGATTGAGGGCCCGCCTGATTTTGAATCTATTATTCTCTCATTATCAGGGAGAAACATAATCCAGCAAGAGACATGGGACAGTTTCGAAACAAATTGTGACAAGAGAACTGACAACAAGTAAGGATGGGGAATTGACGGGGCTCTGGATGAGGGAACCCGCACTGTACGAGAGCGAGATACTCGCCTTGCATTCAACTGTGAAATTTATCACCAGTATTAACACTTACAACACCTCCCTGCCTTACCAGCACACTGCCCCAATAAAATAAAACATTTTGTTGCACGAAAATTACATCCATATCAGGATTTTAAAAGAGCAATAATACAATATTTAAACGGGCTTTACTAACTATATCAAAAACAATTTTACAACACCAAGTTATAGTCCAGCAATTTTATTTTAAATTCACAAGCTTTCGGAGACTTCCTCCTTCCTCAGGCAAATGTTTTGAGGAAGGAGGAAGTCTCCGAAAGCTTGTGAATTTAAAATAAAATTGCTGGACTATAACTTGGTGTTGTAAAATTGTTTACAATTGTCAGCCCCAGTCCATCACCGGCATCTCCACATTATATCAAAAACATTCAATATCGGTGTGTGTACACAACAAAGGGAAAGACAATACCTCAGTATTGATGGTTCAATAGCCTGGCAAGCTAGCTTCTCGAAAATCCTGATGAGGGGTAAGTGTAAAGGATTGCAGTTATCGGCCAACGCCTCCTTGCAGCGATTTACCAGGACCGTCAGAAGTCCAGATCCACACATGACCTGTCGGTTCCTGTCTGATTTGACTAGCGATAGAATATAATTAGCCACTGCATATTGCAGCTCCAGGGATAACTGAAGGGGACAGAAGATAAAGTTGTTATTGCTCATATAGCAAAGTATAAGTAAGACACAGGGCACTGAACACTCTACATCCTATTGTGATTTTACCCTATTACGAGTTATGGTGACTTTATTTTAAATGGCACATTTAGATTACTATTCAAACAAAGTCTAAAAATAATACTAAATAACATATTAATTGCACAAATGCATGAGTTACATATTTTTAATATTGTTAAATTAGAGCAGGTGTGTATTGCACGAATATGTTAATGATCAAGTGGTGCTGCAAATGGTAGGAGCTCTGGGCATCCATGTTTGGACACATAGTCACAACAGCTCGTCACGTTTAATGTGAAGAGAGAGCAGATGGGAGTGTCCACTACTAACATTGGAAACATTGAAAAATACAGTGAGAAAATTTCCTCAGGAGACCCTCTAAATCATTTGGGTACTTTTGGGTTAGATGAAGTAGAGTGGGAAGAGGCTCGTATGGAGCATAAGCGCCGGCATAGAGCAGTTGGGCCAAATGGCCTGTTTCTCTTCTGTAAAATTCTATGTAATTCCAAGTCATTTTAAAATATGGATTCACACAAGGTTGGGTTTATACTGCACCTGAGGTGAGGTGAGAGTGACTGCCCTTGACATCAAGGCAGCATTTGACCGAGTGTGGCACCAAGGATCCCTAGTAAAATTGAAGTCAATGGAAATCAGGGGGAAAACTCTCCAGTGGCTGGAGTCATACCTAGCACAAAGGAAGATGGCAGTGGTTGTTGGAGGCCAATCATCTCAGCCCCAGGACATTGCTGCAGGATTTTCTCAGGGCAGTGTCCTAGGCCCAACCATCTTCAGCTGCTTCATCAATGACCATCCCTCCATCATAAGGTCAGAAATGGGGATGTTCGCTGATGACTGCACAGTGTTCAGTTCCATTCGCAACTCCTCAGATAATGAAGTAGTCCGTGCCCGCATGCAGCAAGACCTGGACAACATCCAGGCTTGGGCTCGTAATTGGCAAGTAACATTCGTGCCAGGCAATGACCATCTCCAACAAAAGAGAGTCTAACCACCTCCCCTTGACATTCAACAGCATTACCATCGCCGAATCCCCCACCATCAACATCCTAGGGGTCACACTGACCAGAAACTGAACTGGACCAGCCATATAAATACTGTGGCTACAAGAGCAGGTCAGAGGCTGGGTATTCTGCGGCGAGTGACTCACCTCCTGACTCCCCAAAGCCTTTCCACCATCTACAAGGCACAAGTCAGGAGTGTGATGGAATACTCTCCACTTGCCTGGATGAGTACAGCTACAACAACACTCAAGAAGCTTGACACCATCCAAGACAAAGCAGCCCGCTTGATTGGCACCCCATCCACCACCCTAAACATTCACTTCCTTCACCACCGGCACACTGTGGCTGCAGTGTGTACCATCCACAGGATGCACTGCAGCAACTCGCCAAGGCTTCTTCGACAGCACCTTCCAAACCCGCGACCTCTACCACCTAGAAGGACAAGGGCAGCAGGCACATGGGAACAACACCACCTGCACGTTCCCCTCCAAGTCACACACCATCCCGACTTGGAAATATATTGCTGTTCCTTCATCGTTGCTGGGTCAAAATCCTGGAACTCCCTGCCTAACAGCACTGTGGGAGAACCTTCACCAAACAGACTGCAGCGGTTCAAGAAGGCGGCTCACAACCACCTTCCCAAGGGCAATTAAGGATGGGCAATAAATGCTGGCCTCGCCAGCAACGCCCACATCCCATGAACGAATAAAAAAAAATCTGGTACAAATTCCAAATGGTGTGAGCATACCAGGGGTGGTCTTACATTCATCCTGTTGATGCACTGGGAAGTCAGATCATTGACCTGACCCGCTCAGTTATATTGCCACTTCTGTGTAGATGGACACCCTCAAACCATTTCACATCACCGTCACAGTATAAAGTAACCCCTCAGTGTCATTATGCTCATAGACTGCACGGTGACCCTCCAACGATGGTGCCTCTCCTCACCTTTGATACCCCACTACCAGTGCTCTCCCTTAACACAGACTCAGCTAATGAGAAGGGGCCAATTGTTTGTTCTGTATGTCATATTATTTTGTCCAATTATGTTTATTTGCATGAAAGATATGGCCTCCAGACCAGTGACTTGTGCTCCATGATGTACACTTGCCACAAGTGACCACTGCTTTGGGCCACTTAACATGTGTCAAACGTGTTAAAAATGTTGACGTGAACATCAGTCATGTGTGAGTCATGATCTGTCATGCTTCACACGTAAACAATGGGGGTAATTTTAACCTAACCCGCCCGTCGGGAAACTGACCAGGTCGGGTGCAACACTGGCTTTACACCCCACCCGATTTTACTCTCCATCGAAGTCAATGGCGTAATATTGGGCAGGGTGTAAAACTGCTGTTCCACGGGATCCCATGGGTTTCCCGCCCGACGAGTTAGGTTCAAATTACACCCAGTGCATCTGAGGAAAACAATTTTTTTTAAATACATCAAAAATATTTAAATTTTGCACATGCAACTAAGAATAAGTTCGCTGTTGCCATAGTCAAAGGGAGGGCTGGTCAGTTAATTGGCACTACATTGTTGTAGCCCTTCTCTGAATGGCACTCATTTTGAGTGTCACTCTATACTGGGACCACGGGCTGGGTGAACACATCCTACATTGTCTAAACAGAGCACACAGTAGGGGATAACGGTTCACAGAAAGTAATGCAATCAAATTATGTGCGAAATAACACACCAGACCTGGTACCAATCAGCAGCTCACCGACCCTATGTCACTGGTCCACCATCTGCATCCACTATGGAATCCAGAGGTTGGGCAGTACATTGATATGTGGGATATGATAGTGAATAAATACAAGCAAGGGAGGGGCCAGAAAGAGTTCCAATCAACACTATTCCACAGTGGCTCAGCCTTCCTGGAAACCAGTTGAATGATGGGAACAGGACAGAAATACACCATCAGAATCAAACTGGTATTTGTCATGTTTAGCAAAGATAAATCACAATATAAAAAAGAAAATATATTTGGTGTAAGGCACCTCTTTAATTACAGCATTGTAAAATGCTATCCTGGAGTGTTTCTTTAAGATAACTGGAATATAACTCAAGGTGGATTTTGTGGTTCCTTGGCCGATTTACACAATAAATAACCTGTTCAATGAATAAAGCTTCAGGCAAATTTTTACTTGACTGATCTAATGCAAAGCAGGATGGCATAGTTCACCTTTGCTGGTGTTGCCATGGAACAGCCACAAAGATGTGAAGGGACGTCTCACCAAACTGTCTTCTAATTCAAAGTCACTGTATTAAAAAATGCCTTGTTACCAAATAAAACTGTCACACCTAAAAGTTGGAAAGTTAGGTCTCCAGTTTATAAAATGAAGTAATGATCTAGGTGGGTGATAGCAGGCTGAGGCATACAAACAGGGTAAACTGTTCAGCCATTCGAGTCTGTTCCACCATTCCATTAGGTCGTGGCTGACCTGTACCTCAACTCCATTTACCCGCCTTTGATCCATATCAACAACAATAGCAACTTGCATTTATATAGCACCTTTAACATAGTAAAACATCCCAAAGTACTTCACAGGAGCGTAATCAAACAAAATTTGACACCAAGCTACATAAGGAGATATTAGGACAGGTGACCAACAGCTTGGTCAAAGAGGAAGGATTCAAGGAGTGTCTTAAAGAGGAGAGAGAGGTCGAGTGGCGAAGAGGTTTAAAGAGGGAATTCCAGAGATTAGGGACTAGGCAGTTAAAAAGTTAAAGTTAGAGGCTCTTTATCTGAATGCACAAAGCATTTGTAACAAGATAGACAAATTAGTGGCACAAATAGAGATAAATGGGTTTGATCTAATAACCATTACAGAAATATGGTTGCAAGGCGACCAAGGTTAGGAACTAAATATTCCAGGGTACTTAACGCTTCGAAAATCAAGAGAATGGAAAAGGAGGGGAGGTAGCCCTGATAGTAAAGGACAGTTGTGAGAAAGGATCTAGGCTCGGAGGATCAGGAAGTAGAATCAGAATGAGCGGAAATAAGAAGCAACAAGGGGCAGAAAACATTGGTGGGAGTAGTTTATAGTTAAGAAATAGTGGGGAACCAAGGGCTAACTAAAAGAAGTTAAGGATAGTATTAGATTAAAAGAAGAGGCCTATAATGTTGCGAAGAAGAGCAGTAAGCCTGAGGATTGGGTGGGTTTTTAGAACCCAGCAAAGGATGACCAAAAATTTGATAAAAAGGGAGAAAATAGAATATCAAAGAAAACTAGCAAGAAATATAAAAACGGATTGTATGAGCTTCTACAAGGAAAGGAAGAAAGTAGCAAAAGTAAATGTTGGTCTCTTAGAGGTTGAGACAGGAGAAATTATAATGGGGAATAAGGAAATGGAAGAGACGTTAAACAAATGTTTTGTATCTGTCTTCACAGTAGAACACACAAAAAGCATACCGGAAATAGCGGGGAACCAAGGGGCTAATGAAAGTGAGGAACTTAAAGTCATTAATATCAGTAGAGAAAAAGTACTGGAGAAACTAATGGGACTAAAAGCCGATAAATCTGGGCCTAATGGCCTACACCCAAGGGTTCTAAAAGAGGTGGCTGCAGAGATAGTGGATGCATTGGTTATGATCTTTTTGATAAGAGTTTTTTGAGGATGTAATGAGCAGGGTATATAAAGGGGAACGAGTGGATGTAGTATATTTGGAGTTTCAAAATGCATATGATAAGGTGCCACAAAAAAGGTTGTTACACAAGATAAGGGCTTGTGGGGTCGGGGGTAAAATATTAGCACGGATAGAGGATTGGTTAACGGACAGAAAAGAGAGTCGGGATAAACGGCCATTTTCAGGTTGGCAGGTTGTAACTAGTGGGGTGCCGCAAGGATCAGTGCTTGGGCCTCAGCTATTTACAATCTATATTAATGACTTAGATGAAGAGACCGAGTGTAACGTATCCAAGTTTGCTGACGATACAAAGCTAGGTGGGAAAGTAAGCTGTGAGGAGGACACAAAGAGTCTTCAAAGGGATATAGACAGGATAAGTGAGTGTGCAAGAAGGTGGCAGATGGAGTACAATGTGGGGAAATGTGAGGTTATTCACTTTGGTAGGAAGAATAGAAAAACAGAATATTTTTTGAATGGTGAGAAACTATTAAATGTTGGTGTTCAAAGAGATCTGGGTGTCCTTGTACAAGGAACACCAGAAGTTAGCATGCAGGTACAATAAGCAATTAAGAAGGCAAATGGCATGTTGGCCTTTATTGCAAGGAGGTTGGAGTACAAGAGTAAGGAAGTCTTATTACAATTGTACAGGGCTTTGGTGAGACTTCACCTGGAGCACTGTGTATAGTTTTGGTCTCCTTATCTAAGGAAGGATATACTTGCCTCAGAGGTGGTGCAACAAAGGTTCGCTAGATTGATTCCTGGGATGAGAGGGTTCTCCTATGAGGAGAGATTAAATAGAATGGGCCTGTACCCTCTGGAGTTTAGAAGAATGAGAGTTGATCTCATTGAAATACATAAGATTCTGAGGGGCCTTGACAGGGTAGATGCTGAGAGGTTGTTTTCCCCGGATGGAGCGTCTAGAACTAGGGGGCATAGTCTCAGGATAAGGGGTCTGCCATTTAAGACTGAGATAAGGTGGAATTTCTTCACTCAGAGGGTTCTGAATCTTTGGAATTCTTTACCCCAGAGGGCTGTGGATGCTGAGTCATTGAATACGTTCAAGGCTGAGATAGATAGATTTTTGGACTCTAGGGGAATCAAAGGATATGGGGATCGGGCGGGAAAGTGGAGTTGAGGTCAAAGATCAGCCATGATCTTATTGAATGGCGGAGCAGGCTCGAGGGGCTGTATGGCCTACTCCTGCTCCTACTTCTTATGTTCTCATGTAGGCAGCTAAAGGCCCGGCCGCCAATGGCAGAGCGATGGAAATCAGGGACGCCTTCATATCCATTGATACCCTTACTTAATAAAAATCCGTCGATCTCACTCTTGAATATTTCAATTGATCCAGCAATCCACATCCTTTTTGGGAAGAGAATTTCATAGTTCCACTACTCATTGTGTGAAAACATGCTTCCTGATTTCTCTCCTAAATGGCCTGGTTCTAATTATAAGGCCTCATATGCTGGATTCTATCACCAGAGGAAATAGCTTCTCTATATCTACCCTATCAAGCCCCTTTATCATTTTACACACCTCAATTAGATCAGCCCTCCTCAACCTTCTTTACTCAAGAGAATACAAGCCGCATTTATGCAACCTGTCCTCATAATTTAACCCTTTAAGCCCTGGTATAATTTCGGTGAATCTGTGCTGTACCCCATCCAAGGTCAATATATCCTCCCTGAGGTGCAGTGCCTTTTTGTAAATAGGGCAGTTGTAGCACAGCTATTCAGTATAGTTAGTACATAGTACATCGAATTAACAGCGCAAGAAACAGGCCATTCGGTCCAACTGGCCTATGCCGGTGTTTATGCTACACATGTGCCTTCACCCACCCTACTTCATTTAAGCCTATCAACATATCCCCTATTCCTTTCTCCCTCGTGTACTTATGTAGCTTCCCCTTAAATGCATCTTTGCTATTTGCGTCAACTACTCCATGTGATAGCAAGTTTCACATTCTAACCACTCTCTGAGTAAAGGAGCACTACCTTAATCTTCATCTTCATCTTCCTCTCCCCCCTCCACCCCTACTCTTCCTGAAAGAGTTATGAATGAAGGTTATGACACTGAGGCAACAGTAGATTTCTCTGAAAATTTGTAGGAGGTAAACATATTTGAGTCTCAATTACGATTATACACATCACAATAAATCATTTACTGTGTTTGGTAGATACCTGAGGGATTTCTTCAGAGTTTATATTTGGTAATAGGTCCATCATGACACAAATAGCACCTGGATGGACAATCACAGGGTCTGCAGCAAACCTTTATAAAGATAAACACAAACTTGTAAATCCATATCATTGGATATTTCATTATAATAAATACAAGACGATGGGTTTCACTGGGACAGCAGACCGGAGAATGAGATGTGGAGGACATCAGAAAATCAGGAGTGCCTACCTCCATCTCTTATCTGTGCTCCCGCTAAGTGGGACTCATACAAAACCCACCCTTCCAAATATATCCTACTTATTCGTAACTCCACAAGTATAAGCTGAACAAGAATAAGTTATGTTCTTTGTAGAACTATAAATCGAGCAGTTTTGGTTGCCAATTCAATCTTGAATAACAGACTACGGAATAAGGCACAACCATCTAGCCCATCACACTTGCACCTTTCAATACAACATGTAGAATCTATACTGTCAGTGTTCTTGTCTTCCAAAGGGAATTCAGGGCATCAACCTACAATTACAGTCTACATTATTCAATCTTGGACAACTAAATTTCCAAGTTGGTGCTCTCAACTTCCCAACAGTACCATGGCCACAGTATTTGATACTCTGACAAAAAACTCTCGCAAAAAACCTCTGAAATCAGAGGAAACTATTCAGTCTTATTTAAACTGGTATCTAATAAAGACTTGAAAGACTTGCATTTATATAGCATCTTTCATGACCTCAGCATGTCCCAAAGCGCTTTACAGCCAATGAAGTACTTTTTGAGGTGCAGTCACTGTTGTAATGTAGGAAACGCGGCAACTAATTTGCACACAGCAAGGTCCCACAAACAGCAATGTGATAATGACCAGATAATCTGTTTTCGTGCTGTTGGTTGAAGGATTAATATCGGCTAGGACAATGGCAAAGCTGGAGGTAATTACTGGGTCAGAGGTCAAGGTTGGAGGGGCCTGATAGCTTGGGACTTTCGTGCACTCAGATAGCTCCTAAACTGTGCTGCCACTTTTGCATCAGTATGAAAGCAGCAGTATAACTGCCTCTCTTTTAACCATTGTGATTGTATGAGGTCTTCAAACCTGTTTGACCGACTGGTAAACCAGCCCATGTACAAACATCTTGAGATCCAGCGATCACAAATGAACATTCCTGCTTCTCTGAGTTCAAACTTTTTAACCTGAACTTCATTTGCAATAATTCAGATAATCATAGAATCATCGAAAATTGATGGCACAGAAGGAGGCCATTCGGCCCATCGTGTGTGCACCGGCCGAAAATGAGCCACTCAGCCTAATCCCACTTTCCAGCACTTGGTCCGTAGCCCTGTAGGTTACGGCACTTCAGGCGCACATCCAGGTACTTTTTAAAATGAGTTGAGGGTTTCTGCCTCTATCACCCTTTCAGACATGGAGCTCCAGACCCCCACCACCCTCTGGGTGAAAACTTTTTTCCTCAGCTCCACTCTAGTCCTTCTACCAATCACTTTAAATCTATGCCCCCTGGTTATTGACCTCTCTGCTAAGGGAAATAGGTCCTTCCTATCCACTTTATCTAGGCCCCTCATAATTTTGTACACCTCAATTAAATCACCCCTCAGCCTCCTCTGTTCCAAAGAAAACAACCCCAGCCTATCCAATCTTTCCTCTTAGCTAAAATTCTCCAGTCCTGGCAACATCCTCGTAAATCTCCCCTGTTCCCTCTCGAGTGCAATCACATCTTTCCTGTAATGTGGTGATCAGAACTGTACACTGTACTCAAGCTGTGGCCTAACTAGTGTTTTATGCAGTTCTAGCATAACCTCCCTGCTCTTATATTCTATGCCTCGGCTAATAAAGGAGAGTATCCCGTATGCCTTCTTAACCTTAATAATAGGAGATATTAGACTTCCAGATTCGTAATCTAACAAGTGATCTCCTTACATTAGTCTTATTCTGTCAGGACATCGCATGCAGGTTTGAGACATCAGTCTTTTGATTGGAGACAGCAAATTTTCACTGTAACAGTCAGAATCACCAGTTTGAGAGAATCCAATGTCTGGTTACTCAGGTTTTCCCAAATTCATCCAAACAGCTGATTTCAAATTGAATCGGAATTTCACTTTGCCACTCATTCCTAATAATAAATCCTCAGGGATGAGCCTTGGAAATTTCTCATAAGGATGTACTGGAGTCTTATTAAATTAAGAAATCGAGTCAGTTCTTTCTGTAGCCTTAGGAAAGACATGTCCCCCAGCAAGAGAGACTTATTCAGTGGCACTATTTCATTATATGAAGCTCAGAATTTATTACAAAAGAACAGGGGTGCGATTGAAAACTATTCGAACATCAATCTCAAATGAGATCACTCCAAATCGGGCTAATTAGAATTGCCTTTTGTCCAATAAGAATCATCAAACACCAATCAAAAGAATTTTCTCATACAGAATGGTTATCAATGTGCCATGCACTGGTTATGGCAATCTCCTTCACCAAACCATGCAAAAGCAAGGAACTTCCTGAGGGAGAATGAAGAAGTTACTTTAAGGATTTAAGCAGAATCTTCCACCAGATCCAACGTCACATGACGTGCAGTTGGTAATTCCATTAATTAGAATATCTGTACTTAAACTATGCAACGTTACTATAAGGAAAAACATTAGATGATTAATGTGCAATAAGGAGGATTTAGTGTAGACTTACATGTCAGTTATATATTCCTACTCAAGTGTACACTAAGGAATACTGCAGTTTTTATAACTGTTGTTTCAGTTACTGACTTGTCAGTGGCCTACCTGTCCTCAGGATCGGCAGCAAACAGTTGTTCTGAAGGATCTTCAGTGATATTGGATACATCATGGCGACTCCCAGCCATCTCTGGCACATCACTTTGGTTGCACGATTCACTGTGCTTTCGAGAAAGAGCTTCCCCAATATGCTGAGTAGAACAGGGAGAAGATAACGTGTCTTTGGCCATTCTGTCCAGGAAATCAAATATTTTAACACATTTCTTCAAAGATGGTAGAATGTCCTCTGTGGAATTGTGAGCTAATTTCAGAAACTCTTCATACTTTCTGCAGGCACTAATATCCAACGAATATTTTAATCTTCCTCCTTCGTTGCTGAAGCAACCAAAAAGCCTGAGGTCATCCGCTATTTTGTCAAACTGACCCTGAGTTCTGAAGAAGTAACTGTTGACAGGGTCGGAATGCAAGGCAACAGTAAGAGTACAGAGTGTTGACTGGATAAGGTTCCATATGTCATTCTGATCCACCGAGGCCCAATTACCTGAAGGTGTGTCACATAACGCTCCTTCCATGTCAGCCAACACAGATTGCAATGCATTGAATCCTCCGGCGGTCCTGAATGCAGTACGAGCTTTTGGAACTCCCAGAACATTTAACAGGGACTGCAATGCGAGAATAGATACACAGGTTATCGCACTAAACTGCACATTCCATTATACAGCAGCAGTTGTAATATATTACTCAGTCAGAGAACAGCTGTGATGTTAAACATAAACAAGTCCCTTTACTAAAACATCAGTATACTGCATTGGGAAACAATGCACTGAGACAAAAAAAACACAATCTAGTTCAGGAGTATCCAAGCATTTTGCTTTTGTGGACCGATTTGAGGCATACAATGGAGTCTCTTGTATCAGATATAAAGTTTAAATTGATCATAGAATCTTACAACACAGAAGGAGACCATTTGGCCCATCATGTCTGTGCTGGCTCTTGAAAGAGCTATCCAATTAGTCCCACTCCCCCCGTCTTTCCCCATAGCCCTGCAAATTTTTCCTTTTCAAGTATTTACTCAAATCCCTTTTGAAAGTTGCTACTGAATCTGCTTCCACCATTCTTTCAGATAGTGCATTCCAGATTATCATGCTGCTCGCTGCATAAAAAAATTCTCCTCGTCTCCCCTCTTACCTTAAATCTGTGTCCTTCGGTTACTGATCCTTCCGCCAGAGAAAACAGTTTCTCCTCATTTACTCTATCAAAACCCCTGATAATTTTGAGCACGTCTACTAAACCTCCCCTTAACCTTCACTGCTCTAAGGAGAACAATCCCAGCTTCTCCAGTCTCTCCAATTAATGTTCTGATCAATCTGCATATATCTCAAGCTGTGGATA
This sequence comes from Heptranchias perlo, assembly GCF_035084215.1. Classification (NCBI taxonomy): domain Eukaryota; kingdom Metazoa; phylum Chordata; class Chondrichthyes; order Hexanchiformes; family Hexanchidae; genus Heptranchias; species Heptranchias perlo. The sequence continues at coordinate 15,400,601 of NC_090360.1, forward strand.
CTAATAGATCTTTGTGTTCTGTTTCAGGATTTATCCATCAATGAGGCAACATGGCTAGGAACAGTCCTTCTCAAACTTCCAAATACACGATATTTAAAAAAGACAAACTAGGGAGTAATCAATACAAGTGCAAATAGAACTGAGTTGATTGGGTTTTGTGGGCAGCAATGTCAGGATTTATGGACCAGATGCGGCATTAAAAAGAAAGATTTGCATTTATATAGCACCTTTCACGGCCTCAGGACATCCCAAAGCGCTTTAAAGCCAATGAAGTACTTTTCATGCCTAGTCACTGTAGAAAACGTGACAGCCAATTTGCGCACAGCAAGCTCCCACAAAGAGCAATGTGATAATGACCAGATAATCTATTTTAGTGATGTTGGTTGAGGGATGAATAATTGACCAGGACACCAGGGAGAACTCCCTTGTTCTTCTTTGAAATCGTGCCATGGGATCTTTTACATCCACATGAGTAAGCAGACCGGGGCCTCAGTTTAACCCAGATTGTAGGAGCTTCTACAAGTATGTAAAAAGGAAGACAGTAGCAAAAGTAAACGTTGGTCCCTTAGAGGCTGAGACTGGAGAAATTATAATGGGAAATAAGGAAATGGCAGATGCGTTAAACAAATATTTAGTATCTGTCCTCACAGTAGAAGGCACAAAAAACATACCAGAAATAGTGGGGAACCAAGGGGCTAATGAGAGTGAGGAACTTAAGGTAATTAATATCAGTAGAGAAAAAGTACTGGAGAAACTTATGGGACTAAAAGCTGACCAATCCCCTGGACCTGATGGCTTCAAGGGTTTTAAATGAGGTGGCTGCAGAGATAGTGGATGCATTGGTTATGATCTTCCAAATTTCCCTAGATTCTAGAACTGTCCCAATGGATTGGTAGGTAGCAAATGTGACCCTGCTATTCAAGAAAGAAGGGAGAGAGAAAACAGGGAACTACAGGCCAGTTAGCCTGACATCAGTCGTCAGGAAAATACTGGAATCCATTATTAAGGAAGTGGTAACATGACCTACTTGCCTTAGAGATGGTGCAACAAAGGCTCACTAGATTAATTCCTGGGATGAGATGGTTGTCCTATGAAGAGAAGTTGAATAGAATGGGCCTATACTCTCTGGAATTTAGAAGAATGAGAAGTGATCTCATTGAAACATATAAGATTATGAGGGGGCTTGACAGGGTAGATGCTGTGAGACTGTTTCCTAAGCTGGAGAGTCCAGAACTAGGGGGCACAGTCACAGGATAAGGGGTCAGCCATTTAAGGCTGAGATAAGGAGAAATTTCTTCACTCAGAGGATTGTGAATCTTTGGAATTCTCTACCCCAGAGAGCTGTGGAAGCTGAGTCATTGAATTTATTCAAGGCTGAGATAGATAGATTTTTGGATTCTAGGGGGAATCAAGGGATATGGGGATCGGGCAGGAAAGTGGAGTTGATGTCAAAGATCAGCCATGATCTGATTGAAATGGCGGAGCAGGCTTGAGGGGCCGTGTGGCCTACTCCTGCTCCTATTTCTTATGTTCTTATGTCTTATCCGAAAGATGGCACCTCTGACAGTGCAGCACTCCCTCAGTACTGCACGGGAGTGTCAACCTAGATTTTGTGCTCAAGTCTTTGGAGTGGGACTTGAACCCACAATCTTCTGACGTGAGAGTGCTACCACTGAGCCACAGCTTAGGCTGTAGTGTGTGCATCCCCGATCTAGATGAACGTTCAAATTTTAAAATGACCAGCAAGCATAGTAAATGATTCAGGATTAGAAAGAAAACCACATTAAATGACCTGTTTGCTTGCCAATGAAGCATCTCTCACAGCATGTCCCTTGCACATTTAGGATTTGGTTTGGTATGGTAGAAAACTGAACTTAGTCTTTCACTTTAGTCTTTTAACTTAGATTTCGGGAGCCTTTTCACGCTGTTAAATCTGGTTTCTGCAGACTGGCAGCAAACTTCTAGTCACAGTTTATCTGGTTCTACATGTTGCTAGTTAACAAAAAACGGATTTAACAGCGCAAACACCAGTCAGCTCATGGACACTGGATACTGCATTCCAAATGAATAGAAGACCTCAATGAGGAGAAGCTGTGAGAAACTATTGTTATAAACAATGCAAGAAATAAATTATTGTAATTCAAATGCTTACAAGAACCACAGGTTATAAAGAGAGCATAAATTTAATAAAACCTAATAGAAGTAAAGCAAATGGTTTTGACACCTTTCAGCAAAGGCCATAGATAACCTTATTGGTACAACCTTTAATACAGATACACTTTAATCCGCGGTGACTTAATATTCCTCTGGCCTCAATCTGTAAAACACAAACTGAGTTACGCATAAGCAAATTTACCTCCCATTCTGTAATTTGATACAGCACGCAATTTTCAATGTGTCAACCTCAAAATGTAGAGGTATAATGACATTTATTTTGGGTTACCAGCTAAATATATATTAGCAAATCAATCTGAATTTGTGTGTAACACAATAAGGATCCTGAGGGGCACAGATAATAAATTCAGTCGCTTATTATATTGTGACTGTTTCACAATTTGTCAAAATTAGATGCACTCACTAGATTTAGGTTAATAAATCAGTTTAATCATATAAATACATATTTTATATGTATAAAATTATAATTTGCTGTTTATTTACTCATGCTGAATATACAAACTTTTTTGTAGGCTACAAGGAGTATCAATTTATGACAGGATTTTCACTGCAATATTCTTTCAAATATCCTTGCATATAAGCAAAGTAAGTAAGAAAGAAAGATTTGCATTTAAGTAGCATCTTTCACAACCTCAGCGTTTTACAGCCAGTGAAGTACTTTTGAAGTGTAGTCACTGTTGTGATTCTTAAAAGTCCAATTTGCTATTTTGAGTGGATGCATGAAGTTGGAGAACAGGCAGTTGTGGTAACCTCTAGATGAGCAATTAGCATGAGTGCACTGGTGGGTGCAGCAAGAATCCATTGCAATGACACTGCACGCACCAGTAGCACCATTACATTGGCTCGTTTGGAAAACCAAGTTTTCCTCTCCCTGAAAAATTGAGAGGATACCAGGGTTCAAACAACCCTCATCATGCATCTTATCTTTTCATATTTATCACTTTTCAAATTCCTCCATGGCATCGTCCCTCCCTATCTCTGTATCCTAATCCATTTACAACTCGCTGCATTCCTCCAATTCTGGCTTCTTGCGCATCTCTGATGTTCATCGCTGGCGGCCGTACCTTCAGCTGCCTAGGCCCGAATCTCTGGAATTCCCTCCCTAAACCTATTTGCCTCTCTATCCCTCTCTCCTCCTTTAAGACGTTTCTTAAGACCTACCTCTTTAAACAAGCTTTTGGTCACCTGTCCGAATATCTCGTTATGTGGCTCGGCATCAAATTTTGTTTGATAATCGCTCCTGTAAAGCACCTTAGGACCTTTCACTACATTAAAGGCGCTATATAAATGCAAGTTATTGTTGTAAACATAAAAAAAAGTTGTGTTGGTCGCTGACAACTCAAATTCCATTTGTTGAACATCAATGGCCCATTAAGCAAGAGCAGGAAGTGTGGTGAGGAGCCAGTCACTCAGCCCTCCAGTCACTTCAAGGATTTTCTGATTTTCAGGCGGGGTAAATGGCAGATGTTGAATGCACTCTCGTATTCAAATATTGGAGAATATGTCGACAAATGTATGGCCTGTCATTAACACCTTAGCAACGGCAGTCGTCAGAGACACTGTTGCATTCTTGGTGCACGGTGTTGCTAAGAAGGCGGGGGGGGAGGGGCTTTAGACATTTAAGAGCCACCCTACAGAGCGATTGATTGCACGGGGAAATGTGGGACATTCAAAAAAATACATTTTAAGATAACATTTTTACTTCAGTCAACACTGCCAGTCACACAAGGGCCACAGCAATTTCCCTATTCCCCACCTAAGGTGGGCAACTCATAGTTACATCGAGTTACATGCAGTCTACAGCACAGAAACAGGCCATTCGGTCCAATTTGTCTCTACTCCACACGAGCCTCCTCCCACCCCTCTTCATCTAACCCTATCTGCATATCCTTCTATTCCTTTCTCCCTCATGTGCTTATCAAGCTTCCCCTTAAATGCATCTATACTATTCGCCTCAATTACTCCCTGTGGTAGCACATTCCACATTCTTACTACTCTTTGGGGAAAGAAGGTTCTCCCGAATTCCCTATTTGATTTATTAGTGATTATCTTATTTTTATGACCTCTATTTTTGGACACCTGCACAAGTGGAAACATTTTCTCAAAGACCTCTATCAGGTCACCCCTCAGTCTTCTATTTTCGAGACAGAAGAGCCCCAGCCTGTTCAGCCTTTCCTGATAAGAATATCCTCTCAGTTCTGGTATCATTCTTGTGAATCTTTTTTGCACCTTTTTCCAATGCCTCTATATCCTTTTTATAATATGGAGACCAGAACCGTGCATGATACTCCAAGTGTGGTCTAAACAAGGTTCCATACAAGTCTAACATAACTTCCCTGCTTTTCAATTCTATCCCTCTAGAAATGAACCCTAGTGTTTGGTTTGCTTTGTTTATGGCCTTATTAACCTGCATCGCTACTTTTAGTGATTTGTGTATCTGTACCCCTAGATCCCTTTGCTCCTCTATCCCATTTAGACTCTTATTATCCAAGCAGTATGTGTCCTCCTTATTCTTCCTACCAAAATCCATCACCTCACACTTATCTATTTTGAAATTCATTTGCCAATTACACGCCCATTCTGCAAGTTTGTTAATGTCTTCCTGTATTTTGTCGCATTCTTCCTTTGTATTAACTACACCCCCCAATTTAGTGTCGCCCGCAAATTTTGAAATTGTACTTCCGATTCCCAAGTCCAAATCATTAATGTAAATTGTGAACAACAGTGGTCCCAGCACCGATCCCTGTGGAACACCACTTCCCACCTTTTCCTAACCTGAGTAGCTACCCTTAATGCCTACTCTCTGTTTTCTGGTGGTATTGGAAATTCTGCCAGGGGCCTGCTACATATATATGACTGAACCTGAGCCCAGAAGATCCAACAGTATCAGAGCATAGGGCAAGATGTGGGTGCAATAGGTCACAGCACCATCGACCTGGCAGAGTTCCTATTGGATTGAAAAATCTAACCTTAGTGTTAATATTAATCTAGTAAAGAGTTCTGATAGATCGGAATTTAACAAATGGAGAGGATCTATCAATTATTTCCAACAATCTGAGGCCACAGACCAACAAAAGGATACCGGTACAAAAGATCCTTTGGCGTCATTAAGGGAAGTTATACAAATAACCATAGCCCGACAACTCTGCTCACTGATAATAGTGTTTGTGTGTTTCTAACACCTGGTGTGGACACACCAGATAGCGCAGCAATGGACAAAACCCAAAGAAACCCATGATACATGTTTCATCTTCCTTCAACTGGAATATCTGTACCAACTACATTTACATTACAAAATTAATCATTCTAAGCCTCACTACATAAAAGATTGACACTGAACTACGGCTTACAATGTGAAGTTCAATAGGGCTGAAGTTTACTTAATATTTTCATTTATTACCACTTTACCTGGAAAATTTGCTATTGTGTTGTGAATCTCCCTGAGGCAGAGAGAAAAATTAAGCATTTTCTAGTTCTGCCCGTTATCACGCCAATGAACAAGACAACTTAGAATAATCGTAAAATACCTGCAGAAGGTCGAGTTTCAGCATTAATTCTCCCTGAGTGGCTGAGCACAACACTCCAATCACTACGCTCACGTACTCCTCTGCATTCACAATGAACAGCTGTTCCAAGATGCTCAGCGCATGGCTTCGATAGAACTCGTCGTCGAGAAAAATTTTGATGTAGGGAATCATCCCGTATTCTCGAAGAATCACTAAACAGAAAAGGGGAAAGGTCAGTCAGACTTATACTGCGGCTTTTACAGCGGGAAATGTAGGGGCAAGACAGCCAATGATAGAGTTGTACTGGCAGAGGTTGATTACCTGCATATAGGTAGGAGATACTAACTGGGGGAGAGGGACCAACAGAGAGGAAGGAAGGATAATAAGTTTTTTTTTTAAGAAAAGATCTAAATCGTTATCTCCTGCGGGTGTGTGTATTCCAACCTATTATCTCCATGGACCTTATGTCCCTGAAAGAACTAAATTTGTATTGTTAGTGCTCCTGGTGTTAGTGTTCCAAATTCTGGGTTGACATCCAGTGAGATACATGAGAGAAAACCCTCCCGCCATGTAGGACTAACAACCCTATCAGTTGGTATAAAGATTGTTATGGACATGGAAGGTGTATTCATGTCCTGACCTGTTAACCAGCCTGTGAACCCTTCCACTACCTCACACTGTGCTCCAGGGGAACAGTGAGAAGATACGACAATAATAACAACCTTAAGTATTCAGATTTACACATTTTAGATTCTAATGGATAGTATTTAAAACGGATTAACAGTCGGAACAAATCGAAAACATTGCAGCTTAGAAATCACAGTGTTAGCATAGAAATGCCTACTGTGTTTTTAAGACATTCCGCTATCTGCTATTTTAATGGAGACCTTAACCCGTTTAAAATGAACAGATGACATCTACATTAATATAGTGGTTAGAGGAACATTCTATCAAAGTGTTAAGCCAACATCGCAGAGAGTAACTTCCAGGCTTATTTAAAAAAATTGAGGGAAACTCTGGCTTTTAAAATCAGTAAAAGAGGGTATTATACTGAAGGTACAATTCCATTAAGGACCATTGACGTGAACAGTGTCACCAACTCGTGGAACTTACCAATGTTTTTCACAGAGCCTTGAAGCATGACTGCCACAACTTTTAACATCAGACACGAGGCCTCTCTCCGGTGCTGCTGTTCACTGGAAGATGTGCTGTTCCCTGCAGGTTTGTTAGGAAATGCAAATGTTAAATAAATTACAAATGTCAAACACGAATCTTTGGATAAAGACAGAAAATTAACAAAACTAATGTGATGCACATTAATCCCAGTAAATGCACCGATTCCTCTAATAAGAATTTTAAGGGCAAATTCGCCAAGTCTGAAATCCTGTAATGGAGCCTTGTTGGATGGGAGTGCAGGACAGAGATAGGGCTCTAATGCTAGAGACCTGATTTTCCAACCCTGTTCAGTGAGGCTCCGTTCCAGGAGTGCAGCCTCACCAAGTTAGCCCTGTAATGTTTGGACCAGCAAAATACTTGGGACCACAGCAGATCAAAATAACCAAATCCTTTTAACAAAGCCTATTTAATAATTCAAAGCAAATAAAGATGAGAAATTAATGTCAGCATTGATGATAACTGAACTCACTCATGCCAGGCTATACTCTTTTTAAATTAATGAGATGGAAAATCAGACCTTATGAATGTGCACATCTTGCTGCTCAAGCAACCCAATATTCCAAGTAACCCAATGCACCCAGGTAAATCGAGCCCTGCATTTTCTAATTGCCATGTCTGGACACAGAGGGAGGTCCTAAAGTCATAGAGATAGTTGATAAAGATCATGGTTGTTACCTGCTTTCCTCAGGAATTTTGCATATCTTTGAAGCTGGGTGAGGAGCATCTCCAGGAGCCTGGTTTCCCTGAACACAACAGTGAGCAATGGGTCATGTTTGGCAATGTCCAGCACACACTCAAGCGCCAGCAAGGCACAGGCTGGAGAAAGGTTCTCCCTGATTATGGCCTGCACTCTCGAAAAGACTTCATGAGGAACGTAAGACAGGTCGATGACCACAAACCGCAGCATCTGAAAATACTGAATCTGCACAGGCCGTGACTTGAGGTAAATCACCTCAGCAAATTGAAAGAGTGCTTGTTGTGTCCATTCCAGCAGAAAGAAATTGGCTTTGTTCCAGCTCCAGATCTTTTTGATGCTGCTCAGTATAATCGCTGAGACACAGGAACAATCAGCATTTAAAAATACAGATTGCAAGACTTTGAAAGCCTGGAGGTTTTTCACAGTTGTACCTTGAAATTGAAACAAAAGAAGGTGTTAGTTGTTTGCAGTAAAGTGAGATACACAAAACAAAAAAACGTTTAAATCATTAATGTGCTACAGAAACGTAAGAAAATCAAGGACCAAGAAAAAGTGGAATTTATTCAATCAAAGCAGGATTATCCCAGACTCCCTTTCAATGTATTCTATTCTCACCATAGGGAGAGACTCGTATAATTCCTGCTGAACACTTCGCTAAAATGTGTGTGTTTACAGAAGTTAGTGTTGAGTACTTCAGTCTAGCATCCAAATGCTCTCTGAATCCTTGATTAGCAGCTCATTCCAAACACTAATCACCCTTTGAGTGAAGACGCTCTTCCCAATACTTAAACTTACTTTTCACTAATTCAAACGCATTGTATCAGTTGTAAACAATTTTACAACACCAAGTTATAGTCCAGCAATTTTATTTTAAATTCACAAGCTTTCGGAGACTTCCTCCTTCCTCAGGTAAATGACACTCGCTCACCTGATGAAGGAGAAAGCCTCCGAAAGCTTGTGATTTTTAAATAAAACAGTTGGACTATAACCTGGTGTTGTAAGATTCCTTACAATTCACAGATGCTGCTGCATAATTCCTATATGCCCTTAGGCCGTGTGCTTAGTGGGCTTTACTTGTGTCCACCCTTATACTGAGAATACAACAACTTGCATTTATATAGTGACTTTAACATGGAGAAACATCCCACGGTTCTTCACAGAAAGGTAATCAGGCAAAAATCTACACTGAGCCAAAGAAGGAGATATTAGGAGGGCTAATGAAAGCGAGGTCAAAGAAGTGTGTTTTAAGGAGGGGTCTTAAGGAAGAAGGTGGAGAGGTTTGCGCAGGAGTTCCAGAGCTTAAGGCCTAGACGCCTGAAGGCACGGCCGCCATTGGTGGGGCGAAGGAAGTGGGGGATGTACAAGAGGCAAGAGTTGGAGGAATGCAGAGTCCTTGAAGGGTTGCAGGGTTGGAGAAGGTTACGGAGAATGTTTTCACAATGAAAGGGAGTCAGAGGTAGTCCTGCCTCCACAGAATTCGCTGATCTGCAAGACCAAAAGCAAGAGGGAACTGACGTATTTAAAAGGGAGGCAGACCAGCAGCTGAGATGGGGACTTAGAGGCTCATTTGATGGGAGAGGGACCAAGAGAGGTGACAGGAGAGGGAGGTGGATCACAATTTGTCCAGAAGCCAGTAAAAATAAAAATGGTCTATGCAATGAAAGGGTCACACGGCTTTCCTTCATGTTACTGAGCTACAGCAAATATAATTGCTCAAAATTTCCAATGCAAACATGAAAGAAAGCCAAAAGCAATCTCTACAGGCAGCTTCCTGAGATACTGCTCCCAATGCTCCTCATGAACAGGTGCAGAAAATAATCAATCAGGCTAATGGAATGCTGGCCTTTATATCTGGAGGACTAGAGTACAAGGGGGCAGAAGTTATGCTGCAGCTATACAAAACCCTGGTTAGATTGCACCTGGAGTACTGTGAGCAGTTCTGGGCACCGCACCTTCGGAAGGACATATTGGCTTTGGAGGGAGTGCTAGAATGATACCCGGACTTCAAGGGTTAAGTTACGAGGAGAGATTACACAAGTGGGGTTGTATTCTCTACAGTTTAGAAGGATAAGGGGTGATCTGATCGAAGTTTATAAGATATTAAGGGGAACAGATAGGGTGGATAGAGAGAAACTATTTTCGCTGGTTGGGGATTCTAGGAGTAGGGAGCACAGTCTAAAAATTAGAGCCAGACCTTTCAGGAGTGAGATTAGAAAACATTTCTACACACAAAGGGTGGTAGAAGTTTGGAACTCTCTTCCGCAAACAGCAATTGACACTAGCTCAATTGCTAAATTTAAATGTGAGATAGATAGCTTTTTGGCAACCAAAGGTATTAAGAGATATGGGCCAAAGGCAAGTATATAAAGCTAGATCACAGATCAGCCATGATCTTATCAAATGGCGGAGCAGGCACGAGGGGCTGAATGGCCTACTCCTGTTCCTATGTTCCTAAATGTTTTTGATTTTGGCTGTCCCTATAGTTTAGTGATAGTGTTTATCTCTGAGCCATGCAGACCAGGAAGACCCCAGGTTCGATACCTGGCCTGTCCTGAGTTAGCAGGTCTCAGTTAGGACAACAGTACCAGTACTGTGATTGACTGCAGCATCCCTACATTAAGGAAGGGTAAATAGGCCAGGGTGCCTGCCTCTGATCATTTCCCAGTGACCCCTACTGAAATTGCACCCATGTAGGATCGGCCATGAAAGGGGAAGGGAGAAATTTTGAGGGGGAAAATCAGAGAAGAAAAAAAATGTGTGAAAATGGACCAAGAGATGCAGCTGTGATACAAGCAAACAAAATAACAAGGAAAGCAACCTCCAGAAATCCTACAGGGAGACAGGTGCAGGGCTGGACAGAGATAGATACAAGAAGATGCAGGAATATGTTAAAAGGATAGTGATATGGGCAAACAGAGACCTGGAGAAAAACATAGCTGTAGAAGCGAACATAACAATGAGAAGTTTTTTCAAAACTTACAATTAGAGGGCAGTCAGGGAAGAGGTGAGGGCCCTAAATCATGCTTAGGTAGAAAAACTGAGGATGAGTATAAGATAGTTGATTTATTTAATGATTACTACCACCACATATTCACTGGTGTAGAAATGAGAAATACTGCCTCTCTAAATATCAATAATCAAAGTAGAATCAATGACCTTTAAAATAATTTAGATGGACGGCCTACACTGAATAAAAGGGTTTAAAACAAATAATTCTGCAAAAATGGATGGTTTTCACAAGTACTGAAAGGTACAAGGCACTGAGGTTATCATGAGAGGGTCATTGAACACTGGGAAGGTCACGGTAGATTCAAAATGGTGCCATTTCCAAATGGGGCAATAAAACAGTCCCAAGAACACCACAGAAAATGAATGGGTGGAAGATCACATGAGCTTTGAATCAGGTACACTGACATCAAGGCCCAAATTTCCGATATGCACTTTCATCTATTTTTATAACTGTTCTTGGGATGTGCAAGGCAGCAGTATTTGCCCATCCTTAGGTGACCTGATGGCATTAATAGTGTGGGATTGGAGTCATGTGAGTTGGCTGGCACGTTCCCGTCCCTGAAGGACATTAGTCAACCAGTTGGGTCTTTACAACAACCTATTTTTCAACGCCAGCCCACAAATTACCAGATTTACTGAACTTAATTTCACAACTGACACCCTCTGGGCTGCTAGCCCAGTACCACAACCAACAGGCTAACCGTACCCATCTCATGAAGCTCTTCATGCCTGGAAGACCAAGTCATAAAGTTCACCCCATGTATTTTACTTGCAAGTCCACATGACACGTCTGAGTAAAAAGCAGAAGTGTGACCCAGGTGCAAAAGATTAGGTGATTTCCAAAGCTGTCCCACAAGTGCTGTTTTGGTGACGGTTTGTTACTAGTATTGCAAATAGCACATCATTTGAAAACATTTTGCCCCAACAAAAATATGTGATATTTAGCAGTTAAGATTGCCATCTGTTTGGGTTTTGAACCAGATAACTGGACTTTTCAATGGGCTGCCCAAAAATGACAAAGTCTGTTTCTTTTTAACATGATTTTTCCAATTTTGTAGGGATGAAATTGCTCTTTTAATGAAAAATGGGATGGCCCTTACCCTCCAATACATAATCACAATCTCAGAAGTCATGTTTCAAAACCATGGGGTCAATTTTAACTTGGTGGAGGGGGTGGGAATCGGGGGCGGAAATCGGGCGCGCGGGGGTCAAACTTAGTGGCAACGCGCCTGACCGGGAGATTTTAACTCCAGGGCTTCATTTGAATACTCCAAAACTGACTCCTGCCCAAAGCCAGTGGGAATGATCTCATCTCCAGTGGGCGGGAGTGGAAAGTCGTGTTGGGATCAGGCTGCCAGCGAGGTAAGTGTGGGGGGGCGGTGGGGGGGGGGAGTGGGAAATCAGGAATGCTCACGGTCAGGTCAAGTCAGGTCAGGTCAGGAGAGGAAGCCCGGGGCAAGGGAGGATCAAGGGACCCTTGTGGGACCAGGATGAGCAGGAGTGCCCCTCCTGGCCTACAAGGATACCATATAAAACTTATATTTCCAAACTTACCTTGGTCTCTTCTGACCACTCCGCAGACTCCCGCCATGGTTGAGGGGTCAGGGTTTTCAAGGCTCCCAAATGCGGAAATTAAAATGACGTCGCGGTGCCGATGATGTCATCAGGCCGCGACTTTATGGCTCAAATTAGGCCCCGGCCTGCCTGCAGCAGGAGCCTCGGCCGACTTGAAAGTCGGTGAAGATGTCGCAGGATGGGAACAGTGCGGCCTTGGATCAATAAGTGGACTCAGTCGATCTTAACCCCTTCCATGCCCTGTTCCCACCGGGCAGAGAGGTTAAAATCGAACCCTTTGTGTTCTTTCAATTTTATTGGCGGGTGCTAATCATAGAGACAAATATGGATTCTCCTGTTTTTTGTTGAAGGAGGAAACTCACCCCCTTTTATGGCGGGGGGGGGAATTAATTATTACATTAATTATTTCCAATTCATTTCCATCAGGAAAACAAATGGCAGAATGGAAGCAGTGGTCTGATTCCCTGCCCCATTCAGTTTGGACTTGCAAAAAGCACTCCTATCATCAGTTATCCACCAGATTATCTGTTCAGTGGGCGGCTCTGAGTGACTATTTCTTTCTGCTTACAGAATGGAGTCCTTTATCAGCAAGCTGGAGTCTCTACAGATTGTCAACACTATGGAGAGAGCTCACGTGAACTTCTAGATACATCCAAATAGATACAGTGCATACAGTCATGGTGTCAAAAGTCATGGTCACATTTGCTTATCCTGAAAGTTTCAAAATGAATTGCAACACTTGCTATAGTTTGTGTACACAGCAACATAATATACCTGATTTCGGTGGTTGTTGAAACTTAAAATTTGGGAATTGAGAACCTGTAATAGAGGGTGTGACCTTCAATTCTTTCTGACCGAATATTGTGAGGGAACTCAAAAAATCAACTAGTTCTTCCAAGAATTTTTCTTCTTCTTTCTCCAGTTCTTTATCACACCTAATGAGAGAGAAAAGTTCAATTAAGGGTTGACTGCATTATTATCTAGAAGTAAAATGCAAATATTAACTGAGTAAGCAGTGTCAAAAATCTTGGACAAGGGGGATTGGGTGGTGTGGGTCAGTGCATTGTTCTTTTACCTGAGGGACTTCAGTCTAAATCCAGGCCAGAATGATGGGATGAAAGTCTTAAGTGTATACTAGCAGTTAAAGTCACATGTGACATGATTTGGCCAGTCTCAGCCCTGTTCCTAGCAGCCATGCACGCACAGCGGAAAACTGCCAAATTCGCACCAGCTTTCAAATTCACTCAGAAAGCCACAGAGTTCTTTGTTGTAGCAAACAGAGAATCGTCACTCTGGAACAGGAGGTGTGCTGTACTGAGGCCGGGCAGCGAGTTACACCAACCTTCTTTCTCCTGTGACTAGAATTTCAATCCAGCTCATCGGGTGGAAAAGAAGTCTACACTTTCCAGTGGCATTTAAGGATGTTCTATTAAATGAGTCTAGGACTTTTATTCCTCCACAGTTCACTGATAAAGGTCATAAGGACACAAGGTGCAGTGCAATGAAACACCCAATTGGTTCAATATGGTGAAATGGGCAGTCAAATGGTAGATGAAAATTAATGCAGAGAAGTGTGAAGTGATGTATTTTGAAAGCAAAAATGAGGAAGAAGCAAATTAAATTATCTCTGAGTACAATTTTAAAGAGGGTGCAGGAACAGAGAAGTTCACATGGGGTTCACAAACACAAATCTTTGAAGGTGACAGGACAAGTTGATAAGGCTGTTAAAAAAGCATACAGGATCCTGGGATTTACAAATAGAAGCATAGAGTACAAAAGCAAGGAAGTAATGGTAAGCCTTTATAAATCACTGACTAGGCCTCATCTAGAGTACTGTGTCCAATTCTGGGCACCATACTTTAGAAAGGATGTCAAGGTCTTAGAGGGGGTGCAGAGGAGATTTACTAGAATGGTACCAGGGATGCAGGATTTCAATTACATGGAGAGACTAGAGAAGCTGGGACTGTTCTCCTTAGAGCAGAAAAGGGTAAGGGGAGATTTAATAGAGGTGTTCAAAAATGATGAGGGGTTTTGATAGAGTAGATAGGGAGCAACTGTTTCCACTGGCAGGAGGATCAGTAACCAGAGAAGACAGATTTATAGTAATTGGCAAAAAATCCAAGGGGGAAATGAGGAGAATTTATTTTACACAGCGAGTTATTATGATCTGGAATGCACTGCCTGAAAGGGTGGTGGAAGCAGATTCAATAATAACTTTCAAAAGGGATTTGGATATATACTTGAAAAGGAGAAATTTGCAGGGATATGGGGAAAGAGCAGGGGGAGTGGGACTAAATGGATAGCTCTTTTCAAAGAGCCGGCACAGACATGATGGGCCGAATGGCCTCCACCTGTGCTGTAAAATTCTATAATTCCAATAGCAGCTGTCCTTTTGGGACTGGAAATGTCATAGAATCTTACATTACAGAAGGAGGCCATTCAGCCTATCATGTCTGTGCTCTTTGAAAGGCATTTGCTCTTCACCACTTCCAGGTTTCACCTGGGTTACCTACTGCCTCAAGCCTGTGCAGCAGTCATTCATTTGAGACTTTTATCAAAGCTTAACTGGAAGCCCAGGTGTACAATATGATAGGTCTTGTCAACAGATGTCATTCCCCCAAAAACTCAAGAAGTTTGGTCAAGCAGGAGCTCCCCCTTCTGTAAGGAATAGAGAGGCTTATATCTGTAAATTTGCTGATGACAGTAAGTTAGGTGGCACAGTAAGTAGTGTAGATGGGAGCAGAAAGTGGAAAAGGAACATTGATAGATTAAGTAAGTGGGCAAAACTGTGGCAGATGGAGTTCAATGTGAGGAAGTGGAACTCTCTCCCCCCAAAAAGATGTTGAGATTGGGGGTCAATTGAAAATTTCAAACGTGAAATTGGTAAGGTAAGAAGGGAAATGGAACCAAGGTGGGTAAATGGAGTAAAGATGCAGATCACCCATGTTCTAATTGAATGGCAGAACAGGCTTGAGGGGCTGAATGGCTTACTTCTGTTCCTATGTTCCTACATGTAATCTTCAAATCTGTTCCAAGCACCAATGCCATCATGTTGCAACTTACCAGTGTAAGACTAATGGGTCTATAGTTGGCTGGGTTTGCTTTTGTTCCTGACACTTATAACATTGTTTCAACTTTCACCTTCAGAGCCCACTTTACCTTTCTGTTATTATGTTACAGAGTTACTGTACAGCACCTGAGAAACTTGAGGGAAGATTTCCCATTTTGGCTCTGTTGGCACACACCAAGGAAATTATGACCCCACCGCCCCCTCTCGCCCCCAACCCACAATTTTCTGCTCTTTAGTTTAAATGAACAGAAAATCACAGGCTGCAGGCACTCCCGATTTGTGCTCCGAGCCCCAAAGCAGTAGATCTCCAGGTTGTATTTCACAACCAGACCCAAGGAAAAGACCTAGTAACTGTGAGCCAGTCACTAACAACATGACTGGACCATTTACAGTTGCTGTTACAGTCATCAAAAACTCAATGAAAGCAAAGCAAAAAAAAATACATCATTCTAAGCAGAGCTTCAATTTTTAAAGGTGCCTCACGGAAATCTCTTTAAAAGGAGTCTGTTGAGAATACTTCAGAGAACATTTAAATGGACTTGCCCGAGGAGCAGCTTGGTTAGCAGTTGGTAACCTTCATTACTTTCAAAATCAGCAAGTAACTCTGGAGAAACTTGATATGAATCCTTCACAAAGCAGAACACATTGACTGCTGCTTGAGTTGCATCATAAACTGATGACCTCTCTGCCATTGCATATAAACTCTGAATAATCATCTTTATACAGTCCCCATCTGCAAAAAATATAAATTCACCATTAGTGTTTCACACTACATACAACCCACAAAAGTAATACTTCAGCAAAAGATATAACGATGATTCACTCATTAATTAATCTCTGGAACAAATATATCCCTGAAGGTTTTCAGATTTTATCAACATATAAAATTTACTCATTGCTTGTACTTAAATGAATTTTAATGGGCTGGAACTTGCTGATAAAGAATGCTGTTATTAATATACAAATCAGCAGCAAGGAAGTGTAAATTAGAGTGGGTGAATTCAACGTCAAATCAGGTACAGAAAAAGAAATAAAGAGAGGGAAAGAAAGATTGGATTAAGAGAGAGAGAGAAAAGGAAAATTAAGAGAAGAAAAATTTGAATTTAATTTTAAAAAAATCTTCAACAACAATTAAAACCTGAAGGGATGAGACTCCACACTTGTAATAATTAATTTTCAGTGCCAGAGAGGTTGACTGGCAGTAATTAACTATTATCACGTCATTTAAAGGATGCTTAGACTTGAACTGACTTGACTTCTTCTGATGAGTTCAGTTTGTATCTGCCGCACAAATACAGGAACTTCACACCATTCAATGCGTTTCAATGGTGAGGCAGACAGCGAGATGTAATTTACACAAAGCTAATGATGGAGCAGTGCAACTCGGACAGCAGCTTTTGGATTTCCGCGTCAAACCGCGCACCTGCCCCTCGCCCGAAGTTGCTGAAGCATTTGTGCATAAATAACAGCGAGCATCATTAGCCTCACCGTTATTTTGACAGCAAATTCTGCATAGCTGCATCTTGGGCTGCAAGTTTGCTTGATGTAAGGCAGTAGGAGATTGGTGTTAGTTCGCTGTATGATGAGCTGACATCGAGGCTTTGGCCCATACAAATTCTAGCAGCTAATCAGGAGGAGCAATGGGGGCTCGAGTGTATCTTAACTTTTTGAACAAGTCAAGCAAACTTTAATAAGATGATTATCAGAAACTGGACCTGCCCAAAATGCTATTTTTAAAATATAAAACAGGGGCAATCAAACACTTCTAGAAAAAATTATAGTAGTAACAAACATACTGAAAAAAGGGAAGTGTGCACCCACCATGTAAGTATCTGATGGTATTTTTAGTTGGTGTTTTTGAAATGGCCCTCAGCACGTGACCTGTATAATTTCTCCAGGAAGAACTACACTGGTCCCATTGGGAGGCCACTGCTATAAGGAGACATTTGAGGTCATTGGTTTGAATCATTGCCTCTACAGCGGAAACTTGACTGCATAAGTTCAACATCATCTGAAAGAGAGAAAGGGCAGGCCCAATGTTTAGTTATGAACTATGGAATCATTAAGGTACGACGACCACAAATTTAATATGCACCTTAGCAACAACAACACATATTAAGGCCCACATTCTTTTGTCAGGAATGGCTATTCAAGGACTAGAAAGGGCAGCTCGCAATGAAACTAGGAAACGCCAGGAAGTAGTGGTTTGTATAATTACATCTGTATTTAATTGCAATTATTCAGTTTTATCCAGCTATTATTGAACACCTGTTATTATCGCTTCATTCTAAATTTACTATTCTGATTTTTTGAGGAGTTGGGTGTGAATTTTTGGGATTGACAAAAGAGCATTGGGAAAACTGTTCTCACATCTTACAATTAAATGCTAACATTATAAAGAATAAAAGGTAAAAGCAAGCAACAAGTTTTAGTCCATACCAATTAAAACAAAAGAGAATTCAAGATTTATTTCCACTTGCTATATATAAACATAAATTTGTAATAATGAGAATTATTTGTCGGAACATTTCGTGCTTTCTTGACACATTGAGGTGACACAAACCCCTTTGAGAAAAAAATAAGAGAATGTCTGCCTTTCTCCATAAGTAACAGCCCATTAGCAAAATTGCAATTAAGAAATCACGGAGTATATTTTCACCGTCACCCCGTGGGCAGTAATCATTTCCACTAAAGTCAATCTTCTCGAACGGGTAACTAATCCGCAAAGCCTGTTACATGTCCGGGAAGCAAATTGAAAATCTATCCCTTTAAGACTTTACCGTTTAACATGAAGAAGCAAACAGAAAAAAAGGGACTAAAATGAGAATTTTCATTCTTTCAGATAATAAAAAACTCTAAGAAGAAAAACAAGTGGTGGAAATATATGGGATTAGAGTAGACAGGGCTGATGGCCGGCGTGGACACGATGGGCCGAAGGGCCTCTATCCGTGCTGTATGACTCTATGACTCTATGACTCTAAATCAGAAATAGAAGTATGCGAAACACACAACAACTCGATCAGGAGCAGAAAGATAGGTATCAGGAGCAAAACTGGTTACATGCCAAACTTTTATTTCCTCCTTTCATATGTTGATAAGTCTACTGTGCAATTATATTTCAATGTAAAAAGCTGCAGGAACTGATGATTTGAAAAAAAAGCATACACAGATTTTTCTAAGCATTTATTGTCCCTTCGGAACAAGATTTATTCACTAAGAAAACTACATGAAATATTGCAGATGGATCTGCTTCAAGACCTTAAAAGGGACGCCAGTCCACAACTTACATGGGTTACAGTTTCTTGAAACACTGTAATCTCTTCTTGCGTCTGTGTTTCAACTATTCCAGCCTCTGTTTCGGATGGAAAAGCAAAGAAAAGGTGCACACATTTTAAAAGAATTAAGGGCAGTCCTGTGTTCACGATACATCTCAGGGTTTCCTGAAAATAGAAGAGGCAGAACATTTGGATTATTTACGTTACTGAGTAAAGATCGTTTCATTTAAGTTATTTTTCATCATTGGGCATCTACTGGATACAGACTATTCTGGCTGATTAAATATTAATTATGTATAAAGTTCTAAATTGAATCTCTTATGCAGTGGGACACAGTTTAGGACCTATCGAGGGCTCATTGGACACATTCATTTTCCAGAAAGTAAACAGCAGATAGCAACTGCAGAAACACACTTCACTAAAAATAAACAGCACTTTGAGATGTCCTCGGTCATCAGATAAAAGGATTTATTCTATGGTCAGATGCTCTTGCCCCTCACAGGGAGGGCAAGTCAGGAAATCGTGGATCTATAAGAACCTAAGTCTGACTCAGGTTAAAACTAAAATCGATTTTGATTTAGTAATAGCATTTATAAAACTCAGTTAATGATGACCTACGTTTGACTAACACAGTCTAATACTAATTCAGACTAGTTTTCTGTATCCAGTACAGTACTGAAATGAAGCATTAGCAAGCACAGAATCAAGGCTCAAACTCCAGTGCAGTACTGAGGGAGTGCTGCACTGTCGGAGGTGCCGTCTTTCAGATGAGCTGTTAAACCGAGGCCCCGTCTGCCCTCTCAGGTGGATGTAAAAGTTCTCATAGCACTATTTCAAAGAAAAGCAGAGGAGTTTTCACAGGTATCCTGGCCAATAGTTATCCCTCAACCAAAATGACTAAAAAACAGATTATCTGGTCATTATCACATTGCTGTTTGTGGGACCTTGCTGTGCACAAATTGCCTGCTGCCTTTCCACATTACAACAGTGACTACACTTCGAAAGTACTTCATTGGCTGTAAAGCGCTTTGGGAGGTTGTGAGGTTGTGAAAGGCACTATATAAATGCAAAACTCTACCCCAGAGTGCTCAGTCATTGAGTATATTCAAATTGAGTTTGATAGATTTTTGGACTATAAGGGAATCATGGGATATGGGGATAGGGCGGGAAAGTGGAGTTGAGGTCGAAGATCAGCCGTGATCTCACTGAATGGTGGAGCAGGCTCGAGGGGTCATGTGGCCTACTCCTGCTCCCAGTTCTTATGTAAGTCTTTCTTTCTTTTCTTTCATGGTGTAAGGTTCTAGCTCTTCACCATAAAGTGCCACTATTTCAAAATAAAAGCCGCACAATGCTCTGAGCACCGGGGCTGGTAGAGATCTGCTGCAATATGCCAATAAATATCACTAATTAGATTAATCGCAAAGTCAAAAAGATGAAGGTAACTGCCAGATGAGGAAAGCCTTTCGGCCCATCTAGCTCATATTCCAAAGTGACCGAAGAACTCCCTATCACCGAACCTAACTGCTTCTTAAAAGATTTCAAACTTTTAATCTCTGCTATCAGACCCAGTAAAGCATTAAAGAGTATTGTTCACTCTTTTTACCAGTATGTGCTAACACAAACCTGCAGCCACGGCTTAACTTGAAATAGTGTTCAGGCTTAAGCTTGTCTATTCCTCTTACTATCTTGTATACCTCTATAAGGCCCCCTCTCATTTCAACAGGTACGGTAGTGTATGTTACTGGACTTGTAATCCTGTACTAATAATCCAATGATCTTGAGTTCAAATCCCACCATGGCAGTTTGAGAATTTGAATTGAGTTAAAAATAAAAAGCTGATGTCAGTTTAAAATAAAAGTGGCCATGAAGCTATCAGATTGTCATAACCCAACTGGTTCACCAATGTCCTTTATAGGGAAGGAAACCTGCCATCCTTACCCGGTCTGGCCTATATCTACGCCAGTCCCACACCAATGTAGTTGACTCTTAACTGCCCTCTGAAGGTTACATCAAACCTGCAGCGGTTCAAGGAAAAGGTTCACTACCATTTTCTCAGGGCAACTAGGGATGGGCAATAAATGCCAGCCTTGCCAGTGATGCCCACAGCCTGAGAATGAACAATTTTTAAAAAGCTGGAGAGTCCATGTTGTTCTAACCATTCCTCCTCATAAATCATTCCTCTGATAATGCTCGTTTTGAAAGTAAGAATTACTAACACACTTCACCTACTCCAGATAAAAAACACACTGTATAGCGTTTGTAAAATCGTGATAAAAAGTTGTGTCGAATATAATGTGATTCATTAATACACTTTCTTCAAACATTACTTCTACAGTTGTAAGCTATAAATTGTAACAGGGGCCAGGTTCAAAATGAAAGCTCACATGCAATGACCAGGACATATTCCTCAATCGGTAGATTTATGTGGAGTTTTACCATCGTTAAACTGACAGCCCAAGGATGCAGATTTTATCAGTCATGTCGAACAAGTGAGTTATGAGCACCTTCCACTGGCTGGCAAAGGGTTTACACTGTCAGCATGTCTTACATTAAAAACCAGAACAGATGCAAAATTTTTGGCAGTTTCTTAAAGCCACTCGTATAAGATCTGAAGCCAGGAGTATCACAGTTACTTTGACAGTAAATAAGACCATATTATAGTGTTAAGTAGAAAATGCAGCCACCCAACTACGAGAATGGCATCAGTGCCCCTTCTGCTTCATATTTCCACATTCCACTACCACTTTTTCATGGTTCTGTATGTGACTTCATTTTATTAATTCTTAAACATGTGTTATGTGAAACGGTCCCAGCCCATAGGACTGAAAGCTTTGCCAGGTATGTGTTGCAGTGCTCCAAAGCATGAATTCGATTTACACAATTGAAATATGTTACTCATTAAATCAATTAATAAAATGTACAGGGTATGTTACCCTTCATCACTGAGTTCGCTGCCTTATCATGTGATGAAAATGTGTTTCACATTAAATGTCATCAAACATTGTTACAACATTGTACTTACACACTCACCTTCCCGAAGCTAAGTTACAAAATAATAGAAATCAAGAACATACATTTATATAGCACCACTCACTCAGGACATCCCAAAGAGCTTCAATTAATTACTTTTGAAGAGCAGTCATTGTTGCTTTGTAGGAAAACAGGGCATCGAATTTGCACACAGAAAGCTCCCATAAACAGCAATGAATTAAGTGACTAGTTAATCTGTATTTGAATGTGTCGATTGAGAGATAAATGTTGGCCAGGGCACTGGTCGAATTCCCTGGTCGTCTTTAAATAATGCTATGGGATCTTTTATGTCTGTCTGAACAGGCAGATGGGGCTTTGGTTTAATGTCTCTCATCATTGGGATAGCACTTCCAACAATGCAGCACTCCCTCAGTACGACACTGAAATGTGAGCCTAGATTATGTGCTCAAAGTCTGGAGTGGGGCTATAAACCCACAGCCTTCTGACTCTGAGGCGAGAGTGTTATCCTCTGGACCAAGCTGATATCTTAATAAAATACAAGTACGCAAAACAGAAAGCATCATTATAAATATGAACATCTCTGTTGCTTCAACTTTAAATATTTATTTTATATTTTTCTAATACAAAGAAAGACTTGCATTTTTATAGAGCCTTTCACAGCTTCAGGATGTCCCAAAGTGCTTTGCAGCCATTGAAGTACTTTTGAAGTGTAGTCACTGTTGTAATGTAGGAAACATGGCAGCCAATTTGTGCACAAACAACAATGTGTTATTGACCAGATCATCTGTTTTTAGTGATATTGGTTGAGGGATAAATTTTGGCCTAGGACACCAGGGAGAACTACCCTGCTCTTTTTCATAATAGTGCCATGGGATCTTTCACATCCAACTGAGAGGGCAGACGGGGCTTCAGTTTAACGTCTCATCCAAAAGATGGCACTGAAGTGTGAGCCTAGATTCTGTGCTCAAGTCTTTGTAGTGGGATTTGAATCCAAAGCTTTCTGACTCAGAGGCAAGAGTGCTACCACTAAGCCACAGCTGACACCTTGAAGCCTAATATTGTCAGTTCAAAGAATTAATTCCCTCACAACACAGCCAGTACTCTGTTGCTCTTCGCTAATCAATGTGGTCTCGCAATACCAAATAAATTGGGCCAACGCGTCAACCTGAGAGGCACTTTGTGATGGAATTACACTTCGGCACACCAGTCCACCATTAGGATTGGTTTTAACATGGCTTCCGTATGTGTTGTCTACTGATTGACACTTGAATAAGCACACAGAGCCACCAGTTCACTTTTCCACTTACTGAGTCAACTGTTGATAATAGATGAATTGTTTTTAGTAACTGCCACCCCTCACTGCTTCCCTCATTTCGTTTCGATTTGAGGAACTCCTCAACAACGAATCTTGCTTCATCTGGCATAAGAATATTAGAATGTTAGCTTTTTAAAAAAAAAAGTTTTAATCATGTTAAATAATATCATCTGAAAGAACATCTTCCAAATTTGGTGAACTTCACATAAACAGTAGACCCTCACTTTCTGACATTGGAATGCGAGACTTTATAAGGTTCTCTGTTAATGAGGGAACCACAAACAACTCACAAATGCTGATTAAGTCAATGTTGATATAACACCAGTTTTTAAACCAACTTACATTGTTTCAGATTTTAAGAAAGGTAAGCTGTCACCTGATCAGTTTTTCAGGAGCCCAGACAGGGGCTGATAGGATCAATGTGATTTTGACAGTTAACAGTTTTAACCTGCAATACAGTGGCCATTTTGTTTTATATTGCCTGTGATAAACAGCCAAGTAAAACTATCAATCATCAATTTGTGCTAATTTCAAGATGTCGGCAGGTTGGTGAAAAAGCTACTACCTGGCAATTCTGAGGCTTGGGTACCCCTGTTCTCTGTTTAGAAGCATCACTTTCAGGATAGGAGGGTAAATGTGCATTTGACTTTAAAGCATCATGTAACACGACGTGATTGTCTTCTTTGACATCGTCTCGTACAGGTTTATTCCTAGAATAGCCAGGAACAGCCTGTAATGAATACTCTACAATACTGTCTGCTGGGCAGGAGTGCAAACTGTGCACAGAAAGCAAATGTCATCATGGTTGCATTCAACCCTATGTCCCAGGACCATGGACTAGTCAGCTTCATTAGAATCATAGAAGTTTACAACATGGAAATAGGCCCTTCGGCCCAACATGTCCATGTCGCCCAGTTTATACCACTAAGCTAGTCCCAATTACCTGCACTTGGCCCATATTCCTCTATACCCATCTTACCCATGTAACTGTCCAAATGCTTTTTAAAAGACAAAATTGTACCCGCCTCTACTACTGCCTCTGGCAGCTCGTTCCAGACACTCACCACCCTTTGAGTGAAAAAATTGCCCCTCTGGACCCTTTTGTATCTTTCCCCTCTCACCTTAAATCTATGCCCCCTCGTTATAGACTCCCCTACCTTTGGGAAAAGATTTTGACTATCTACCTTATCTATGCCCCTCATTATTTTATAGACTTCTATAAGATCACCCCTAAACCTCCTACTCTCCAGGGAAAAAAGTCTCAGTCTATCCAACCTCTCCCTATAAGTCAAACCATCAAGTCCCAGTAGCATCCGAGTAAATCTTTTCTGCACTCTTTCTAGTTTAATAATATCCTTTCTATAATAGGGTGACCAGAACTGTACACAGTATTCCAAGTGTGGCCTTACTAATGTCTTGTACAACTTCAACAAGACATCCCAACTCCTGTATTCAATGTTCTGACCAATTAAACCAAGCATGCTGAATGCCTTCTTCACCACCTAGCCACCTGTGACTCCACTTTCAAGGAGCTATGAACCTGTACTCCTAGATCTCTTTGTTCTATAACTCTCCCCAATGCCCTACCATTAACAGAGTAGGTCCTGGCCCGATTCGATCTACCAAAATGCATCACCTCACATTTATCTAAATTAAACTCCATCTGCCATTCATCGGCCCACTGGCCCAATTTATCAAGATCCCGTTGCAATCCTAGATAACCTTCTTCACTGTCCACAATGCCACCAATCTTGGTGTCATCTGCAAACTTACTAACCATGCCTCCTAAATTCTCATCCAAATCATTAATATAAATAACAAATAACAGCGGACCCAGCACCGATCCCTGAGGCACACCGCTGGTCACAGGCCTCCAGTTTGAAAAACAACCCTCTACAACCACCCTCTGTCTTCTGTCGTCAATCCAATTTTGTATCCAATTGGCTACCTCACCTTGGATCCCGTAAGATTTAACCTTATGTAACAACCTACCATGCGGTACCTTGTCAAAGGCTTTGCTAAAGTCCATGTAGACCACATCTACCGCACAGCCCTCATCTATCTTCTTGGTTACCCCTTCAAAAAACTCAATCAAATTCGTGAGACCTGATTTTCCTCTCACAAAACCATGCTGACTGTTCCTAATCAGTCCCTGCCTCTCCAAATGCCTGTAGATCCTGTCTCTCAGAATACCCTCTAACAACTTACCCACTACAGATGTCAGGCTCACCGGTCTGTAGTTCCCAGGCTTTTCCCTGCCGCCCTTCTTAAACAAAGGCACAACATTTGCTACCCTCCAATCTTCAGGCACCTCACCTGTAGCTGTCGATGATTCAAATATCTCTGCTAGGGGACCCGCAATTTCCTCCCTAACCTCCCATAACGTCCTGGGATACATTTCATCAGGTCCCGGAGATTTATCTACCTTGATGCGCGTTAAGACTTCCAGCACCTCCCTCTCTGTAATATGTACACTCCTCAAGACATCACTATTTATTTCCCCAAGTTCCCTAACATCCATGCCTTTCTCAACCGTAAATACCGATGTGAAATATTCATTTAGGATCTCACCCATCTCTTGTGGTTCCGCACATAGATGACCTTGTTGATCCTTAAGAGGCCCTACTCTCTCCCGAGTTACTCTTTTGCCCTTTATGTATTTGTAGAAGCTCT
The DNA here is from genome assembly GCF_035084215.1 of Heptranchias perlo. Classification (NCBI taxonomy): domain Eukaryota; kingdom Metazoa; phylum Chordata; class Chondrichthyes; order Hexanchiformes; family Hexanchidae; genus Heptranchias; species Heptranchias perlo. The sequence continues at coordinate 15,426,063 of NC_090360.1, forward strand.
TTGGATTCTCCTTTGCCTTATCTGCCAAAGCAAGCTCATGTCCCCTTTTTGCCCTCCTGATTTCTCTCTTAACTCTACTCTGGCAATCTCTATACTCTTCAAGGGATCCACTTGATCCCAGCTGCCTATGCATGTCATATGCCTCCTTCTTCTTTTTGACTAGGGCCTCAATCTCCCAAGTCATCCAAGGTTCCCTACTTCTACCAGCCCTGCCCTTCACTTTATAAGGAATGTGCTTACCTTGAACCCTGGTTAACACACTTTTGAAGGCCTCCCACTTACCAGACGTCCCTTTGCCTGCCAACAGACTCTCCCATTCAACTTCTGAAAGTTCCTGTCTAATACCATCAAAATTGGCCTTTCCCCAATTTAGAATTTTAACTTTTGGGCCAGACCTATCATTCTCCATAGCTATCTTAAAACTAATGGAATTATGATCACTTGTCCCAAAGTGATCCATCACTAACACTTCTGTCACCTGCCCTTTCTTATTTCCCAAGAGGAGGTCAAGTTTTGCCCCCTCTCTAGTCGGGCCATCCACATACTGAATGAGAAATTCCTCCTGAATACACTCAACAAATTTCTCTCCATCCAAGCCCCTAATGCTATGGCTGTCCCAGTCAATGTTGGGAAAGTTAAAGTCCCCTACTATTACCACCCTATTTTTCTTGCAGCTGTCTGTAATCTCCTTACATATTTGCTCCTCAATTTCCCGTTGACTATTTGGGAGTCTGTAGTACAATCCTATCAAAGTGATCTCTCCCTTCTTATTTTTCAGTTCTACCCATATAGACTCAGTGGGCGAACCCTCGGATATATCCCCTCTCACTACTGCCGTGATGTTCTCCCTAATCAAGAACGCAACTCCCCCTCCTCTCTTACCTCCTGCTCTATCTTTCCTATAGCATCTGTACCCTGGAACATTGAGCTGCCAGTCCTGCCCCTCCCTTAGCCATGTTTCAGTAATAGCTATAACATCCCAGTCCCATGTACCCATCCATGCCCTGAGTTCATCTGCCTTGCCCATCAGACTTCTTGCATTGAAATAAATGCAGTTTAATCTAGACTTCCCTTGGTCTTTGCCCTGCTTTCTCAGACCATCTGTCCGGTCATGTTTTGTACACTCTCCCTTACTGCCTTTTGTTTCTGTCACCACTTTACTTCCCACTGACTTCCTGCATCGGTTCCCATCCCCCTGCCACATTAGTTTAGTCCTTTCTCTACAGAAAGCACCAATGGTTGATATCATTTTTGATTTTCTTTTGATATGAAATACTACCATAAAAGGAAGTGGTTACTGGATGTACAAAAGGAACTTGGAAGCTTTGTGCTAAGTTGCGAATGGAAGTCACAGATTTCCAGAGACTGATAAATGAACTAACTCATGCTCAAGGAGTAATGATTAATTCTGCAATTCATTTTCTGCATACGAGGGACAGAGTTTCAAATGACAATGTTGTCAGGGAGGAAGTTCCACAGTCAGGACAAGCAATGTGTGTGCAGATCGTTCATACACCTTTTGGATTGAAATGTAATGTTTGAGCAGCAAGTGCAGTGATTCTTATGTCCTCCAATAAACATGGAGATCTGGCTTAAGAGCTAACAACTCTTGCGACGCTGCCCTGTTGATGACCTCAACAAGAACAAGTTGGATTATTATGGCACCATTAACATAGTAAAACGTCCCAAGGCACTTCCCAGAAGCGATTATCAAACAAAATTTGACACCAAGCCATATAAGGAGATATTAGGACAGGTGACCAAAAGCTTGATCAAAGAGGTAGGTTTTAAGGATTGTCTTAAAGGAGGAGAGAAAGGCAGAGGGGCGGAGAGGTTTAGGGAGGGAATTCCAGAGCTGAGGGCCTAGACGGCTGAAGACACGGCCACCATTGGTGGGGTGAAGGAAAGAGTTTCATATATAATTGGAACTTTAATCCATTGTCAAACTATCATGTGTGTATAAAATTGCCCCTGACAAAACATACAAATGCATAATTCGAGAATCAGTATAACTAGTAAACAATTGCAAATGGGTTAATTGAAACGTGGTACCTCCTGCTTTGTCAGCTAGTTTCTGTTTGATTGTTTGCACCATTACTTTAGAAGCTTCGTTAGAGAATGGCAAAATGCTTGGGAACATCATCGTCCAATTATTTGAGACATTGTCAAAAGCCTGCAAAAGTGAATAATAATAAAAGAATCATAGAATGTCTTCAGCTAGTGAATTCAACAAACTGTATTTAGACAGGGCGATGAATCTAGATTCACAGGTGGGATCCTAAACCTCAAAGTTCAGGACAATTAAGTTAAAAGATATTACTGTTGTATAACCATTGGTGTGAACCAGGCACCAAATTAATAGTATAACACCAAGCGGCACTGTTGTGTTCCCCCGGTGTGCTTTGTTGGGTGTGATAAAAACACTGCGATTTCAGGGCATATTTGCATTGTGTTGGCTCCAGGTTAACAGCTGGGGCTTTCAAAATATCAACCCTGGTGTGAAGAACACCATAACCCCAATCCATTCCATCGTCCGGTAATCCAACTGAATGAGTATGAAGCCACAAAAAGTAGACTTCACACACCCAGTGTTCTAGTTTCAGCCACTAGCCTGTGTACACACGATGCCATTCCAAACTTCAAGGTGCCAGCTTGATAATAACAGAGCAGGAGCGAGTAAGACATGGCCGTTTTATACCTCCTGAGTTACGTTGCATCAGCACCGGAATGCTGTTGCTTTCCTTAGTTCGGTGCTGTGTGACTGAGAACCATTAATAACGTGGTTCTGTCACCAACCACCTGCCAAGTAAATGGACGCAATAAAAAGTGGTCCAAGAATTTGCCAGTAATCAACTCAAAATCATCGCTCAATGAACTTGACAATAATGACACCACAAACACTAATTCTTCATCAATCATCAAGGGTGAGGAGTACAATGACAGTCGGTATCGACCACTTGAGGCACTGTTAATACAAAAATTGAATCAAAACAAATAAAAATGACCCCATAAAACTGTCAGTATATGGGGGGGAAGGGGAAATAACAACAGATACCTGGAGTGATTTCAAGATCCTAATCTACTCCTGAGATCCAGATGATGGTTTCAAACCTTGTAACCTTCGCTATTGTTGCTATTACAGGATCTGAGCTTCTCCATTAGATTACTGCCTCATAATCGCTCTCTAGAAACCTATTGCTCTTTATTACTTTTTTTTTTGCTGTCATTTTAAAAATGGAATTAATTTCAAGTGGAGCAGGCCCTCCAGTGCTGACAGTTTTCATATGGTTGGGTTAAGCTTGGCAGGTCACAGCTGACTATTGTGAGCCATCAGCAGTCAGACTCCATTTGCCAGTCATCCCATCCAGTGAAAGACGGGATAGGCTCACTGTCACGTCTCTCACTCTAGCTAACTTGAGCACAAGAGAGGGGCAGCAAGAGGGTTATGGATCAAAGAACTATCTCCCCAAATTGCTTCAATATTAAATAAGAATTCTTGTGAAATACTGTTCTACTGAATTATCCCTTCCTGTTCTAATGCTGCTGACTGGTACTCAGGTACGGTTTCACAGGTGGCTGCAGTCCTCTGCCACATTATTCAAGTAGCCATCCTTTATGTGTGAGCCTAGACAGTGAGTTGGTTGGCCATTCAACTGTAGGGGCATCGTAGCGACTGCAAGCCCCCTGACAGCATGCACTTTCCCGCAGGAGTCACTCAATAATGATTAGGAGCAGGGACCCCCCCAGGCTGATTATTCTCTTCCTAGCTGAGGGCACTAAAGCTCATTATAGTGTTCCCAATTTTGCCCTGGCTGAGATCAGCTAACTCAGCACAGGTTAGATGTCAAACCTGGGACCACCTAGTCTATATAGTTCTGTATTTTAACACACATTATATTTAACCATTAAATTATTGAGGAAGCTGAGACCAATATAGTTCATAATTAATGTACACATAATTATATACACACTCATTTGTGTATATACGTACATTGTGGAACTGATTGAGTGTAATCAGAAATGTATAAAGATAGTAATCTCAACATATCTCAGCTTCCTCTTCGAAAACTTCCTTCTCACTTTAATTCTACTGTAAATACGAACTAAATGGTGATAGTTTGCTAGCGTGTTGTGAAAGTGAAAAGCACAAGGCCAGTAACATGCACCTGCAGGAAGAGAGGGATGAGCCCATTCCACTTTTTCTGTTTATCTTCCTGTGCGAGAAGAGGTAGCGAGTGGAGATATTCAGAGAATTGCCTTTCCAGACAATCCAGGGCTGCGGCTTTGATGTCCTTTTGCTCCTTGGATTCCGCGGGCTGGTTCGCTGCATTTCCACCTCCTGTCCATGGAGACGTTACTTTACATTGTGACGGGTCTGTGCGTCCCGTCTGGCGATTCAACCTTTCCGTATCTCTTTCCATCTGCTTGAGGTTTTGCTTCCCACAACAAGAAACAAAGTGGTTTTCGACCTGTGTACAAAAGCATAAATACACCTGGATTCCACTACAAATAGGAAACGGGAAATAATTCCCCAGACTAGTTTAGCTTTGTGATAAACAAAGGTAGATTTTCCACTGTGATGTTCCTTGGTGTAGAACCGTGCCTGCCAGGAGCACATTTCGGGAAATTGTGCAACCCTTACATGATTTTCCCCCCAGCTTGTGATTTTCCATTAGTTTCAACTGTTGGAAAGTCACAGGTTGAGATGCGAAATTTTCCAGTATGTGCTCCCAACAGGATGCCTCCCCTCATATGTAAACCTGAGAGAACCTTTTCAGTGAAAAAGTAGCCATTTGATGCTTTGAACGTGAAGTTGCATCACCCCTGTATGTATTAAATTCATGGCTAATCACCATCACATTTACTTGCATCGACCCACATGTAACTTGACAAGTTACATTACAATAAACCAGAGATAATGTCACAGAGATAAATCATTAAAAGCAAATTTAATACCTAAACCACTTTTTTTAAATTACAAAGATCTTAAACTCAGCAATAATACTGTAAGATTAAAAATACAGGGATATATTTAATTCTGCGTTAAAGTAAAATTATTTTCCGGCACAGTTACTCCCCAGTTTAGTAAGAGAATATTCACACACACAGTGGAATGTGTATCACATAGTTTGTCAGCCCACTGAAGGATCATACGACCTAGAGCAGCAGCAGAACTTACTTGAGTGTAAGCACCTCCCAGTGTAGATTCAAAATCCCCCGTAGCTCGCAGTGTCTACACAGGTAGTCCTTCTCCAAATGATCAGCTTCATATCTCCTTCAAATGACAAAATTGATGCAATCCTCATCTAAACACAAGAAAACTTCTTTTGTCTCATTCTCCAACAGGACTTTGAGCAGTGAATCACCATCACAGACCCAAGTCATGGGGCTTATTTCCTGATAAAAGAAGAAGTAGGTGAAATGTGGGCTGGCTTTACCCGATAAATCATAACTCAGTGAGAACTTTGCAGAAGTTGTTTGAGCAAGTAATTATCTAATCATTGTTCTCCACACTTACCTCCTGCGTTTTTATAGCTATGTGAGAGTTACACTTAGACTCAATGACAGGAGATATTAGAAATTGGTTCCACTGGTAGGAGAGTCGCTAACCAGAGGACATAAATTTAAGACAATCGGCAAAAAATCCAGGGGGGGAAATGAGGGGAATATTTTTTTAAGCAGCAAGATGTTATGATCTGGAGTGCACTATCAGAAAGAATGGAGGAAGCAGATTCAAAGTAAATTTCAAAAGGGAATTGCATATATACTTGAAAAGGAGAAATTTGCAGGGCTATGGGGAAAGAGCAGGGGAGTGGGATTAATTGGATAGCTCTTTCAAAGAGCCGGTAGAGACATGATGGGCCGAATCACCTCCTTCTGTGCTCTATGATTCTATAATTAACTCAAGTTTCATGGGAAGGTCAGAACTTCAGTTTAATGTCAAAACTGTGCCACCATCTGTCAGATTAAGAGATCGCTCTCATCCTTAAAACAATCCAATAAAACAACTAGTGTTTGTCTTAAAATGCAGTACAGACAGACGAAAATTGAAGAGAATGGCTCGTCTGTCTTACTTTGTAATTTCACTTTCTATTGTATGAACTTTAGTGGCGGGGAGGGGAAGTGAGTTTTGGACTAAGGCGACTGGCAAGCCTGTCCGTTGGCTGTGGGAAAGGGAGGGAAGAGAAACAAGGTACAATCCACAAGGCCTCATGAGAAACTACATTTCTGAATGTTATGGATTCAATTTTACTGCAGCAAAATTTGCCTTTTAACAAAAACAGGAGAGTCCCTGTTTTTCTCCATAATTGTTGACCTGCTAACAAAACTCTCATTCTCAGATACTGTACATTTAATGCTACCTGCCCCATCAATTTCAGTTGCAGATCATTAATTATTAAAAGAGAAATTTCACCCCATATATCTACATATGCAATTAAAACTGGTCCTCGAAACATTCGATTTGCACTTTGTACAATTTTTGCTTTGCAGTTTTTTTTAAAGCTACATTAATATTTAACTTAATGGTAGAAGAGCCTAGGCTCCACTTCTAGCTTAGGCATACAGGCCAGGAAAGTCCCAGGTTCAAACCGTGGCCTGCGCTGTACCGTGAAGTAGGGAAAGTATGGATTGTCTGAACTCAGCCAGTTTGGGAGAAGAAGCACTAAAATTGGCCTCACTATCCCTAAGTTAGGAAAGAGAAAATCATCCCGGGTTCCTGCTCCTGATTGCTATTCAGTGACACTGCTGGAAGTGTGCTTGTGTAGGCATCGGGTGTAAATAGAATTGGACTAGACGGTGATGACCCCCATAGCTGAATAGTGACATTCACTGTCATGGCTTCCACATCGAGGGCAACCAGTACCCTTGAAGCCATACCCAGGCAGGGGGTTAACCTCAGGCAAGAATGGGAGAGGAGAGAAAGAAAGAAAGACTTGCATTTATATAGTGCCTTTCATGACCTCATGACATCCCAAAGGGCTTTACAGCCAATGAAGTACTTTTTGAAGTGTAGTCACTGTTGCAATGTAAGAAACATGAGAGCCAATTTGCGCACAGCAAGGTCCCACAAACAAGCAATGTGATAATGATCAGATTATCAGTTTTACTGATATAGGTTGAGGGATAAATATTGGCCAGGACACCTGGGAGAACTTCCCTGCTCTTCTTTGAAATAGTGCTATGGGATCATTTACGTCCACCTGAGAGGGTAAATGGAGCCTCGGTTTAACATCACATCCAAAAGACGGCACCTCCGACTGTGCAGTGCTCCCTCTGTACTACACTGGAGTATGAGCCTAGATTATGTGTTTAAGGCTCTGGAGTGGGACCATGGCGCCACAAACTTCTGACTCAGAGGTGAAAGTGCTACCAACTGAGCCGCGGCTGACACACTGAGGGAGAAATGTCTAATGGGCTTCAAATGCACGTCCGCAGCCAATATTGTGGCTGAGACAAAGGACGACATTCTCCCTGCACTCGCCTTAAGAATTTTAGATTTAAAGCAAATAACAACCAACAGGCAGGCCTCCTATGTTAACAGCTTTCTAAAACGGTAGCATTTAGAGCAGTGACGACGCCACTACAACCACGACTGCAATGGCACTGTTGGCAAAGAAAGGTCCCCACTAAACAATCAAGTTGCCGCTATGCCGGAACAAAAGAATCTCATTCTACTCACAGATTCACCCCTGACCTTCTGAATGAGCTGAAGGCAAACTCCCTACACAAAATGGCCACACAATAAAGGATGAGATGCTGCACTTTTCAATGTCAAGAACACACAGGTGAAGAGTGGAGGTCAGTATGTCAGGACACAAACCACAATTGCCTGAAATTCATTTCTCCTCACCTCACTATAGATTTCCAAGCTCTGGTTTCGGCAAGCCCATGGGAGCCACTAACACAAGTGTAGTTATGGCCTTATCATTCTTGGCCCCAAATTGGCCTTCCTTATCCCTTGGAATGTGTTGCTCAGTACCACAGGCAAAATGAACGTAGTCTGCCAGGTGTGCAAAACTGTTACGAGATAAGGTTTGAGACACAGGAAAGTTAAAAGCAGTCAGATAAGGTATCGCTCAGAAGATGGAGAAAACACGAGGTCAATACAAAGGAAGTCTACAGAAAAAGCTAAATTAAAATAAAATCAAAAAGAATAAATATTTGCAAAGAAAACTTTTGAATAGAAAATGAAGAGAAAAAGTGCATGAAAAAGAGTCACTTGATTCTTCTTGTCAGCCAGATGTGCGATGCACGTAAACATCACTGTATTTAGGAGTGTTCAACCAATGCGGATATCCACACAAGTGGATTTCCAGACTTGCTCAATATGGAACGCATACTCGCTCCCCAAGCTATGCACCCCACTTATCTAAATGCAGAGAGCTTAGGAGCAAATTGGCGAGTGCCAAGGATTGGGGACCCTCCTCTATATCTCACTCTTCCTTTAAGACACTCCTTAAAACCTACCTCTTTGACCAAGCTTTTGGTCACCAATCTCCTTACATGGCTCGGTGTCAAATTTTGTTTGATAACACGCCTGTGAAGAGCCTTGGGATGTTTTACTACATTAAAGGCGCTATATAAATACAAGTTGTTGTTGGTGGTGGTGGTGAGTGTGCGCAGGGGCACTGCCGGTGTTTAACCAGCTAAAACCGCATAATTTACCAGCAGAGTACTAGTAAATATCTCACTGAATGTTCATCTGGTATCACCCTAACAATGAAGGCATTGGCTTGTAAGGTTTAGTTAGAGCTGAGCAGAACAAGTCCAAGCTCCCAGCTGTAGGTCTACCTTGCCCAGTCCCATTAACAAGCCAGGCTGACTTAGCCATGAGCAGCACACTGGTGTACTGCCGAGGCTGCCTGACTCTGGTCTTCCATAGAGGGTGGATTTGGTTCCAGTCTTCTATCACCAGCATGTCTTGACCTCAATGTGGATAGAAGAGTGACTGCAGACTGGGGTAATGGGAAGAGAGCTACAGGGAGATGGGAGGAGAGACAGTCTATGACAGACATGGACATACCAGTTCCAAGACAGCTCCTACAAATCTGATTCCTGGAACAACATGCTCCAAAAGTCTCCATGCTGGCTGCTGTAGTAAGACCTTGTGCTCGCTGACTGACATTGGCTCCCAGTCCAGCAATACTTCAATTTTAAAATTCTCATCCTTGTGTTCAAATCCCTCCATGGCCTCTCCCCTCCCTATCTCTGTAACCTCCTCCAGCAATACAAGCCTCCAAAATCTCTGCGCTCCTCCAATTCTGGCCTCTTGCGTGTCCACGATTTTAATCTCTCCACCATCGTCGGCCGTGCCTTCAGCTACCTAGGCCCTAAGCTCTGAAATTCCCTCCCTAAACCTCTCCACCTCTCTCTTTCCTTTAAGACTCTCCTTAAAACCTACCTCTTTGACCAAGCGTCTGGTCACTTGTCCCAATTTTGCTTTATGTGGCTCTGTGTCAAATTTTGTCTGATAATGCTCCTGTGAAGCACCCTAGGATGTATTTATTACATTAAAGGTGCTATATAAATGCAAGTTGTTGTTGATGATTATGATGGCAGATGCTTTACTAGAAGGATTTGCATTTTTACACTTTTTTGGTGAAATGTTATAAATAAAGTCAAAAGAAAATCATTAGCCCTGATGTGAACGTGTTATATCTGGTATAGATGCTAGTTAAGACCTGACAAAATGATCTGCAAGGTACTTTACCAGACAGCAATACTTCTTAAAGGGACATGGTCTTCAGCAAAAAAAGTGTTTGCCAAACTTTTTTGTTTGTTTGCATACAAACACACAATACTGTGGATGCAAATTGCATTGAAACAGATGATTAAATGACTGTACGGTCACAATAACAAACGTGATGCTTGACTTTTCCCTCCTTCCAACACCCACAAGAAACCTCTGTCAAAGCACCATGCACGCACTGCTCCTTTAAATTTAAGTCCTATCTCGACATGGGGCGAATAAAACACTACAACTGTGGGAAACTGAAACCTTAATGCTACACGCGTGATCACAGCTGCACCGAATGATTTACTGAGAGAAATGTACACGAGTTTAAGTTGTACATAATTTGTCAGTTACTCCGACTTAGCGCCAAGTTTCACTTCGGTTCCTTGGTTAGATGAGGCCAGCTGCTTTTTAAATAATTGCTTTGATATCAAGAGCCAAACACGTAGGAGATCTCAACCTGCCGTTTGTTCCTGTAAAAATCCCCATCGGACCCAATCACTCACCCTGTAAGTAACTCATATCCGATTTGCTCTCTTCTTCAAGAACCATTATATTATATTTAAATCCTGAGATCTGGAAAACGATTTTGAACAGGTGAGTGCTCAGAATGATCGACTTGTTTACCCAGTCATAGGTGGAGTTACTGAAACTGAAGGCTCGAGTTTCCAAATCACAAGGCAGCTCTTTAAAAAGCTACCGGGTTAATTATGCGGAAAGTTGATCAAACCTTTGTACAGGCAGGCTAACTATGTCCCTCAAAGACATCTCCACCAGGCAGCTTAATGCACTTGAGTCTCCTTCAAATATTGGGCTGTCAACCCTCCAGGTTTGTCCCTGAGTCTCCAGGAATTAAAGATTAATCTCCTGGACACTACTGCAAGCAAGAGGAGGAAGAAGAATCAGAGAGGCATTAAAACAATTGTGATTTTTTAATCTTCTTTGAACACTTTCATTTATTAGTTATAAAAATATTGGAGATGGGGAAAAAAAGGCTGTTTGACCAACAGTTAAGAAACATCCAATTGGGTAATAAAGAGTCTGTTTGTAGGTGTAGGAAGGCGGGAGGTCATGTGATCAAACCTCCAGGAATATGTCCAACTGGAGTTGGCAACCGTACATTCACTACACCACACATCGAGTGCAATGATACAATACAATGCAAATACTAGTGCAGAAATTTTAACTGTACAATAAAAAAATAAAAATGTATTGGCCAAAAATGATGGCCCAACCACCTTCAGCTGCTTCACCAATGACCTTAAATCCATCATAAGGTCAGAAATGGGGATGTTCGTTGATGATTGCACAGTGTTCAGTTCCATTCGCAACCCTTCCAGATAATGAAGCTGTCAGTGCCTGCATGCAGCAAGACCTGGACAACATCCAGGTTTGGGCTGATAAGCGGCAAGTAACATTTGCACCAGACAAGTGCTAGGCAATGACCATCTCCAACAAGAGAGAGTCTAACCACCTCCCCTTGACATTCAACGGCATTACCATCGCCGAATCCCCCACCATCAACAACCTGGGGGTCACCATTGACCAGAAACATAACTGGACCAGCCACATAAATACTGTGGCTACAAGAGCAGGTCAGAGGCTGGGTATTCTGCGGCGAGTGACTCACCTCCTGACTCCCCAAAGCCTTTCCACCATCTACAAGGCACAAGTCAGGAGTGTGATGGAATACTCTCCACTTGCCTGGATGAATGCAGCTCCAACAACACTCAAGAAGCTCGACACCATCCAGGACAAAGCAGCCCGCTTGATTGGCACCCCATCCACCACCCTAAACATTCACTATCTTCACCACTGGCGCACTGTGGCTGCAGTGTGTACCATCCACAGGATGCACTGCAGCAACTCACTAAGGCTTCTTCGACAGCACCTCCCAAACCCGTGACCTCTACCACCTAGAAGGACAAGGGCAGCAAGAACATGGGAACAACACCACCTGCACGTTCCCCTCCAAGTCACACACCATCCCGACTTGGAAATATATCGCCGTTCCTTCATCATTGCTGGGTCAAAATCCTGGAACTCCGTTCCTAACAGCACTGTGGGAGAACCTTCCCCGCATGGACTGCAGCGGTTCAAGAAGGCGGCTCATCACCACCTTCTCAGGGCAATTAGGGATGGGCAATAAAGGCCGGCCTTGCCAGCGACGCCCACATCTCATGAACAAATAAAAAAATAATAATAGCTAGCTACATACAGGTTGATCGATGAAGGTGATTTTAGAAATCGTGCCTACTGGGAGGACGTATTGGGAATTCTGGTGCCCCCCCCCTTGTAATTTTAATGAGCGGAAAGTCATGGAGAAGTGCACACAAATTGACTGATATGAAATCCTGGTGAGGGAGGTTCCATGCCGGCATTGAGACTTTGAGGAGTGACATCTCTTGCCTTGATACAATACGATTTGAGATGGGCCTCAATTCAAAAGCTGCATTCTAACTTGAGGCTCAGGTCATGATCTGACTCCTGAGCACATTAAAACCAAAAGGTCTAGTAAGAAGTCCCACAGTTAAGGCTTCACACTAGGTGTAATTTAACTCCAGCTCGGAGGAAACAGGCTTAAAAAATTCCGAGGGCCTGGTGAACCTTTCAAACATGGTTTTTCACATGTGGAGAGAGCCTGCCCTCTCCTACCATTGGAGATGTATTTAAACCACGGCTGCCAGTCTCAGACTGCATTTCTCCAGCACAGGAGAGAGCTCTGAGCATATGTGGTCACACTCAAGCACACAGTTCCCCTCCCAGCAGTTAAAATGTAAACGGGTCAGAGTTTCCACACTCTCTAAACACTTGAATCAACTCCGAGTGAGTTTAAAAAGTGCCCAGGGGACTCCTGGGGAGAACACTTTGCAGCGAGGCTAAAGCTACAGCATAAACGTACCTCACCCAGTGAGAGGAGCTCTGTGCTTGTAAACCTATAATAATAAAAGTGAATGGTACTGACATACAGCCCAGTAATTTAATTAAATAGCGCTGATTATCTCTCAAACCATAAGAGTGAAGCTTAGCCGTTTCTAAATATTGGCAAAGCAGCTAACTGCCTTCAATTCACCGCCTTTCATTGGTTCATCCTTACAATCTATATAAAATTTCTTTAATCATTTGAAGTAAGTATTCTGAATATGATGGCAACAATGTAACAAAAGGTGAAAGAGCACTCGAGATGATATAATTGTGCGGAACATCACATCGCATTAGTGAATTACCATAAAACAAATAACTATGTGTACCATATCGAGCCACTTTGATGCACATATTGGAGCCTCAAGGGCCACATATAAGGGTAAATTCACCAGTCCCATGCTCCTAGCATGGGGCTGTATTCAAAGGGAGTGTTTGAGCCTATCACTGACTCACACTCCCTTCAAACACAGCTCCCCATTGAGATGGTCCTAACATCTTCAAATTTTATCTGATAACCCTCCTGTGAAGTTCCTTGGGATGTTTTACTACATTAAAGGCGCTATATAAATGCAAGTTGTTGTTGTTGTTGTGAGTGGTACCCAATCCATGATCCTGAAGCTGGAAGATCGGAACACTTCAACCAGGGAAAATTCACTTACATTTAAACTGTCTTTTAAAAAAAAATTAGACCATCATGGCCTATTGGACAGGGCACCATCTAAGTGAAAAGGTGTTGGAAGGAAAACATGATCAAGAGGAAAAACAGGAAACATAATAAAAAGGCAACCAAATTTCCATCCTTACATTCCAGGATCAAATGCTGTATGGGTTAAATTTTATGAATTAGGGCTCCAGGGGTCGAGCCTCACCCACGGGAGGGAGTGTATATTGGGAAATAGATTTTCTATCCATTTGCTACAACTGAATTTAAACAAAAAAAGGGCCTCTGACAACCACCAATAACATTTAGGAGTAAATCTTTGAAAAAGTGACTGAGAATTCAGTATTTCCCAAAAGTTTTGTTTAATATTGTTGCCGACCGAGTGATTTTCTCCCAGGGTAAAATCCGGCAAACATTTTTTTTAAAAGCTTGCAACCATTCAGTTATTTTTTATATGTATACACCGCTGCTCTTCCGCGTCGTCGGCTGTTTCTCCGGGGGTTTGGAGGCCGGAGTCGGTAAGCGAGCGAGCAGAAGTCCCCCTGGCCAAGCCTGGGATGCTGCCCACAGCCCCTCCGTCTCGCAGTGTCGGCTCTGGCTTCGCTGAAGCGCTGCGGCGGGGCGACCTGCAGCAATGTGCTCGCTGGCTGCAACAAGACCGGGCTGTACTCAGCACCAGAGGTAGGGGCACCAACCCAGCACTTCGTCCCGTTACACAGCAGCCTTCACCTGCACTGCCCCTGGCTGTGCATTAACCTTAGATGTGGGGGATAGGGGCAGGTTGGCTGTTCAGCTTGGCTTTTTTTCTCAACCCATTCATTATTACAGTAGTTCATAATTACACATCTCACAGTGTCCAGGTTGGCTTTGGCCTGTTCATGTTCTCAGCACCATGTTCAGCTCTTAGCTCCCCCCAAGGTCTTTAAGCTAAGTGCATTACCAGAACTGGGCTGTGCATGGGTTTCCGTGAGGGGTTTTGATAAGAGTAAAGAAGGAGAAACTGTCAGAGGACACAGATTTAAGATAATTGGCAAAAGAACCAGATGGGGGGGGGGGGATGAGGATAATTTTTTTATGCAAGCAGGTTTTATGCACTGCCTGAAAGGGTGGTGGAAGCAGATTCAATAATAACTTTCAAAAGGGAATTGGATAAATACTTGAAGGGGGAAAATTTGCAAGGCTCCGGGGAAGAGCAGGGCAATGGGACTAATTGGATAGCTCTTTCACAGGCACGATGGGCAGAACGGCCTCCTTCTGTGCTGTAAGATTCTATAGTTCCCAGTCAGTCGTCCTCAGCTGGGGTGGGAAGTTGAAGCATTACAATTGACCTCATTGCCTGTAGGGAGGGGGAGACGGTGAATCAGCTAGGTTAAAAAGCCTGCTGACACTGGGCTCACGACCATCTGATGGATTGCCTGAGAACCATAATCTGACAAGAGTCAGGACCTTAGGGAGTAGGGTAAAAACAGGCGGGCGGGTGGAAACTTGAGTCGTGTTAATTTGCCGTGCGTATTACTGCATAAAAAATTGGACGGCTGGGTGTGTGATCTAACTCTAAGAATCAAATAATAGTCTGATGTACAGTCAGATCCTAGTTATCTGTGCAACACCTGTTAGGTGAATGAATAATTTGGGTAACTAATTGTATATTAATTCCAATTAATTAATTAAACAGCACTAAATCAGCACGGAGACTGAAATACAGGACAATTAAATATACATACAGAGGACAGGCTGGTTTGGGCAATCAATCAATTTAGATAACTTCTTTTTGAATAGACAGCTTCTGACTGGAAACCAGTCCTCTTGTGTTTTGAGGTAGGGAGACATTGGGTGCTAAATTGGGCCGTGTAGCACCCATTGTTTCGGTGGTACATAGCCTCTCCGACATCCAAGATGGCATCTTGGATGCGCACGCACGTTTCCTGCATGACATGCGCCAGACGCCATCTTGGTATAGGAGTTAGCGCAGGCGCAGATAACGAACGCTGGAATCATGTAAAGTAGGGAGAAAATGGCTTCAATCAGTGTGCAAAGCTGATTTAAAGTGATAAGTCCCAAAATGGTATCTAACGCTCAACTCAACGCACAGTCTTAACCCCGACCATCTGAACGTGTCTCAGAGTGCCTGGAGGACCCCCTCACTGGCGCTATTTAAAAGGACCATGCAGAATTTCCAGGTTAGTGGCTGGATTATTGCCTCTGGCTGCCCAGACATTTGTAACTGTTTTTGGAGGTCTCCTTGACTTCAATACTAGGACGCAGGGACATAGCCTAACATTTAGAGCCAGGACGTGCAGGAGTAAAGTTAGAAAATGCTTCTACAAAGGGTGGGAGATGTTTGGAGCGCTCTTAAGCAGATGGCAGTTGATGCTAGCTCACTTGTGAATGTTAAATCTGAGATTGATAGATTTCTGTGAACCAAGGGTATAAAGGGATATTTGGGGCTAAGGCAGGTATATGGAGTGAGGTCACAGATCCACCATGATCTCATTGAATGGTGGAACAGGCTCGAGGGGCTAAATGCCACGGCCACTTGCTGCCTCTTGATATGCGCCAACTTCTCCTGCAAGAAAGCGGCACGTGTGCCTGAGTGATGTGCCTGTCATGGTTGAATAGCTGCCAGTGTGTGTGGCCTGTGAGTTGTGGGTGGGCGGCTTGCAACAGTGGTAATGTGTAAGGGTGAGAGGAAGCATCTGATTGGAAGAGTTTGTTGGTATGGGGGGGTGTAGTGCGTGGTGCAGTTGGTAGGAGACACCACCAGACAATTGACCTCACTCACCTAACTACTCATCAAAGCATTGAACTTCTTCCTGCACTGCATCCATGTTCATGATGCTGTGCGCCTGGCATTGACTTCGTCTCTCACTGCCTTTTGAGTATATGTCTGGAGGGCCTCTTGTCCCCCTGTGGATATAGGATGTCCCTCCTTCTGTCCAGCTCTTGCACCCAAGGTCTCCAGTGCATCAGCAGAGAACCTTGGTGCACGCACTCTCGCAGGCCTGGTACCAACACAGATCGGTAGATTGGTGAGGTCTGGCATGCAGATTGGAGGATGTGGGATTTAGTAGTGTGCAACCTTTATTCAATGTTTTAACATAACTCATCAGTGTGTAAACATAGGGATGGGATCTGCATCTGTGTTTTACGTGTGCGATGTCCGATCTCTTCAGACTCCATGCAGACAGTAGACTGTTATTTTCAGCAAATAACAGCTCCCAGCTACCTTTAAGAGATTTCTAAGAAACATCCTCCCTTTAAGAGATTGAGCTCCCTCTGGTGGTGGAAAGTGTGAATTGCATTGATTCCAGGTGCAAGGCCTGGAACGGAAGGCTGATTGCAGGTAAGTGCTCCCTTGGGTCTTGCCTGCCCAGGGTCCATCGGGCACGGGGTGTTAGTGCATTGTGCTACCATCGCCCAGAACAGACCCTTATCCAATTTTTCACAGTAGGTGTTTAACTTTTTTTGATGTCATTGTTTGCATAATCATTAGTTAAGTAAAGTAGTATCGCAATTGTGTTTCATTACATATCATCTCCTCATTTAAATAATCTTGCCTTCAGAACTAGAGGCAACTCTGACTCTCGATACCACCCTCTGGTAGATTTTGTACCAATGCACTTGGCCAAACACTTGGCTCTTTTTTAAGAATGAAGGAAAGTTTAAAATCAAACAAAACTAAGTGGCTATCAATGCAGCTGCTGAATCATGCTATTTTAGGTTAGTCGAAACACAACTCAAAATGGCAAGGTAGAACTTGCATTTATATAATAGTTTAACGGCCTCAAGATGACTCAGAGCACAATCAGTCTACATTATAAAACAATAAGTCAGTCTTAGAGATCAGATGATGATAAATTTCCCAATCTTTGCTCTATGGTTTATAATCGGTTCTAAATACCTTGATTGGGACGCTATCTTGTAATACATTGAGAACCGTGTAATCCCCTCCCTCGCATCACGTGATAAATTACAATTACTTGTGTCACAGTTTATTTAACTTTTTCCTCATTTTCGGGGTCAAATCCAGACACAGATTAAAATGTGCTGCTGTCCTATATGTTGGACTGGATTGGATTACATTTGAAGTGCAGTTATTGTTGTTATGTGAACAAACAAAGCAACCAATTTGCACACAGCAAGGTCCCACTAGCAGCAAGTGAGATGAATGTGCAGTCCATCTGTTTTTGGTGGGGTTGATAGGGGGAGAAATGTGGGCCAGGATAGCAGAACACTCCCTCATCTTCAAACAGTGCCATGGGATCTTCTACGTAATCTTGAACAGGCAGGTGGGGCCTCGGTTTAACATCTCATCCAAAAATTGGTAGCCCTGCCTATTGAATTTTTAATCCCATTTTTGATTCTTTCCTTGCTGCTAGTAAGTGCCATGGTACAGGGTCTGGCAGTGTGCTTCCTGTACCACCTAATCCATTGCTAGTGTGATTTTAGTGACAAAAAAATGTGGCAATTTGTACCATCGGGTTTTTGGGTCATAAGTTTAAAATTGCAGATTATACGCTGTATTTTACATAGAATTACATGGAATGTACAGCACAGAAACAGGCCATTCGGCCCTACAGGTCCATTCCGGTATTTATGCTCCACACGAGCCTCCTCCCTCCCTATTTCATCTCACCCTATCAGCATATCCTTCTATTCCTTTCTCTCTCATGTGTTTATCTAACTTCCCATTAAGTGCATCTATGCTAGTCGCCTCAATTACTCCATGTGGTAGCAAGTTCCATATTCTAACCACTCTCTCTAGGTAAAGAAGTTTCTCCTGAATTCCCTATTGGATTTATTAGTGACTATCTTTTATATTTATGGCCCCTAGTTCTGGTCTCCCCTGAAAGTGGAAACATCTTCTCTATGTCTACCCTATCAAACCCTTTCATAATCTTAAAGACCTCTATCAGATCACCCCTCATTCTTATTTCTAGAGAAAAGAGCCCCAGCCTGCTCAATCTTTCCTGATAGTTTTAACCTCTCAGTTCTGGTATCACCCTAGTAAATCTTTTTTGCACCTTCTCCAGTGCATCTATATCCTTTTTATAATATGGAGACCAGAACTGTGCACAGTACTCCAAGTGTGGTCTAACCAAGGTTCTATACAAGTTTAACATAACTTCTCTGCTTTTCAATTCTACCCTTCTAGAAATGAACCCAATGCTTGGCTTGCTTTTTTTATGGTCTTATTAACCTGCGTCGCTACATTTAGTGATTTGTGTATCTGTACCCCGAGATCCCTCAGCTCCTTTACCCCATTTAGACTCTTATTATCCAAGAAGTATGTGGCCCCCTTATCCGAGTCCAAGTCTTTAATGTAAATGGTGAACAATAGTGGTCCCTGCACCGATCCTTGTGGAGCACCACTTCCCACCTTTTGCCAGTCTGAGTAACTACCTTTAACTTTTCCCTCCTTTACTGGGTCGAACCCAGACACAAAGTAAATTGCGCTGCTGTCCTGTATGTTGGACTGCAATGCTACCGTTTACTGGTCTGAGCTTGAGGCGGGAGGTTGCGATCAAACAAAGAAAAATGTTTTTGTTGTTTCTGAAGGTACAAAGGTGGCATGATGCCCTGTATATGCCACCTGAACCCAGCCTTAATGGAACGCATCCCGGCTGTGGATTTAACCACGAGCAAACAGGACTTTACTGCAAATGAGTCCGCAGTTCATCTAAAACCCTGTTTGATGTGGGACGGGAAGCGTTGATTTTATCCGTGATGAGTGTTACCACGTTCCTCTCCCTTCCTCGCTTTCTCCCTTAAAATGGCCACTGGGTGGTGGGTCAGTACTTAGCAAATAGTTTCTACATTTCTGGTGAGGAAGTGAAATGCTGGCATGTGACCTGGTGGCTGTTTCTGATGGATTGAGGTTGGATAAACCAGAGCAAATTGATACTGTGGATCCATTCCACACATTGCGTTCCTTAAAAAGATCATAATTTACGATCACACAGGGTTTTAAATATACAGAGCACTCAGGATAGGTTTACAACACTGCTAGGTTCCTGTTTGGTTTGCGCTTGGAGTATTTCCATAACTTCATCCCTTACTGTTTGATACTCCAACATACCTCATTAATGTTAAATCCGGTCCTCCTTATAAGCTGCTCATCTGCAATATCTCCTGGTTCTGATGAAAGGTCTTCGACCTGAAACATTCAACCTTCCTCTCTCCACGGATGCTGCCCAGTCTGCTGAGTATTAACAGCATTTTCTGTTTTTTTCAGCCACTGGAACAGGAGCAGGCCATTCAGCCCCTCGAGCCTGCTCTGCCATTCAATCGGATCATGGCTGATCTGTACCTCGACTCCAATTAACCGCCATTGCTCCATATCTCTTGACGTCCTTGCCTAACAAAAATCTATCGATCTCAGTCTTGAAAGCTCCAATTGTCCCGACGGGGGAGAGGATTCCAGATTTCTTCTAACCTTAGTGTGACAAGATGCTTTCTGTTTTCCTTCCTTAGTTAATTGTGTAAGAATACTAGGTCTCCCAGTGGCCCTGTGGATGCAGCCACCTCCCGCCGTGTAACGAAGCTGTACAGGCCAGGAGATCTGCAAATTTCAATTCCTGCCCCGTAGCGAATTAGCTGTTTCAAGCCAAGGCAGCAGCCATGTTGCTGAGCTCTGTGTCCTGGGAGGAGAGGCCATGAGCCAGACCTGACCATTACCCAGTGACTCCGTGCAGATGTTGGGTGAGGAGAGGGCCGGGTGAGCCTCCCCTTGGTTGAATAACCTGCTGACATCCAGTGTTAAGGCCGACACATGAAGACTGGCCATTAGGGAGAGGTAGGAAAATAGGCAGGCAGGAAGAAAGGGCGTTCAGGAGAGGGGGAGGAGAAAATTGGAAAAATAAAGAACTTTAAACATTTGACAACTATTTCACCAAAACAGAACTGAATTTGAAAAGATAGGGGCACGAGTCTGATTAAATAAACTGCACAAATATTACTAAATAAAATATATAAACAGATTTGACACACTTTTTTAATTGCCTCACAGTACACAGGTACCTGCTCGCCCTGAACTGGTGGAGTTAGCAGGAGGCTGTTATTACCAGTGGGAATTGGCCAGTTCTTCCCACTAAGTGTCAACTGTGGCTCAGTGGTAGCTCACTCGCCTCTGAGTCAGAAGGTTGTGGGTTCAAGTCCCACTCCAGAGAGTCGAGACATAATCTAGGCTGACAATACAGTGCAGTACTGAAGGAGTGCTGCACTGTCGGAGATGTGGTCTTTCAGGTGAGACGTTAAACCAAGGCCCTGTCTGCCCTCTTAAATAGATGTAAAAGATCCCATAGCACTATTTTGAAGAGCAGGGGAATTCTCCCCGGTGTCATGGCCAATATTTATTCCTCAACCAATATCACTAAAATGGATTATCTGGCCATTATCTCATTGCTGTTTGTGGGATCTTGCTGTGCGCAGATTGGCTGGCATGTTTCCTACATTACAACAGTGACGACACTTCAAAAGTACTTCATTGATACTAAAGCGCTTTGGGACATCCTAAGATGCTATAGAAATGCAAGTAGTTCTTTCTTCTTTAAAAATAAGAACGTGACTATTTTCTCCTATGGCAGATTTTTATTCTTCTCAACAAAAGAAGACCTATTTCTCAGCAATGGGGAATGATGAATCTCCATGAAATAGATAAAATAAAAAGGAAAATGAAACTGCATATCTGAAGCAAAGCTAGACAATGTTAAAAATACACAGCCGGTCAGTCAGCATCTGTAAAGAGAAAAGGCATTTCAGGTATAAAGAATTTGCATTTATATAGTACCTTTCACATCTTCACAATGTCCCAAAGTGTTTTACAGCCAATTAAGTACTTTTGACACTGTTGTAATGTCGAAAACGCAGCAGCTAAAATGCACATGGCCAGCTCCCACTAACAGCAATGAGATAAATGATCAGATAATCTGTTTTTATTTGTAATGATGTTGGTCGAGGGATAAATAGTATTCAGGACACCAGGGAAAATTCTCCTGCTCTTCCCCAAATAGTGTCATGGAATCTTTTACATCTACCTCAGAGGGCAGATAGGACCTTGATTTAATGTCTCAATGAAACACAGCGCAGCGCTCCCTCAGTACTGCATTAGGGTGTCAGCTTTAATTAAGTCCTCAAGTCTCTGGAGTGGGACTTGAAGCCCGTGATCTCTGACTCAGAGGTGAGTGTGCTACCACTGAGCCATGGCTGACACCTAATAGACCCTACATGAAGGCTACCCCTCCCCCAAAACTTCATAACTGGCCTTTTCTCGTTAAAAGCGCTGTCTACGTCTTTTCGGCATTTTCTGTTTTCACTCCATGAAATAGAACCTGAATGAATTTAAATAGCAGTTAAATTAGATTCAATCTTTGAGCAACTGGGAGGAAATATTGCTGTAAGAATTCATTTTTCATTGTGCTGGTGTTTCTAGTTTTCCCATTATTCTCAAAGAAACCTAAATTTTTAATATCTTGTCCTAAAAAGCAACAAAAAGCTTTTAAGCTCGTCAGACTATGCTGTGGAGTAGAAATTACTTGGCACAAAATTTTAACGAATTGCTTTAACGTGTTTGCATGAATTTTTTTCTGTTATTTCAACCAACCCACGAACCTGTCAAAATAGCACATGGAGAAATTTCATCCAAACACATTAACCAATTTGTTAAAAACAGACAAAGAGCAATTTTTAACCAGTTCCCTTCTCCTGATATTCCACACGCTCCTGGTTCATTGGTCGCTTTATGACAGAACTGGATCATTATTGAGTAGAAGTGCTTGAAAATGTGACAACACCCTTAATGGCACCGAGTTTATTTAGTTTATTCAACAACAGTTTGCATTTATATAGCGCCTTTAATGTAGTAAAATGTCCCAAGGTGCTTCACAGGAGTGATAAACAAAATGTGACACCGAGCCACATAAGGAGATATTGGGACTGGTGACCAAAAACTTGGTCAAAGACGAAGGAGGAGAGAGAGGTGGCGAGGCGGAGAGGTTTAGGGTGGGAATTCCAGAATGTAGAGCCTAGGCAGCTGAAGGCACGGCCGCCAGTGGTGGAGCGATGAAAATCAAGAATTGGAGGAGCGCAGAGATCTCGGAGGGTTGCAGGGCTGGTGGAGGTAATCTGTTCAAGACCGATGTAATGCAACATTTTCAGATTGTAAGAACCTGTGTTACAATGTGAAATGTAGAAGAAGTTCACTTGTTTTAAATGGGGCACCAAGTACAGCCTACTCCTGTTTTAATTAAGTCATTTTTTGCACAAATAATTCAAATTATTAACTAATTTCTCGTTAAAGTCATTTTTTGCACAAATAATTCAAATTATTAACTAATTTGAATTAAGCAACTTAATTAAAAAGCACTTCGCTTTTTGTGCTCAAAAAAGTCTGAATTAATGGGTAATTTAAACTAAATGGCTTTGAATTAAGCACATACTGTACTTTTAATGTTTTGCCTTACTGTAAATAAATATCCGGGCTCATGACAGGAATTTTGTGAGTTCGGCTTTTCACCACACGATGGCAGTGTACTATTGAGCTTGTTGAGGAAAGAAACCTATTGCAGGAGAAAGCAGCCAATATTGCAAGACTGTCCCAGTTTCTCAAGCAGAATGGCCTTACCCAAGCCATTTTGTTAATACAGTGAAGGCACTTAAATGAATAGCTTCATTTAAATGAGTGCACATATCCTTTGTATCTCCCAATGATTTCCAGGTTGTTTAAATTAATTCATTGGCCTTAACGGTGAGTCTCAGCCTCCAGCCCTCCTCAGCGGCCTGTTGCTTTACAGATAGCTTTGCTGCCTCTCCTCACCATCAGCTGAGTCCTGCCACTGCCTGTCTCTCTCAGCTTGTTGCTGTTTCCTGCCCGACACGTCCTCTGAACCCCTGAATTAAAGTTGGAGCAGCAGTTTGTCTCTGGCCAGTGGAACATAACGTCTGATAGAACGGCTCTGGTATTAGCCTCGCTCCTCCTGTCTAAATTTCTCATTGAAATATATAAAATTCTGACAGGCCTAGACGGACTGGATGCAGGGAGGATTTTTCCCCTGGCTGAGGGGTCCAGAATGAGGGGTCACAGTCTCAGGATATGGGGTAGGACATTTAGGACTGAGATGAGGAGAAATCTCTTCACTCAGAGGGCGGTGAACCTGTGGAATTCTCTACCACAGAAGGCTGTGGAGGCCAAGTCACTGAATATATTTAAGAAGGAGCTGGATAGATTTCTAGACACAAAAGGCATCAAGGGGTATGGGGGGAGAGCGGGAATATGGTATTGAGATAGAGGATCAGTCATTATCATATTGAATGGCGAAGCAGGCTCGAAGGGCTGAATGGCCTACTCCTGCTCCCATTTTCTATGTTTCTGTGTTTCAAATTGATCACCACTTGTCACTCACTCCCCATTCAGAGGGAATTGTCTCCATGCATCCTGTGTTCGGGTCCCACTTCCTTCCGCATTTAGTAACATTTCTTTTCCCGCTCTCCCGAGGTTGGAATGGCTTCACACCGCTTCACCACGCTGCGTATCGTGGCAACAAGGAGTTGGCGTATCTACTGCTGGAACACGGGGCGGACAGCAACCTTCCGAATGACACAGGAGAGACACCCTTTCACTTTGCCTGCAGGCGAGTATGGATTCCTGTTTACGGCATGGCCTAATATAGAAATCTGAAGCCTGACTGCGGCCAGAACAAAATGGCAGCTAGCGGTATCCGGGGCAACCAATGGGGCCATTTGCAGGTCCCGCTGCCCGCACTGTGCCCCCGTTTATATCACAGCACTGCCTTTGGGGGGTCATGGTGTAATATAAAAGGGGTATTTAACAACATTTGGGCAGCCTGTCAAAGGCCTTTGTCAGAACTAAAGGAGCCGTTGTACACTTCATTCCCACTAATGTAGGAACAGGAGAAGGCCATTCAACCCCTTGATTCTGTTCTGCCGTTCAGTTAGATCAAGGCTGATCTGTATCTTAACTCCATCTACCCACCTTGGTTCAGTAACCCTTAATACAGTTACCTAACAAAAATCTATCGATCTCAGTTTTGACATTTTCAATTGACCCCCAGCCTCAACAGCATTTTGGGGGAGAGAGTTCCAGATTTCCACTACCCTTTGTGTGAAGAAGTGCTTCCTGACACATCCCTGAAAGGCCTAGCTCTAATTTTAAGGTCCTGGACTCCCCCACTGGAGGAAATAGTTTCTCTCCATCTGCCGTAAGATATTTGCAGGTTTATTCAAACAATGTATGAAGAATGTTTAAACCAGTGTCTTTCCTTCGATGATTACTTTAGGCGTGGGGAGCTCTACATTATGCATCGGATGGTGAAGAAAGGAGCAAATGTCACAGCACTGGATTACCAAGGCAAGACAGCACTTCACCAAGCCGTGTCGGGTGGCAGTATGTAAGTGTTGAGTTAGAGCAGCGTTTCTGTGTTATATTCTAGTACACTTTACATAATCTGTCACAGGCGTGTAACAACTCCCCAGAAACTGCATATATTGTGTACCCTTGGCACATACCCGGTCGGCAGGATACATGGGCAGGAATTGATACTGAGCCAAACACAGCGCCCGACATGTACAGATCTACTGTCTGTTCTCGGTGTATGTTGTTTAATAGAGTGCGGTTCAGTGAGAGGGGCTGCTAACACCCTGGAATCACTAATTGCTGTACGTCCTGTGAGTTTACAGCCAGTCGCTGTAAACAGCCACAGTGGCATTGTTCGTTTGGCTCAGCTGGTAACACTTTCCCCTCCAGGATGAGAAGGTTGTGGATTCAAGCTCCGATGAGCATGTATCCGAGGCCTGAGCTCCCATACAGTGCCGACAGAGCAAGCACTGCATTGTTGGAAGTGCCATCTTTTGGCTGAGATGTTTATCTGGGACTTCCTGCCATTAGCAGTGGGAGAGGGGAACCCAGCCCAATGTGACAGCAGCCAGACTCTCTGAGCAGGAAATGGATGGTAATGAGGGGGTGCAGAAGTTGGGAATAGTTGCTTTGGTGGGGGGAAAGAAAGAGAGTGAGGGATATTGGGTAGGGAGAGTGTCAGTATTACCTGAGGGAGTGGGGAGGGAGTGTGTTAGAATTAACTGAGGGAGTGGGGAGGGAGTGTCAGAATTAACTGAGGGAGTGGGGAGGGAGTGTCAGAATTAACTGAGGGAGTGGGGAGGGAGTGTCAGAATTAACTGAGGGAGTGGGGAGGGAGTAAGTCAGTATTAACTGAGGGAGTGGGGAGGGAGTGTCAGAATTAACTGAGGGAGTGGGGAGGGAGTGTCAGAATTACCTGAGGGAGTGGGGAGGGAGTGTGTCAGAATTAACTGAGGGAGTGGAGAGGGAGTGTGTCAGAATTACCTGAGGGAGTGGGGAGGGAGTGTCAGAATTAACTGAGGGAGTGGGGAGGGAGTGTCAGTATTAACTGAGGGAGTGGGGAGGGAGTGTCAGTATTACCTGAGGGAGTGGGGAGGGAGTGTCAGTATTAACTGAGGGAGTGGGGAGGGAGTGTCAGTATTACCTGAGGGAGTGGGGAGGGAGTGTCAGTATTAACTGAGGGAGTGGGGAGGGAGTGTCAGAATTAACTGAGGGAGTGGGGAGGGAGTGTCAGTATTACCTGAGGGAGTGGGGAGGGAGTGTCAGTATTACCTGAGGGAGTGGGGAGGGAGTGTCAGTATTAACTGAGGGAGTGGGGAGGGAGTGTCAGAATTAACTGAGGGAGTGGGGAGGGAGTAAGTCAGTATTAACTGAGGGAGTGGGGAGGGAGTGTCAGTATTAACTGAGGGAGTGGGGAGGGAGTGTCAGAATTAACTGAGGGAGTGGGGAGGGAGTGTCAGAATTAACTGAGGGAGTGGGGAGGGAGTGTCAGAATTAACTGAGGGAGTGTGTCAGTATTAACAGTGTGGCTGGGGAGCAGAAGAGATTCAGAATCGACACTAGGAAGGGCAGGAGTCTCTGTAACCTCCACCAGCCCTACAACTCTCCGAGATCTCTGTGCTCCTCCAATTCTGGTCTCTTGCGCATTCCCAATTTTCTTCGCTCCACCACTGGTGGTCGTGCCTTCAGCTCTCTAGGCCCTAAGCTCTGGAATTCCCTCCCTAAACATCTTCGCCTCTCTCTCCTCCTTTTAAGATGCAACTTAAAACCTACCTTTGTACCAAGCTTTTGGTGACCTGTCCTAATATCTCCTTATGTGGCTCGGAGTCTAGTTTTGTTTGATAATCACTCCTGTGAAGCGCCTTGGAACGTTTTACTGTGTTAAAGGCACTATATAAATGCAAGTTGCTGTTGTTGATGATGTTGAGGTAAGAAAGAACGAAACATAAGAAATAGGAGCAGGAGGAGGCCATACGGCCCCTTGGGCCTGCTCCGCCATTCAATAAGGTCATGGCCGATCTTTGACCTTAACTCCACTTTCCCGCCCGATCCCCATATCCCTTGATTCCTCTTGAGTCCAAAAATCTAGCGATCTCAGCCTTGAACATATTCAAAGATTGAGCATTCACAGCCTTCTGGGGTAGAGAATTCCAAAGATTCACAACCCTCTGAGTGAAGAAATTCCTCCTCATCTCAGTCGTAAATGTCCGATCCCTTATCCTGAGACTATGCCCCCTAGTTTTAGACTCTCCAGCCAGGGAAAACAACCTCTCAGCATCTACCCTGTCAAGCCCCCTCAGAATCTTATGTATTTCAATGGGACACCTCATTCTTCTAAACTCCAGGGAGTACAGGCCCATTCTACTTAATCTCTTCTATTAGGACAATCCTCTCATCCCAGGAATCAATCTAGTGAACCTTTGTTGCACCGCCTCTAAGGCAAGTATATCCTTCCTTAGATAAGGAGACCAAAACTGTACGCAGTACTCCAGGTGAGGACTCACCAAAGCCCTGTACAATTGTAGCAAGACTTCCCTACTCTTGTACTCCAACCCTCTTGCAATAAAGGCCAACATGCCATTTGCCTTCCTAATTGCTTGCTGTACCTGCATGCTTACTATGTGTGTTTCTTGTACAAGGACACCCAGATCTCTCTGAACACCAACATTTAATAGTTTCTCACCATTTAAAAAATATTCTGTTTTTCTATTCTTCCTACCAAAGTGAATAACCTCACATTTCCCCACATTATACTCCATCTGCCACCTTCTTGCCCATTCACTTAACATGTCTACATCCCTTTGCAGACTCTTTGTGTCCTCCTCACAGCTTACTTTCCCACCTAGCTTTGTATCGTCAGCAAACTTGGATACATTACACTGGGTTCCTTCACCTAAGTCATTAATAGAGATTGTAGGTGCCAGCTTGGACTCGGGTGTGAGGGTGGGGAGGGGCTGCTAGTTTGAACGAAGGGAGGGGAAGAAAAGTACCAGCTTGCATTGGGTTGGAGGGGGAGCAGGGCCGGGGGCAAAGAGGAAGTGCCAGCGCTGGCTGGCCTTGATGTTTCGGGCTGGCACCCGGCAGCCTCACGACACTGTCACGGAAACACTCTGCCTCAGTGCGTTTACCAAGTCCGTCAAGACTGGCAGCAGCCAGGACGACCCAGTGAAAAACGAGTCCTCCTTGCCACTAGTCTAAAACATTCAGGCAGGTTTACCTTGATGTGGGCTCTAGGTGTGGGAGATCCTCGTTACCAGACCCAGCGGCCAAAGAACAGATCAAAAGCAACTTTTGTTACATGCCTAAATGACTAGATTTTGGAAATGGTAGCGTAGTGGTGATGGCACTGGACTGGCAACCCAGAGGTCATGAGTTCAACTCCTACCATGGCAAGTTGTCAAAGTGAACTCAATATATCTGGTGATTTGTGGGTTGGCGCCAGAAATAATTGACCATGAAAGCAGCCGGATTGTCATTAAAAACCCAACTAATGTCCATCTAGGAATGGAACCTGTCACCCTGCCCATTCTGGCATATCCATAATTCCAGTCGCACACTATGTGGCCCAGCGAGACACTTTGTTGTCAGGGGCAACTGGGGATCTGCAATAAATGTGACCTTGACAGCCACCGAGGAGCAGCGTCGAGGAATCACACCTGCATTCCGTCACTCTCCATTGTTCTGTGTCAGTGGTTTAACAAACTGTACCACTGCACTCTGTCCTTCCCCACCTCTAAATTCCGTGATCGTAGCAGGGGAGTCACTCGGCACTGCCTTGGAGCACATCACACCAGCTGGAGGTGTCGCACTTGGTTTCGCACTTGGGCCTGTAGTTAAACACCCATTCCTCAGGTTCAGGTTTGGCTCCCTTTCCCTCGGCTCATCACTTTGCTGCTTCTGTCTCCAGAGCTGCCATCCGTTACCTGGAGGAAATGGGCTGCTTCAGCTTCCGTGATGCAGACAAGTTTTTGCTGACCCCCCTGCACATCGCAGCATCGATGGGCAACGAGGACGTCATTAAATACTTGCTGAGAGACACGGTGAGTAACCTTTGAACAAGAGGAGGGTTCCTCAAACCCACGCAAAGGCCTGCTTTGAAACTCCCCTCAGAAGATTATCGGGAATTCCTTTTTGTTTGCTGTGGACAATTGCTTCAGTATAGCGACTTGCAAAATTCATATCTGATGGTTTCCCCGCTGATTCTTGAACTACCAGCTTCTTGCCTTCCTCCACATCAATGTTTCATGTTGGGATGATTAACACCCCGCTGCCCTGATTTTGTTACGGGGAGGGAGTCTCGGGAAGTGAGATTACAGGCAAATGAGGAAGGTGAGCAACAGATAACACACCTCAACCTGCAGGTATTTGAATTGCCTTCCCTGTAGTTTTAATAGCATAGTACTGACCGTTATAAGAGTATGGAAGAAACTACCTCTCAAGTAATTAGTTATTGCTTATCTCATCTGGGAATCCACCGAAGCTTCACCTCCACTGGGTTAATTACATGCACGCTGTTCTTCCTGCAGGATATGAAGCCGTCTCTTTCCAATAATTTCTACCCTTTTTCTCTTGTCTCCCCAGGCAGTCCCCCAGCAGATGGTGGGTGCACACGTCAGTGTTACTCTGAGTCTGTTGCTGCCCGGTGTGGGGAGCTACACAAGAGTGACACGGGAACAGCAATTGTCCCTATTCTCCATTCACCGCGTTCTTCTCCATGTGAGGCGGTGCGAGGCCTTTAACCATTCCCCACAGTGATTAGGAACTCAGTAATGTGAAGCGGGCCCCATTCCATTGCTCTGTGCACTCTTCGTATTGTGTCAGCTGTTCAAATACAAGCGTCAATGCAAATTATTGGCAGACTTTCAGAAAAGACTTTTTCAACTGGTATAACACAGTAATAACGTGCACCAAGTCCCGTTCCCCCATCACCCCCCGTGCTTGCTGACCTACTTTGGCTCCCAGTCCAGCAAGAACATTCCTTTTAGTGCTGACGTGTTTCAGTTTGCAGCAGTACATGCTTAGCAAATAGTTTCATCAATTTCTGCACAGTGGGATTAAGTGACCCGGGGTGACATGTGGTCTCACTCTCAGCAACCATTGTAACTCCTCCACTGGCCTTCCAATTCATACCATCATGTCTGTATCCGTACTGTCAGCGATCCACTTGTAAGCTTCGCTCACCACTGCAGTCTGTCAAAGTACATCAGCGCACAGTACTGCAATTATACCAGATGAGGCTGATCCATCACAACAGCTCTTAAATGACCTTGTTAAGAGTTCCTCTTGACTGACCCCATTTGTTTGGGACTGGTTCTCAGCAACCCTTGACCCGTAACCCGCTGTCATCTTAAAGTTACTTACTGCTGGATGATGTCAAAAGACATTTATCAATCCTATTTAATAGGGTCCCTTCATTAGAGATTTCCCCCAGCTGGATCAACATAGGCAAGATCTTTTTTTTAATAATACACATTAAGCTAATGGTGCTTATTTTGAAATCAATAGTTCAATCCCTTTAACAGTCATCAGTGTGAGTGAACAGCATCTTTTTCCCCTCTAGACTTCATCCATTTTTCCCAAACTTCCTCAATAAAAATGAGGGGGGGACCTGATCGAGGTCCATGAGGTTATGAAAGGGTTTGATAGGGTAGAGGTAGGGGAAAATGTTTCCACTTGTGGGCGAGTCCAAAACTAGGGGCCATAAATATAAGATAGTCGCTAATAAATCCAATAGGGAATTCAGGAGAAAGTTAGTTACCCAGAGAGTGCTTAGAATGTGGAACTCGTTACCACGTGGAGTAATTGAGGCGAATAGCGTAGATGCATTTACGGGGAAGCTAGATAAATACATGAGGGAGAAAAGATTAGAAGATTATGCTGATAGGGGTGGGGGGAGGCTCATCTGGAGCATAAACACCGGCATGGACCAAATGGCCTGTTTCTGTGTTGTGCGTTGTATGTAATTCCATGTTTTAAAAAAAAAGGCTCATTTTGGTGTCCTACCAGTGGATTTTCTTTCAGTTTGAAAAAACCTGTAATCTTACCGCATCATCAATTGAAAATTTTCAGCAAGAGGAGAGTGAGGGTTCAGAGAAATTTATGCAGAGGGTCGTTGAAGCGCAAGGTGTAGTTGAGGCCGAGATTATTGCATCTTTTAAGGGAAGAGCGGACAAATATTTGAAGCAGAGGAAGATACAGGGCTAGGACGAGAGAGCGGGAATGGTTCCGGATTGCTCCAGCAAAGAGCTGGCACAGACATGATGGGCCGAATGGGCTCCTTCTATGCTGTAAACTTCGATGGAAGCTGGAAGATAAGTGAGCCCCTTGATGGGACTGAACAAAACAAAGGAACAGGGGGAGGCCAAGTGGTCGAAGTCAAAGGTCAAGAACTCAACGCACATCAGAAATCAATCTTGGGGCCTTCCTGCACTGTGTGGTTCAGCTCCACATTGGGCAGTGCATTAAAGGAATTGGGAAGACCCTTTTGCATTTCAATTAGAACCACAGCACAACATTTTCAGTCTTGTCACAGATGCAAGACGCCAAAGCTGGAAGCCTGTTGCATTCAAAACTGCCTCAGGCGTAAAAGATTGGAGGCGTCTTTTCTTATAGTTCTTGATCTCATTTCTGAAGGGAGCATGCCTTGAAGTATGAAGGGGTTTCTGACAGTGCCCTGCACTAATAACATGTATCTTTACACAGAGATGCAAAGTCGAAGCGACTGATGCTTGGGGTATGACTCCCATTCATGTGGCAGCTCAGACGGGATCAGTGACCATTTGCTGGCTACTGATGAAGGAAGCTAGCTGCTCCATACTGCAGTCACAAAATAAGGATGGGCTCACTCCGCTGGATCTTGCAAAGCAAGGAAAAATGCACAGGTTTGTCTTCAATTCGTAAAAGTTCCCAATCCGAGCTCACTGAGTGAGGGGTGAAGTGAAAATCAGGGGGCATTGTCCTGCCTCAAAAGTCTCTGGGCAAAATAAGGGCATCGACAGAGATCTGACATCTGCCAGTCTGCCCACCCTCCTGGCAGCAGAGACTAAAGCATTACGCCAAATTCAACCCAGAAACTGCTTTTCGTAATGTTAGCGTTACACATTTGTATGACTCCACTTTGTCTATTATTTTAACAGTCATTAACCATTTCAAATAAACGGCCTGTGTAAAAGTAGCAGACAGAGAGATGTTAGATGTTAAGCCTTCATTCACGAATTTCACCAACTGTTATTTCTAGGCTGTAATTCTGTAGGATTATTATAATTAATTTGTCCCTATCACTGATTCTAACCTTGAGGGGTTACAGAAACTGGTACTAAGGTTATTAAACACTTTATTCGATCGCCCAACAATAATAAGCAACAACTCTAAATAATATAACTGGGATCACGGTTCATGAACGCGGATTGACCAGACCATTGTTCTGGGGAGGGCCAGGAGTGTCCACCAAAGTGATTCTTCCTTGTTATCTTCATGTTGCCTCTCCTCCTGATAGCACAGCTTGTTACCTTTCTACATAGTTTTGAGGTTTTGTCTTCTGGTTTCCGACACCGCCAAAGTCTCGACCTTTCCTATTCTATGTCTGTTTTCTGTTGTTTTCCTCAGCGGTAGACGACAGTCTGTGGTTTGTTGCTGTTACAGTATACCTATTCTGTTTTCTGTCTTTCTTAGCAGGCTGTTGTTTGTGGTTAACTTACAACCTGGATTTTCCATAAGCCAAAGAGTCAAAACAATCCTGTACCCTACAATTCCCTAAATGAGAATGAGGCCTAGGCAAGTTTAGAACCAGCTCTTAATTATGTGACTTGCTCATAACTCTTGGGGGAAGAGCCAAGGTCTTCAGATGCCCCTCCCGTCAGGTGGGTGGGTGACGCTCAGCAGGACAAAACTTACCCAACGGTGAAGGGCTTCATTAAGCTTTAATTTCTCTAATTTGTAGGTAATCCGCATTCCTTTCAGCAGAAGCATCCTCTAGAGCTTAGCCCACGGGAAGGAGCTTCGAGTAGCAGTAATTGAATAGTTTGCAGTTATGGAAAAGAAATGACCAAACTCCCTTTCCTGGATTTATTATCAGAACAGCAGTAATGGAATTGAGAAATTCCCGGGAAAAGGAAGCTTTTCTAAAACTAAGCCTTAGCCCAGGGTTTGAATTGAAACATCCAACAGCAAAGTCCATCCTTTCATGACATTACTGCTCTCCTGGTAATTACTGTTAAGTGTTTCTCATTTCTTTGCTTAGAATATTCCATGGACACCTGGGTTTCTGGGATAGCTTTTCCTGTTAAATTATCTTATTAAAGGGCCTCACCTCCTATATAAGACATTGCACCAACCCAACCTAAATATGTTGTTTTATTCCTGAAATGGGAATGATATCCAGAGAACTAATCCCCAATTTTGTACGGTACCCATAATCCTCAGGGGAAAACCAAAGTCATGACAACCCCGTTATCCTAAATAAGTGACCTCAGAAAGCTCGTCATATAGAGAATTGAGAACGAATCAAGAAACGTTGCCTGTAATTAGAAATGATGTGGAGATGCCGGTGATGGACTGGGGTGGACAAATGTAAGGAATCTTACAACACCAGGTTATAGTCCAACTGTTTTATTTGAAAATCACAAGCTTTCGGAGGCTTTCTCCTTCGTCAGGTGAGTGTGGGATGTTGTTTGTGGTTAACTTGCAACCTGGATTTTCCATTAGCCAAAGAGTCAAAACAATCCTGTACCCTACAATTCCCTAAATGAGAATGAGGCCTAAGCAAGTTTAGAACCAGCTCTTAATTATGTGACTTGCTCATAATTCTTGGGGGAAGAGCCAAGGTCTTCAGATGCCCCTCCCGTTAGGTGGGTGGGTGACGCTCAGCAGGACAAAACTTCCCACACTCACCTGGCGAAGGAGAAAGCCTCCGAAAGCTTGTGATTTTCAAATAAAACAGTTGGACTATAACTGGTGTTGTAAAATTCCTTACATTTGTAATTAGAAAGGAAAGGTTTGGAACTGCTAAAGTTTGAAGGGGTGCCAATCAGCAAGGGACATTAACCCCACAAACAAACAAGCTAGCAATTAAAATGTCCCACCTCGACTTCATCTTCAATTTATATATTTTTAAAAATCCATCCCTCGAGATTGGCACAGACAGCAGCACAACTCATTGTAAATTGGATCAAACAAGGAAAATCCCTCAACCCGTTTTCATATTCATATCTCAATAACATGTGTTTCTTACAGACACCAGGAAGTAGCAAAACTTCTGAAAAAGTACAGTCATAAACCACAGAAGGGGAAGCCCAAGGAACCAATCGGTAATTACTTTGACTCTTACAAATGGATGCAGTGATTATTAAAACAAAACAATTTGAAATGCTCGCGTTAAGTCACCAGCTTTCTGATTTATACAGAGCAGTTGTTAAGGTTTCAGTTAATAATAAACCTTGTGTTTTTTTTGACCTTGGGTTGGGATTTTTTTTGACACGTGATGAGGTGATCTATAAATCCAAGTTCTTTTTTATTTTGCCCCAACAATGAGTCTCAGGTACAACCGGAGAAGAGCATCTCTTTATCGGTGAGACATCTTCCATCTGCGCCCCCGTTTCTCCGTGAGAATCCCGAATCCTTTTGGAGGAGCCAGTACGGCCCTGGTCTCGTGTGATATAAAAACACCTTAGGTAAACCACATTTGAACCATCGTCTTAACTCAGCCCCGGCCTCTCGCTGTTAGACTGACAACGCGCTGACTGACTATCTGTTTCAGTTCAACTCCAATAAAGATGCTGCCATACTAATATTTATCATTATCTTCCAGTTACACACTGCCATCAGCTCTATCATACCAGGAGGATCAGTGCCCTGCACTACTAGCCTGTTGCCCCAATAATCTAAATATTGAGGCTCTGTTTACGCTGGAGCTCAATTGGAAATTCCTCACTAAAGCTGTACCTCTTTACGTAGATTTAAAGACAAGACTTTTGAAAAATGGTTGACTTAAGATGCTTTTATATTGTGCAAGATCTGTTGCTGGTGCCACTAGGTCCTAACTCCCGCTCATGGGTAAACATGAACACAGATAATCGCACATATAAAAGCAGCTCTACTTTAGTGGGTGTATGTGGATTCTGTGTTCAGCAGTAAGTAATATAGTACACTAACGAAGAGCCACTGATCGCCAAGCTGAAGACAAACCAGTTGTCTGTCCCCGGTGATAAAGTTTATGAAGTGAGTATTGACATTACTGTGTCAGCCAATGAGTTGGAGGCAGGGCGGGACTTACGGCAGGACCCACAGCAAACAGAGTCTATTTAAACAGAGTCCCTGCAAACTACAGAAAACAGAACTCATGATTGAAACTACAGCAAAGTCTCCCGATAAAAGCAGGATTATTTCTCCAGCAAAATGAAGTGAGTGGAGGATAATTACATAATACAAATTATTAAGGTGCTATATAAATGCAAGTTGTTGTTATTTATTATAGTAAGACTATATCTTCATTTCCATAATAGTTGACAATATGATGTTAAGGCCTTGGAGGGGGTGCAGAATAGATTTACTGGAATGTTATATGGAGAGACTAGAGAAGCTGGGATTGTTCTCCTTAAAGCAGAGAAGGTTAAGGGGAGATTTAATAGAGGTGTTCAAAATTATGAAGGGTTTTGATAGAGTAGATGGGGAGAAATTGTTTCCTCCGGCAGGAGGGTCAGTAATCAGAGGACATAAATTTAAGATAATTAGCAAAAGAGCCAGAGGGGAGATAAGGAGAATTTTTTTTTACGCAGCGAGTTGTTACAATCCAGAATGCACTGCCTGAAAGGGTGGTGGAAGCAGATTCAATAGTAATTTTCAAAAGGGAATTGGATAAATACTTGAAAAGGAAAAGTTTGCAGGGTTACGGAGAAAGAGCAGGGGAGTAGGACTAATTGGATAGCTCTTTCTAAGACCCAACACAGGCTCGAAGGGCCAAATGGCCTCCTGCCATGCTGTAAGATTCTATGAAAAGATTAGTGCACTGAAGCTTCATCTAAATCTCCTTTCTACTTTTAGGACTTTACTACGGCTGTCTGCTTTTCCCAGGGGTCTTTAGCTCAATCGTGTTTCTTATCGCGAGCTACCTCGGGAGATATGGTGGCGTTTTCAGTGCAGTCGTATTTGCTGTTCTTGCCAGGATAGTTTTTTTCCAGTACCATCGCATCTCTCACCTCTCCAGGTAAGGTCACTTACATCTGTACCTGTTTCAGATCTTTAGACCTATACCTGGATGCACTGTATTCTATGGTACAAAGTCTGATGCTGTAACATGCGGGCTCCCCAAGAGATTGGTGAAGAGTTTTGGAATCATCACTCTACTCCTGCGAATCTGGTGTCATTTTTTTTGCACTGAAGAATTTGAATTAAGCAATAATTGTATTAAGCAATACACACAGTGCTAAAAAAGAACAGAATTATCAGATAATTGGAAAGAAGTGAATTCAAATCAAGATTATCTTATGGTTTTCGACTTATTCAGTGATGTAACTCAGTGGGCCAGATTATAGGGAATAGCAACTCCTTCATGTCCTGTAGGGAAGACAAATTTCACAGAAAAGTAGCCACAACCACAAAATAAGATCTTCAAACCATTGCTAAAAAATCTCGTGCAATAAAAGTTGAATTTGATTTGTCACCTCAGACCAGCGTGCAAGTTTAAAACTGTTCGAGCCACTTCTCAAACTGACTTTGAGGAAGTACAGTGTACAGCAGAGAAATGCTGTTTCTCTGACCACAGACAGCCATTGATAATATCAGTTGAACATAATATCTGTCCATATTCTCCCACCCTGAAGGTGGAGGTGTAGCAGTGAAGAAAGCTAAAGCAAATCAAAAGTGCATTCAAATTAAGTTGTGTGGAGAATACATAAGTGTAACCAAATCTGATAATAAGTCACAGTAAGTTCAGTGATCTTAGCTTATTTTTTATTTGTTCATGGGATGTGGGCGTCGCTGGCAAGGCCAGCATTTATTGCCCATCCCTAATTGCCCTTGAGAAGGTGGTGGTGAGCTGCCTTCTTGAACCGCTGCAGTCCGTGTGGTGAAGGTTCTCCCACAGTGCTGATGGTAGGGAGTTCCAGGATTTTGACCCAGTGACGATGAAGGAATTTCCAAGTCGGGATGGTGTGTGACTTGGAGGGGAACGTGCAGGTGGTGTTGTTCCCATGTGCCTGCTGCCCTTGTCCTTCTAGGTGGTAGAGGTCACCGGTTTGGGAGGTGCTGTCAAAGAAGCCTTGGCGAGATGGTGCAGTGCATCCTGAGGATGGTACACACTGCAGCTACGGTGCGCCGGTGGTGAAGGGAGTGAATGTTTAGGGTGGTAGATGGGGTGCCAATCAAGCGGGCTGCTTTGTCCTGGATGGTGTCAAGCTTCTTGAGTGTTGTTGGAGCTGCACTCATCCAGGCAAGTGGAGAGTATTCCATCACACTCCTGACTTGTGCCTTGTAGATGGTGGAACGGCTTTGGGGAGTCAGGAGGTGAATCACTCGCCGCAGAATACCCAGCCTCTGACCTGCTCTTGTAGCCACAGTATTTATGTGGCTGGTCCAGTTAAGTTTCTGGTCAATGGTGACCCCCCACCCAGGATGTTGATGGTGGGGGATTCGGCAATGGCAATGCCATTGAATGTCAAGGGGAGGTGGTATTGGGTGTGCTATAACAGGCCCCAGCTTCCCCAAACCTGGTAGGATTTTTAAAAAACTGGCCAAGACTCCCCACTCCTATATCTAGCCCAAATAACCATGCTTCAGGTGTGAGTCAATATAGTGATTGTCAACAGGCTATTGGACCATCAGGCTGGGATTGCCAACTCTGGTTGGACACATTCCTGGAGGTTTCATCACATGACCTCCACCTTCAACCACCCTGCCCCCACACTCCCGCCATTGGTCGCCCGACACGTCCGTCCTCATGGTGCACCGCCTTCCTACGCCAATTGGAAAGTGAATAGACTCTTCATTACCCGATTGGATCATTCTTGACCTGCCAAACAGCCTTTTTCCCCCTAATGTCCACATTTTTTTATAACTAATAAACAAAAGTGTTAAACACAATTTTGTTGATGCCCCTATGATTTTTCTCCTGAGTTGCTGGCAGCAGTGGTCCTGGAGATTAGCCTTTAATTCCTGGAGACTCCAGGGCAATCCTGGAGGGTTGGCAACCCTAATGGCGCCCAACATAGCCAAGCTAAAATTCTGTTCTTGCTTGATGTCTGCACCTGCTCTTTCCAGAAGTGGCCACCGGATGGCGGTCAGGAGCAGGAACTCCAGCTAATTCCCCCCCGTTCCTCTGTCTTTTCCCCTTCCCACCCCAGTGATGTTGAAGTTAATCGCAGCTCCTCTTCCTACAGTCACCTTGCCTGAGATCAGTAGATTCAGTACAGATTAAATTCAGGGTGTTTCTGGTCTGTGTGGCTGAGCTCCACATCACCCAGTGTGTTTAACAGCCTGAGAATGTGGGGCTAGGTCGCATTCTGCTTTTCACAGCACTTTTGAGAATCTGAAAAAGGAATTCCATGTCTTCAGTGCTGAACCATTGCTCAAAGATTTTTAACTAGTTAAAACGTTATAGTCTTTTTGGGCACGCTTAACGATTCCTAACATGTTCCTGTTGTTGCAGTTCCTCAGTCGTGCCAGCAGTGGCACTGCTGAGCTCAATGACGCACAAGCTACAAAACATTTAAGGTGGTTACATTTCTCTCCTCTTCCTTTTCTGTCAGTTTTGCTTCTCTTCCCTCCCCGCAGCCCCGTTAACCCCTCACTGGGGTGTGATTACACAGGTGGCGGTGCCTTCTGGTACTTGGCCCAGTGGCCATTTTTTTTCGTGTAAGCTTTGATGGTGAGTGTGAGCCGGCTGTTCAACCATGGGGGTTGCATCTGCATCACAGTCGAGCCTGATATCGGCACACGCGCACACTTACACACGCACGTTTCCAGGGCTCTCTGGACAGCAAACAGAAGCAGGAATCATGCACAATTTCCCGCTCCCTACTGAAGCATCCTATCTACCACCCTCGCTGCGATCAGTTAATTGAGCAGCGATCAAACTTGGGGTCAGCAACACATCGTCCTGACCAGCTGAGCCTTGGTGGTGGGGGGGTGGGGGGGGGGGGAAGACCTTGTAAAATGTCTTTTTAAAGGTGCTTTGCCTTCAGGAAAAAATGCCAGGCAAACCATTATTGATTTATCTCCAATCACACAGTGATATGTATCACATTAAAGGCATCATCGTTGTCACTTGTGCATCAGTGTGTTACTCGCAATGAAAATGACGCACAATTCTTGTGGGTCCTCTCTCTCCCAAAACAAGGGTAATTGCCAAGGTTTCTGCCTAAAGACAGTGGCCCATCAAAGTTAGTGTGCGAGGTAGTCAGGTTTCAGACCCTACATCCTGGCCTAAGGGTTAGTGTCTCGCTTTTAATTAAAAAAATATATACAGTGATATTGTTGTTTTGCCTCGAGTGGTTACAGAGGTGAGATCAGATGTACAGCCTAATATAACACTGTGTTCATTTTCCCCTGTCACAGGTTACCAAACCCAATCTATGTTGGCACCTTTGCTGCTGGGATTTCTCACTCTTTGTACTGCTTTTACTCCAAGATCCTACCAGATATCCTTTACACGCACTATTGTACTTAATAGACTTTTAAAGTGATGGGTCAGTGACCCTTCATGCTGCCAGTACGTGGCTGATTAGATCTGGCCCTGGTAGACAGAGTGGATCAGTTTCACTGGGTGAAAATAGAAACCAGTCATTTTGCCTGGGAACCAGTTTAGTTTCTGCAGTGGTATTCATCAGCACGAACCGAAGACAGAAACTTCACACCCTAAATTCCATCGAAAATATGCAGGGTTCAACTAGCCTAGATATTTGGCAAATTGCATATCCTGAGGAACAAAACATTGGTCTTTCCCTCCCCGTCTCCTGCTCCCTCTGCTACTCTGTCCCTCCCTCTCCTCCTCTCCATCTCCCTCTTTTTCCTCCTCTCTATCTTCCTTTGTCCATCTCCCTCTTTTTCCTCCTCTCCATCTTCCTTTGTCCATCTCCCTCTTTATCCCCCCTCTCCATCTCCTTTTCCATTTCCCCCTCTCCTCCAGTTTCCTCTCTCCCCTCTTCCTCGCTATACATTTTTTTTTATTATTCGTTCATGGGATGTGGGCATCGCTGGCAAGGCCAGCATTTGTTGCCCATCCCTAATTGCCCTATACCTAATGACAGCGGTCACTCCTCACTACCCCTTGCCCCCTACCCCCCAGGGTCTGTATCCATCTCAACAGCTGGTATCTGACTTGGCAAATAGCTAATAATTTGAAAATAAATTATATTTGTAGCAGAACCTTTGTGAAACATATGCAGAAACCGCAGAGTCCTGGGAGTTGGCGTCGGAATGTCTTTCATGCCTTGTTCGATCTCAGGTGAAAGGTTTTCCATTTCCTGTACACTTTTTGTCAGCTGTGGCTCTGCACTCTCGCCTCTGAGTCAGAAGATTGTGGGTTTAAGCCCCACTCCACAGACTTGAGCACATATTCTAGACTGGCACTTCAGTGCAGTACTGAGGGAGTGCTGCACTGTCGGAGGTGCCGTCTTTCGGATGAGACGGTAAACCGAGGCCCCGGTTGCCCTCTCACGTGAACGTAAAAGATCCCACTGCATTATTTCGAAGAAGAGCAGGGGAGTTCTCCCGGTGTCCTGGCCGATATTTATCCATCACTAAAACTGATTATCTGCTCAGTGTCACATTGCTGTTTGTGGGACCTTGCTGTGAACGAATTGGCTGTTGCGTTTCCTACATTACAACAGTGACTACACTTTGAGAGTATTTCATTAGTTTTAAAGTGCATTGGGACGTCCTCCAGTCGTGAAAGGCGTTATATAAATGCAAGTCTTTATTTTTTCTGAGGCAAATGATGTTCAGAATTCTCCCGTGGGAGTTCAAACATAAAATTCCCTCAGAAACCCACTAAATATATTTTAAGCTGTTTTAAGAATTTTCAAGTGGAAAAATGATTCAGAAAGTCATCCCATTGTTAAAGCTGTGTTCAGTACACTAACCAACTGGTTATAATACACAGATTATGGTGACTCTCAAGTAAAAGCTAAAATGAATGAGCTGGCTCATTAGTCTGATTCTAAACTAGGAGACCCGGCTCCGAATCTTAGAACTTGCACAGGGTGAGTCCAGATGGAGGATAAAATGACCATGGAAGGGACACTTTTCAATATGTTCGACACATCAGTCAACTGCACCTCCAAATGGATGGATTCGGGACAAGCACTGACACAGTCTATAGGCTAAAGCAGCTTACCTTCCCTGATGATATATGCATGAATTGGAAGAATAAACTTGAGGAAAGAAAATACGACTGAGAAATACAAAAAATTACACTTTTACAGTATGACACTTAATTATCCATTTGACCTCTGAAAGGACCTTTCTTGCTAATCTGTCTGTCTGGAAATCTAGGTGTGGCCAGAGATTTGTTGCTGCATCAAAATGCTTGTGATTGCTTTAGACACTGTGTTTTGTTTTAAGGAGCCCCAGTAACGTAGTCCTGAGACTGAGTGTAAATTATTAATTTAGGGAAGGTGGGTCAGGAGGCTGATGGGACACTGTAAAATCTTTAATTGCATAGTTACATTGCAGGGCTCGTTTAATATACAAGGAACTAAATCACCGTATGAACTTATGTTCTCAGAGGACAAATTGAACCAGACGGTTCGTAACCACAGCATCCTGTTTGACCCTGAGCTGAGCTTCTGACCCATTAGTTTCTATTCCTCACAAAGACCACAAACTTCCACCTCTTTTCCTACGTCAGCCCATCTTCTGCTGAAACCTTCATCTGTGCTTTTCTGATTTCGATTGCTCTAACGTTCCCTCTCATCCTCCAGCCCCCTTTAAACCTCAGCTCATCCTATCCCGTTCCAAATCCCGCTCGTCCTTGACCCGTGTCCTTGCTGACCAACATTGGACACTAGTCCTCCAGTGTCTCAAATTAAAAATTCTTATCTTTGTCTTTAAATCCCTTCATGGCCTCACCCCTCCTTCTGTAACCTTCTCTATATCTACAATTCCCCGCCCTCCCCACCCTTATACTTTCTGTTCCTCTGACTCTGGCCTCTTGCGCATTCCTTTACGTCATTATCGATGGCTGTGCCTTCAGCCACTTAGGGCCCACACTCTATAACTCCCTCCCCTTCACCTTGTGGGTTTATCCTTACACCCTTTTTTGAACAAGGGTGTAACATTTGCAATTCTCCAGAGCCCTGGCACCACCCCCATATCTAAGGATGTTTGGAAGATTATGGCCAGTACCTCTGCAATTTCCACACTTACTTCCCTCAGTAACCCAGGATGCATCCCGTCCCGACCGGGTGACTTATCCACTTTAAGTACAGTTAGCCTTTCTAGTACCTCTTTATCAATTTTTAGCCCATCCAATATCTCACTTACATCTTCCTTTACTGAGACTCTGGCAGCATCTTCTTCCTTGGTCAAGACAGATGCAAAGTACTCATTTAGTACCTCACCACATGGCTATCCGGTTTATAACAGCAAGGTCCCACAAAAAGTACTGAAATAAATTACCAGATCATCTGTTTTAGGTGTTGATTGAGGGATGAATGTTGGCCAGGGCACCTCTGTGAAGCACCTTAGGATGTCTTTGTACATTAAAGGTAATTTATAAATGCATGTTGTTGATGTTGAAGAGAGTTTCTGAACGGGGCCTGCAAAAGGTGAGAAGATATTTTCTTAACAGATGACACCTCTGTGGCCAGCAAACCTATTGTTGTGTTGCATGACTCTGCTGGCTACCCTTTTGCTCTCGATGTTCAAGGAGATGTTAACCAGAGACCCAGGGAGTCTACAGAAATCTGACTGTGGTGCCGAGTATTTAACAGTCACTCGCCTTATCGAAACAAATCAGGATCCTTCCAGGTTCTGCATCTACTGTGAGGTAATGACTGGGCCTATGGAGACAGTTTGCTATTTATATTGCTGGGAGTATAGATATACAACACACTGACATATTTGCAATTCAGTGCAAAATTAAACTATTCTGTATGTAGGGAGATTAGTGCTGCAGTTCCCCTCTCGCCAGCCGTGTTACAGTTGAATTCAGTGATAAACTATAAACTATTCTGCCCCTCAAAATCTGCGGGATTTTTAAGTTCATTCTCGGGACGTGGGTGTCGCTGGCAAGGCTGGCATATATTGCCCATCTCTAGTTGCCCTGAGTAGCGGTTTACTAAAACTAAGTGGAATGCTACGGCGATGTTTTCAGTAAATTTCATTACATTCTATTGTTATTTTCAGCAGCAAGTTTAAATTGTGCTCCGTCCCTTTTCCCTGCTGTGCTTTTACCACAAAGACCCAAACAAAACCAACCTGGTTTGCTCCAAGACCATTTATTATTAAATTGGCATTTTCCGGAGCTTCACACTAATCCTGCAATGCACCCAAAGGCTGCACATCACTTGCAGTTTGCAGTCTCGCTGCCATGGCTGACCCCTGTCGGCGTCAAAGGTCTGAGTTATGAGGAAAGGTCGGAGAAATGTTTCAGCCTGGAAAGTAGACGTCTGAGAGGTGATCTTATCGAGGTGCTCAAGATCGCCAAGGGAACAGAACAGGCACATCCGGAATATTACTGAAATTAAATTGCAAGAGTAGGACGAGGGGACATGGGTTCCAACTCGTAAAAGATAACTTTAGGACGGATATCAGGACAGTCCTTTTCACAAATATCCCAAGCCCCCACCGCCGAAACGGTGCATGGGGCAGGTTAAAATTGGGTGAGTCGACTCACCGGCCCACGGTAACTCCATTCCTGAGCGGCGCCATTTTCTTTTCGCTGACTTTCAACTCGGCCAAGGCTTCCGCTACAGGTAGGCGGGGGTCTAATTGAAATGTAAAAGTCGCAGTCCGTTCACATCATTGGTGCCACAATGCTATTTAAACTAGAACTTGGGGAGAGAGCTGGGGGAGACTCGCCTAATGGCAATCCCACCAGAAAAACCTAGTTGGAAGAGGCCAAGCTAAGTTTAATTTTTTTTAACTCTTTGGGAGGATTCCTTGGGGACCAGGAGGTGCAGGGTTCCTCCGGGCTCCCGGAAGGAACACCCCTGGCCTCTCCGCCCTCCCTCTCCCTCTCCACACCTTACCCCAGCACTTACCTTTTGCCTGGGACCGTTCCCTGGGATCCATGTCCCGCTCCCGCCTGCCGGCCTTGACATCATTCCCGCCGGTTTCAAGCGGGAGACAGATGTGAAACACTAAAATGAGGCCGGCCTGTTAAAATCAGACGAGCTTCGCTTCCCAACTTCCTGATGGTCCCCCCTCCCTTCCCCCAATGTACCAATCCTATCCTGAGTTAAAATCAGCCCCGTTATCTTAGCATATCAAATCTAAAGGGAGGAGCATGGTTTTCTTAACCAAAAGAAATCTTAGGCCATAAACAAGAAATGGGAACAATAGAAGCAGATTTAGGATTAGCCCATACCATGCAGTCTCCTAGAAAGATCTTTATTATTGGAGGGGAATAGAGACCATTTGTCCCTAAATGATGTTTGTTTATTTATTTAGATTATTCAGCCAGAACGAACAAAGCACTGTAAACTCTGCAACTCCTGCATGGTGAACTTTGACCACCACTGCCTTTTCCTGATGAAATGTGTGGCCAAAAATAACCATCGCCTCTTCGTTCTGTTCCTCGTGGAAGTGCTCGTCTCTCACCTGGCCTTCATAGCATCAGCTCTATATTCCTTACACCTTCAGTACAACCTGAACCTGGAGGTGCTGCCGACCGTTCTCTGTGACGAGCCCTGGGTGGTGGGACTGGCTCTGATGAACATGGCCACCGTCTTGTGGGAACTTGTGGTCCTGAAGGATCAACTCGCGATGATCTCCTTAAACGCCACGTCCATGTTCAGGAACACGCCAAACGCCATGGCCTGCACATGGGAACACCGTGTGAAAACCATTGC
Organism: Heptranchias perlo; assembly: GCF_035084215.1. Classification (NCBI taxonomy): domain Eukaryota; kingdom Metazoa; phylum Chordata; class Chondrichthyes; order Hexanchiformes; family Hexanchidae; genus Heptranchias; species Heptranchias perlo. The sequence continues at coordinate 15,470,762 of NC_090360.1, forward strand.
AGTATTCCTCATCACTGGGAATAGGCACCAGAGCAGCCATAGAAGATTCTCAAGCAGGTTTTAAACTGTTTATTTTCCTTTTCCTTCAAGTTACAATGTAGTCACTGTTAGTTAACTCACAGCTCACTGGTAAAATGGAGTTATACATAAACGGGACTTTATTCCTAATGAATTTGTAGTAAGGATGATATTGGATTGACTGGCTAGTCAGAGGTGTTTACACTGTCACCTTAGCCAGTGCACTGTTACAGATGTTTCTTTGGCCAACCTGCCCAATTGACCCAAAGCAAATTTTTACCAGGCAAGAAGCAGAGATGAAACATAATTTCTCTGAATCGTTAGTTCAGAAGCAGCATGACTTTAAAAAAAAAACTCCTCGAGATCTTGGTTTTATGATCGTAGTCTTTCTGTTTCTCTATCTGTTTCTCCTTCCTCCGTTCTTTCCCTTTTTTATTGCTAGTTGAGAAAGGGTGGAATGATTTCCTTCTTTCCTCCTCCTGGATTTTGTTACTTTCTATCCTTCATTGCTTGTTGATATTGGCAAGTACAGTTTTTGCCCCAATCTTACCTCCAGGGCTGCCCAACCTGAGGCCACAGACCCAGGCAATCTGGCAGCCAATGTCCAGTTTGATTTGTGCTAACATTTCTTATTTGCTAGCTTGCCCCATTTGAACTTTGTGGGCCTCGAGGTTTGGAAAGGCCAGTTTTTAACACTGTTGCTTCATTGCTGGATAAATCCCAGATATCAGCAACTTCAGATTCATGCAAATTAATGGGAACATGGGTTTGAACATTATTCATGGTCCTGAGACTCTACAAATCACACGTATGTGACCCACAAAAACAGAAACTCGGACATCCCTGCCATAGGCCTCTCAGATAGATCTGATCTTAAATAACACAGCAGGTATAAGGTCTCAAATATGGCCCACCAGAACATTTGGTCCCTGGAAACATAAAACGTTCAAATTTGTATATGATTTGAAACAAAAAGATATGTATTTGTTAAGAGGAGAGCTGCAGAAGAATTTGGTAAGTACCTTAAACTGAAGGCCAAGATGCCTGACTACGAGACCGGACCACAACAACTTGCATTTATATAGCGCCTTAAACGTAGTAAAATATTCCAGGCGCTTCACAGGAGTGTTAGCAAACAGAATTTGACACAGCATTAGCTCATGAAAAGCATTTGGCCAATTTTGTTTTTGTTTGGGGAGGGAGTACATCAAAGATGTCGTGTATGCCATGACACCACGATGATTTCTGACCTCATATTGTGTGTGAAGCAAATAAAAAGTGCGCCAAATATTTTTATGTGAAGTCAGCACCTTTTTTATGGTTAAAGGAGTCCATAATTTCACCATTTTTGCTGATGTTAATAATGGACTATGAGCTGAACTGTTTGAGTTGGGAGGAGAAGATCTATTCGGAGAAGTAGAATGGTGATTATTTATATAAAAAGTGGAAGTGGATGAGTGTCCTATTCTGGCTTCCAAGGGCTTTCTCCCCCATTTGTCACCGCACTGCTTTGCTTTCCCTCAAAGTCAGAAGCTGAACTAATTTCCCAGGAAACAGGACGTGGCTGCAGATGGGCAGGAACACTCAGCCGCAATCTGCCCAGTGCGCCCATATTTAAAACATCAGCACTTCTGCGTCGATCCTGCCAATTGGGACCTTAAGACAAGACGCAGTTTCCTCTTTGTCTTCTCCTTGTAGTTCCTCTTTTCTGGTTGTAGGAATGACGGGCTGTGCGCGCGGAGAATGCTTGGGTGCACCTCTCCGTTTGCCGATCCATCTGGAAACATCCCCAATGCGTCTGCAGTAACCACACCACTGACCCCACACTCTCTCCCCTGCCACCGAAGGCTCAGAGTTGGGGCAACTCCTGGCTTGTGCATGGCATTAAAAGCCACCGTAGTCCGAGATGGAAATTAGCATGCAATTTTGGTGCAAACTGAATACTCTGCGAGGGTCCTGTGTGAAATGAGTTTGTACGTCCCAATTCATTTCCTAGTGGGCATAGATCCAACGTGCAGAGCTGCCCCCCATTTGTCACTAATTGGCAGTCTCATTCGAAGAGGCCATGGGATGGCCGCTATGGCAAATGGAAAATTGTGGCACTGGTGCAGTAGGGGATGCTCTTCTGAGGTTGGAACTGAGGCCTATAGTTGAGGCTAAGTACACTACCTGTGGCTACGGTACACTTAAGCTGGATGTGCTTGATGCCAACACTGGATGTTGGAAATGGGAGAAGTTCCATACCTGACACCAACATCCTTCACCTTGAGGAGCACAAAAATTAGGGAGGTGGGAGAAAAGTCTCACAAGTAAGGGAAGCTAAGTACTGCTGAGGTATGCTACAGAGTAGCAGAATATGGTGTTTCAGTAGACCTTAGCATCTCCGACAATGACCTTGATGCGTGACTGGTCTTCATTCTAAAATATTTTTTGTCCACAATTGCCTACACAGGCTGCAGGAATTGACAAGTTTCCTAATGTTTCATTTTTACAAGCCTTCAGAGGCCTTTTCCAGCTGCAATTACTCCCATCTCTGGCATCCTTGGCTCTTCGTCCTGTTAGTGGTTTTGCTGAGCTGCCGACTTTGATTGTGAATAATTTGAAACCAAAGATTCACTCAGAACATATGTTCCTAGAAGCGGAGATCGGAGGGGCGGGCTTTTAAAATAGAACCAAAAGTTATAAATCAATTTTTCACAAGTAGAAAAAAATTCTTCACTCGTAATGAAGCTTTTGGTTGGATCCCAGTGTGGCCAGGCAGCAAGAAAGAGAGATCCAATTATAGAATAGACGTGGTGAATCCAGGATTTGAAAACAAAGCCTAGATTGTTCGAGGCTAAAGGAAATTAGACAATCATGGAATTTTATAGCTCATATGGAGGCCATTCAGCACATCAGCCTTGCTGGCTCTCCTTTTATAGTTTTTCAAATATTTATCCACTTCCCTTTTAAAAGCGATTATGGATTTTGTTTCTGGTAAGATATTACCATGTCTTAACAACGCTCTACATAAAACCCTCTGCATTCAGGACAAGTGATATCCCCCACGGTTGACTAGCTTGCACACTTGTACAAACACACACAGGCTCACAGATAAAGAATGGTGCAAGTCACTAGAAAGCGGCTGGCAGCCATGGACCTGTACCTAACCAGATACAGCAGCTTCAGGAGCACTAAAATTGCTAATTTACAGGGATTCGTCAGTCACAAGTGGAATTCTATTCATCGCAGAACATAAAACAGGCGCTGTCACATCGGCCGCACATTGTCCGATTTTCCTTTCCACTGATTTCACAACACATATCGGAGCCCGCCAGACTTTCCATCCATAATGGGCGGGCTCTGTTACAGGCGGGTGATCCTCCCCATTTGATTTTCCTCTCTGCGCTGTGACCGGGTAATTATTTACACGCAACACAAGCTTGCATTTATACAGCGTCTTTAACAGAGGAAAACGTCCCAAGGCGCTTAAATGAAGAGGACGATCTGCCTCTCTACAGCCCATTCCCTGCAAAGTTACAAACTGCAAGAATGTTCTTCTGTTGGTTATTGGATTGCCATGGTGATGGGGGGAGCATGGCAACGGGGTGATTTCTTCTGTTCCCTCTTTGGTGAAATCATAAACACAGCTTTAAAATATGTTTTGATGGTTTCACTGCTAAAAGCTGACAGAGGCTATCTTGTCCCTTGATGAGGTTTAGAAGATTATGGGGTGGTCTAGAATCGCAGACTCACTGAATGGTTACAGCACAGAAGGAGGCCATTCGGCCCATCGTGCTAGCTCTTTGTAAGAGCGATCCAGTTAGTCCCATTCCCCCGCTCTTTCCCTGTAGCCCTGCAAATGTTTTCCCTTCAAGTATTAATCCAATTCCTTTTTGAAAGCCATGATTGAATCTGCTTCCACCACCCTTTCAGGCAGCGCATTCCAGATCATAACAACTCGCTGCGTAAAAAAGTTTTTCCTCAAGACGCCTTTGGTTTTTTTGTTAATCACCTTAAATCTGTGTCCTCTGGTTCTCGACTCTTCCGCCAAGGGGATCAGTTTCTCTTTATTTACTTTATTTAAACCCTTCCTGATTTTGAACACTTCTATCAAGTCTCCTCTTAACCTTCTCTGCTCTAAGGAGAACAACCCCAGCTTCTCCAGTCTATCCACGTAACTGAAGTCCCTCATCCCTGGAACCATTCTAGTAAATCTTTTCTGCACCCTTTCGAAGGCCTTCACATCCTTCCTAAAGTGTGGTGCCCAGAATCTAATCGAGGTATTTAAAATGATAAAGGGATTCAATAGGGTAGCAACAGAGAAACTCGTTCCTCTGGCAGGGGAATCTGGAACAAGGGGGGCATAATCTTGAAATTAGAGCTTAGGCCTTTCAGGAGTGAAATCAGGAAGCACTTTTTCACACAAAGGGTAGTGGAAATCTGGAACGCTCCCCCAAAAAGCTTTGGATGCTGAGTCATTTGAAATTTTCAAGACTGAGGTCAATAGATTTTTGTTAGGTAAGAGTATCAAGAGATATGGAACAAAGGCAGATAAATGGAGTTGAGGTAGAGATCAGCCATGATCTAACTGAATAGCGGAACAGGCTTGAGGGGCTGAATGGCCTACTCCTGTTCCTATGTTCTAACGGAATTGTTTTGCGTAATTATTTTAGAAAGACGGGTTAACTTTCAGGCATACCATATCCCACCTATACCGGGAGCTAGTTTCCAAACTGGTACATGTCAAACTTAGACCTTCTCCGGCCTTTATTTTTCCCGATTAAAATGCATTTCAAATATGTGAATTCAGAAAAGTGTTTTATTAATTTTAATGTATATTTTGGAATTGATCCAATCACTGTTCTGTGAATCAATTTTTAAGAAGCTGCTTTGGAGATGTGAGCTCTTGAAAAGTTTTGGCACATTTCATAACAGCTGGGGGTCAGGTCAGTTTTATTTGTTACAGGCCGCATTGAAATTATGTTTCTAGGATGTCATAAAAACTACAATAAAAATATGTTTAGAATTTCACTGCAAATAGCAAACTTAGGAACCAGACCCCCTGTGGGGGGGAACCAGACCCCGTTTGATGCGTTTTTTCTGATGGGATTGTTCTGTGTAATTATTGTAGAATCTATGAATTAACTTTCAGGCACACTATATCCCATTTCTAGACTGGGAGCCAGATTCGAAACTGTCAGACTTCAAACTTGGATCATTTCAATTTTTTTTCCAATTACAATGCATTCTAAAATAAGTGAACACAATAATTTGGTGGATAATTGCACACTTGGTGTGATACTGAGCCTCACAGAGCCCAAAGGTCCCAGGTTTAGTCCCTAGCCAGTACTGAGTTAACTGCTCTTTGCCAGCTTGACAAAATGGGCACTGTAACTGCGCTGAGCTGCCCTGGGACAGGGAAGGAGGAAGTAAAATCAGCCTCGGTTCCAGCTCCAAATCGATATCTAGCACCCTCTGCAGGAAAGTGTGGACATTGTGCTTGGACAGGGTTGGGCACATTTGTGATGCCCCTTGAGTTCAAATAGTTCACTGCACCAATTCACATTTGATAAATGATCAATTAGAAGAGGTGCCAAGGAGCAGTCACCACCTGTGGAACTATAACCCCCTCCCCCGAGAGTCAACCCTATAACCCCCTCCCCCCGAGAGTCAAACCTGTAACCCCCTCCCCCCGAGAGTCAACCCTGTAACCCCCTCCCCCCGAGAGTCAAACCTGTAACCCCCTCCCCCCGGGAGTCAAACCTGTAACCCCCTCCCCCCGAGAGTCAACCCTGTAACCCCCTCCCCCCGGGAGTCAAACCTGTAACCCCCTCTCCCCGGGAGTCAAACCTGTAACCCCCTCCCCCCGGGAGTCACCCTGTAACCCCCTCCCCTCGGGAGTCAACCCTGTAACCCCCTCCCCCCGGGAGTCAAACCTGTAACCCCCTCCCCCCGGGAGTCAACCCTGTAACCCCCTCCCCCCGGGAGTCAACCCTGTAACCCTCTCCCCCCGAGAGTCAACCCTATAACCCCCTCCCCCCGAGAGTCAAACCTGTAACCCCCTCCCCCCGGGAGTCAAACCTGTAACCCCCTCCCCCCGGGAGTCAACCCTGTAACCCCCTCCCCCCGGGAGTCAACCCTGTAACCCCCTCCCCCCGGGAGTCAACCCTGTAACCCCCTCCCCCCGGGAGTCAAACCTGTAACCCCCTCCCCCCGGGAGTCAACCCTGTAACCCCCTCCCCCCGGGAGTCAACCCTGTAACCCCCTCCCCCCGGGAGTCAACCCTGTAACCCCCTCCCCCCGGGAGTCAACCCTGTAACCCCCTCCCCCCGGGAGTCAAACCTGTAACCCCCTCCCCCCGGGAGTCAAACCTGTAACCCCCTCCCCCCGGGAGTCAAACCTGTAACCCCCTCCCCCCCGAGAGTCAAACTCTTCAGGAAGAGGTCATAAAAGGAAAAAAATAATTTTATTTGTTCCTTTGAGGCACAGACTCACTGGCAATAACCCCATGTTTATTCCATCCATGTTACAATGTCATCCGTCTCCCTCAATCACAAGTGTGTACACAATGTTTATGTGTATCCCACACCTTCAACAGTATTGCAGTTTGTACAAAATAGTGTTTTGCTGTATTATATATCATTCCGTTGAATGTAAAAGCCATGCTAAATAAAAAGTGTTTCAAAATTATATTCCATGATGACTGGTGTTTAATATTAGGCGGTTTTCAAATGCAGGGCTGCCATAGTTCGTTATTTATTTTAAAAGGTAAATTTAATCCTTTGCTCTTCTTTGATCTCCCAGTATAAAACCATCTGTGAGAGTAACACTGGGAAGAGTAAGAGGGTAACACTGGGAAGAGTGAGAGAATGACAGTAGGAACCGTGTAAGAGTAATAGTGGCCCCACGAGAGTTGCACTGGGAACCATGTGACAGTAGTGCTGGCAAACATGTCAGAGTAGCACTGGGAACCGTGCGAGAGTAGCACTGGGAACCGTGCGAGAGTAGCACTGGGAACCGTGCGAGAGTAGCACTGGGAACCGTGCGAGAGTAGCACGGAACCACATGACAGTAACACTGGGAACAGTGTGAGAGTAACATTGGGAACTGGAAGAGAGTAATGCTGGGGATTGACAGTAACATGTGAAGGTAATACTGGGAACTGTCCCATGAGCCATGTGAGGGTCAGCACTAGAATTGGAAGAGAATAACACTGAACCCTGAGAGTAACACTGGGAACTATGCTAGAGTCACACGGTGTGACTCTTGCTCTAGTTTTTCTTTTCCACAGAGTAATATCCTTAGACTTCTGTTCATTGATTCCCCATGATGGCACATTTGAGATTAGGAAGTCAGCAACCAGAGGAGAAAACACAGAATTCCCACCACTTCATGGTCACCATGACCTCTATGCAGGCCTCAGTTATAGTCCCATTTGCACCGTGATCTCCATTTTTTTTGGATTAAGCTGCAATTTCACAGCCCCTGGCAGAATTCTCTGAATCAAAAGGATTTCATTCAGTAGATACATCAAAGTCTAAAAAAAAAATTAACAAAATCAATATTTAGAGGTTACTTCATATTCAGAGCTTGTGTTATGAGCAGAACTGGCTGGGGAGAGACTAGAAGCTTAGGTTGCATTTATGCACCAAATTTAATATTGGTGCTTAGATGTGGAGAGAAACTGCCTCGTACCAACACCACAATTGTAGTGTAAATGCACCCTTACTGTTTCTTCATAGATTCCAGTGTATCTGCATGTTTCACCACTTAAAGAAGCCAGCCCAGATTGATGGAATGAAAGTCTCCTCGGACTGTTGTCAGGAGATTCTGTGTGAAACAAGTTGGAACCGTCTCAATCCTGTTCCTAACAGAGTTGAGCAAAAAATATTTCCAATTTAGCACTAATCTCAGTCAGATATTTCATCGGATGGTATAGCAGAGGGTGCCTTCTGAGGTAAGGCTGACACACATTGCTAAGATGTGGAGATGCCGGTGATGGACACATTGCTAAAGCAGAGCAGAGAAAGTTTTAATCTACACTTAACGATACTTAAACTGATCTGCTTGATGCAGGCGTCGGGTACCTGGAAATGGAAAGTGTTCCGTAGGCCGAGAAGGTTGCAAATCTTTAAAAACCCATTGGGTGATGATTTGTGCTTAAGCCTTTATTTTTACTGAGAAGCTTAGGTGAAGGGCCAAGACCCAGAGTGCAGGGCATCACCAAGGTTGAGAACAGTAGGAGAGAAGATGATATAGGCCCAGGGATGATTAGTTGACATCAATCTTGTGTTTTAAATGTCTATGGAAGGGAAGACTGAGGGAGATAAGGAGTTTTAACAGATCTGAACTGGGAAAGAATGAGAGACACTGTGATAACTCTCAATTTCGACAGAGTGAGTATGCAAAGAGGAGAAAGAGTGTATAGGATGATGACATATTCTGATTTTGCTCTGCTTTATTCAGTTTATACATTGATTGATTGTTATGTAATTATATATTTTTCCTGTAACAATGGATTCATTTTTAAAAGATGGAAAAAGGTAAAATGGAAATTTGAGACAAATGGGTGGCTCGAATGGGTGGTTTTCTTTTATTCCATACACGAGACATTCCTGCAATCTACAGCAGGATCTGTCTGTACGTGTGCCGAAAAGTTATTCACTTCCCTGCCGACTGAGTGCAGCTCAAGTTGCCATCAGCTGACTGATTCACTCAGAGCAGAACAACTTGTAGAAAAGTGCCTCCTGTACATTCCATCAAACAGTAAGGCTGCTTAAATTTATATTTCTGAGCAATTCAGCTGCACTTTCTTTGGGAATGATTAATCATCGTTCATGCTGTCACTTCCCTTTAGTGTTTCGTTCTATAGATCTGAGGCATTTACGTTATATTGTGATTGTAATCTCACTAATATTGAATAAATTTGATTTTGTATTTAAAAAAAGACAAGGCAAACAAGATTCTCCGATACACCTCAAGAACATCTGATTACAGATATAAACAAGTTATTTAATTCTTTTTAACTCATTGGTGGAGTCACATTTGGAATATTGTGTGCAGTTTTGGTCACCTCTTCAGAAGGACAGAGAATATTCAGGAGGGTCCTAAATTCTAAAGACAGACTGGCTGAACTGGAGACAAAAGAACTGAGCAACATGATCCAGCCTTTAAAATTGTTAAATTAATGGCTAATTATCCATAGAAATATATAGTTTTTAACTTCAGTTTTGATCACAAGACTGATTGGAGACAAGGTTACAAAATAGTCAAGTCTTACAAAGGCTAGGAATTCGTAGATTTTTTTTCCCCCACAGATTGGTTTACGTTGGGATGGATTTCTATTAAAGTTAAATTAGTGCTAAATCAGTTTTAAAAACATAAGAAATAGGAGCAGGAGTAGGCCATACGGCCCCTCGAGCCTGCTCCGCTATTCAATAAGATCATGGCTGATCTTCTACCTCAACTCCACTTTCCCACCCAATCCCCATATCTCTTGATTTCCTTAGAGTCCAAAAATCTATCGATCTCAGTCTTGAATATAATCAACGACTGAACATCCATATTCACAGTTTTAAAGATAGCCAGGATTGAAGGTCATAAGGGTGAATTGAGGATTAGTTGATCGAAGAGTTTTTTCACCTCTGAGGCATGATATTCAGGACATGGACATTTATCGCCGTTCCTTCATCGTCGCTGGGACAAAACCCTGGAGCTCCCTCCCGAACATCACTGTGGGAGCACCTTCACCACATGGACTCCAGCGGTTCAAGAAGAAGGCCCACCACCACCTTCTCAAGGGCAACTAGGGATGGCCAATAAACGATGATCTTGCCAGCAACGCCCACATCCTGAGAATGAATTGTTGATGGAGAGAGATGAAATTTTAGTTCTTAGATGATCTCAGAGCTTCTCTGTGACCTGATCACTAGAAAGGGTGAGCAGTTCTGACTTGGCGCCCCAGGTGAAACGTTAGTCTGTGCTTTCCTGTCAGACGTTGACTGATCTGTGCATTTTCTGTTTTCAATTCTGAGCCTTTTAAATGAAAAGAATCTTAACAGGTCAGCAAAATAATGTGAGAAATGATGATATCTAGATCGCAGTATAGTAGCCTGGTATCAATACCTTGGTGCATACTCCGACCTGGTGGGATGGATACATTTTATGGACAGACAAATAAAGCCTGTGGGAATCTGCATTGCAGTCCGTGAGAAGTGCAGCATTGGCCTACATAACCACAGTTACTGCACTTCAAAAAGGAATTCTTTGTGTGTAGTGCTTTGAGACTTTTCAACGTGCTAAGCTGCTTTATACATGGGAGTGTTACTGCATTTTTCAGTTGGTGGGAGGTGGCGATGAGTTAGAGGCAGGTTCTGGCGGGTTGACCACGCTGAAGCAGATCTCGTAACAAAAGGTAACCAGCAAAATAGAGCGGCAGAAAACACAGATCAAACGAAATGTTAGGAGATCCTGCAGCAAAGCTACAGGAAATGAATGGTCCACTCAACCTGATCCAAGGGTATTTAATGTACACCGGACTGTAGGTGGAAGGGTAGCCTGAGGGTGACATCACCAAGTTGTTTAACCGTTAATCGGAAGGCCAAGTTAGAAAATCGCTAACATTCCCAATCCAACTTCCCGAAGAGATGAATTTGTCAATCACAGCCAGATTGTCCAGGTGAGTGGAATAAATGCAACTCTACCTACAGCCCTAACCAATGATTGGCATCACATCTACAGTAAGGTCGCCCAATTGACAAGGGAAGGAGAGAGTTTGGGAGAGGGGTGTGGGGGGAGAGAAAGAAGAGCAAAAGGGAAAGGGCAGCAGGGGAAATGACACACATGAAAAGAAATTATCTGGGGTTACCTTACGAAGAAAAGCAACAGTCAGCTTATAGTGAAGTGGTAGTATCGGCTTGTTGATTCAAATTTGTGGGATTTTTGCTGCTCTTTCAATGTCACATCCCTCCAGTTGACTTTCTGCTTTGTTTTTTGTCAAGGGGAATGATGCATGAGGATGTGGTTTCTCGCTACATTCTTCTGCTTATAACTGGTGAGGCAGGACAGCAGATGCAAGAAAATGTGGAGAAGTCGCTACTGTAGCAGGAAACATGTGGAAACAAAGATCAAGGCAGTCCCCGAGTGGTATGTTGTATTATTTTGTTCATTAAATGTGAGGACTATGGAACTGTAAACTAGTAATTTCTACATAAAACTAGTAGACTTATATTAGAATAAGGCAACTTAATTGGCTGGAGCAGAGGCATTAATCTTTCTCTTATGGTTATACATTTGAAGAATTTAATTAAGATTTCTGCAAACTGCTGTGGAGAGGCAGAATGGAACATTCATAAAGTCTTGCAGAGGAGTTTAAATTCGAAAGTGTTGGACTTTCTACTGACCACTGCAGTGTATGAAAATACAGGCTCTATTGCAGAATAGGGAACTTCGGCTAATTATAACACTTGGCTGTCAACTTATGATTCAGTTAACTCTCTTCCCTGGTCCCTGCAAAAGAAAAATTCCACTAAAGTCACAGTGAAAACTGACCAACAAAATGAGACCTGTTTTTTTTTAATACTTTCTGTTCTTCTCAGTTACATTAGGAATGTCCAAGGATGCGGTTTGTAAGCATTTCAGTTCCACATCTTATTAACCCCGTGGCCACCATAACTGTTAATTGTGTGACCAATGTGTTTATGCAAAGAATCCTACAAAATGGAGATTTTGAATTTACACTGTAATATCAAGTGGAAAATTGTTTTATTTGTGAAGTGAGAAAGACGTTCTTTCCCTGCCCAAAAGTTCAGCATGGAAGAGGTGTCAATATACTTGTGTATAGAAAGAGGCTATAAGGTTCCTGGGGCTAGGGAGGATGCAAACTAGCAGCTGTGGGGAGGGGAGGGGGGTGTGTGGGGGGAGAGGAGGGGCCAGGATCCAGACCCTTCAGGATTCTGCCCTTTTCAGCCCCATTGGAAATCTTGGGCCTTTTGGGAATGGGCTCATTATGAGCCCAGTCACAAATTCTAAGATAATGTAAATGAGGGAAATGTGATCTACAATGTACTTTCCTGACTTAGATGCTTAGCATTGCTGGATCCCAGGGATAAAAGAAAGAACTTGCATTTATATAGCGCTGTTTACAATCTCAGGATGTCCCAAAGCACTTTACACCCAATGAAGTCCTTTTGAAGTGTAGTCACTGTTGTCATGTAGGAAATGCAGCAGCCAAATTGCACACAGCAAGGTCCTATCAACAGCAATTAAATAGATGACCAGATAATCTGTTTTAGTGATGTTGGTTGAGGGATAAATATTGGCCAAGACACTAGGAGAACTCCCCTGCTCTTCTTGGAATAATGCCATGGAATCTTTTACTTCCAACTGGGAGGGCAGATGGGGCCTCGGTTTAATGTCTCATCCGAACGATGGTACCTCTGACAGTGCAGCAGTCCTTCAGGACTGCACTGGAATGTCAGCCTAGAGTATGTGCCCAACTCTGTGGAGTGGGGCCTTCTGACTCAGAGGAGAGAGTGCTACCACTGAGCCAAGGCTGACACTTTGGAGCTAGGGCTGTGGGAGTGTGGGGAGTCCTAAAATCCAGAGGCCAGTTTCACGAAGCGATTGACCGCATTGTTCAAACTGGTAGCAGGAGGAATCGGGAGCATTTTAAACATTCTTGCCCCCACTCCACCACCCCCCCTCTCCCACCACTGGGACGGGCATTCCATTGGCACCAGAACAGCGTAGGCACCAGCCCAGAATATTTAAATTGATTTGGCCCCAGGATTTTGGACAGGGTCAGGGAATTAGTCTGTGTGGCAAGGTGGGGATGGTGCTCTGCTCCAGATCTACCTCCCCCAGGTCTCCCGGGAATCTCGGCAAGGCAGAGGGGGGCAAGGGAGAGATATGTTAATTTTTATTCCCTCCAGCGCTTATGTCACGTTGCCTGGCAAAGCGGGATTGGGGCGGGGGGGTAGGGGGGAGACAGTCTGCTCGCCCGCATGTTTCTGCTGGCCTTATCTACTAGGAGGCAGACAAGAGCACAGTTTATAATTTTGCATTCCACCCGCAGTGAAGGTGACTACCATCTGTGTGTGTCTCTCCTCAACCCCAACCACAAACAAAAATCCAGATGTGAACCTCCGTAATCCTTATCACTCCATACCATGGCACCTTGAAAGACAAATATGTTGCTTTTTTATGCTATGCAGCAGGATTGGCATAGCTCTACATCAAACTGTTGAAATAAATTATTGTTAACTTTGAAATCCAGTGCTGATATCATCAAGGGAACTCGCTGGGACTTCCTGAGTATAACAATGTGAGAAAGCAAAATTTAACTTCAGAGTTGATAACATTGTTATTCCAGTGTACTTAGGCAGTCTCACCATTTCTGTTTAATTTCCTCACCCTGCCTCAGTAACTCGTCTCACCTTAGATGCCTGGCACTTGAAATTCCTATCAATAAGGCTAATTACCGGATCGATCTCAAAAAATAATAGATTCCAAACTGAAATAAGCCGTTCTAATCCTGGAAAAATGATTGGAATTGTGTGATCATTTGGAATATTGTGCGCAGTTTTGGATACCCTATCTTTAAAATGACAATGATTGGAGTGGACTTAGAGAAGAGTGATAAGGGTTAAGGGTTGGGTTGGGCGTTAAGTTATGAAAAGAAATTTCTTTCCTTGCTAATTTTCTCCCCTCCTTTTCGAAGGTGTTAAATCTAGATGTTGTGTGGCATGGTCCCATGGGTGTTGGAGGCCCTTTGTGCATTGCTTAAGTAGCCATTATGCATGCATAAGTCTCAGCAGGCCATTCAATTGTGGGAAGCATCACAGCTCCTTACAAAAGGTCCACACATGTACACTATCCATGAGGCGTCAGTAAATAGCAATCAGGAGCGGGAACTTTACCTGCTTTTCCCCTCTAAACTAGGGGCACAGAGGCCAGTTGTAACACAGATCAGTAAACTCAGCACAGATCAAACCCAGAACCTTCCTGCTCCATTTGACTCAGTTACTCACCGGATAATCTCACGGGGTCATTTATAAAGCCATGCTTTGATTGCTAGACGCTGGTACTATTTCCCTCTTTAACAGAGATTGGAGTGGTGTACAGATTACCAGTGCTACAATATTAATTCTTTCTTGCTGCTTTTTCCAGGGTTTCCTGTCAGTATTAAGGGTGTACTGTCACATTAACTATTACTTCATTGGCACTGATGGTTGTGGTCACTTCTTTCAATCTGAAGGTTTGAATTTCAAACCATGTGAGAAACACAGCCTATACTCCTAGTTAGTGACCCATGCCAACCTTACAGCTCTTTCATTGATTACCATTCATACTCACTGATTACTATTTATACTCATTGGTTACCATTCTCACGCATTGATTACCATTCTCACGCATTGATTGCCATTCACACCCATTGATTACCACTCACACCCATTGATTACCATTCTCACGCATTGATTACCATTCTCACGCATTGATTACTATTCACACCCATTGCTTACCATTCACACCCATTGCTTATCACTCACACCCATTGATTACCACTCACACCCATTGATTACCACTCACACACATTGATTACTATTCACACACATTGATTACTATTCATACCCATTGATTACCACTCACACGCATTGATTACTATTCACACACATTGATTACCACTCACACCCATTGATTACCACTCACACCCATTGATTACTATTCATACCCATTGATTACCACTCACACCCATTGATTACCACTCACACCCATTGATTACCACTCACACCCATTGATTACTATTCACACCCATTGATTACTATTCATACCCATTGATTACTATTCATACCCGTTGATTACCATTCACACTCATGCTCCAACAGGGCAAGCATCAGCTTGACTAGGAAATCAATCCTAGTCTTTATTCTCATTTACAACCAGATTTTTATATAGTTCTTTTTTATAAAAGACCCATATTGGGAAATGATAGGTGCCCTGCTCATGATTTTTCCGATATGACTGGTAGGAGTGAGGCTCCTCACCACCAGCATGTACCTGGAATATTACCCCAATGTCTTTCCATATATAAGATGGTAAATTTATGTTGCGCTGGTAATAATAAAATCCATGGTGTGTGTATTTTGGAGGTTTTACCAAGTCAACAGTTGTTTTAGCATTCACTATTGGTCAGGCCACTGGCATAATTAAACCCCTAATATGTATCTTTGCCCAGCACTCATTGTTGCCAAGATAATTGTTACCATTTCAAACTTATTTTAGTTAATACTGAACAATATTATAATTATCATATCTCATCCAGCTTTTGGCCTAAGGGTGGTGACACTGAGACCTTGTGACAGCCAGGCACTGCTCATCTCTTGTTTGTCTACATGAAGGTCCCAGGTTCGATTCCCAGTCATTGCTGAGTTAGCTTATCTCAGATAGGGTGTTAATAGAGGTTGCTACAATTATGTAGGGAAGGACAAAAAAAATTGGTTAGAAATCCTCCTCTTACATAATAAATAGGAGCAGGAGTAGGCTATATGGCCCCTCGAGCCTGCTCCGCCATTCAATAAGATCATCGCTGATCTTCGACCTCAACTCCATTTTCCTGCCTGATCCCCATATCCCTTGATTCCCTGAGAATCCAAAAATCTATCAATCTCAGCCTTGAATATACTCAACGACTGAGCATCCACAGCCCTTTGGGGTAGAGAATTCCAAAGATTCACAACCCTCTGAGTGAAGAAATTCCTCCTCATCTCAGTCCTAAATGGCCGACCCTTTGTCCTGAGACTATGCCCCTTAGTTCTTGATGGCAATCTAGTGAACTCTGCTGGAAAGCGCATCTGTGAGGACCTAATATTATGTTACAAATATTTTATCAGGAGTCAGAAAGAAAGACTAGCATTTATATAGTGCCTTTCATGATCTCAGGACATCCTACAGCGCTTTACAATCAATTAAGTACTTTTGAAGTGTAGTCACTGTTGTAACTTAAGAAACATGGCAGCCAATTTGCGCACAGCAAGATCCAACAAACAACAATGTGATAATGACCAGATAATCTGGGGGGGTTTTTTAGGTGTTGGTTGAGGGATAAATATTGGCCTGAACACCTGGGATATCTCCCCACCTCTTCATCAAAATAGAGCCATGGGATCTTTTACCTCTATGTAATAGAGGTATTCAAAATTATGAGGGGTTTTGATAGAGCAAGTCGGGAGAACCTATTTCCTCTGGCAAGTGGGTCGGTAACCAGAGGTCATAGATTTAAAATAATTGGCAAAAGAACTAGAGGGGAAATGAGGAGAAATGTTTTCACACTTAGGCTTGTTAAGATCTGGAACACACTGCCTGAAAGAATGGTGGAAGCAGATTTCATAGGAACTTTCAAAAGGCAATTGGTCATGTTCTTGAAGAGGACTAATTTGCAGGGCTATGGGGAAAAAAGCTGGGGTGTGGGACTAAATTGGACAGCTCTTTCAAAGAGCTGGCACTGGCACAACGGGCCGAATGGCCTCCTTCTGTGCTGTAAGATTCTATGAGTCCAGCTCCACAAGAATGAAAGAAGACCCATCTTCTGTAGCCTGATGCTCCCTTAGATTCCCACAGAATCTAGCTCATGATTTCTTACTGAGGCAGTGTCAGCTTCCCAAATCACAGCCGACGATGGCGTGGAACGATAGCCCTCATACGCCAAGTCCTCCAACGCTGAGGTGGTGAGATACCAGCCTGGGAAAAGCTGAGTGAGGGTCATTGCTTCTTCTGATTTTCGGTGTGGGAAGGAGGAAGCGGGGGGGAAACTGCAACGATTGAGTGAGTAACTGAGCAGGGAAGAGCACAGCTACTGTGTGGAAATATCGAGGTAAATCCGTTGGTCTTGCAGCTCGGAAAATTAGCGGCACAATGTTGTAGCTCTGTCTCCAACCTGCGCTTCCTTCGAACCGCTGGCCGTGCAGGATCGCTGAATGGACCCTATTTTAACGTTCTCTACCTTGTGTTTCCCAACTGGTAACTCAACATTCAAGATAGACACAACCCACCACAGTGAATAGTTTTTGTTTTGTTATTTGGTTTAAAGGACAAGCTGTCATCCTCAGGAGCAAGTATTGCTGATTGCATCATGCACAACTGATTAATAATACATTTTAATGGCATTTACCATCATTGCAACCAATAAAAAAAAGTTTGGCAAACTTTTTTTCAAGGAGGTGATGCCCTGTTAATTAGCTTGGCCCCAGTTTTGTCTGAAAAAGCCAATGCCAAAGCCTGGCAAGGCTTGGATTAACCTGAACATCTGATCAGACAGAATTTTTCCACTTGTCACACTGGCTGTGCTTTTTTGCTGCCCTGAGTGAAATTCGAAACTTAACAAAATTTTGTTTGGAATTAAGAGAGTATTGTTCTGCAACTAGGAACTCCACCTCTGATTCCACCTTTAAAAATCTTCTCCAAACCCACCTCTTTGACCTAATATCTCTCCTTCTGGCTTGGCATCCATTTCCCTACAACTCTGTGAAACGCCTTGGGACATTTCCCTCTGCTAAAGATTCTATATAAATGCAAGTTGTTATTGTAGGAACTGGTTTGAGATTGTCCAAACTTATTTCACATTGGACCCTTACACCAAGACAGGAGAAAAACGGATAAGACCTCTCTGCCATAGGTGAGAGGGCAATGCAAATGACCTAATGTGCTTCCAGTCTCCCAACAGGGCACAATCCTATAATCTCACTGAAGCTGCAGGAAATCTAGCAAAGAGTTTAATAATTCTCAGGAGGGAAGTAAGATCTTAGGATAAGAGGAATAGGAATCAGTTTGCGTTTGGACTCTGAATTAGTTCATGTCCAGTGTGTGCCATATACAGAATAGATGAATAGGAATACAAGCAGAAAATTTGGAAATAAGCATCAGATCAGTCAGTTTCTAAAAGAAGTCAACGTTTCAGGTGGGACTTTATCAGTTTGATGAAGGATTCTGCCTGAAACATTAACTTATCTCTTCTCTTTTGAGATGCTGATTGACCTGCTGTATAAAAAGAAAGAAAGGCTTGTATTTATTTAGCGCCTTTCACAACCTCAGGCCAATGAAGTACTTTTTGAAGTGTACTCACTGTTGTAATGTAGGAAACACAATTTGCGCACAGCAAGATCCCACAAACAACAATGTGATCATGACCAGATAATCTGTTTCTTTTTTTAGTGATGTTGCTCGCGGGATAAATATTGGCCGGGGAGAACACCCTGCTTTTCTTTGAAATAGGACCGTGGGATCTTTTATGTCCACTTGAGAGAGGAGATGGGGCTTCGGTTTGGTGTCTCATCCGAAAGATGGCACTTCTGACAGTGCAGCACTCCCTCTGTAGTGCACCGGAGTGTCAGTCTAGATTTTGTGTTCAAGTCTCTGGGTGGGACTTGAACCCACAACCACCTGATTCAGAGGCAAAGTGGTTACCTCTGTATTTCAGCATTTGTGGTTTTTCGTTTCATCTCTAATAAATGATCAGAAAATGTTACAGGATAATAACACAGATGTTGTCTTCAATGGAAATGTTGATTAGTCTCATACAAGCACTGATATTGCGTCAAAGTCTCTCAAGCACACTATATATAAAATTTAAAGCAAAGTTAAAGGACCAGTGTCTTCATGAAAAAGTTTGCCAAATCTTTTTTGTTCGAGTTTGCAGAAAATCTAATGCATGAGATCCACATAGCAGGGATCACCAGATAATGATCAGGAATGGAATGTCTAGCTAGTTTTCCCTATCCCAACCCAGGGTGTGGTGAGGCCCATTGTAGCATCCTTATTGCTATCCCAGCTGACACCAGCTAACTGAGCACAGATTGGGGATTGAATCAATGGTCTTTGTAGCTCAACTACTCTCTGGGTGAACTTGCTGAGCCATTGAGGAAATTAAACACATGGTTAGGAAGACGGTGTCTCTTCGAATAAAAGATAGTCTTTTTATGTGTTTTCTTTTAGTTTGAGTAGAATATTCTTTTGGGCAGGAAAGACTGCGATGAAAGCCCCCAGTGATGCATCATGTGACAGGAAGAACAATTCTACAGGGATTTTTTTTGCAAGGAAATGAATGTTTTTCTCCATAATTACCAACTGCTAATCAAATTGAATTCTCAGAGATCTCACATTTCAAAGCTGTACATTGTGTTGCAATTTTGCTGGCAAGTCATTAATTGCAGAGCAAAAACATTCATCATCTGCCTTTAAAAGAGGAATCTTACTCCCCTGGATATTAAAGGCCATTGTCTTTGTGAAGGTATTTTGTGTCAAAATTGAATCACTGACACATAGTAAGAATGCTTCATGGCTCTTCTCCCTCAACAAAGAAAGTTTGCCAGACATCTTTTCACGAGCACACTGCCCCTTTAACTTATGTCTGGCAACGCTCTGGTTCGGGAAAACAATTGGTAGCTTAACATATGACTGTTTAATTCTAATGGGCTAAAGGACATGGTTCGCTGTACCGAGATATGTCGGGCAAATATGATCGTTATTCATTACTAGCATTAAGCAATAACTTCCAACTGTGCAGACTAACAACACAAATCTGTCACGAAGAAATATGGAGCCTGCATTCAAATAGAGCATTCAAATCACACTTAAGATCATTTTTTTCTCTGCCAAATAAACTGCTCTTGTGTATTTGATTTTAATACCATATGATGACGCAGTGGTCAAATACTTCACCAGAAAAAAAAGCACTATATCTTTATTATTTTATTGTGGGACAAAAAGTCTCAGTAGATCAGCGAAATGAGCCGATGATCCTACGAAACTAGATCTAGGTTAATCTGGTAAACTGTCCACTTTGTGTCATATAACTTGTAGCAGCGTAAAGAAACCTCTGCACCATAATGGTCTCGGATTGTGATAGATAGATAAACTTACATTTATATAGCGCCTTTAAAGTAGTAAAATGTCCAAGGCGCCTCACTGGAGTGTTATCAGACAAAATTTGATGCCGTGCCACGTAAAGAGATATTAAGATTGGTGACCAAAAGCTTCATCAAAGAGGTAGGTTTTAAAGAGCATCTTAAAGAAGGAAAGAGAGGTGAAGAGACAGTGAGGTTTAGGGAGGGAATTCCACTGCTTGGGGCCTTGAGAGCTGAAGGCACGGTCACAATGGTAGGTCGAAGGAAATCGGGGATGCACAAGAGGCCTGATTTAGCGGAACACAGAGATCTTGGAGGGTTGTAGGGCTGGAGGAGGTTACAGAGGTAGGGAGGGGTGAGGCCATGGAGAGATTTGAACACAAGGATGGGAATTTTAAATTTGAGGCATTGGTGGACTGAGAGCCAATATAGGTCGGCGAGCACAGAGGCGATGGCTGAGCAGGACTTGGTGCGAGTTAAGATAAAGGCAGCAGAGTTTTGGATGAGCTCAAGGTTTGATGGGCCAAACCAAGCAGGAACCATGCTTGCCAATTGTGGTCTGACCTGTCCTCGTCTGACCTTTCCAGACACTCATTCCTGTTTCCTAAAAGAAGAAAAATGGAAAAACTTTTAAAACTATAATATTCTGTATGCAAGACAAGTACTTACTGAAGAGAAATAAGTGTAAGTTAAACAAGCAGTCTCCAAAATGGATGAACAGAGAAAGCAAAATGGAGAGAAGGAAGGAAAATGTATGAGCCCCAAAGATCTACGGGCCATCATCCTGGAGAAAGTTTAATAAAACCACTTAAAGGTAATGCCTTAATGTCTGACTGGCATAAAATAGGGTAAGTCAGTAATGGGGTTACACTGCAGTGCCAGTGCAATTCCTAAATGGCACGTTAATGTTTTTTTTAATTCGTTCATGGGATGTGGGTGTCGCTGGTGAGGCCAGTATTTATTGCCCATCCCTAATTGCCCTTGAGAAGGTGGTGAGCCACCTTCTTGAACCGCTGCAGTCTGTGTGGTGAAGGTTCTCCCATAGTGCTGTTAGGAAGGGAGTTCCAGGATTTTCCTCCTCGCTGGTGGCCTACTGTGGTAATTTTACAAACTCATGCTTCCGGCAGGGAGTCTCGCCAGTCAAAAGTCCATGCCGGAAATTTGGCCGCTCGATTTTCTGGCCACTCGATTTTCCGACCGTTGATTTAAATTATATTCTGTTCTTCTTTAAAATAGTCAGAGAAGATGTTTTCAGAGAGTATTTACTTTTTGAAGAAATGCTGACCTAAAAGTCAAGGCCTAAATTGACATGCTATCTGCAATTACCTTGAAATATTGTTCAATTTGCTAATGGATGCTGCAGACTTGTATACTTGAATTTTGCTAAATGTTGTCTTTCTTACATTGATGACTTCTAAGGATTATAATAGTCATTCTTGGCAGGGTGCAGAGAGGCTGTCAGGCTACATGAAGATGTATTGCCTGGCAATTTGGAGAACACTAGTCTTCCCTACAACCTCCATTTTTCTCCCCTGCTCTTCTGAAGGTGCTGACTCATGCTGGATCACATCTCCACGGGTGATGTGTGACCTGCAAAGGGTACGGTAGTGTTACTGGACTAGCAATCCAGAGGCCTGGACTAATAATCCAGAGAACCTGAGTTCAAATCCCACCATGACAGTTTGAGAATTTGAATTCAGTTTAAAAAAAAATCAGCAAAAGTGACCATGAAGCTATTGGATTGTTGTTCACTGATGTCCTTTAGGGAAGGAAACCTTCCGTCCTTGCCTTGTCTGGCCTATATATGACTCCAGGCCCACACTAATGTGGTTGACTCTTAACTGCCCTCTGAAATGGCCTAGCAAGCCACTCAGTTGTTATTGATAGGTAATAAATGCTTTGCCATGGATGCCCACATACCAAGAGTCAATAAAAAAATCTTGGCCAAGCATCGAATGTTCTTAGGACATTGAACATCAGTTCGCTATTTTATCTTGGGGGCATCGCAGCCAAGTTTAATCCTGTCCTCACCCAATACCCACACACATGAGCATTTTCTAGTGGGTGTCACTGGATATCAATCAGTAGCAAGAACCTTGGAAGATTTTTCCCCTCCTGAGCAAAGGGTTTCTGAAGCCACTTGTGATTCATCTAACATCACCTCAGTTGAAATAAGCTAACTCAATGCAGAGCAGGGATTGAACCTGGGACCCTCCTGGTCAGTATAGCTGAATTACTACACTGCACAGCGATCTTATCAATGGAGCCATCAGGGGAGTTACAGGTACTGGTCTGTCCCGATTATAAGGGTATAGTCTTTCACTAACATAAGGTTCCTAATCTATCACTATTATGAGGGCGCTGGCCTGTCACTATTAAGAGAGCACTGAAACTGGCCTGCCACTATTATAAGGGCACTAGTCTGTCACGATTATGAGGGTACTTGCATGTCACCGTAATAACAGCAATAGTTTGTCACTATTATAAGGGTCATGGTCTGTCACTATTGCGAGGGTATTGGTAATGTTACTATTATAAGGCAACAACGAAGAAAGCACAATGAGATAATCGATCAACTGAAGATTGAGAGGTTATTGAACTGGTTGGTATTTTGGGACTTTTTATCAGCTTAATAGGTTGGATTTAACACTGAAAAATCAATTCTATGCAACAATCTCCTGTATACGTTTAAGCACTCTCATAAATATACAGGTATTTAAAATAAACTCCTATCAGCAGTCCTGCTACCAAATGAAGACCTTCAGAATAACTGTCTACTTTTAGGGTCCCTTCTGCAAAGAAATCTGTAGATATGTTCTGCAATAGCTTGCTTGTGAAGAGAAGGAGAACAGTGAGAGACAGGAAAGTGGTACCTGCACCAGCCCATTTATGGACAACACCAAATTAGAGCCTTCACTTCTGAAACGCTGAGAGCTGACCCAACCAAAGTCTAATTGACGGGGTGACGTAATGAGACTTAAACTGAATTAGCAAAATAACCTCATTTCAGATGATAGCTTTAGCAGCACTGCACTGGACATCCACTTACAGAGTTCCAGGTCAGTTCTCAGTCTTGACTGAGACTCAAAGTCTATTCCCTGCATCGAGCCACTCGTACTGACTCTCAGCCAGGATGCCCGATATGGTGAACTGCAAAGTGCTCCATCCAAAGGGTCAAACAGAGACAGCACAGTCAGTCCACCTTTAGAGAGGAGCCAGGCAGTGTTTGACACCAACAGCATATAGTGCGAGTGCAGACTCCCCTGCTCGCCCACTCCCTCCTGCAACTGAAGGACAAAGTAAGGCATTAGCTGACAGCTGTGGTGATTTAATGGAGGGGGTGAAAAGAGCAAAATATATAGTAACATAGCAAACCCCACTGTGTTTTAGGCCAATATTATGATATAGTTTTAAAAAAACTTTTGTGACCTCTGTCTAAAGCATACTTTTGATAAGAGTTCCATTTTGTTTAATGAGAAAGAATTGTGTTAAAACACAAAGCACCTTGCAGAAACCCTCCTGCAAGTATCATGGGGGTAGTTTGAAATTAATGGAATGAATATCAGGCTGGTTTCAGGAAAAGGCATGTGACCCGTCCTGCCAGATTACCGCCCCAGTGTTAAAGGCAAAAGTCTACCTACAGTATAACCCCATAGCTACTGATTTGGTGAAAGGGAGCTACTCCTCCCCAATGTTAATACAGGAGGTGGTTGCTCCCCCAATCTGAGAAGAGTTCAAGTCCTACTCCAGAGACTCAAACACATAATCGAGGCTGACACTCCAGTGTTAGTACTGAGGGAGTGCTGCACTGTCTGAGGTACCGTCTTTTGGATGAGATGTTAAACCGAGGCCCCATCTGCCCTCTCAGGTGGACGTAAAATATCCCATGACGCTATTTCGAAGAACATCGTGGGAGTTCTCCCCGGTGTCCTGCTCAATATTGATCCCTCAGCCGACATCGCTAAAACAGATTTTCTGGTCATTATCACGTTGCTGTTTCTGGGAGCTTGCTGTGTGCAAATTGGCTGCCACATTTCCTACATTACAACAGTGCCCATACTTCAAAAGTAATTAATTAGCTGTAAAGTGCTTTGGGATGTCCTGAGGTCGTGAAAGGTGCTACATAAATGCAAGTCTTTCTTTCTTTTCATATAATGAATGCCTTTGCCTCTGGCAGGCTGGACTTACTGCCAGAACTTGTTGGTCAACGGCCCATTTATCCTTTGCATGAAGGTAAAATCGGCTGATGCAAATTTCCTGTGCTCTCGGGAGCCACCCCATCAGTCACTGGGGCAAAGGAAATTGGATCAGGCCCGTTTCTAGAATTGGGTAGATGGTCGATCAGGGAGAGACAAATACATCTCAGTTTTGTTCCCCCAAAGTTTCAGCCACATTGGTGCTTATATCATGCACCCATTTCTAGCATCTGTCTTAGGTGAACAAGAAAGACAAATGGTATTGGTAGCTTACAGGTACTGAGACGACAATCATGATATCTAATCCAAGAGGTGAGCTCACTAACAACGATTTTGGAATACCAATAGTTGTAGAAGATCTGTACTGTCAAGAGAAGCATTTGATGATTTCATTCTTATCAAGCCATGGATACCAACAAATCTTGGTGTTCTGATAAATCTACAAGACAAGCCTGCAAATAGAAAATAAGGATTGAGTAAATATGGGCTTCACGGGCGGGATTTCCAGGGTTCAGGGGCTGAATATAGCCCATTGGCTTCAGTTTGGACGTCCCTGCCTTAGAGGCATTTTAGAGTAATAAGAAATAAAGACTTGCATTTATATAGCAACTTTCACAACCTCAGGATGTCCTAAAGCACTTTACAGCCAATGAAGTACTTTTGAAGTGTAGTCATTGTTGTAATTTCGGAAACGCAACAACCAATTTCCACACAGCAAGCTCCCGTTAACAGGAATGAAATAAATGACCAGATAATCTGGGGGGGGTTTTGGTGGTATTGGTTAAGGGATAAATGTTGTTTAGAACATTGGGAGAACTTCCCTGCTCTTCTTCGAATAGTGCCGTGGGATCTTTTATGTCTGCCTGAGAGGGCAGACGGGGCCTCGGTTTAGCATCTCATCTGAAAGACGGCAACTCTGCTAGTGCGACACTCCCTCAGTACTGCACTGAAGTGCCAACCTAGAATATATGCTCAAGTCTCTGGAGTAGGGCATCTGACTCAAAAGCGAGAGTGCTACCACTGAGCATTCTCGCTGATGCTATTTAAATGGAAATATCATTATATTTATAGGCACAGCACAAGCCTCAACTAATTTGATAGCAGTTCAGGAGAAAAACTGGGTCTCAAATGCAGTTAAAGCTTTGGAGGTTTTACTGTTTACATTTGAAGTACAGTTGTTGCTTCTCCATCAGGGTAACAGGGCAAAGAGTTTGACAAGGCATTGCCATGAACTGTATGCTAAAATGAGAAAAACAATCACAGAACTTTTGGATCACAGAAAGGTTACAGCACGGAAGGAGGCCATTCGGAGGCCATTGCAAGAGCAATCCAGCCAGTCCCACTCCCCTGCCCTATTTCCGGAGTCCTGCAATTTTTTTCCTTTCAAATATTTATCCAGTTCCCTTTTGAAAGCCATGATTGAATCTACTTCCAACACCCCCTCTGGCAGTGCATTCCAGATCCTAACCACTCGCTGTCTAAAAACGTTTTTCCTCATTTCACCTTTGGTTCTTTTGCCAATCACCTTAAATCTATGTCCTCTTGACCCTTCCGCCAATGGGAACAGTTTCTCTCTTTCTATTCTGTCTAGACCCTTCATTATTTTGAATACCTCTATCAAAATCTCCTCGCAACCATCTCTGTTCCGAGGAGAACAACCCCAGCTTCACCAGTCTATCCACGTAACTAAAGTCCCTCATCTCTGGAATCATTCTAGTAAATCTTTTCTGCACCCTCTCTCAGGCCTTCACATCCTTCCTAAAGTGCGGTGCCCAGAACTGGACAAAATACTCCAGTTGTGCCCGAACCAGTGTTTTATAAAGGATCATCATTACTTCCTTGCTTTTGTACTCCATGCATCTATTTATAAAGCCCAGGATCCCGTATGCTTTTTTAATCTTTTTTTCTCCACCTGCCCTGCCACCTTCAATGATTTGTGTACATATACCCCCAGATCTCTCTGTTCCTGTACCCCTTTTAGAATTGCGCCCTCTAGTTTATATTGCCTTACCTCATTCTTCCTACCGAAATGTATCACCTCGCATTTTTCTGCGTTAAATTTTATCTGCCACGTGTCCTCCCATGCTAACAGCCTGTCTATATCCTCTTGAAGTCTATCACTATCCTCCTCACTGTTCACTACACTTCCAAGTTTTGTGTCATCTGCAAATTTTGAAATTGTGCCCTGTACACCCAAGTCCAAGTCATTAATATATATCAAGAAAAGCAGTGGTCCCAGCACCGACCGCTGGGGAACACCACTGTACACCTCCCTCCAGTCCGAAAAACAAACGTTCACCACTACTCTCTGTTTCCTGTTAATTAGCCAATTCTGTATCCATGCTGCTACTGCTCCTTTTATTCCATGGGCTTCAATTTTGATGACAAGACTATTATGCGGCACTTTATCAAATGCCTTTTGAAAGTCCATATACACCACATCAACTGCATTGCCCTCATCAACACTCTCTGTTACCTCATCAAAAAACTCTATCAAGTTGGTTAAACACGATTTGCCTTTAACAAATCCGTGCTGGCTTTCCCTAATCAATCCACACTTGTCCAAGTGACTGCTAAATCTGTCCCGGATTATCGTTTCTAAAAGTTTCCTCACCACTGAGGTTAAACTGACTGGCCTCTAGTGCTGGGTTTATCCTTACACCCTTTTTCGAATAGGGGTGTGACATTCGCAATTCTCCAGTCCTCTGGCACCACCCCCATATCTAAGGATGTTTGGAAGGTTATGGCCAGTACCTCCGCAGTTTCCATCCTTACTTTCCTCAGCAAACTAGGATGCATCCCATCTGGACTGGGTGACTTATCTACTTTAAGTACAGCTAGCCTTTCCAGTACCTCCTCTTTATCAATTTTCAGCATATCCAGTATCTCAACCACATCTTCCTTTACTGAGTCTCTGGCAGCATCTTCTTCCTTAATAAGGACAGATGCAAACTACTCATTTAGTGCCTTGGCCATGCCCTTTGCCTTCATGAGTAGATCTCCTTTTTGGTCCCTAATCAGCCCCACCCCTCCTCTCACTACTCGTTTATTGTTTAAATGCCTATAGAAGACATTTGGATTTTTAAGTTGGCCACCAGTCTAGTCTCATATCCTCTCTTTGCCCCTCTCATTTCCTTTTTCTTAACTTAACAGAAAACCTGGGTGAAAATCTCAACAAAATGTGTTGGGCCGGATTTAAAGATCTTGCCTACATGGTTTAGATTACAGTTTGCGGTGAATTTGAGTTTAATCTGTTCACGAGAGATTAACTTTTGGTCTAGTTTTGTGATAGACACGATAATTTACATGTGTGTGCATTTACTGAATGCAGTCTTTAACTAC
Organism: Heptranchias perlo; assembly: GCF_035084215.1. NCBI lineage: Eukaryota > Metazoa > Chordata > Chondrichthyes > Hexanchiformes > Hexanchidae > Heptranchias > Heptranchias perlo. Next base: position 15,498,198 of record NC_090360.1, read on the forward strand.
TGCATTTTCTGTCTGCTTTGAAAAAGCCACAGCTTTGGGCAGTTCCCCAAAGCCACAGATATCTGATATTGCTCACAAAAATGGTGTCTATAGATCTGTTGTACAGATGCTGCACAGGAGCTCCATCAGCTGATACCCATCCTTCAAAACATGGCATTGGGTCGCCTCTTGTTTAATTGGGTCACGCATGTGTCAAGTTTTCAGGCAGGGGAAGAGGGAGATTTATAAGCTGCTGCCAAGCCACTTGATATGGACTCGTCAGAGAGCCTAATGTAAAGGCCATGGCAAATGAAAGAAAATCTGCTTCATGCTTCGTTCCCTGTCGGGGTTTGGTAGCTTAATAGTTATGGTAACTAAACCAACAACCTAGAAGTTGTAAATTCAAATCCCAGCATAACAAATTGAATTCAATAAATCTGGTAATTTGTGGGCTGGTGCCAAGAAAATAGTGACCATGAAAGCTGCCAGATAGCTATAAAAACCCAACTGTTCTTTTTTATTCGTTCATGGGATGTGGGCGTCGCTGGCGAGGCCGACATTTATTGCCCATCCCTAATTGCCCTTGAGAAGGTGGTGGTGAGCCGCCTTCTTGAACCGCTGCAGTCCGTGTGGTGAACGTTCTCCCACAGTGCTGTTAGGAAGGGAGTTCCAGGATTTCGACCCAGCGACGATGAAGGAACGGCGATATATTTCCAAGTTGGGATGGTGTGTGACTTGGAGGGGAACGTGCAGGTGGTGTTGTTCCCATGTGCCTGCTGCTCTTGTCCTTCCAGGTGGTAGAGGTCGTGGGTTTGGAAGGTGCTGTCGAAGAAGCCTTGGGGAGTTGCTGCAGTGCATCCTGTGGATGGTACACACTGCAGCCACTGTGCGCCGGTGGTGAAGGGAGTGAATGTTTAGGGTGGTGGATGGGGTGCCCATCAAGCGGGCTGCTTTGTCCTGGATGGTGTCGAGCTTCTTGAGTGTTGTTGGAGCTGCACTCATCCAGGCAAGTGGAGAGTATTCCATCCTGACTTGTGCCTTCTAGATGGTGGAAAAGCTTTGGGGAATCAGGAGGTGAGTCACTCGCCGCTGAATACCCAGCCTATGACCTGCTCTTGTAGCCACAGTATTTATATGGCTGGTCCAGTTAAGTTTCTGGCCAATGGTGACCCCCAGGATGTTGATGGTGGGGGATTCGGTGATGGTAATGCCGTTGAATGTCAAAGGGAGGTGGTTAGACTCTCTCTTGTTGGAGATGGTCATTGCCGGGCACTTGTCTGGCGTGAATGTTACTTGCCACTTATCAGCCTAAGCCTGGATGTTGTCCAGGTCTTGCTGCATACGGGCTCGGACTGCTTCATTATTTGAGGGGTTGCGAATGGAACTGAACACTGAGACCGTTTAGGGAAAGGAACCTGCCACCCTATCTGGTCTGGCCTACATGTGACTCCAGTCCCACACTATGTGGTTGACTCTCAATGCCCTCAGGGCAACCAGGGATGGGCAATAAATGCAGCCCTGCCAGTGTCACCCACCTCGCAAGAAAAAATAATAGAAACAAAATTCATAATCTATAAAATAAACACTTTGCAATGGGGAAAAATTAAAATCATACCACACCTGGAAGACATTACATTAATCCATAACACACACAGTCAATTCCGAAACCAGAAAGCAGGTAAGCTAGGCACAGTGCAGAAGAGTAGGAGGCGATGGGGGACGAGATAATGGCTCGTGTTCTGATGCTTGCTTCAGTGATGATGAAAATTCATTAAAAAGCGTAACATCGTAAAATACAGAAATAAGTGGGAAGAAATGGCTTTCTGCTTTTGATGCCCAGTTCACATTTCAATAATTTCCACTGAATCCACTGTTACAATTCAGGCTACTTTCCAATGCTTCTTACTCCTCCTCAATGCAAAGGCAGCTTCCATTGGCAAGTCCAAAACTTAACCTTATACGTGAAATATCTGGGATAGTGTTGGCCTCCAATAAGATTAAGCATTAGAAATTCTCTGGCTCTCTCTGAACTAATGGGAAATACCAAGCTCAGGCTAAAAATTATGAAATTATGCTTATTAAGAGGATTATACAGAGTTAGGTGCAAACCAGTAGATCAGGTTAATTACAACTCTTCACATAACTTTACAGCAACTGTTGCGAAACAATAAAACTTGCAAAACTTGCAAATATTTTCAGGTTTTCCTCTCCACACACAGCCTTCTTAGATAGGCCTGAAAGGATTCAGTATTACAATGCCCAGTGTTTGCAATTGTAACAGTTAACAACTAGACTTACATCGGTAGCAGGAGAAATTTCTTTGCTATTCTATTGCATTTGAGATTACTCTGGCATCGCAGCACGGCTTTCTTTTTAACATTACTACTGAGACGTGTTGGCCACTGCAACATACTGCAAGACCGACAGATGACTGAAAGCTATTCCAATTTGTTTGATTTTGGTCGGTTTCTGAATGAACATCTCGAAATTTCTAAGTTATAAATCAGACAAAGGGATTAATTTTAACCTTCACCACCTGAATGGTAATCTGGATTAGCAGATTGTCCACCCATTGTAGAACCCATTCAATTGTCATCCCATTGAAATCAATGGGATCAGTCCGATCAAAATCAGTCTTGTACAATGGGTGAGCAGTCTGTTCCGCCAAATTACACCCGAAAGGTATGTTTCTTTAAACTAAAAGTCTATTTTTCACTTATCGCTCTTTTTCATGATGTGGAGGCATTAAATATGGAAGAGTGCAATGAGTTTTTAACTAACAGCAAAGCAAACCTCAGAACTGAACCCATGATTATGGGCTATTCGATTGACTATCATGGACATGGTGACTCGTATCCCATATCTGGTCAAGACAGCCATCCAGGCATATAGTTACCTTAATGAACCACTGCTGGGCAGTCGTTCTTTATCCACACCCTTTAACTGACAGCACTACTGGGAAATTAAGATGATTAAACAGATAACAGATCTGCTGATAAGTTTATTGGGCTACCAGCAGAATTCAAAGCCACAACCAGAACAAGCAAGAAAGCCTTTCTTGTGAAAAATTGAATCATCGATTTAACTCTTTAAAAAAAAAATAGAAGCATTTACCCAACAGGCCATCTCTTTAATGTTGATTTTGGATGCGGTACAAAACAGCATGATACAGCAGTAATGGTTTATTGGTTATCAGCAGTGCCTGTGTATCAGCAAAGGATTTAATGAAGGCTGCATTATGGACAGGATGTGTTTCTCCCCCACTGTCTAACCCCACAGTTGACAAAGGACCTTTTTGTATTATTGTTAAAAAAACCAAGTGAATAAAGCCCAGTGCAGTGTAAAGAATAGAAGAGAAGATATAAATTAAAATTATAGCGGCCCTGTGACACCAAACTTGGGATTTAAAAGTCTGTAGATTGTAGGAAGGTTGTTTGACTGAGGGAGGCAGGAGTGCTATAATTTTTAAGTCCTGGGAAAGAATAAGTCAACATTAGGAGTCTGTGCAGCAAGTCTTGATTTTACCACAGTGAAGATGTAGAGGGAAAAATAAGTGTATAGGATATCATAGTTGGAACTTAGGAGGAAAGATTGGAGAACAGTTACAAAAGCATTTTCAGTAACATAGAAAAAGACAAGAAACATAGCAACTAAGAGAAGGAGATGAGGGAAGAGCCACTTATCAGACAACAAGCTTTTACCTGAAACAGTACCTTATCTCAGAGACCGCCATATATCGAGTGTTAAGGGCCACTGGTAATAAGTATTTTGATTGTGTGAGCCTTGGCTATGGAGCTGGTCCATCTCAAGTGTTTGGGTTTCCCAAAGGCCAATGCACAAGAATCTACAAAGCGTCACAGAATAAACACACACCCCCGTTACCCTGTGCTGATTGCTTGTCTGACATCAAGTTATGGATGAGCCAGAGTCTTCTCCAACGTGGCATCAACAAGACCGAAACTCTCCTGTTTCGTTCCGACCAAAAACCCTGCACCGTTGCCCTGATTCCATCTGCTCCCTGGCTGCTCACTTAGGCCGATTCAAAAACCCACAGCCTCAATTTGGCCCTAGGATGAGCTTCAAATCACATAACCTTTCCATTTCAAATCTGTCTATTTCCACATTGCCTGCCTCAGCCCCTGTCTCTCACCTCAAATGCTGAAACCCTAGTCCACACATACATTATGTCCATGCTTAACTTCTCCAATGTTCAAACTCCCTTTCAAACTCTACCCTACATCAATTCTAACCTGCCCAAAATTCCGCTGCTCCGTTGGCTCCTGTTCCCTACTACATGACAAGCCTTGTCCTCATTTGCAAATCCTTCAAGGCCTTGCTCTCCCTCTTTACCTTTCCAACCTCCTCCAGTCGAGAACATCCTTCCCTGGCCTCCTTTGCATCTCTCCCTGTCCCCCATCTCTTTTCTCCAACTTAAGTGGCAGGCCTTCAGCCACCTTGTTTTATTTTCCTCTCTTCCCCTACTGCAGCAGTGAAGCTGCAGCTTCAGATATAATGGACTCCTTATTTGATACAGAGTGGAGAAGCATTCTTCTTTCATTTCCCAATTGAGAAAGAATTTTTCTAACCATGAGAGAGACTATTGGTAATTTTGTAAAGCAAAAGCATTTGATATTGTCGTTAGGAAAAGGGATTTTTTAAAATAATCTTTAATAGTACTTTCAATTAGAAACAAGCAGAGTAAGTAGATAGACCAGCCAACAGTGTTGGTGACATTTGAGATAATTGGTTGTTTCCTTAATAACTGGCTAATCATTACCAAGTCCCCAAAGATCGTTAAACATCATCCACAGGGGAATATCATTTGATGATCCAGACACTCTGTTTGGACAATGCACTTCTCGATATATAGTTGATATCCCACTGTTGATGTGCACTTTAGAGTATACATTCAGGGCTATTATACAGAATGTTACAAAGCAAAAACCATTTGCTGATCATTTTGCTAATGCCAATGGCGTGACAGTTTATGATATCTTTAAAGAGCTAAGTATGTGACATTTACACTGGCTAGGCATTAGTAAATACCAGGTAACAGGTTACCTTGCAAGCTCTCAGTTCAAACAGACTCATCGCAATCCTTTGATAAAAACTGAAGATGCTGGAGAAGCTCAGCAAGTGAGGCAGCATCTGTGGAGAAAGAAACAGAGTTAATGTTTCAGGTCGAAGACCTTTCATCAGAACTGGAAGATGAGAAAAGAGTTGAAGTTTTTAAGCAAGTACAGAGCCAGGGAAAGGTGGAGGGAAGGGAGGGGAGGAAAAAACAAAAGGCAAGGCCTGTGATAGGGAAGAGGGCACGAGTGATTAAATGACGAAAGGGATGATGGTGCAAGGCAAGGAGGGTGGTAATGGGACAGGTTAAGAAACAAAAGATTGATCAGGAGTAGCTGTAAATGGCAGCAGCAGAACCATTACCAGCACTTGCTGACTGAAAAAATGGAAGCAATGGTTATGATCTGAAGTTATTGAAATCAGTGTTGAATCCGGAAGGTTGTAAAATGCCTAAACGAAAGATGAGATGCTGTTCCTCGAGCTTACGTTGAGCTTCATTGGAACAGTGTAAGAGGCCGAGGACAGAGAGGTCAGAGTGGGAGTGGGACAGGGAATTGCCCTCGGCCTTCGATTCATCGCAATCCTTTGTATGGTGAAAGACAAAAGCAGTTCTATAAGTTCAGAAAATCCATTCACACTGCGCAAACAAAAAAAATCCCCCAGACATTTTAGAAACCGCTCTCTTGGAGCCGGTGAAGTAACTGCCTTTGTGGGCACAGAATAAAGGCATGTGCCACATTTGTTTCTTTTCTTGTTGGCTCGACAAGGGGCAATATTATCACACCAGCCACTTCTGTATGTTTATATGTTCTGTATAATCAGAGTTACTGTCTTTGGCACATCCCCCAATACTGTGGTCTTGTGGGGCAGGATTGAGTTACAGCTTAATGATAGACTACTGTATCCTCAAAAAGGCAGAGTGAACCATTAGGAATTCCCTTGCTACCTTGTACTACCAACTTCAGCAGATGGAGACGAGGGATTACCTCCAGTTAACTAAGTTTGGCACAGAACACTGTCTCTATACATTACAGTATGATAACAGAGGCTCACCGTCTAAACTATGGACTATGCCACTGCATCTCACAACATGACCTATGGACTACATCTTGTAGCATGAACTCACAACAATGTTGCTACATTTTACAGCTTTCACACACCATGAAACAACTTGTAGAGAACGTGTCGGATATACGAGTGCACATTTTTAAATTTTTCTGCTTGTAGTTGTACAGACCAATGCAATCAACCAGCATCAGAACTGGTTATCTGGCAAATGGTGACAGCCAATGTTATTGCTTGATGCTTTTATCCAACTGGTGTTGCCATTGTATCAAGGAGATCTTTCAATTGTTTTTACCACCAGAGATTAGAATTGTTTGCATTAAATGTAAGGGTTTAGAAACTACTTTGTTGTCATTAGTTTTGAAGATGTTCAAACTCAAATTTCACAGATGATTCAAAAGATCCTACACACTCCTCCTCTTCACTACATTCTCATTGTGTTGAAATCAAGACTTTGCATTGTCTCCTCTTCCAACTCATTCTTTCCCAAGGCCTCAGAACTCTGGGACTCTTCACCGATCTTAGTTTTTCTTTCTCCTACAATCTTTAGGTTTTAAAACCCAAGCTTGTGTCAGGGATAAGGGGGGGGGGGGGGAGGGAGAAGGGAATTGGATACTTCCAGGGTATATCAGATTAGCTGCCCATTATACACGCCATTTGATTTTCCCTGCCACTGACTTCAAGATCGGGTGTGTATATAATGGCTAATTCGATATCGCCTATTTTACACCCAATGTTAAAATTACCCCTTTTGACTTTTCGGCATGAATCTGACCAATTCTAATGGATACTCTTTGTTGTGTTTCAATATCCTTTACCTTCCTTTCTCTTTGGTATTTCTCTCTCTTTCTCTCTGGGCACAGGACTCAGCTGAGTGTGATTAAAAACAAATCTTAGTTGTCATTGAAGTGATTTCATCTCATTGCCAGACTATAAAAATCGAACAGACCCTTGGAAAATCGACATTTTCTCAGCAAAGCAAAAGTCACAGGAATTAAATAAGATCTTCAAATTATTTTTATGCTTCCTGCAAGTTTACAAGAACAAAATTCATCAACATTATAATACATTCCAGAGAGAGAGTGAAGAGCCTGGGCCTATCCTTAAAGAAAAATCACACACACTGATCCATCGTGCCCGAGGCTGGGTTTTAACTTAAAGAATAATAACCCAAAACTCAAGAAATGATTATACTAACTGATAGCTTTCCTCCATCAATATTTCTGCAACTGGTCTTGCTGGTACAAAAGAGCTCAGCCCCAGAGTTCTACAAGTTGTAATGACTCAGCACATCTAGGTTGTGGGATGCAGCCAGCTCCCTCCGTGGCTCAGTGGGTGAAAGGAACGCCAATCAACGATGACTTATCTGATCTCAGCCAATGCAAAACTATGGGCAATACAACTGCCCTCAGTACCCTTACCCGCAGAGCTAGACAGGAAGACAGGTACCTTCTTGAGTTCCCACTCTTGATCGTGATCCAGTGATACCTGGTGAAAAGAATGTGCTTGTGAACGTTCAGTGGGAAGAGGACCAGGGTTAACTGTGACGTCTGCCAACACTCACCTTCAAGTGTCACACAATGGCCACACGGGAGAGATACTGAAGGGCTGTCAGTATCCGTGGAACTGTACCCTCCAAAAAAAATCAGTGCCTTGAATATTATCTTAAATAGGCCAACACCTGCAGAGGAATTTGGAGCGAAAGTGTTAACATTCATGCAAGAGCACACTGATCTTAATTGCTACCCTATGATGTCTATTTTTCCTTCTTCTTCTAACTGAAAGGCTCTGCTCTAATGAGATGCTCCACTGAATAAACTGGCTGAATACTGACAATTCTCAAACAGTCTGTAGTGGATGGACGTGAGGACATTCAGAGGCAGAGTGTGAGTGACAGTATATTTAAAGATAGAGGGTTGAGATGAGATGAGTCTCGCTGCAGCTGGCGCTAATTCTGCTCATCATTTCCACCTAAACATCAGCCAAAATGTTCACTTGTTAATATGCGCAGGTCAGAAAAAAAACAGCGTTCAGCAAATTTTTCCCTCACAGGTTTTATTAGATGATAACGGTTACATATGGGAATCTTCAGGGCCAAATGAAATGATTTTAAAAATTAATCAGTTTGGGGATTCAATCATAAATTTTCAAATTCCTAAATCAGTTGCTTAATCTATTCATCAATTCGAAAATATGCAAATTAATACATCAAGACGTTAACTTAATTTGAAAATTGATACCCAAATTAATTGATAGTTGTATTTAAGTCAAATTAATTTGTCAATCAATCAATATGCAATAAAACCCTTGGTAACAAAAAATTCCTTTTATGGAAAAAAAATTCGAAATATTCCAATACACTTAAAATATAACTTATCACCAATTGTACTGATAACCACCTTGGAATGAATTGTTGTCATTACAGGATCAATTGGATATTCACCAACACATCCCTGAACTGCAGGGGCTCAAACACATAACGTCCTCCCCAACACTTGATGCACAAATTCCTGTTGCAGGCACCAACAAAAAATTAAGAGTAAAGACAGTAGAAACCCAGACGAGTGTGTTAACCGCGCCAACTGACGCCAAGCAGAGGGTTATTTTTAGGTAACATTTAGTAGCGTTTATGTCACATGTACAATTTTTTATTATACATTCATAGCGTTCTGTAAAATTTTCTCTTGCACAAGAAGGAAGTTGTGTGTGGTAAACCAAGTCTGACAACACCAGCAATTTGTATTTATATAGCACCTTTAGTGTAGAAAAAAGTCCCAAGGCGCTTCACAGAGGCGTAATCAGATAAAAATGGATGTCAAGCCAAAGAAGGAGATATCAGGAGGGGTGGCCAAAAGATTGGTCAAAGAGGTGAGTTTTAAGGAAGATCTTAAAGGAGCTGAGGGAAGTGGAGAGACAAAGAGGTTTCCAGAGCGTAGGGCCTAGATGGCTGCCAATGATGGGGCGAAGGAAGGGGGGATGCACAAGAGGCCAGAGTCAGAGGAATGCAGAGCTCTGAGGGGGGAGGGTTGCAGGGCTGGAGGAGATTACAGAGATAGGGAGCGTCAACCCTTCCTTTATCTGTAACCTGCTGATGTCAAGTAAAGTGATTCTACAATACTTGTAAATGATATTGGACCTCAATTTTGTCATAACAGTGGGGGAAGAGAAGAAGGGGAGAGGTGAGGGTGCGAGAGATTGAAATTAATTTCCATGGCATAAGGCAGTGATAATGGGATAATGTAAACAGAGCAGGAGAACATAATGCAAGGCAGAAAGACTGAATAGGCAGTGAATAGTCAGAGGAACTGGAGCCGAGTTTGAGAAGGGTGTGTAAAGATAGGAAAGGAAGTGACAATAAGAAAGAGAGCTAGGTGAGTAACATGAAAAAAGGCAGATACAAGAGCTGGTGAGAGGTAAGTGTGGCTGCACCAGAAGAGTGGGAGGGATGGGCCTGGAAAACAAAAATAGTCCCCATGGACAAATCAACCATCACATCTTAGACCACACAGCTGGAGTACTGTGTGCAGTTCTGGTCGCCACACTACAGGAAGGATGTGATCGCTTTGGAGAGGGTGCAGAGGAGATTCACCAGGATGTTACCAGGGCTGGAGCGCTTCAGCTATGAAGAGAGACTGGGAAGATTGGGTTTGTTTTCCTTGGAGCAGAGGAGGCTGAGGGGGGACATGATTGAGGTGTACAAAATTATGAGGGGCACAGATAGGATGGATACTAAGGAGCTTTTTCCCTTCGTTGAGGGTTCTATAACAAGGGGACATAGATTCAAGGTAAAAGGCGGGAGGTTTAGAGGGGATTTAAGAAAGAACTTTTTCTCCCAGAGGGTGGTTGGAGTCTGGAACTCACTGCCTGAAAGGGTTGTGGAGGCAGGAACCCTCACAACATTCAAGAAGCATTTGGATGAGCACTTGAAATGCCATAGCATACAAGGCTACGGACCAAATGCTGGAATATGGGATTAGAGTAGACAGGGCTGATGGCCGGCGCGGACACGATGGGCCGAAGGGCCTCTATCCGTGCTGTATAACTCTATGACTCTATGACTCTATGACATGCAATATAGAGAAATTAGCTGCTCACAATTGTTTTTGCATAGGTGGGCTAATATCTTACTTTACAAGCTAGAAAGTGCTTTAGCATCAGTACAATGTAATTGAAAACCACAGAGGACATTATAGAAAGTCACTTATAGGATCCGCATTGTTACTGACTAACCCGAATGCTGTAATGCTAAGTAAAGCTTATACTGTGTTTAAATAATTAACTATTAAGGGACTAGATCTGCCTGACTAACAAGACAGCCACAGCATCACAAATCAAATCAATTCACTGCATGGTTCTTGCACGCACACAGCACTCAAGACGGTGAAAATCCTGCTACCACATTACAGCAAATAATTCGGCCTCGCCGTCCCTTCTCGTGCAATACAATCATCTAATTGTCCTCCATCACACTCTGTTATATCCCCCAACCTCTGTCCCTCTCATCCTGTTAGAATTTAGCAGAAAGTGAAGGAATGGAAATTATTTACAGTAGTGGAAGGCAAGGGTATGAGTGGAGAAATGTGATGGCAAACTGAATGGTTGTGGAGGTCTGTGTGGCAAAACTGGATAAACCTGAAGAACAGAATACAAGTGCAAAAGGGAATGGAAGATTTATCTACTGCTTAATACTCGCCTTTCTGTAGCATTAGGAAATGACCATATGGGGGGAATATTTGCTTGCAATTTGTGACAGTCACTTTGAGGGAGGTCTGCTTTCTTGAATATGAATTGATAGAGAAAGGTTGGCATCTAAATGGGAAGGTACTGGTTTTCATAGAATCATACAGCAGAGAAGGAGGCCATTTGGTCCAACGTGCCAGCACTGGCTCTTTGAAAGAGCTATCCAATTAGTCCCACTCCTCTGCATATATTTCCTTTTCAAGTATATATCCAATTCCCTTTTGAAAGTTACTATTGAATCTGCTTCCACCACCCTTTCAGATCACAACAACTCACTGCATAAAAACATTTCTCCTCATCTCCCTTCTGGCTCTTTTGCCAATTACCTTAAATCTGTGTCCAATGATCCTCCTGCCAGTTCAAACAGTTTCTCTTTATCTACTCTATCAAAATCCAACATAATTTTAAACTTCTCTATTAAATCTTCCCTTAAGCTTCTCTGCTCTAAGGAGAACAATCCCAGCTTCTCCAGTCTCTCCACATCACTGAAGTCCATCATTCCTGGTACCATTCTAGTAAATCTCTTCTGCAAACTGTCCGTGGCCTTAACACCCTTCTGAAAGTGTGGTGCCCAGAATTGAACACAATACTCCAGCTGAGGCCTAACCAGTGATTTAGGAAGGTTAGGCTGAAATCAGTACACTTGTGGCTCAGATAGGCACACCTGGGCTGAAAGGTGGGCATAACATTTCCAGCAATCCCCAGTGTCGCAGTTCACCAGGTGGTGACAGACTAATCTACCCCCTGCCCAATTTTTTCTTTGCCTTCCACCCCACCGCGGCTAGACCACCTGTCTGCCCACTGGATGTGGTTCAGTTTGTGAAATGATCCAAGCAGGATTCAAACCCGTGTCTGTCTCCAATGAATGCAGCACCATCATGCCACCCAAATAAGTAAACGTTTTGTTGCAACCATGAGGAGGTAATTGTAGTGAGTAGTGAAATGTGAACCCCCATGTCCATGCGTAAGACAGACCTGATAACATATGAGTGAAGAAGCACAAATTTTTAATTTTAGTCTATTTCTAACATTGATATAGTCTTGCAATTAAATCATTTATATGTTTTTGATTGGCCACAAATTTCCTAAAGGTTTCTTGCTGTAACCAGGACTGCAGTCCAGTAGGACCCATCGAAAAAAGGCAAGAACCCAGTTATGCTGAGCCCCTGCCGACTCCAAGAGTTCCCAGTCGGTCTTGTAAGGTACCGAACCTTCACCCCTTCTGTATAAGGCCAATGACGTTGTTGGGGGGTAGGAACTCCCGAAGCTGGGAGTTCCCACTTCCCCAGTTCATGAGGGACTCAACATAGTATTGGAGACTGGTACACCAATAGAGACGAGGCACATCAGTATCCAGATGAGTGTGCCCAGCGGGGTTGGGGGGAGAGTGGGTCGATGGTTCAGGTGAGACATGGTCTTGGACCTTCAAAGAAGAGGTTACTCATTTTTAAAACAATTGATGGTATCAATCCTTGGGGATAAAGGGGGGTGGTGTTGGGCGGTTCTTGGGGGCTGGAGGGGGGATTGGGCATACGACCCCCAATGGTAGCCATTGCCGGATTTTCTGGTTGCACCAGAGATGTGCCCATGGTGGTGAACATGAGCTGCCCGCCCACAAACTCCAGCAGGGTCAGCACTGGAGGACATCAAAGGGCATGATCTCAACTCAACCACCAGGATCATTGCCCACAGATTTTGGGGGCCACTAAGTTTTAATAAGGACTGTTGTGAGCTTGGGAATTCTCTATAATGCTCCCCAGTGTGTTACGTGAGCTTGATGCTGAGCTGTTGGCTGCCATCTTGCAACGCTCAGAAAGGAATTAAAGCCTTCTATTCATGGGGCCCTGAACATGACTTGTTTTACCAATTAGTCACTGTTCTGGTACAGGTGGGCTGTGAGTCCATTTCTGAAGGACTACTGCCATAAAGGACCAGTACAGAGGCAGATCAGCAGCATCTTCAGTCACTAGCAAGAAAGAACTTGCATTTATATAGCGCCTTTCACAACCTCAGGACATCACAATGCACTTTACAGCCAATGAAGCACTTTTTGAAGTGTAGTCACTGTTATAATGTAGGAATCGCGGCAGCCAATTTGTGCAAAACAAGGTCTCACAAACAGCAATGTGCTAATGACCAGGTAATCTGTTTTAGTGATGTTGGCTGAGGGATGAATATTGGCCAGGACATCAGGATGAACTTCCCTGGTCTTCTTCAAAATAGTGCCATGGGGTCTTTTACCTAGGGTCTTTTCTCTGAGAGGGAAGTCAAGTCCTTGGTTTAACGTCTCATCCAAAAGACAGACTATAAAACATGAGGAAGTACTACCTGACAATTTATAGGTGCATTTAAGGGAAAGCTAGATAAGTACATGAGGGAGAAAGGAATAGAAGGATATGCTGATTGGGTGAGATGAAGTAAGGTGGGAGAAGGCTCGTGTGGAGCATAAACACTGGCACAGGCCAGTTGGGCTGAATGGCCTGTTTCTGTGCTGTAATTTCTATGTAATTTTATGTAATTCAGCTACTTTACAAATGATTTTATGTCCCCAGATAGCAGACCACACAATCGCGATATATAAAAATGATAAATTACATATACTTGAAAAAAACAGAAAATCTTTTACTGGTGAAATTATTAAGAGTAGTATTTTTTGTTGCACTGGAGAAACATGAACATATTCCTTTTAGAAATAGTTCAACAAATACCACACAGCGAAAGCTCCATTATCCACCCCAACGAAGCTCTGAATGCCCCCGCCCCCCGCATTTGTACTTATCTTTGTTATTGCCCCATAGGTGATGGACATTCGGAGATAATTAAGAGTCCCCATATTTTTGGCCTTATATGTTACGCCAGCACCTCAGGCATTGGAATGAAGATGAGTCTAATTCAAACAACATAAATTGAGTTCAATCTTTCTCGAGCTGTGAGGTTGACTCATGTCAGACAGAAGGAGATTGGTGTTCATTAAGTAGGGAGGGAGGAGGCTCGTGTGGAGCATAAACATCGGCTTAGACCAGTTGGGGCGAATGGCCTGTTGCTATGCTGTAAATTCTATGTAATTCTATGTAACTTGACCAGCATGATAACTCTGGAGGGAAAATGAACGCAGTAACGTATGAATAGTTGTGTTTTTCTGAGCAAAGAGGGGCAGGTGTTACCATGATGTCCCTCAGATATTAACCCTTTAATGTCTCACTCAGCCAGAAGTAAATTAGAAAACACACATCTTCCTCCCCGAGGGATAATTTGTAGGTTATTTCTCGTGCAGTACAGCCTTAGCAACTCTATGTCCATTTTAAAACCTCTGTGTCCCTGTCTGCTCTTCTCAGTACAAAGTATGCACAGAGCCCATTGATTCACTTCATGTCACAGTCACTGTATACATTCAGCAGGACAATAAGCAACTGCTGCTTGTGCCATATTAAAGGCATATTAATAACACCGGTCATGGGCCAATTAGGGAAGAGATCCACAAGCATCCCTGATGTGCGCTCCCGTGATTTATCGACAGTAATCTCTCAAGTACTTAATGGTTAGTTTGGAGCAGAATTAATTCAGGGACAGATAAATAATGCATAAGGGTTTATTTAGCTGGATGCGAGACATCATTCTGGGGCTGTCAGTGGGAGTGGATGGCACAACAGTTTTCACTGGTGCAGCTGACCAGAGAGAGTCTGTTGGTTAAGGGGTAATGGTATCAGGAGGTGCAACAGAGTATGAGAAGGGAGAGTGACAGCATGCTGAGTCTTTTAAGCAAGGAGACGGAGGACTGAGAGCATGCTGAGTCCTAAAATAAGGCAGGTTAGAAGAGGTAAGTGCAATTTAATATTGGTTATTTTTCATTTATCTTGGCTGAGATAGAATACCTGAGGCACACAGGAGAAATGCAGCAGTTATAAGGGTTGTTATACAGTTCAATGATACAGGACAAGGATTCACCTTTGTTTGACCATTGCATTCTTTCTAAAGCTGTAAATATGGTAAATTGCCGTTCTGTAGACACGAATACTGATTTGTAGCCCTGCTACTGAGTACAGTGCTTTTTTTCAAAAGGTGCAGCAAGGATAAAGTACGAGTTAAGATGTAGTGTACTTGCAGCAGGCTGACATGATAGAATGAGTTATTCGGATGCGGAGAGAGAGTGAACAGATAGGATAAGGGTAACTTGTCATGAAGGCTCAAATTAGACTTCTAAGCTTAAAATGGATGAAGAGGTGAAGCATGCAGATAATTTCCCCATTTCTGTAATGTTAAATTTGATCTGGTATTTTTTCCCCCGAATCTACAGAGTGTCAATAAGAAGGGTTGCTTGCTTGTGAACAGTTTTCTAAGTGCGCATTGAAATTGGTTAATTAATCTGACAGTTAAGTCCTGCTGCATCGTTGAACCTTCCATTCTTTATATATACAAGTTTCAAGGGAACATTATTCTCATCCTGCTAAGGGTCCCCATTGAGAAAGCAAAAGCATATTGCAAGATGTACAATCAGACTAATGAAACATCCACTCACAGAGACAGGGATTATTTTTTGTACAAACTGAAGGCTCACTGGACAGGAGACGTATAATATAATAGAGCGGTCGCTCATCTGATGAACACTTCCATTAGAACAATTGGCTTTAGAAGCAGCAACGACGGTACGATGATCAGTCAGGAGCTCTGCTCTGTCTGGATGCTTCCTTCGCTTGCCATCAGCACAAAGATATGCAGAAAATAAAAGTCCTCATTTATTGATTTGTTCAGCAATAAAGTATTGATTGGCTGTCACAGGAAAAGAAATGAAGCAGGATTCTAGTGTCCTCAGAAAGGAGGTTGTATATAATCCATGGTGAAATGGGTTTCCAGTACTCCTAGCCAGCTTTCAGCAGAGGAACTTGGTTTGTGAAAGACTTTTAACAGCCCTCCCTCCTTATATCGCACTACTTTGCTTGCAGACTGTCAAATTGAGGGGTTTGTGTGCTGGAAAGGCTGGACAATTTGACAAGGTTACAACAGTGGGACTTTTAATGCAGCCTTGGGGGGCCTTTTGTGACCCACCATTCGTTCACCCATAGCTCCAGGCACACTTGCTCCTCCATGTGTCTCGGGTGCCTAATCATGGCCTGCTCAATGGGAGTGAATTGGATTCAGTGCTGTTTGCGCTCTTTTTGCTATCCAGCTCAAGGTGGCACAGAAATGTTAATAGATTACTGGGAAAGCGATGAAGTAACTGAAAGGGGATTTTATAGAGTTTTATAATATTGCAGTAAATTGTCCATGGCATTGCCTGTGGCCGGTTGATGTATATATTAAAATAAACTAAGATTCAAGATGGCTATGGAGTTGGGAGAGATGCTTCAAAAAAATTGCTCCACAGCAACACCTATTGGCCACAGCCTGCCACCATAATCTAAATGTTAACATGGACGATTTCAATATTAAATGGTAACATAAAAGGATGACCAAAAATTGTGACAACAGGAAGTACATATATACACAAGTTTTTCAATAATATATGTAGATATGAGTAGTATACACGAGATAAATCCAGAGCAGTACTTGAAAGTAAGGCATGGCAGTAGAACAGGGAACTTAGACTTCAAATGGTCAAAGGGCAATTTTGTATTAGAACGAGGAAGAAGTTCTTCACAGGAAGAATGATCAGCATTTTGAATGGTCTCCACGTGGGGTTTCTGGAGGTGAATTCCTCAGACTCATTCAGGATCCAATTGCATGACATAATAGGAGAATTGTAGGCATTTCCTCTGGAAAATTAACTCAGATTGACTGAGTCCCTCATTTATATTAATGTTGTGACCTTATGAAGTGAAAGGGCCCTATGAAAACGGAACTCATTATCAAAATGACCATTCCTATAGTTTTTTTTCTCATTTTCTGTGAGAAAGTGCCTGACCTGCAATCGGTGACTGCCCAACTGACAAAAGTGGCCTCAGGAGCTCACTTTGCGGAGGGACCACAGGCACAGGCCATGTCCCACACTCGCTGTGCAGTTTGCTGTAATCCTGTGGTCCGGGAGCAAAACATTGAATGGGCTTGTGGCTCCAATGGTAGCACTCTCTCCTCTGAGTCAGAAGGTTGTGGGCTCAAGTCCCACTCCAAGAGACTTGAGCACATGATCTAGGCTGATACTCCAACACAGTACTGAGGGAGTGTTGCACTATTGGAGATGAGTCATTAAACCAAGGCCCTCTCAAGTAGACATAAAAGATCCCAGGGTCCTGTTTCAAAGAAGAGCAGGGGAGTTCTCCCTGGTGTCCTGGCCAATATTTATCCCTCAACCAACATCACTAAAAAAAAACAGATTATCTGGTCATGATCTTATTGCTGTTTGTGGGACCTTGCTGTGTGCAAATTGGCTGCCAACAGTGACTACACTTCAAAAGTACTTCACTGGCTGTGAAGCACTTTGGGATGTCCTGAGGTCATGAAAGACACTATATAAATGCAAGTCTTTCTTTCTTTTGACATCAGAGGTAGTGGGTAACACTGATAGTAGGGCAGTGGACCATCAGAGAAACATTGCATTGCTTAAAAAAATATTTTCAGTTTGAAAAAAGAAAGCTCTTTTCACAAAAGGCCTGTAGAGCAGAATCTATTTTAACCACAATATTAGAATTTTTTTGTGAGATAGATCAGCAACTGAAGCAGAGCAAAATGGTTTATTTCCCCCCCTTAGGAAAAAAAAATTAAAAATGGGTCACGCTGGAAAATATTGATGATGCAAATGTGTTTAGATTTGCAAAAGGCATTACTGTGGGTGCATTATCACTCTTTGAAATCATGTCAACTGGAATTCGGTGAGTAGTTGTATAGATTTTTGAGGTATGCAGAGTGGACAAACAGGGAAGCTTACTGCAGAAATGTTCACTGCAATAATAAAGCACTCGGTTGGAACAATTGGGCTGAACTAACACTACAGCCTAGAAATTAATGTTTCAATATTAGTGGACAAACATTCACCATGCTTCTCTGATTTTCCTGTCTGCTATTTTAATAACAACTTTGCAACTTGCCATTTAAAAAAAGAGGTTATCACCTGCATTAAAATCAGCCGACTAGGCCCTAAGCTCTGGAATTCCCTCCCTAAACCTCTCTCTCTTCTCCTTTAAGACGCTCCTTAAACACTACCTCTTTGGCCAAGCTTTTGGTCACCTGTTCTAATACCTCCTTATGTGCCTCAGTGTCAAATTTTTGTCTGATGACACTCCTGTGAAGCGCCTTGGGACGTTTTACTACGTTAAAGGCGCTAGATAAATGCAAGTTGCTACCGCCGTGTTGAAAGAACTCTGGTGTGAACTTCTCTAGATACACTTTATTGTTTTTGATTTTAGTTTAAAAATCTGCGGCAGGGAAGTTCAAGTGTGGGTGCACTCAAGCAAGGATGGCATTAGGCTTGACCGTGATGCCCCCCAGGTTGAATAGCTCGCTAGAATTAGACGTCAAGAATGGTAGTTGGCCAAACTAATGGTGGGGGGGGAGAGGGGGGAGGGGGTTGTTCCTGCCACCCATGGAACTGTGTCCAAGTGTGAGTCCACAGCTTCAGGATGAGTGGGAAAAGTTTTCCAAAATCTAACAGCAAATGTGATTGATGAGGGTTATGCCATCAGTCACGCTGCTGAACATTCCTGAGGGTGCAAACCTGCTAAAATATCTTGGACGATACTCTACAAGGTAACAATTCCCTTTTCAGAGACGTCTTTGGTTACACTAACAACAGCGTTGAAAACAGAGGAGTGTGATGAGCTTGGAATGCCTTACGTGCAAATTTCAAGGAGTTTCTCAGCAAAAATATGACGTGCGTTGCTCATTTATCACAGGTAATGCCACTGATGTGAGGTTTACGCAAAGTATAGGCTTCCAGCTTTAATTTTACAAAGTATATTATTCTGGAAATGACCAACTCAGGCTCAAAGTTTGTTTTCAGTTAAACAAGTCAAAACCCTTCAAAAGTGAGAGCAAAATACAGCTCATGTTTGGACCCTGTCCATCCCCACAACCAGAGTGACATGTCAAAGTGCCCCTAAAATCATTAAAATCCAAACTTGGGCCAAAATTAGGAGGGGTTTTGACAGAGTAAATAAGGAGTAACTGTTTCCATTGGCAGGAGGGTCGGTAACCTGAGGACACAGATTTAAAGTAATCGGCAAAAAAAAGAGGTGTGATGAGGAGAATCGTTTTTACACAACGGTTTGTTATGACATGGAATGCATTGAAAGGGTGGTGGAAGCAGATGCAATAGTAACTTTCACAAGGGAATTGGCTATATACTTGAAAAGGAAAAATTTGCAGGGCCGTGGGGAAAGAGTGGGTTTGTGGGACTAACTGAATAGCTCTTTCAAAGAGCTGGCACAGGCACGATGGGCCGAATGGCTTCCTTCCATGCTGTATGGCTCTATGATGCTAACCCTCTTATATTAAAGCCTCTAATCTTTGAGTTCGAATCCCTAACATAATAACATAACATTATCCCTTCCTCATAAATAAATAAAAAGCAGGCTTTCTGCATTAGTGATTCCTCTTAACACAGTTTCCTTCATTCTAATCAGTCTGTTGCCTCCATCCCAACAAATAGCTCAGCCAACCCTGCATTCCTGGCTCCTGCTCGACAGTCCTGGGTTCCCAGATGATGCCTTCAAACTTCCCCCACGCAGATGCACATGAATGCTCCAGGCTCCCAAATGTCATCTCTAAAGCTTCCCTTACAGGAATGCTCCAACTCCCAGAGGATGACTGCAGGCTTATCCTGCACTAATGATACTGAATAAACTTTCCTGTATGTGCATGGCAGGTTCTTCAGTGAGCGTTGCAAGCCTAACCCACACAGACACTCTGGGCTTCTCTCACTCTTCACACATAGGATTATTGGAGTCTTTGGCAAGTACATATAGTCACCCCGTGTAAAATAGCCAGAGGGGAGATGAGGAGAATTTTTTTTACGCAACGACTTGTTATGATCTGGAATGCACTGCCTGAAAGGGTGGAGGAAATGGATTCAATAGTAACTTTCAAAAGGGAATTGGATATATTGTTCTGTTAGCGTGGATTTTGGACTGTTGAATTAAAGGCAACGATGAAGTGACTAATGGGTACACGACAGTGGTATTTACCCTAAAACCACACTGAAATGCGCTTTGTGTAGATTAGACTAACCTTAATTAAAGGCTTAAATATAACGCTTGTGGTGATTTTTTCCCACAACAGTTATAAAGGAAACATTTGCAGGGCTATGGGGAAAGAGCAGGGGAGTGGGACTAGTTGGATAGCTCTTTCAAAGAGCCAGCACAGGCATGATAGGCCAAATGGCCTCCTTCTGTGCTGTATGATTCTATGATTCTATGAATCAGTAATATAATGCTGATTTTTTCAGTGAAAGCCAAAATGTATATGAGATTCTGCAAACCATAGTTGGTGGCAATTTTTTATATTCAAGGCCACAGCTATCTCCTTAGGGGTTACGGGGAGTGGGCAGGAAATTGGACATGAATTTAGATTTGAGGTTAGGATCAGATCAGCCATGATCTTATTGAATGGCGGAGCAGGCTCGAGGGGCCGATTGGCCTACTCCTGCTCCTATTTCTTATGTTCTTATGTTCCTAATAATTTAGTTTTATGCCATTTGTGTCAGCCTTGGCTCAGTGGGTAGCACTCTCTCCTTTGAGTCAGAAGGTCATGGGTTCAAGCCCCACTCCAGAGACTTGAACGCACAATCTAGGCAATACTGTGCAATACTGAGGGAGTGCTGCACTGTCAGAGGTGCCGTTTTTCAGATGAGATATTAAAGTGAGGCCCGGTCTGCCCTCTCAGGTGGATGTAAAAGATCCAATGGCACTGTTCAGTTGTAAAAACAATCACTATGGTGGCAACACCTTCTCAGGGCTGCCAGCGATGGGCAATAACTGGGGTGCTGCCAGTGTCGCCCACATCCGAGATTAGATCAGTTTTAAAAAGTACACTTTCCAGTAGAGGACATTATATAATGAGTAGGAATTTACTATCCAGTGTCCCGTCTCTTGCCCAATTCTGCTGATTTTTTATCAAGTTAAAAATCCTGTAGTAAAAAGTTTTGAATACAGGAGAGAAAGTTATCAGTTCTTATCCAAGTTTGTTTCAGGTGTAAAGGCTGCGAAATCTGGGTTAGCACAGGCAACTTTGATCTGATATAGATTATCGTGTGTAGTTCAGTGGTTTGAAACTTTTCTGTGTGGGAGATCTCCACAAATACTGACACACTACCAGGGGACCCTTGCAAAGATTGACTCACTCCATGGCACTCTGCAAATACCAACATACACTCGCAGCAATCCCTTTCAAATACTAACTCAATCCCAGACGGTCGTACAAATATTGACACACTATTCACACTCCCTGCAAACACCGTCACACTCCCAGGGATACCTTTCAAACACTGACTCACTCCTCGGGAGTCCCTTACAAATATGGACACACTCCTGGAGACCCCCTGCTATAATTACCGAAAGACAGGGAAGATTTACTCTGTGTGCTAGGCGCGAAGAATTTTTAAACTTGTCCTTTATAAACCTGGTTTGCAATTTTGTTACAACTAGCAAATCGCCCACCCCACCCCGATCCAGTCAGCTGCCCAAAGGAAACCGTGTTATCATTGTAGTAAACTGTTTTATTAGTGTACAACAATCACATGCAACAAATGAAGATAAATGTAGATGTCAGCCATGACTCAGTTGGTAGCACTCTCGCCTCTGAGGCAGAAGATTGCGGGTTCAAGTCCCACTCCAGCGATTTGAGCACAAAATCTAGGCTGACACTCCAGTGCTGCACTGTCGGAGGTGCCGTCTTTCGGATGAGACGTTAAACCAAGGCCCGGTCTGCCATTTCAGGTGGGTGCCAAAGATCCCATGGCACTATTTCGAAGAAGAACAGGGGACTTCTCTCTGGTCCCCTGGCTGATATTTATCCTGCAACCACCATCACATAAAAAAGCAGATTATCTGGTCATTATCACATTGCTGTTTGTGGGACCTTGCTATGCGCAGATTGGCTGCCGTGTTTCATAGATTACAACAGTGACCACACTTCAAAAGTGCTTAATTGGCTGTAAAGCACTATGGGACATCCTGTGGCGTTTTATAAATACAAGTCTTTCTTTTTTTTTAGTATACAGAAATTTGCTCGCAGCATATAGTAGGGCCAGCTACAGACGGAAATCTGTTGACCTCACAGACCCCCTCGTGGGACCCCTCCAGCCTGGGCATCCCGGGTTCAAAACCTATTCCTTTGAGCTGAAATTATCTGGAGAAAACATTACTTTTGAACCTGTCCTCTAATGTACGATGACAGATTGTCGCCACTAAGATCATCTTAATTACAAGGTGACCAAAAGTGCTGTCTGATATTGCAGAATTATGGTGGCTTTTACAGTAATTCAATCTTTATTGAAAATAACTTTGAACAAGGATACATTATGTCTTCCTTTGACCGATGGACAGAGCAGAAATGATACCAAATAGTGTCTTCAGAATGCTATCAGTATTATTTTTGTCAGAGTTTATACCCAGCCTCTGTCCCAAACCACACCCAAAGTATTTTTGGTAAGTTCCCCTTTCTTAGAGAAGAAATAGGAGACAGAATTTGAAGCAATGAATTCTCTGCTCAATATTCACACATTGCTGCATTGTAAAGAGCAGATTAGTAGCACTAAACATTACTTCTTAAGCAGTTGCTGAATATTCATAGAGAATGACAGAGGTGTGAGTGTGCTCCCAGACTGTGCATCACACACTGAGACTTCAAAGTTTTGATGTGGAGATGCCGGTGATGGACTGGGGTTGACAATTGTAAACAATTTTACAACACCAAGTTATAGTCCAGCAATTTTATTTTAAATTCACAAGCTTTCGGAGATTTTCTCCTTCCTCAGGCAAACATTTGCCTGAGGAAGGAGAAAATCTCCGAAAGCTTGTGAATTTAAAATAAAATTGCTGGACTATAACTTGGTGTTGTAAAATTGTTTACAAACTTCAAAGTTTGGGAGATTTATAAACATTATCATGCAGGACTGAAGACTGTATTATAAGCTCTACACCTTGCCAAAGGTAGTCATGATGTGGAGATGCGGTGATGGACTGGGGTTGACAATTGTAAACAATTTTACAACACCAAGTTATAGTCCAGCAATTTTATTTTAAATTCACAAGCTTTCGGAGGCTTCCTCCTTCGTCAGGTGAACGATGTGAAAATGAAAATGAAATCCTCGAAAAGGAGGAAGCCTCCGAAAGCTTGTGAATTTAAAATAAAATTGCTGGACTATAACTTGGTGTTTTAAAATTGTTTACACCTTGCCAAAGGTAAGGGATTCATTACATTTTTATCTGTTATTCCCTTCGGTTCTAAAGGCTATCTCCATTGGTTTAATTTGCAGTCTATACCAGTATACGAGCTGAGCTGTAATAGAAATTCTGTTTGATGTCAAAAGGGAATTGGATAAATACTTGAAGGGGGAAAATTTGCAGGGCTACGGGGAAAGAGCAGGAGGAGTGGGACTAATTGGATAACTCTTTCAAAGAGCCGGCACAGGCACGATGGGTCGAATGGCCTTCTTCTGTGCTGTATCATTTTATGATTCTATGTTGCTATGGGAGAATCATCTTTTTTATATAATCTCATGATGGGCAAGAAGTTTTTCCTCTCAATGCTCTCCATTTCCCTCTTCTCCTGAAGGTGTTAACTCCCTCACTGGGGTACGGGAACCTCATTATTCATGTGTGAGACTTGTAGCCTTGGGCGAGCTAGCCCACTGCAGAGGATGTCGTAGCTGTGTCCAACTTTGGCCTCGCACATGCTCAGTTCCACGAGCCTAACAATTGGGAGTGGAAGCCTTAACCAATTTTCCTTCCCGTACCTTGGGGTGCTGCTACTGCTGTGGCTGCTGGGCTATTCCTTCCTCCATAACATTCAGCAAGAAATTGCATTTATATAGTGCCTTTAATGTGGTAAAACCTTCCAAGGCGCTTCGCAGGAGCGTAATCAGACAAAATTTGACCTTGAGCCACATAAGGAGATATTAGGATAGGTGACCAAAAGCTTGGTCAAAGAAGTAGGTTTTAAGGAGCGTCTTAAAGGACGAGAGAGAGGTAGAGAGACGGAGAGGTTTATGGAGGGAATTCCAGAGCTTAGGGCCTAGGCAGCTGAAGGCACGGCCGCCAATGGTGGAGCGATTAAAATCGGGGACGCGCAAGAGTCAAGAATTGGAGGAGTGCAGAGGTTGTGGAGGGTTGTAGGGCTGGAGGAGGTTACAGAGATAGGGAAGGGCGAGGCCATGGAGGGATTTGAAAACAAGGATAAGAATTTTAAAATCGAGGCGTTCCCGGACCGGGAGCCAATGTAGGTCAGCGAGCACAGGGGTGAACGGGATTTGGTGCGAGTTAGGATACGGGCAGCAGAGTTTAGGATGAGCTCAAGTTTATGGAGGGTGGAAAGTGAGAGGCCAGCCAGGAGAGCTTTGGAACAGCCCAGGCTAGAGCTAACAAGTCACGGATGAGGGTTTCAGCAGCAGATGAGCTGCGGCAGGCGCGGAGACGGGCGATGTTACGGAGGTGGAAGTAGGCGGTCTTGATGATGGAGCGGATATGTGGTCGGAAGCTCATCTGAGAGTCAAATAGGACGCCAAGGTTGCGGACGGTCTGGTTCAGCCTCAGAAAATGGCCAGGGAGAGGGATGGAGTCAGTGGCTAGGGAATGGAGTTTGTGGCGGGGACCAAAGATAATGGCTTGATAATGAACAAATGAACAACAGCAAATGGGTTAAAAAAAAAGTGTCATTCACCCACAAACCAATTTTTATATTGAATTGAATAACTTTTTCCCAATAACTATATTTTGAAAAACCAAGCGTCACCACATTTCTGAGTAAAATAATATATATTGTTAAATGCCTGATACACTCTTTATTTATGCACGCCAAGTCTTTGGGACAATCTAAGACCTATTTATGATTGGTCTGTGATTATATTTTATAATTAGACCTGACGAACACTGTCATGCTCAGACAGATCTGCTGAGTGGGTTTTCATTCTGCTGTCAGTGTAGGTAAAGGATTGTACACTTTTCCATTAATAACTTTCACATATAAATATCTCAAAACCCCAAATAATGATTTTGTCGGAGCAAAGCGCTTGTTTCCAGTGACTTAGCATTGGCCAATTGGGACATACTGGAAGTTTCAACAGTCAAGTTTATGAATGGCTCCTTTACTAAAAGTCTTTTCTGACTATTATTTACTATTTCCTGCCGAAATGATCCTCATTATTTACCCATTGTTGAACTATGGTGCTGTTTTGTGCACAAAACGCCAAGTCAAAATTTTGAAATGGTTTTAAGCCCTGCTCCTCCAGTGGCTTACCTAGAGCTGCCAACCCTCCAGGATTGCCCTGGAGTCTCCAGGAATTGAAGACTAATCTGCAGTACACTGCTGCGAGCAATCTGGGAGAAAAATCATAGGGGCAATATAAAATTGTGTTTATTGGACATGGGAAAAAAGGCTGTTTGACTGTCGGTCAAGAATCATCCAATCGGCTAATGAAGAATCTACTCGCTTTCCAATTGGCCGTGGGAAGGTGATGCACCATGAGGATGGACTTATTGGAGACCAATGGCAGGAATGTGGGGGCGGGGTGGTTGGAGGCAGGAGGTCATGTGATGACACCTCAAGGAATATGTCCAACCAGAGTTGGCAACCCTAGGCTTACTGTGTTAATGCATCACCTGCTGTGACAAATAGCCACACACACCGAAAGGTCCCATGTTAGTTTTTCAAAATTTGTGCTGCGTTAGCAGGTCTCAACAGGGACAGCAGTTTAGTGGGGGGGGGGGGATGGGAGAGAAAGGGGCTACTATTGACCTTAGTGCTCTTCGATTAGCGAGAGGAAGAATCAGCCAGGTTTATCGCTCCTCATTGTTATCCAGTGACCTCTTGCTGGAAAGTGTATGGTGGGTGAGAACAGGATTAGTCTTGACTATGATGCGTTTTGCAGTCTACCCAATAGCCAATAATATTTTCCGTCAAGGCTTAGACATGAGGAAGGGCTAAATGGGCAGTGTCCCAAAAGCTTGCCTCATACCAAAAAACATTCATGTGGTTAAAAGTCGAAAGTTGTATTCCTCACCTGGACCATGGATTACACAGTTTCTGTGCTTTAATTCCACTTCCCTGGCCTGTGAGGGACAATAGTTTTAATAGAGGGTTTTCACTACAGCTATGCCTGCTGGGATAGTCCTTCCTCCATAGCATTCAGCAAGAGAAATAATCAGCGTTTCCAGGACAATCCATACATGAGATCATTATTTAGGGCCAGCCTCTACCAAATATAGTAGGCCTGACAAATGCACTCTGGTTCCCTATCAAACCAGGGTGATGTTTGGCACATTGGTGAAAAAGTGATAGTTGCAAGATGCCGTGTTACTATTTGAATTTCTCCACTGTGCATGGTTTAGAACAATGGCTAGGAAGAGTAAACCATTGAAGCACACCTAATTTTAACAAAAGAAGTTAAAAGAAAGCCCCTTTAAGGTTGATTAGTTCACATATGCTGATTAGATTGAATAACAAACTGTCAAATTATTTAGCTTAACCTAACAATGAAACGATGATTTCTAAACTTTAGAATGAGGATGTTAATCTACTTCTCCACCGTATTCACCTTGTCTCAAAGGAAATGTTATCTATGTCAGCACAAAGGCAAAACTTGGAGATGCACTCAAGGAGAAGCCCCTTCCCCATTCAAAGACCAGTACTTTGTTGGCAGTGGACAGGTCAAAACAAGGAACAAGAGGCCCACCAACAGGAGCAGATACTTCAACAAAAAAAAAG
Source organism: Heptranchias perlo (assembly GCF_035084215.1). NCBI lineage: Eukaryota > Metazoa > Chordata > Chondrichthyes > Hexanchiformes > Hexanchidae > Heptranchias > Heptranchias perlo. The sequence goes on from NC_090360.1 coordinate 15,524,901, forward strand.
GACCAAGAAAGAATTAAATTACAGTCTACCCTTCATTCAATTTTTTCAAGCACTAAATCCCCACTTGGTTGTGTTATTTACGTTGCTTAATTTAAATTATTGGAGAACTGATATTTTTTAGCTTAAAAATATAGGAGTAGACTAGACTGTACTCAGAACAAAATAAACATAGCTTTTAAATGTTCCTTGTGTCCACAGGTTCTCTACAGAAACAGACAGGAGTGTCCAGTGACCTCTTTAGCAAACATTATAAATAAAATATTATTCTAGGTACTGCCCTATCTGAGAAATATATCTGAGCTACATGTTGTATGGCAGTAGCACCACAGAAGGGGGATTGTATGCTCTAACATTTGAACATGGGATTTCGGGGAAGGAGTAAAAAAAATTCTGAATCCAGTAGTTTAGGAAGGGTGTCAGTCGGTGAGATGCTTAAATGTCTCCATTTAGCAGCCTAGCCAAGAACAGAATATATTCTGAGTGGGATCAAACATCTCTACAGCTCAACGCTGAGATCAACAGGAAGGGATGGGGAAGTTGCTTCATACAACTTTAATTTGTTGAATTCTCTGATGGGTTATCATAACTGAATAATTGAATCCTTATTGTAACATCTGCAGACTTCATAAAATATTAATTTTCCAAACCTCAATGTTTCTTGACCACGCCAACCCATTAGCTTTACTTTTAAATGTTTTCGAATGCATACTTGTCAAGTTGTGGGAACTTGTCTGTAATGTAATGGGCCAGCTCGAGTCACTTGGTAGTGCTCTCACCTCTAAGTCAGAAGGTTGTGGATTCAAGTCCCAATTCTGTCTCAACACCTCCCTGAATGGGGACTAGACAGACTAGATGCAGAGAGGATGTTCCCGATGGCTGGGGAGTCCAGAACCAGGGGACACAATCTCAGGATATGGGGTATGCCATTTGGAACCAAGATGAGGAGAAATTTCTTCACTCAGAGGGTGGTGAACCTATGGAATTCTCTACCACAGAAGGCAGTGGAGGCCAAGTTATTAGATGTATTCAAGAAGGAGATAGATATATTTCTTAATGCTAAAGGGATCAAGGGATATGAGGAAAAAGCGGGAACAGGGTACTGGGTCAGCCATGATCTAATTGAATGGCTCAAGGGGCTGAATGGCCTACTCCTGCTGCTATGTTCCTATGTTCTTAAATTGAGGCCCCATCTGCCATTTGGGATGGATGTAAATGATCCCATGTCATTATCGAAGAGGGACAGGGCGATCACTGGCCAACATTCCTCCCTCACCCACTTGCTTTTATATTGCACCGTTAAGGTGGAAAATCTCTGTGCTTTACACTGAGGGAGAAAAGAAAATTTAAAATAAATAAAAGGGACAGATGCTGAACCATGAGGAAAGAGACTGGAGGGGTGACTGAAAGGTTGGCCAAAAAATAGTTTTTGAGAAGATTTTTAAAGATGGAGAGAAAAGCAGAGATATGGAGATAAGATAAGATAAAAAATAGGAGCAGGAGTAGGCCATACAGCCCCTCATAGAAACATAGAAACATAGAAAATAGGAGCAAGAGTAGGCCATTCGACTCTTCGGGCCTGCTCCCCCATTCAACATGATCATGGCTGAACGTTTAACTCAGTACCCTGTTCCCGCTTTTTCCCCATATCCCTTGATCCCTTTAGCATTAAGAAATATATCTGTCTCCTTCTTGAATACATCTAATGACTTGGCCTCCACTGCCTTCTGTGGTAGAGAATTCCATAGGTTCACCACCCTCTGAGTGAAGAAATTTTCCCTCATCTTGGTTCCAAATGGCCTACCCCGTATCCTGAGACTGTGACCCCTGGTTCTGGACTCCCCAGACATCGGGAACATCCTCCCTGCATCGAGTCTGTCTAGTCCTGTCAGAATTTCATATGTTTCGACGAGCCTGCTCCGCCATTCAATAAGATCATTGTAAACAATTTTACAACACCAAGTTAACTTGGTGTTGTAAAATTGTTTACAATTGTCAACCCCAGTCCATCACCGGCATCTCCACATCAATAAGATCATGGCTGATCTTTGACCTCAACTCCATTTTCCCGCCCAATCCCCATATCCCTTGATTCCCTTAGAGTCCAAAAATCTATCGATCTCGGTTTTGAATATACTCAACGACTGAGCATGCACAGCCCTCTGGGGTAGAGAATTCCAAAGATTCATAACCCTCTGAGTGAAGAAATTTCTCCACATCTCAGTTCTAAATAGCCGACCCCTTATCCTGAGACTATGCCCCCTAGTTCTAGACTCTCTAGCCAGGGGAAACAACCTCTCAGCATCTACCCTGTCAAGCCCTCTCAGAATCTTATATGTTTCAATGAGATCACTCTCATTCTCCTAAACTAAAGAGAGTGTAGGCCCATTCTACTCAGTCTCTCCTCATAGGAGAACCCTCTCATCCCAGGAATCAATCTAGTGAACCTTTGTTGCACTGCCTCTAAGGCAAGTATATCCTTCCTTAGATATGAAGACCAAAACTGTACACAGTGCTCCAAGTGGGGTCTCACCAAAGCCCTGTACAATTGCAGCAAGACTTCCTTACTCTTGTACTCCAATCCCCTTGCAATAAAGGCCAACATATCATTTGCCTTCCTAATTGCTTGCTGTACTTGCATGTTAACTTTCTGTGCTTCATGTACAAGGACACCCAGATCCATCTGAACACCAACATTTAATAGTTTCTCACCATTCAAAAAATATTCTGTTTTTCTATTTTTCCTACCAAAGTGAATAACCTCACATTTCCCCACATTATACTCCATCTGCCACCTTCCTGCCCACTCACTTAACCTGTCTATATCCTTTTGCAGACTCTTTGTGTCCTCCTCACAGCTTACTTTCCCACCTAGCTTTGTACGATCAGCAAACTTGGATACATTATACTCGGTCCATTCATCTAAGTCATTAATATAGATTGTCAGTAGCTGAGGCCCAAGCACTGATCCTTGTGGCACCCCACTAGTTACAACCTGCCAACCTGAAAATGACCCGTTTATTCCTACTCTCTATTTTCTGTCGGTTAACCAATCCTCTATCCGTGCTAATATATTACCCCCGACCGCATTATCCCTTACCTTCTGTAACAACCTTTTGTGAGGCACCTTATCGAATGCTTTTTGAAAATCCAAATATACGACATCCACTGGTTCCCCTTTACCCCCTGCTAGTCACATCCCCAAAAAACTCTAATAGGTTTGTCAAAGGGGTTTGGGAAGGAGCTCAAGAGAGCAGAAGCAAGGCACCTCAAGGCTTTGCTACCAAAGGGAACAACATCACCTGCACGTTCCCCTCCAAGTCACACGCCATCCCGACTTGGAAATATATCGCCGTTCCTTCATCGTCACTGGGTCAAAATCCTGGAACTCCCTTCCTAACAGCACTGTGGGAGAACCTTCACCACACGGACTGCAGCGGTTCAAGAAGGCGGCTCACCACCAGCTTCTCAAGGGCAATTAGGGATGGGCAATAAATGCTGGCCTTGCCAGCGACGCCCACATCCCATAAACAAATTTTTTAAAAAGGTAGGGTAAATAGAGGGAGGGAGGGATGTACAGAAGGACAGAGGTGGAAGATTGAAGGTAACGGAAGGGGATGTAAACCTGGAGGGGGCTTGCAGAAAGAGAGTGGGATTAAGCTGTGGAGATGATTTGAAGCTGAGGACCAGGATTTTAAATTGAATGAATTGAGGACAGGGAGCGAGCATAGATCAGCAAGGATGGGATCATGGGCAAGCAGGACTTAGTGTGAGATAGGATTCATGCAGCCGAGTTTGGACAAGTTGGAATTCATGGAGGGTGGAGGATGGGAGGCCAGCAGCAAGAACATTGGAATTATCCATTATGGAGGTTGAAAAAGTGTGGATGGGTGTCTGAGTGGAGGAGAGGCAGAGGTAGGAGTGGAGGCAGATGATTTTGCAGAAGTAAAAGTAAACAGATTTGATGATGGAAAGGATTTGAGGTTTAATCCAGGCTGACACTTCAGTGCAGTACTGAGGGAGTGCTGCACTGTGCCGTCTTTTGGTTGAGACGTTAAACCAAGGTCCCCTCTGCCCTTTCAGTTGGATGTAATAGAGCCCATGGCACTATTTCGAAGAAGAGCAGGGGAGTTCTCCTCAGTGTCCTGGTCAATACTTATCTCTCAACCAACATCACTAAAAATAGATCAGGTCGTTATCACATTGCTGTTTATGGGAGCTTGCTGTGTGCAAATTGGCTGCCACAATTCTTACATTACGACAGTGACTATACTTCATTGGCCATCCTGAGGTTGTGAAAGGTGCTATAAAAATCCAAGTTCTTTCTTTCTTTTCTTTAAAGCCCAGCTGTGGGTTGAGCAGGACACCAAGGTTTCACATGGCCAAGTTCAGCATGTGTGAGTAGCTGGGGAGGGAAATGGAGTTAATGGCATAGGAGTGGAGTTGATGGCAGGGACTGAAAAAGCTAGCTTTGGTCTTCCTGATATTCATAAGGAGGAAATTTTGACTCATCTTTGCTGTGATGTCAGACAGTATGGAAGAGTCATGGAGTCAAGGGAAACGATGGAGAGGTAGAGCTGGGTGACAGCAGCAAGCTGGACTGAACAAAATATCTACCCCTTGCACCATTGGCACACTGTGGCTACAGTATGTACTATCTACAGGATGCACTGCAGCAATTTGCCAAGCTTATTTTGACAGCACCTCCCAGCGCTGTGATCACTACCATCAGGAAGGACAAGAGCAGCAATGTCATGGGAACTCTATCACCTTCAAGTTCCTGTCCAAGTCATAAACCATCCTGAGTCCAGCATCTATTACAATTTCTTCATCATCACTAAGTCCAAAATCCAAAAATAAGGACTGCAGCGGTTCAAGGAGAAGACGCACCACGACCTTCTCAGGGCTACTAGTGAGGGGCAACAAAGGTGGTCTTAGCAGCATTGTCCGAACTGAGGAGCTGCAGAATGGATCCAAAAACAGGCTAGCTGCTCATTCATTTCAATTTGATGTTTGTGGGATATAATTGCATGCAAATTGGCACTAATCGAAGAAGAGCAGGGGAGTTCTCCTGGTGTCCCAGCCAACATTCATCAGTCAACCAACACCTAACAGAAACAGATGATCTGATCAGTTATTTCATTGCTGTTTTGTGGGAGCTTGCTGTGCGCAAATTGGCTGCTGCATTTCCTACATTACAACATCGACTATGCTTCAAAAGTATTTCATTGGCTGTAAATCGCTTTGGGTCGTCATGAAAGGCTCTATATAAATGCAAGTCTTTTTTTCTTTTTTCTTCTATTTGTAGGATCAGCCTCATATGTGACCCTCAAAGACAGAAAGCTTGGACATTCCTGCTCTAATTAATAAGCTAGTCTATAAAATCAGACCTTAGATCACATGTCTCTGTGTCTTAAACATTTGTCTGACAAGGGAAAATCTCCTTTGTTCAAAGAATGCTATAGGATAGATTCTGGAATGTTCTTCAGTGAAACACAGAACAGAAGGCTGATTAAATTCTCAGGCAATAGTAAAACAGCCAGCAATTAAATTGAGATATACGATGCTTTGAGAACTGGGTTTTTCTCATCACATAAATACTTTTACAAGTTGACTTACTCCCCGATGTAGATTGTGATGCTTTTAGATCCTTGCAATATTCAATTGGTCTTTTTTTCAGGATTTTTACAATTATTTCCTTTAATAATTTAGCTTTGGGCCAAAATATTGAAAAAAAAATACAAGGTGGAAATCAATTGGACCTCAAGCTGATTCGACCTGGCCTAGCAATGGAAAGTTCAAACACAATCACTGTGTTACTTTTTGTTCAATATCACCTTTAAACATTTATAGTGATAGATTCTGTTCAATATTTACATTGGTACTTTTGAAATGATGTCTTTGTAGTTCCATAATTTTTGTTTCTGTTTTAGCCCGGTCAAAAAGCATGGTGATGGGAGAGCAAACCCGACCCTCCAGCAGGCCATCCTCACCCAGTCTGCAGGAACGAACGTTGAAATCGGGATGGTTGAAGAAACAGAGGAGTATCATGAAGAACTGGCAGCAACGCTGGTTTGTGCTCAGGGGAGAACAGCTCTACTATTACAAAGATGAAGAAGAGAATAAACCTCAGGTAATGCAAAGGACTACCTTAAAACAGTGACTTGCTTGTTTTGACCCTGTAAGAGACACATACAAATGATAGCCAGTTGACCATCATTGCATCTTATCACTACAACTGACTTGCACTAAAGTAGAAGATTTAACACAGCAAGGTTCTTTCAAAAGGGCATGAAATCACATTTTGAAAAGGATGTATTTATAATTCACTAGCTTGTGTATCTATTTTTTAACCTATTACTGAACATAGGAACAGGAATAGGCCATTCAGCCCCTCAAGCCATTCAATTAGATCACAGCTGATCTGTATCTTAACTCCATCTACCTGCCTTGGTTCCATCACCCTTAAGACCCCTGCCTAACAAAATTTATCAATCTCACCGGAAATACAATTGAAATTTTCAATTGACCCCCAGCCTCAACAGCTTTTTGGGGGAGAAAGTTCCAGATTTCCACTATTCTTTGTGTGTTTCCTGATATCACACCTAAACGGCCTCGCTCTAATTTTAAGCTTATGGTCCCTTGTTCTGGAAGTTATTTTCCTCGCTGATCCTTTTTCTCAGGCAGTTGACGACTCATGCAACTGTCTGACTGAGGGGGTTAGTTAGCTGAACTGTACCCACATCCCCTCCTTTTGAGGAGGCGCTCTGAGGCGGCAAAGGTTGACTCTCCCTTTGGGGAAACACCTTCTCCCTCCCCCTCTCACTATCTTCCCAAACAGCTTGACTGCACAAAAATGTGTTTACTCAAAGAAGGTGACGCTATATATTTCAGAAACATTGTCTTGCTGATTCATGTTCGTTTGCTCAGTACATAAAAAAATGCTAAAGGGAATAGTGTGTGGTGGAAATTCATTGATTCTGTAGATCTCAAATATAGGCTTTAAATCAGACCCTATAAAGGATTCATAAAACACCTATTAAAGTGTTAAAAAGGCACTGTCCTTTGACTCAAATATTTATTACATCCACTTTCTTTTTATTACTAGAAGAAAGCATTTTTCTCATGTGTTATTTTTGATAAAATTAGGATTGTGATTATGTAAACAATACACAGCGGCACACCATTGAATATAATGTTTCTGTCAAGAGTAGCAATGTAACCCAGGACGTGAGCATGTCTGAGTCAGCCAAGTCTCACTCACGATTGATACCAATTACACACATCAATGGTTTTCCATTCAGTGTTCTACCACGAATGTCATGAAATTGGAAGAAAAGTGTATTTTGTTGGTTTACCATAGGTTAGGAAATCCTGCCCGGTAAAATCGCTTTCATCAGTGGGCAACTGGGAAGCAGGATCCAGAAAATCGGAAGTTCACAAATTCTCCAGCCCAAATTCCCCACTCAATTCACGTAGTGCACAATAAACCCTGACCTGGTTGTCCACAGGTGTCTTTTTTCGCGCTGAGTGCGCGAGAGCTTCATTACACAGGCATATGGTGTTCAAGAATGGGGGTAATGAAGCTGCCCATAGGTGTACTGTTTTCCTGCCTGGTGCTAATCTCGCCCATTTAAAATGGGCATTAAAGGCCACAAAGGTGACTGCTTCTCAGCATCTTTTAAAGGTACACTGCTTTCTTTTCCCTGCCATTCCATTGCAAGATATGAAGAATGCTCTTAATACGCACCTATGCTAGGAATTTATGCAAAAGGATTATGCCAGGAGAATCAGATAGTACTGGAGCTGGGCTACCCACATCTGCCATTATATTAACAATGTGTCCATGGGTCCAGGCACAGCTTAGCTTCAGCTGGCATGTAGTCGCAGAGTTATACCATCTGCTGCACAGGAACTTGCAGCAGGCTCCAAGTGCAAGAAAATCAAAAAGTTGGTATGCAGGTGCAGCAGGTGATCAAGAAAGCCAACGGAATGTTGGCTTTTATTGCTAGGGGGATAGAATATAAAAACAAGGAGGTATTGCTGCAGTTATATAAGGTATTGGTGAGACCGCACCTGGAATACTGCATACAGTTTTGGTCTCCATACTTAAGAAAAGACATACTTGCTCTCGAGGCAGTACAAAGAAGGTTCACTCGGTTAATCCCGGGGATGAGGGGGCGGACATATGAGGAGAGGTTGAGTAGATTGGGACTCTACTCATTGGAGTTCAGAAGAATGAGAGGCGATCTTATTGAAACATATAAGATTGTGAAGGGTCTTGATCGGGTGGATGCAGTAAGGATGTTCCCAAAGATGTGTGAAACTAGAACTAGGGGGCATAATCTTAGAATAAGGGGCTGCTCTTTCAAAACTGAGATGAGGAGAAACTTCTTCACTCAGAGGGTGGTAGGTCTGTGGAATTTGCTGCCCCAGGAAGCTGTGGAAGCTACATCATTAGATAAATTTAAAACAGAAATAGACAGTTTCCTAGAAGTAAAGGGAATTAGGGGTTATGGGGAGCGGGCAGGAAATTGGACATGAAGCTGAGTTCGGATCGGTCAATGCCCTGTGGGTGGCGGAGAGGGCCCAGGGGCTATGTGGCCGGGTCCTGCTCCGACTTCTTGTGTTCTTTAGATTTGTGGTTGGGATCAGATCAGCCATGATCTTATTGAATGGCGGAGCAGGCTCCAGGGGCCGATTGGCCTACTCCTGCTCCAATTTCTTATGTTCTTATGTTCTTATGTTCTTAACACTTCCAGTCAAGGTCATCTCCTCTTCAATGATTGTAACTCCACCTCTATGCAGACTAACGGAGCTATTAACTGCAGTGCTGGTCAACTTACTACCCGTAGATATAACAAACAGGTGACTGATGTATTGTTGAGCAGGGTCAGCAGTTTCATCTCCTTTTCCACTGAACCACAACAGAAGCTCAATTCGCTGCACTGCGCGCAGACAGCAATCACCATGATGCTATCTCCAGACAGGTACTTTGGTTGATTCTTCTTTGATGGGATGTTCTTGACCACCTGCTAGGACAACCCTCCTTAGCCTTACTACAGGCATTAGCACTTACAAAGACACCATCCATACATGTGTTCGTACACTATCCGGAATGCTCCATTGGTCAGTGTGAAGCTTTATTCCTCTTCTGCTCTCTTCACATCAAATGGATGCCATTAGAATGGCTGCTGCTGCCACCTTTAAATAGCTGCAGCAGTGGTTTTAATTTTCTGGTTGATGTGTGCAAGCTCTCACAGACCCAAACCACTGCCCAGACAATAGCCCATCAGGAACATGTATTTAGGTGGAAAACCAGAAACCAGAAGAGGGACTGGCCATGCGCTACAAATCAGCGGGGTCTCCAGTTTTGTACCATTCCCGCCATCAATGAGCACAAACAGGTGGTTTTACCCTTATGTTACCCTCCAGCTCATTAGCTACCCTTTTACATGTGCAGACCTACATAACTGCTGCTGCATTACCATCCACCAGGGCATGCATGAGCAGCACAAGATTTCTCTCCATCCAATTTATCCGACCGTTCGTAGGGACATGCCTGGCTTCTGTTTACTGCCTGGTGTGAGCCTTTGCACTACCATTCCATAACACAAGATATCAGTGCTCTAATGGCCTGTGATACCATACCAGCCCTAAGAAACTATTTTTTGATGTTAAGCTTATTACATTGTTGTATGTACAATAATGGCTTGCAGACAGGAACCACAAGGCTGTAGTCGCACGAAAACATTCAGCTTACATTGTAAACTACAGAGCAAAGCTTGAGCGGTTTATAACCGTATCTGAGTCCCAATAATTCATATTATTATTTTTTAAATAGCACGGATAGTTTCAGTCGTACAGGGAGTTTATGTTGTTTTAGCTCAAAGCCACGAGCAATTTGTAGCATGATTTACAACAGGTCTTCTAAGAAATAATCTTCAGAAGATTACAGGGGAATTCATTGCCAGTACATATATAATGTAATGTGCTTCCTTTAGTCTTCAATGTGGCTTCATGGATACAGTATTATTGTTCTGCTTCTGGTACCAATTCATATGTGACCCAGTTTGTAATTGATGCAGCATTATACACAAAGTAAACTGTATTTCCATTTGTCTTTAAGGGAAGGGCAATAGGCAGTTACCTCATTTATTTATCACTTGGCTATTTTTATAAGTGGAGTGCTTCTTGCAATATTTTTCTAGCAATTTGTACAAAGCACAGTTTAAGGTGATTTAGTTATTTTTTCTCAGCAGCATCGAGAAGTTGCATTTTTAGAGCGCTCCCCACATCAACAAACATCTCAGAGAATTCTTTTCAAGAAGAGAGTTGGACACAAATGGGAACGGGTGGAACGGGGTGGGGTGGGGGGAGGGTGTGGGGAGGCAGAGAGAGACCCATCATGGTTGATGAGATGGGTTTTTATGAAACTATTGAAGATAGGGAGAACTAGTTTGAAACAAAACGCCAAAGAGCAGGGACATGAAGGTAAGTTTTTTGCTTCAGACCTCCTGGTGTGGAACTTTACCTGGTGAGAATGCATATTAGGAAATTCACAATGAGATGGAAAATCAAGGATTGGGTGCAGGTGATTTTCTAATTCCACGCTGGATGGTGCAAAATTTATCCTAAGAGGTCTGAAAGACCAGTATCTGATTGTGGAGAGAGGGAACAGGGAAGAAGTAGGAATCCAGATCCAGAGGGGTAGAGGGCATGGGTGGGAGATATGAATGGATAAGATCCTTCAGATAGAATGAATTTGAAAACACCGTCCTTTAGAGTCATGTGCTGTGACCTTAATTCTCATGAAAGCCTCTTGATGTGAGCACCAGATGTGAAGACTGCTGCAAATCAGCAGATTCTCAATAGGCTGCTGTAATCAACCAAACCAAATCTCCTGTCACTAGTAAAGATTCACATGCATGAGTTGGACCGATAGTTCAGTACAATCCCATCTGGTGGAGGGGCAGAGGTTATAGTAGTGCTCAACTATCACAGGAAATGCTGTTTAAGCCTGGTCATGTTCCCAAAGTGACACTAAATTCTCATTGCTATAATGCGGTAAAACTTATCTTTCTAATTTGTGCATGTCCTCTATGAAGGCAGTGACTTGTGCTGGGGGACAGTGCCTCAGATGCAGGCAACCTTCCAGCTTCTCATCCATATGACCACTCCTCATATGTCAGCCTAGACAACAACCATCAACACGCTGGTTGTAATTATCACAGCCAAGCCTGACCTCATCTTCACCCAATGTCCACGCATAAAACTTCCAGCAGGAGTCATTGGACAGAGATCAGGAGCGAGAATTCAGATTTTTTTTTTCTCTCAAAAACCAGGGATTTTCAGATCATTGCACTCCCATTACTGCCGAAACTGAGATCAGCTAACTCAAGACAAACTAGAGACCGAACCTAGAAGCTTACTGGTCTGTATGTCTCCCTGCCACACCAAGTAGTGCACTTCACCCACTGAGACACTGGGAGAGTGAAATTATTTAAACAATTAAAAAAACACACAAAGTTAGCAGTGAAAACACAAATATGGATTGGAGTCAGTTGGGCATGCAGTCTGTGTAGGCCCAAACATGATATAGAACCTCAGCATTAACTCAGCACTCAGCTTTTAAATATCACTAGATAGATCCAAGTGATTGTGGTTTGGCCTGTCTTAACTCATCCATCCAGAAATAAGAAAAACAAGCATCACTCCTCCCCATTCAATCATCTAGCAGTCTCTAAATTGAGTCTAAGTTCTCACCTCCACTATCTTACCCAGAGGACCAATCCAAGTATTGATCACACATGTTTGAAGTTCTTCCTAACATCTGTCCTACATTTCTCTTTCACTAGTTTTAACTTAGGATGCCTTGTTCTAATATCCTGGCATACTTTGAAGTGGTGTTCTGGATTTACCTTATTAATAACATTTAGTGTCTTGTATGCTTCTATAAGCTCCCCTCTCAGTCGCCTCGTTTCAAGGCTAAATAGCCTTGTAATTCAATCCTGTAACGCTAAGGCTGTGCCTTGTGGTTCTTCTCTGCGCCACCTCCTTGAAAAACTGGATGTGGCTGAAGTATAAAAAGCAGTGAGTATTGTTGGAGAGGCGAGGTCAGGGTGGGGTGAAGTACTAAGTGCATTACTTGAAAGTTTACCTTGGTGACCATAGAAACATAGAAAATAGGAGCAAGAGTCGGCCATTCAGCCCTTCGGGCCTGCTCCGCCATTCAAAATGATCATGGCTGATCGTCTAACTTAGTACCCTGTTCCTGCTTTTTCCCCATATCCCTTGATCCCTTTAGCATTAAGAAATATATCTATCTCCTTGAATATATTTAATGACTTGGCCTCCACTGCCTTCTGTGGTAGAGAATTCCACAGGTTTACCACCCTCTGAGAGAAGAAATTTCTCCTCATCTTGGTTCTAAAATGGCAAACCTTTATCCTGAGACTGTGACCCCTGGTTCTGGACTCCCCAGCCATCGGGAACATCCTCCCTGCATCTAGTCTGTCTAGTCCTGTTAGAATTTTATATGTTTCGACGAGATCACCTCTCATTCTTCTAAACTCTAGTGAATATAGGCCTAGTCAACCCAATCTCAGTCAGTCCTGCCATCCCAGGAATCAGTCTGGTAAACCTTTGTTGCACTCCCTCCATGACAAGGACATCCTTCCTCAGATAAGGAGACTAAAACTGCACACAATACTCCAGATGTGGTCTCACCAAGGCCCCGTACAACTGCAGTAAGACATCCTTGCTCCTGTACTCAAATCCTCTTGCAATGAAGGCCAACATACCATTCGCCTTCCTAAATTGAACACAGTACTCAAGGTGCACTCTGACCATTATACTATACAGTTTTAATATGGCATTTTCCAATATATACTCAAATGACCTTGTAACATCATTTACCATTCTATTTGCTATTTTCCACTGCTGCTCCACTGAGATTTGACATCAAATCAACTATTAACCATCTCCCCCTTTCCATTTCACCTACAGGTATTTCCACTCCATCTATAGTTTACTTGACTGTATTGAATTTCATCTGCCACTGATTTTCCCATTTGTAAATTTTATCTAATGCCTTTTGGAGGTCCTTTGTTGCTTTCTCCAACTTGAATGCCCCTCTTCTGATTTGCTATCAACTACAAAACTGACAAGTTTGAACTGGGTTTCTGAACCCAAGTCATTAATGTAAACATTAGGGCCCTGACACTACTACTTGGTAGTTCACTTAGTTCTTCACCCCACCCTGACCTCACTTCTCTGACAATACTCACTGCTTTTTATACTTCAGCCACATCCAGTTTTTGCCTTGAATTTTCACTATTTTCAGTTTCAATATCTGCCTTTCATGAGGAACTTTGTTGAAGGTGTTTTGGAAATCTAAGAACAGCACACAAATAGTACTGGACTGTCCACTTATTTCCTCAAAAAAGCCAAGGAGGTTCATCAGGCAGGATCTTCCCCTTCTAAATCCATGTTACCATAGTCTTCAAGATAGATAGCTTTTTGGCAACCAAAGGTATTAAGGGATATAGGCCAAAGGCAGGTATATGGAGTTAGATCACAGATCAGCCATGATCTTATCAAATGGTGGAGCAGGCACGAGGGACTGAATGGCCTACTCCTGTTCCTATATTCCTATGTCTTCTCTAGTGGTTACTTCAGGATAGTATTATTTGAGTATATTAACTCTCTGTCCATCCCCATTGACATTCTCTAAAGTTCTCATCTGATCCTGACTGTCCTCTTCCTGTTATGGAACTGGAAGAATTCTTGCTGTTGTGTTTTCCATCTCCTATTATATCCATTTCCAGATCTCTCTACCCCTCTGATCAGCCTTTTGGCAAGTTTTTGAATATATACCGAGGTCAATCAGTTTCAATGTGAAATGAAAACTCAAGGCAGCTAAGTATGATTAAAATCAAGTCCCCAAACTTCAAACACATCGATGTTAGTAAGGGGTCAAATGCCCTTAGAGTGCAGTTCAAATGGTTTATGGAAAAGCACGAATTCACCTGAAGAAGAATCAGTGATGAGAGCTAAATGTATGTTTGCCAAAATGGGGTGGGGACATGATCAGTTGCTGTTGTAATAAGCCCTCTGCCACTGTTCAGTTAAATAGCCTATCATCGCTTAGGTTCATGCATGAAGATTAGTCACTGTGGAATGTGAAATCAGTGTGAAGCAGCAATATACAAGGGCCTCTCTCTCCTCCTCTAAGACGCTCCTTAAAACCTACCTCTTTGACCAAGCTTTTGGTAACCTGTCCTAATGGCTCCTTCTTTGGTACGGTGTCAATTTTTTTGTCCGATTATGCTCCTGTGAAGTACCTTGGGATGTTTTACTTCGTTAAAGGCACTATATAAATGCAAGTTCTTGTTGTTGTTGAGAAAGTATTGGGCGGTACTGAGCGCTGCAGGGACCTGCCCAATTGTATCATGGCATGCATTAGTGCCTTCAAAGGGAGGGGAGAAAACTCAGGGGAGGGGAGGATTGGGGATGCCTTACAGACATACGATACATCACCTAATGTGATATGTAAAATTAATTAAACCAATTTTCCAACGTTAAGTGGCAGCCAAATCTGTCACAAGAAGGTATTACATAGGTAAAATTGCTGGTGAACCTCCAGATGTGGGAGCATCATTCAAAGGTTTGCTATACACAAGACAGAGCACTAACTGAAGTATCTGTGCATATAGTTGTAATGTTCTTACAGCAATGATAAATCTGACACTCGGGATTTTAATTGCACCTAAAGCACTACATTATCATGTCCCCATTAGATACCAAAGGATGTTTATTAATTCACTTTTTGAATATATTTATTAGGACACAGCAATGGCCTGGAGAATTCCCTTGGATGTGCAGGACAAATGATCACTGTTGGCATTCATTAAATTGAGACCTCCATATAGCTATAGAGACAAATTGTAATGTGGGGTGGGGGTATTTTCTTATACGTTCTTTCCCAGTGCTCTTTGTGTAAGCTCTCCATTCAGATCATGTTACTTAAGCATTACTACTGCCTGATGCCAGAACGTAGCAAAGGCAATGTGAGTAGTTGCCTCTGTGAAGAGAGGTCCAGTCAGGCATTGCATTATTGACTTGACATTGTCAAATAATGCAGCTATTTAAAGCTCCAGCTCCTAATGGGAAACAATATTCACCAGGATCGATCAAATCGCTGATGAATAAATAAAGGATATTGAAAGTGTGCCTTATTTTGTGGAAAAAAATAATTTTTTTAGATTTAATGAATGACCCAAAAATGTTGATCGTAAACAAGAAGTCTTCTTACTGCAAGTCCCCTTATTTTTAATTTGAGAACCACAGCCCCATTGGAACTGGGATGTTCATTATTATATCACAGCCCCTGTGTGGCATGTTTCATGTGCTAATCAAAATGTATCATGGATAGATTTTATTTCTTTGATCAGCTGCCCGATTCATATTGAGCAAAGCAACTTAAGCTTCAGGAAAGCATTTTAACTGATTCAGTGCCACATCCATTTCCTCATGATATCCAACCTTTAACAATTAAAAATTGCTTCACAGTAATGGGAAAATATTAAGGGGCTGTGTTAACATTTGTTGCAACCTCATTAATTAGTAATTAGATAACAGTACATGGTGCAACCTATTGTAGTGTTTCTTTTTCATACAGTTTCCTTTTGGTGGTAGTTGAATGAGACTGCAGTCAACCACGTTGGGACAGAGGCATTTATAAAGCAAATGGTTGCTCTTTGTAGCAAGACTTGGATTACCCTTCTCCCTTGCTCCCAATTTCCTCCTTTCCGATATGCCTGATACGTTTCCAGGTTGCCAGCAGTCCTGTGGTATTTTACATAAGTGACCATTCTTCATGTCACCTATTTGACCATGGAGGTATTGAGCCCAAATCTGCTTCAGTATTCACCCAATAACTGCATACGCTCAGTCCCTAGCAGAAAAGACTGGATGTCAATCGTAAACAGAATCTGATTCCACCCTCCCCTTCCTAACCTGGGGGAACTGAGGACAATTGCAGTGCCTGTGGCTGGTCTGGCAGAGATCAGATACCTCAATGTAAACTGAGGATCAAAACTGGGCCTTCCTGATCTGTATATTTCGGTCAATTTGTTATTGTGGCTGTTGCAAATGTAGTTTCAGAATGGCTCCCAGTAGGCCAAGTTTACACCACTCATTTCCACAACCTTTTTTTGAACTTAGATTAAAAATGGACTCGTTCATATTCTATCATGGACTTTCCCAATTTATTAAACCATCTGAAGTGGCCAAAACTTCATAGCCAAAACTTCCAAAGAAAGAAATTCTAAGTAAGCCCTCTTTGTATTGCAAAGCCACTTCTACTTGAAGAGGTTGCACCCGATTCACGTTGCAAGGCAGATTTCAGAGCAGCAGTAACAACCATAGGACAACTGCTCATCTTTAGAATTGTAATGTCACATTATTATATTAATAGGACTAGTAATCGGTTCACATCCAGGATTGGCATTCATGACAGTACTATGTTTCCATATTAAACAGAAGCCAGGGGGGTTTTCCTACGCTATTTTATTGGGGAACAGATATTTTGACCTCAATTGTCTTGTCTCATACGAGCATATGAAAATCGACAGACAGGAAAAGAGCTATTGGTCCACACAGCCTGTCCCATACAGTTGTGATGCTCAATGCTTCACAATACATACACTCCCCACCCGGAGCCATGTAATCTCCTGAGAGAGGCGAAAAACCAGATTAAAAACCCAGGGAAAATAAAATCTGGAAAATTGCTCTCCGACCCTTAAAGACTTGAAATAAAGAAAAACTTGCATTTATATAGTGCCCTTCATGCCATCTGGATGTCCCAAAGTGCTTTGCAGCTAATTAAGTATTTTTTAATAAATGTAGTCGCTGCTGTAATTTATGAAATGTGGTAGCCAATTTGCACACAGCAAGGTCCCACAAACAGCAATGTGATAATGACCAGGTCTGTTTTTAGTGATGTTGGTTGAGGGATAAATATTGGCCAGGACAACAGGGAGAACTCTCCTGCTCTTCTTCGAATAGTGCCATGGGATCTTTTACATCCACCTGAGAGTACAGACAGGGCCCTGGTTTAACGTCTCATCCGAAAGACGGCACCTCCGACAGTGCAACGCTCCCTCAGCATTGCATTGGAGCGTCAGCCTAGATTTTGTGCACAAGGCTCGGGAGTGGGACTTGAATCCACAACCTTCTGACTCAGAAGCAAGAAGTGTCCCACTGAGCTATGGCTAACTG
Source organism: Heptranchias perlo (assembly GCF_035084215.1). NCBI lineage: Eukaryota > Metazoa > Chordata > Chondrichthyes > Hexanchiformes > Hexanchidae > Heptranchias > Heptranchias perlo. The sequence goes on from NC_090360.1 coordinate 15,542,181, forward strand.
GTAAGTGAGCAAAACTAGTCCAGGTGACCACCCTGCCTCTGATTAACGTTACAAGCATGCGTGAGCCATTTGGGAATATTGAGCCCAGCCACCATCAAGTAAAATATCAACAAAGACCCCATGGGACTGTCCTTAATACAGCCTGATACCGTTGCCGAAAATAAAACAATTTAAAGTTTTGGTAAAAATGTTGGCGGAGCTTCTTTTTCGGAGACAAAGTCACTTGGATCAAAATAATTTCGCGACAATCTTCAAAGATATTTATTGACTATGCCAACGCAGCAGAGAGTAAAGCAAGATCCCCTTAGCCATCTCTCTCTTGATGCTGAAAATAAATCTGACAGAGCAGAGTGCATTTCCTGTTCAGTACCTGACGGAGGGTTTGACTTAGTTGCTGCCTTCGTGAAATGGGTCAGCAGGCTTTATGCTTTTCTGGAAGCTTCTTCATCCACTAAGGGTGAACTGTCAAGGAGTGCTGACATCCAAGACAAGATTGCCCTTTGTCACGTTTGTTATGTACCCTTGTGGTTTGAAAGTCTGATCCAAGCAATTAGAAGCAGTCAGGAAATCCAGGGAGGAGGGATGGCCTTAATTGACCATAAATTATCCTTGCACATGGTTAACATTCTTCATTATATTCCACCAAACCATGAAGCCTCTATTATTCTTTAGACATTATAGCTTAATATATAGCATTAATTGTGAAAATCCTATAACTACTCCCCTGGGACTGTGTGGGGTTAGAAAAATGATGCTACCATTTAAATGGTCCTCAAATTGATTTAAATAGTTCAGACCTGTGCGATGCTAATCAGCAAAAAAGTAAAAGAAGTAGACATCACTCCCTTTATCAGAATACAAAATCAATTCATATACGCTCACACATTCCGTTACTCTCTTTTTTAAAAAAAAGTTAAATATGAATTTCTAAATTTTTGTGGTCTGATCAATACTTTAGAAAAACAAAATTACAAATTAATAGAACTCTGTTTGCTTTATACTTTTATGATTGGGCATCGCAGACACACAACAACTTATAAAAAGTAATTGGCCTCTGGCTCAAAATGGCTGCACCTCACTTATCCAGCTCTATCCATGGTCCCCTCCATCAAGAACGACGACTTGCACTAATATGGTGCCTTTAACATAGAAAAACACCCCAAGGCGCTTCATAAGGGGGCAATCAGAAATAAATGGATGCCAAGCCAGAAGAGGAAATATTAGGAGGGGTGACCAAAAGCTTGGCCAAAGACATGGTCTTGGAGGTGGAAAAGTGGAGGGGCTTAGGCAGGGAATTCCAGAGTGAGGAGCCTAGGTGGCTGAAGTCACGTCCGCCAATGGTGGGGCAAAGGGAGTCACAAAAGCATCAGGTTTTAAACATCACTACCTAGCTGAGCTTGACTAAACCTTTATAAAACACTGGTTAGGCCTCAGCTGGAGTATTGTGTTCAATTCTAGGCACCAAGCTTTAGGAAGGATGTCAAGGCCTTAGAGAGGGTGCAGAAGAGATTTACTAGAATGGTACCAGGGATGAGGGACTTCATTTATGTGGAGAGACTGGAGGAGCTGGGGTTGTTCTCCTTAGAGCAGAGAAGGTTAAGAGGAGATTTGATAGAGGTGTTCAAGATCATGGACGGTTTTGACAGAGTGAATAAGGAGAAACTGTTTCCAGTGGCAGAAGGGTCGATAACAAGATGACACAGATTTAAGGTGATTAGCAAAAGAACCAGAGGCGACATGAAGAAAATATTTTTTGCACAGTGAGTTGTTGTGATCTGGAATGCACTGCCTGAAAGGGTGATGGAAGCAGATTCAATAGTAACTTTCAAAAGGGAATTGGATAAATACTTGAAGGGAAAACATTTGCAGGGCTCTGGGGAAAGAGCAGGAGAATGGGACTAATTAAATAGCTCACCAATGAGCTGGCACAGTCATAGAATCATAGAAAGGTTACAGCATGGAAGGAGGCCATTCGGCCCATCGAATCTGCGCCGACTCTGTGCAACAGCAATCCAGCTAGTCCCACTCCCCTGCCCTTTCCCCATAGCCCTGCAAGTTTTTTCTTTTCAAGTACTTATCTAGTTCCCTTTTGAAAGCCATGATTGAATCTGCCTCCGTCACCCCCTCGGGCAGTGCATTCCAGATCCTAACCACTTGCTGTGTAAAAAAGTTTTTCCTCATATCACCTTAGGTCCTTTTGCCAATCACCTTAAATCTATGTCCTCTGGTCCTTGACCCTTCCGCCAATGGGAACAGTTTCTCTCTATCTACTCTGTCTAGACCCTTCATGATTTTGAATACCTCTATCAAATCTCCTCGCAACTTTCTCTGTTCCAAGGTGAACAACCCCAGCTTCTCCAGTCTAGCCACATAACTAAAGTCCCTCATCCCTGGAATCATTCTAGTAAATCTCTTCTGCACCCTCTCTAAGGCCTTCACATCTTTCCTAAAGTGCGGTGCCCAGAACTGGACACAATACTCCAGTTGTGGCCAAACCAATGTTTTATAAAGGTTCATCATGACTTCCATACTTTTGTACTCTATGCCTCTATTTATAAAGCCCAGGATTCCATATACTTATTAAACACTTTCTCAACCTGCCTCAACATGATGGGCTGAAGGGCCTCCTTCTGTGCTGTGTCATTCTATGACCCTATGACTATAATGAACTATTAGTGGAATACAGTACAGTTGCGAGCCATCCACTTTTCTCCCAAACATTTAACTGTCCCAGCCCCTATTTACTCCCTATTGTCCTGCTTTCTAGATCTCTCTCCCTCATCCCAGTCCCTGGACATGTCACAGTGGAGCCCATTTTAATATTTAAAGTCTATATATACTATTTTAAAATATATAATATACTTCAGATATATATTTTTGACTTCAAATACTGAAACACAGTACACTTCAAAATGTTGGAAAATGCAACCAAAATGTGTAAACAATTAATCAAACTTTCCTCAAGGGACATCCCCCCAGAACCCCCAAGAAATATATTTTGCAGCACTAGGACTCATTTCTCCCCATAAAAGTTTATAAACCCACCACTTCAAAAATTGCACGTTTGTGCACTCTATTTTTTCCTGATAATAAGACAACTAATGCAACATGGGTGTGGTCGCAGCTTAAATCAGGACAAGTTCATTTCTCACTGCACTACCATTGTAACTACTACTTTTTATGTGCCTTATTTGAGGCCATTGGGTTTCAGCTTTCATAGAAAAAGAAACAGAATTGCAGATTGTGGTTCCAGAATGTAATGAAAAGAATTTAACTTATTCAGTCACTGATAAATCCAAGAGGGAATTCAGGAGAAACTTCTTTACCCAGAGAGTGGTTAGAATGTGGAACTTGCTACCACAAGAAGTTGAGGCAAATAGTTTAGATGCATTTAAAGGGGAAGCTAGATAGACACGAGGGAGAAAGGAATAGAAGGATATGCTGATAGGGTTCGGTGAAGAGGGGTGGGAGGAGGCTCGTGTGGAGCATAAACACCAGTATGCACCATTTGGGCCGAATGGCCTGTTTTTGGCTGTACATTCTATGTAGTCACTTTGAAGCACTGGACGTTATTTAGGGTTATTTTTCAGTTTACATTGCCTTCTGGATTGTCATTTTTCTGGGGCTGTGGTAGCTTTTTTAAAGTAATTCCTCAGCTTTTCCAAGGTTTGTAGGTTGGTATGTATTCCTACAAAACTTTTTTTGTTGCACTTATTTAACTCTTAATGCACCCACTTTCTAATAAAATACTTTGATCTGAGATTCAAAATCCAAGTAAAGCTATACCAATCTCACAATCTATTCATCAGTCAAACTCAGTCAATTGCCGTGAGACCAACCATGTGGCTCTCTGTGGGAAAGCTACAAGTACTTTAAGAATTATGACTGTGTCAGATTTCCAATCTCTTCAAGTAATGTATGCAACTACAGTATCTGCTCACGGGAGAAGGTTTACAAGACAGTTGGTGAAAGCTTGAAGTAGTTGGAACGTACAATTAAATAACTGCTGGGAATAATGGATACCTGGGAGTGCTCACAACACAGTAATCTGATCTCTGCTTCAGATACAATCATCAGCTGCGAGAGGGAAGCTTAAGCATGTTAGAACAATCACATGAACCCCCATGGTAAGATTCCAATCTATAAATCACTCCAGGTTTCCTATTATTTCTTTATACTATAAACACTGAACTTCTTGATTCCCCATCTCCCAGCGGCATCTCAGGGTCTATTTACACTGCAACTACTGGGAGATAATTCATAGAGTTACTAAAAAAAAATGTGTGCTTTTTCATTTGCATTGAACACTTTAGCTTGTAAGTTATAAAAATTTAGTGTAGGTGGTCTTCTGTTTATTTTATTTTAGCGCAATGCTAAAACAGCAAAGGAACATTATACGGATATATTAAGCATTCATCCATTAATTTCACCAACAGCAAGACCTAGACTACGGTGTAAAACTGGTGTTCCAGTTTGTCTGGCTGTTATAGAAACTGCCTGATTTTTATTTCCATTGAAATCAACTGATGTTAAACTGCTAGGTCTATAGTTATCTGATTTCTCCCTCCCTCCCTTCTTAAGTAATAGAGTAAAATTTGCAATTTTCCAATTCAAGGGCACAATTGCTGAATCTAGAAAGCTTTGGAAAATTATGACTAACACATCTGCAATTTCCTCACCTATTTCTTTTAATACCCTGGGGTGGAAACCATCCTGGAGATTTGTCTAGATTAAGTCCCATTATTTTCACCATTACCATTTTAAAATTGATATTAAATCCACTACGTTCCTCCCCTTTACTTATTTTTATGTCCCCTTATCCCACTGATATTCTGTCCTCTTCACCCACTGTGAAATGGATACAGAGTACACATTTAACAAGTCTTCTAATTCTATATTATCCATTATAGTTTCACCTGCATCCATCTTTAATGGGCCCACGTTCCCCATTACCAGTCTCTTTCCCTTAATATATTTATTAAAACTTTTGCTGTTAGCTTTAATATCCCTTGCAAGTTTTTTTTTCATTTGACCTTTTGGCACCTCATTATTTTTTTTGTATCCCTTTGTTGCTTTTTATGGCTCTCCCAGTCTGCTTAATTTCCACTTTTGCATTTGTGTAAGCCTTTTCTTTTAGCTTCATGCTGTCTCTTACCTCATTGATTGACCATGGTTGCTTAACTACACAAGTGGAGCCTTTGCCTTTTATGGGTATGTACTGGTTTTGTATCGTACCAAATACCTTGAATACTTCCCCCCTGTTTGTCTGTAGGTTTACCCATTTAACAGTTCAGCCCAGTTTATTGTGATCCAAAATCATCCCTCTAGTACTCAACAACAACAACTTGCATTTATATAGAACCTTTAATGTAGTAAAAACATCCCAATCCGCTTCACAGGAGCATTATCAGACAAAACTTGACACCGAGCCACAAAAAGAGTTATCAGGACAACTGACCAAAATCTTGGTCTCGGAGGTAAGTTATAAGGAGCGACTTATACGAGGAGAGAGAGGCGGAGAGGTTTAGGGAGGGAATTCCAGAGCTTAGGGCCTAGGCAGCTGAAGGTATGGCCGCCAATGGTGGAGCGATTAAAATCGGGGATGCGCAAGAGGCCAGAATTGGAGGAGCGCAAAGATCTCAGAGGGTTGTAGGAGGTTACAGAGATAAGGAGGGGCGAGGCCATGGAGGGATTTCAAAACAAGGATGAGAATTTTAAAATTGAGGCGTTGCCGGTCCGGGGGCCAATTTAGGTCAGCGAGCACAGGGGTGATGGGTGAACAGGACTTGGTGCAAGTTAGGATACGGGCAGCAGAATTTTGGATGAACTCAAGTTTACAGAGGATAGACTTTAACTCTCCCAGCCTACCATTCAAATACATTTGAATTTGGCTCTATGGTTTTGCCTGGCAGATTAGCCCATTAGGCAATTATCCAACAATGATCATGCATTGATAACAGAACAGTGGTGTTGAGAAGATTTAAATCACAACCTGAAAAGATTTATGCAAATGTTAGACATTTTTAAAAGGTAATTGCTAGTGAAAGGTACAGGATAGAATTAACTGTGCAGTAGATACATTCATTGCATTTCTGAAGTGTTATCAATGGATATGAGAAACTATTTTCTGATTTTATTTGCCATCAAGGCCTGCGGGGAAACTGTAAAATGAAATTCCGCAGAGCTAAAGGAGAAAAGGTGACCTCCTCGCCCCCAGTGGATTTTATTGATCCAGACAGTCGCTGTCACTGTTGGAGCAGGATTACTAAATTTAAATAGATTGATGTGTCCTTGTTCATCAGTCATTTAGGTTGCATTAACCTTCTACACTGGCTCCTCTTTGGTTCTGCTCGACTAATGATGTTTTAAACCAGCAGAAGCACCGCAGGGCCCACTCACAGTGATGCGTGGAACAAAATCCAGAGCTTGCAGTCAGAAGTAATTCCAAAATAAGTACCAAATGTAATTTGCAGAATGTAAGGAGGCCTCACAGAGCAATAAAAAGTAAGGATTGATCAGGACACAACTGTAAAGTAATTTGAGGCCTAATCCGTTCCTCACACAAGCAAGAGAGCAAATTCCTTGTTTTTAATGTAACTTTTTAAAAAATCTTCATCTTTCCTCATTTCTCCATTGCCTACTGTCCTTTGTAAATATAAGATAGTCACTAATAAATCGAATAGGATATTCCGGAGAAACTTCTACCCCCAGAGAGTGGTGAGAATGTGGAACTTGCTACCACATGGAGTGGTTGAGGTGAATGGCATTGATGCCTTATCGGGGAAGCTAGATAAATACATGAGGGGGAAAGGAATAGAGGGTTATGTTGATAGAGTTAGATAAAGTAGGGTGGGAGGAGGCTCATGTGGAGCATAGACCAGTTGGGTCGAATGGCCTGTTTCTGTATTGTAATTTCTATGCATTTCTATGTACACCTGTCCTGCAGGTATGATTATGAAGCCCCGTGCATACAGTACAAGTAAAACGAGTACTGTTAAGTTCTGTTAACTCCATTCATTGGTATTGGCTGGGTGACATATGCACTGTAAGAGGTGATTGCATGTAGAGTTTGAACTGGTGCAGTTTCTGGCTGTTTTTCATTTACCTGTTTGCACATTAGTGGTGCTCATAATACCGCAGGGGGTGGGGACACTTCTGGCCTTCCACTCTCCCACCTCCGCAGACCTTCATGTTTAATAAAGCTTTAATTTATGTACTTGTGCTGCAAGTAATGGGCTTTACAATCCTAGCTGGGCGTACGAAGAACCAGTGGGCAATGGAGAAACGAGGCAAGGTGAAGATTTATACAACATTTTTTTTTCAAAAAGGAATCTTCAGTTTTTCTCTGTAGAATTTTGAATTCAGAGCTCAGCAACTCTGGGAAAGGTTTAGAAATAAATTAAAGAATGTGGAACAACCTTATATCAGGTCTATGAGAGTGGCCTTTAAGCAAGTCACTGCTCAAGAAGGAGTTACTGAGTACCCTGGTGTCCATTCTGTGCTCAAAGCTTGCGATTACACTGCTGTTAACCCTTCAGTGATAGTTTACAGATAGGTATAGTGTCTGACAGAGGTTAGAACTCTGCCTGTGGTGCCCTATAATGAATCTCTAGCCAGTGCTTCAGAAGTACGTCTCCCTACTGCTGCGTTGTGACATTTCCATCTCCAACATCATCTCAGCATGTGATGGTCTAATTAGTCCTAATTATGTTCAGTTTTCTCTTGTGGACTTACGCACAAAGATTGAGACTGCCTGCAAATTATTTCCCTGGTGACCTTTTAAAAAACATCAAACGGAAGATATTTTCATCCCATCTGCCTCAGCTGGATTCAAACCCAGGTGTCAAAGATCAGATGGCATTTTAAAAACACTGTCCCAGCCCAGTTGACTGTGTCTCCATCTCGGTCATCTAAAATACAAACATTGTCAATTTTGAGATATGCACAACGTACTGTGAGACGTTACTGATATCAACGGTGTACCCTTCCTCTCTGCTCCTCAAGACTGCTAATGCAGCCCAGGATCATTATTCATGTCAAGGAACAGTAACCTTGCTCCATGAGATTCATCAAAACATTTTATGAAATCTCTGAGGTGTGCAGCCCTGTAGCAGTAGTTGTAGAGTGTTGGTCTCCTAACAAGTGGTCAAGTTGCATTGATGATGGCTTAGGAGAAGCCCCACCATGATACAATAGACAAGAAGACTTGTATTGTGCCTTATCGTGTCTCTCAGAAACATCTCACAGCACCTCACACAGTGAATTACATTTTTTGAGGTGCAATGACTACTATTATTTAGGCAAATGCAACAGTCATTTTGTGCACAGCAAGATCCCACAAGCTTCAACCATTTGAGTGTTTATCTATTTTTGGTTGAAGGGGAAATATTGGCGATGACAGGGGAAGGCTTTGCAGCTCTTCTGTGAATAGTGCCAAGGGTTAGTTCATAGCCACGTGAACCACTGGAACAGACAACTGAAATCTCAATGTATTTTAATCTAACGGACTGCGCCACTGACAATGCAGCACTGCCTCAGTATTGCTCTGGAATGTCAGCCCAGATCATGTAATGGACAATGGGACAAGAGGAGGAGAATAAAGACAGAAGTTTCAAAGCCACCCTCTTGTTGAAAAAAAGCATTTGGAAAACTTTTTAAAGTTTGAGTTATGAGAAGGGCCTTGTATCATCTTCATGTATCACCTTCATAGCACACGTGATAAGGTGATGCCACTTACATCACTGCAATGTGTAGTTGCAAATAAATGAAAGGATTGTCAAACACTTTTTCTATGATGGTTCCCCCTTTAATCAAAAGTAGAGATATTGCTGATTTGAAACAAGATCTTTAAAAAAATACAAACATGGCAAGCAAAGCCAATATTAGTGAATAAGTGCTAAGTGCTTTTGTATGACATTCCTCTGTCTGTGTCACTCAACTGAAGCAAGTTAGTGACAGACTGCACCATGGCATTCCCTTGTGATCTTCAGACTGTGCGTTAAGCATACAAGTGCTTGAGTCACCCACCAAAGAAAGCTGTTCTGCTTCAGCAGCTGCCTTAGATGATTAAGGTCACATTGAGTAAAATTTACCGTGTCAAGTATGTCAATGATGTGATTTTATTAACTCTCCATTGTTGTGCTTGGTGGGGATGTATGAACTGTTTTGGATTTAAACTTGACCAAGAATTTTGCACCTCCCAAATCCAAACTTTAAAACATTGCAAGTAATGTCACATTACCTACTGTCACTATAATCCTCCTCATTCTTTTACTGTCTCTACATACAATTGCTCTTATTGCAGCCTGCAGGGTCAGTGAACTTTATGCTTTTATGGTGCAGCAGCCTCATTATGAAAGGAAATTCTGAGACTATAGCCTGACTCTTCCGATCAACTTCATTTTAACGCCAGTGCCAACCCACTTAAAGCAATGGCTCACAATAACACCAATCTAGATTTACATCTTCATTGATCGCAGCATATACCGATGCTGAAGTTTTAGCCAACATCGCATGTCCCTTCCTTCAAAGGAAGCAGGTAGAAAAAAACACATTTATTGATAACACAACTGTTCATTTTATTTATTGACAAACCCTGAGATAAATCCACTACTATGCTCGCAAATCGGGTCACAGAAGCATTTTCTACTTTTGATTAAAGGGCCACCATCTTATTTATTTATTTGCAAGTAACTCCAAGAAAGGTTAGAGTTTGTTCCTCTTGTGTTATGGCCCAACCGTAGGCCATAATGTGCAGGACATTCCCAGCATTATCTGCAAGGCAGCTACACAGAGGAATTTACACACATTTACTAAGCATATAGTCTGGACCTAAAATTTCAGGGTTAGAAGTCCTTTGGGGCTGCTTTTTTGCAAGTTGGCTTTAATATTCGATTACATTGCTGCCCACCTCCAATGTCTGTATTACTCTGGGACAATTCACTTGTATGTGGAGATAGAGCAAGTGATCAAAAAGAACTTGCATTTATCTAACAACTTTCACGACCTCAGGACGTCCCAAAACGCTTTACAGCCAATGAAGTACTTTTGAAGTGTAGTCACTGTTGTAATGTAGGAAACTCGGCAGCCAATTTGCGCACAGCAAGATCCCACAAGCAGCAATGAGATAATGACCAGATAATGTGTCTTTTATTGATGCTGGTTGAGGGATGAATAGTGGCCAGGATACCAGGAGAGCTCCCCTGCTTTTCTTCGAATAGTGCTGTGGGATCTTTTACATCCACCTGAGGGCCTATGGGGCCTCTCATTTAACGTCTCATCGGAAGGATGGCACCACTGGCAGTGCAGCACTCCCTCAGTATTGCATTGGAGTGTCAGCTTAGATAATGTGCTTGAATCTCTGGAGTGGGACTTGACCTTCTGACTCAGAGGTGAGCCAAGACTGACACCATACAAATAAGTCATGTTAGATTCCTTAACATAGATCTTCCTCATTCTTTGAATTCAGTTTCACTTTTAAACATACGAAAAAAGATAGGAAAAGACCAATTGGCCCACCAAGCCTGTCCCATCCCAACAAGATGCAACCTACATGCAATCATTAAACCCATTCCATCCCATCTCATCTTTGCTCCATCTCATCACCCCTGCACCCGCTTCCCCGCCCCCTCCAACACTACAGTCACACAATCTCCAGAGAGGGACAAAAAAGAGGGAAAAAAACGTAAGCCAGTTTAGGGGAAAAAACTCTGGGAAATTCCTCTCTAATCCCTGAAGGTAATCAAGCAAAACTCCAGGAGATCATGGTGACTGGTGTCAGTCAAAAGTACAATAGCCTCACTCCAACTCAAAATGTTTTGTTTATTTATTTTTATGTTTGACTTGATTTTTTTCTTGCTCCGTGTGGAGAAATGGTGCCTTGGTTGACAGGTTTACGAACATTGGAACAAGAGGAGACCATTCAGCCCCTTGAGCCTGTTCCACCATTTGTACATCAACTCCAATTACCTGCCTTTGTTCTCTATCCCTTGATACCTTTACCTAACAAAATTCTATCGATCTCAGCCTTGAAAATGTCAATTGATCCAGCATCCACAAACTTTTGGGGGAGACAGTTCCAGATTTCCACTCTCCCTTGTATCAAAAAGAACATCCTGATTTTAGCCTGGCTCTAATTTTAAGATTGTGCCCCTCTTGTTCTGGATTCCACACCGGAGGAAATAGTTTCCCTGTATCTACCCTGTTGAATCCCTTTATCACTTTAAAGACCTCAACGATATCACCCCTCAATCTTCCGAATTCAGGGAAATACAAGCCCAGTTTGTGCAACCCATAAGCATAATTTATCCCTTTAAGCCCAGATATCATTCTGGCGAATCTGCACTGCACCCTTTCCAAGGCCCACGTATCCCAGACTGGATTCAAACAAAAGTCCGAGAAGTGAAAGGATATTGTGCTGGTTAGCCCACTGAATCACTTTATAATAATAGTAAGTTGTGGATTTTCCAAATGTTACGCGACAGAAAAGTAGCATGTTTGTCTCATTCCCAGTGACATAGTTTATTCGAGTGCCTATGAACTAAATGATCGCGTTATATCACCCCAAGAAACCAGTCAGACTACAGACGTCTAGGGTGTAATTTTAACCCAACTCGCTGGGCGGGAGTCCTGCGGGATCGGGTGGAATGCCGCCCCGCCCAATATTACTATCCGTTGGCTTCAAAGGAGAGTAAAATCGGGCGGGTTGTAAAACCAGCGTTGCACCCGATCCCATCAGTTTTCTGACGGGCAGGTTAGGTTAAATCTGCTCCCCCAGTTTCTGTTCTGCACCACAAGTTCCAGTCCTGAAATATAGACACATCACTGATGAAAAACAGCAACTTTCATCTGTATAGCAACATCCCAAATGCACTTCACAGAGGCCTGGGGAAAATGAGCCAAAGGAGGAGAGATTAGGAGGGTGACCAAAAGCTCGGTTGAAGAGTTGGGTTTTAAGGAGGAAAGGGGGATTGAGGAGTTTAGGGCGGGAATTCCAAAAAGTCGGACCTAGGTTGCCGATGGTGGGATGAAGCGAGGGGGAAATGCACAAGAGGGAGAGTCAGGGAATAAAATCATAGCTTCACATTTAAACAAAAACAGTAGCAGGTGGTTCAGTGGGTAAATTCACCACCTGATGTATTGCCGAACCACATATAACAGGAAGGCCCCAGGTTCGATCCCAGGCCTGTGTGTAGCTCACTGATCTCAGCCACAACAGCAGTGAGGACAGTACATTGAGCCTCAGTGTCTCAGGACTGCAAAAGAAAGAGAAAATATAAACAGACAGGGTTCCCACTCCTGATCACTGTCTAGTGATCCCCTAATTCAATTCACAGACATGAACATCCGGTGAGGACATGGATATGAGGCATCCTCATGATGAATGGCCTGCTGGCACCCGTTGCCTTGGGTTACAGACGGAAAATGTCACTCCGACATGGCACCAGAGTGTTGCATGCAACCAAACTCGATCGCAGATCAGTGCTTTCAGGAGACGAGGAGAGTAAAGGAAAAGGGAAAGAGATGCCAACAGTAAATGTCTGTGGAGTCTGTCTCCAGATGGATGCACATGTTCTGTGAAGGTGGAACACAATTGGAACTTTAGGCACACTGATTGCCAGTTTCTAAAAGTTGTGCTACATTACAACCAACCCTGAAAGAAATTCTGAATCTATCTAAATGTTCTTCCACTGATCACAATTCAGTCTGAGAGATGAAGAATTAAGTACACTCTTGAAGTTGAATGCAAGGATAAAGATTCCTTGAACCAATGGTTTCATGTATTGAGTTTTGTTCTGCAGGAGAAACAGATATCAGGTCCATTCAAAAGTTATATATTTTTTTTAATTAGCTATTAATCATGAATAGTGAATGACTAATTTTAGTGATCATTTTCATGTCTTCCTCTGCTCTAACTCAGAACTGTCAGATGGAGTCCCGTCACCATCATTAAACATTAATCATTCTGATACAGCTTCCTATCACGCATCCCTCTGAATGGACTAAAGCAATCGCAAGTGAATCTATTATTAAAGTTACCAAGTGATTTCTTCCCCAGACTGCAGATTAGAGAGACCTGAGAGTGCTCACCACAGCTGTGCCCTAGCCTGACTATCTGTGTGCACCATTCCATCTGTAATAGAGACTAATACCAGCTTTAACATCTCACCCACCTCTTTGTACACTGTGGCTCTGCAAGTACCTTTTTATTGTGCATGATATACCGATTAGGTTTGTAACTGCACCACAATGACAAGACTGCCGTGAAAAACCTGCTTTTTATTAAAGCTCAATGGAGCTGACTATATTTACATAACCCTAAATAGATTAAATTAATTGAACCGTTTAATCAATTTTATTTAAAATCTGAGATACTTCTGTCGGTACATGATGTTTTAGTTATTTTATTTTTGATTTTCTCTATCTTCTCCTGACGATGATGGTGGACTTTGGTTTGTCAGGCACCAGCAGCCCTGGCACGTCATCCAAGCACGAGCCCAGACAGAGAATTCCGCGGGCAATTCGACCATGGGGAGGGGATGTGAAGCCCGATCCTGTCCTCACCCAACATCCACTCACATGCACTCTGTGGATAGTGATCAAAAGTGGCAATCCTGGGCTCACCTTCCCCCTCCCTAGCCCAGGGACAATGAAGCCAGTTGTCATTCCCCACCAATATCCTATCTAGACTGCAGTGTCGTCATCCACTGAGATATCAGAGGAGCCTGTCCTTAGTTTAGCAACATGGAATGACCTTTTTTTGTTCAGCAGAAGACATGTTCCATGACAGCATCATGTTGATTCGTTTCATGACATAACTGGGTTACCAAGCATGCAGGACTCACGATAAATGATACTTAAGCAGCGTCTTACTGTACAATGAACAACAATTGCTTAAATGCAGTGGATTTTGTACTGGACCTACTGTGATAAAATAATGATCAACTTGATATCTAATGGTGTTAAGAAAAAAATGCTTGCATTTATATAGCGCCTTTCACAACCTCAGGACTTCCCAAAGCACTTTACAGCCAATGAAGTACTTTTGAAGTGTAGTCACTGTTGTAATGTAGGAAATGTGGCAGCCAATCTTCGCACAACAAGGTCCCACAAACAGCAATGTGATCATGTCCAGTCAATCTGTTTTAGTGATGTTGGTTGAGGGATAAATATCAGACAGGACAACGGGGAGAATCCTCTGCTCTTCTTCGAAATAGTGCCATGGGATCTTTTACGTCCACCTGAGAGGACAGACGAGGCCTCGATTTAACGTCTCATCTGAAAGACGGTGCATCTGACAGTGCAGCACTCCCTCAGTACTACACTGGAGTGTCAGCCTCGATTTTATGTTCAAGTCTCGGGAGTGGGACTTGAACCCACAGCCTTCTGACTCAGAGGTGAGAGTGCTACCCAATCCCAAATGCTGTGTTACTCGAATTGAAATTAGGGCTAACAATCAGTTTCATGGTATATTTTAAATAATTTGTAACAGAAATGATTGAGCCAAGTGAACCTAAGAACATAAGAACATAAGAAATAGGAGCAGGAGTAGGCCACACGATCCCTCGAGCCTGCTCCGCCATTCAATCAGATCATGGCTGATCTTCAACCTCAACTCCACTTTCCTGCCCGATCCCCATATTCCTTGATTCCCCTAGAGTCCAAAAATGTATCTATCTCAGTCTTGAATATACTCTATGACTCAGCATCCACAGCCCTCTGGGGTAGAGAATTGCAAAGATTCACAACCCTCTGAGTGATGAAATTCCTCCTCATCTCAGTCTTGAATGGCCGACCCCTTATCCTGAGACTATGCCCCCTAGTTCTAGACTCTCCATCCAGGGGAAACAACCTCTCAGCATTTACTCTGTCAAGCCTCCTCAGAATCTTATATGTTTCAATGAGATCACCTCTCATTCTTCTAAACTCCAGAGAATATAGGCCCATTCTACTCATAGTGAGAAAAGTTACAGCTGAATACAATTCCATACAAAGTCCAATGCTCTTTATCATTTCTTGGGCAGATATACTGACCTCCAGCTTCCATACTGTACAAAGTATGCACCATCTCTGATTGAGTCATTTTGTTTGAGCAATCCAGTCATTATCAAAAATGATACTCCTCAGGGCTGAAATTCAACCTCTTCCTATGTTTAGGTAGTATTAATAGTGGTCAGCGAAGGGTGTACTTGCTGAAATAATGGGAAAGAAATCCTATTATGTACAAGAAATATTGATAACAAACGGTCTGTGAGGTGGTTTCAGAGAAGCTTCTTTGATGATGGTAAAATATAATCTATATATTATTAAAAGTCTTCTGTAGGTTGTGCACTTCCTATCCAAAAACCTTACTGCCTTTTGTCATGATTCTTGGTTATGGTCTTCTGTCAACATTTACCATTGTAAACTGCTATGTCAACATTTCCCACTTCATTTTATGGTGTCAACAGTCATGATGTAATTGCAGGCCCTGGTCATTTGATGGCACAGTGGAGTAGGTTTCTGAAGTCTCTCGGCCAACTTTGTCACCATCTTGAGTATTAAAAAGCCTAAAATTCATTAACTGACCAGGGGCAATGCCTTTACTAGTACATTTGACGTTTTGATATATTGTCTTCAGAACACCATTGAAATTCAGTAAAGCACTTCAAAAGCTATCATTTACTCTGTCTGTCCTTAACCATTCCCAGCAAAAACAGCTCAGCTAGTAACTGAATCAAACCTTACTTCAGGCGAGGGTAGAAAATACTGTAGGTGATGTGGTTGTATGCATGCTTAAAATGGTTATTTTAAATGGATTACTGCCTTGTTGAAATAAGTGAGAAATGAATTTGGTATGAATGCACGGTAACATTACCAACACTAATTTCTACCTCATAGTTATTTCTATTATTTAATATATCAGCAATGTTACTTTAAGAATGTTCTTGAATCATCACATCCTTTCTACTTGCCACATATGTTGCCAACATGCTTTACTTAAATACATATTTGAGAGAACATGTTCAAACCAGTTGCACAGTGATGACAGAACAGCAGAGAGTGAACAATTCACCTTCATAACTGACAGCCTATGTTGTTTCTGTGTTAATATGTCTCTACATAAGAAACACACACACACACGCGCACATACACATTAAATGACAGTGCAGCCATTCAGAAAGTGACAAGTGCAAAATAAGCAGGAATTAAGTTTGAGCAACCTATGATTAGTTCAGACTGAACATTATGTTTGGATGTTTCTCAAAGTAACATAGCCACAAGGGGGAACATTCCTGTATCCAATTACAACCACACATTCTGGACGCTCACCATATGGGCACCCGTGATCCTAAACAAATCTGTATATGTCCAAGAAACATACCTGCAATGTTGTGTGACAGAGTTTCTTTCTAATGTGACTGAGGTGTTCATGTGGAGCCACTTTGGAGACCAAAGGTGCTCCGACAGTTGGTTTATGTGCTGACGTATGGAACTTCAAGGATCTGCAGTTTACAATTAAAATAAAAAAGTTTTTAAAAAAATTCGACTCTACTGCCAGAAGTCTGGACTTGGCTTAGTTCAACACAATCCTTGAAATTCAGCTATTTGTTTTTTTTTTGCTTTGGTTTGATGTCCTTTCTCAGGATAAAATCCCAAACCACTTCAAAATCTGAACTGTCCAATTTGTCTCCTGATATCTGCGCTTTCTGCTATTGCTCGATTTCGAGAAAATACGCTGGTCGGCTCCCACAATGTAGATGAAGGTTTTTAAAAAAAAACTCACTAGAAACCAAAAAAACCCCACAAAAAGCCGTACTGAAAGATCTATTGCAGAGATTCCAATCAAATCCAAATCTGGAAAACAAGGATTTAAATTCAATTTGAATCCAGATCCAAAAAACACACTGAGTTCAGTCCAAATCTTGATAAAAAAAAGTGAGGTGCATCAAATCTCATGGATATCTCAGTGATAACATACAATTTCACAGAAAAGATCCCAAAAGGCACTTATATTTCTAACTAAGTTCAGAAATGATGCAGAATTTTTTGCCCTGGTTCAGTGTTCTTGTATTATAACTTTCAGTTTATTTATAATTATTATACAAAGTTAAGTGACAAACGGACACTTGGCCACCTTAACAAATGGGCACGTAAGTATATTGAAGGTCTTTTCTAGACTTTACTTTAAGGTCAGTTGGTCCTCATTTGGATCAATGATGAACTCATTGGCAACTGTAATGCTAGCATTCCCTGCAGGAATGAGAACCTAGTGTAGGAGGGACACAAAATCAATTGAGAAGTTATGCCATTGGACCACATAGTCAGGTCCAATGTTAACACCCATCACTTCAATGGTATTAATGAGGTGATGATGAGCAGCTCAGGGATGAGGTGGGGGCTAGCATTGCAGTTTGTCTCCCTGTCCAATCATGTCACTGAAATTCCATCTTGGGATTTGACATCCCTGAAGACAACATTCTGCAATTGAATTTGGGGTTGGAGTCATCTGACTGCAGTCGGTTCCAGAAGTGGCAGAAAGTCATTTTCACTCCACCAACACTTCTTTTCCCTCAGAGAAATGTTCAGGATGAGTTATTTAGAAGCAAAGCCACAAAACACTGGTCAGTTCGATCAGCTGCTGTTGTGTGCAGATTGTGACTGCATTATCTATTTAGAGGGAACTGCCCACAATGTCATCCAGCTATTGTCAAAAGGAAATGCCAACTGGAGTGATGAGGAATTAGGGATGAGCAGCAAACTAGACTAAAACATTATGGAGCCAGTTCACTTACACTAAGTACAGATGACATCTACCATGTTCCACAGTTACGACATTCAGTTTCAGATTTGGTCTTGAGAGGCAAGATTTTGAATCTCTATGAAGACAAACTGAAGTCCAGATTGACCTGGGCTTTCTTCATTACCAAATATCTTATTCTGAGCATTCAACACTTTAGACAGTCTTTCCCCTACCAAGCTCAATCTTAAGGTTTCAGAAAGCCAGTTGGATTTGATTTTGTTCAGATTAAATTCCCCGAATAAATGATAAATGACCTAAGATTCCCCAAGAGGCTACTGCTTACAGGAGCACCCCTTCAAACTTGATTTTGTTTCATTTTTTTGCAACACATCATGGTGTAAATCTTGTTGATATCGGCCATTGCATCCTTGATGTCACCTTGAAGAAAATAGCTCTTTCCCCCACCAAAACAAAAATAAATGTTTGCCAAATATTTTGGCAAGAAGACAGTGGCTCTTTTAAGAGGAGACCGTCTGACTCCTTCCTGAACATCGCATGCTAATTCCATTGCTACGTTACATTAGCTGTGCAAATTCACATTTACAAACAGTTCACCTTCCTCCAACTTGCAGAGCGTTCTTCAATTTAATGGATTTTGCTAAGCCAGCGCATTGGCAAAGTTCCATATAAAATCTCTGTTTGATGCTTCAAGTGAGACCATGGCCCTTCTTTCTTGGTTTACCAAGGCAAATAGGCCAAAACGTCACCTCACTTTGTCTTATTGCTGAGTTTCGATGCTGCTCTGTAAATAAAGATGATGACTGATCTTTATCATCTGACTTTAGGAAGCTACACACATTACTGGATCAATTAGTAAACTATTTGGCTCTGATTGGCTAAATAATCAGTAATTCATGTTGGTGAAGGGACATTTTAAAAATGTTTTTAAAAAAATCTTGAATCATCAAATGCAAAAAAGTACAACAAAAATAACTACAATACTTCAATATTCAACATAAAAATGAACAAAAAATATTCTAAGAATGAATTTTAGATTTACTTGCTACCTGTAGTAGTACTAAAGATAATCCGAAATGTATACTCCAAAACAGAAGTAAAATATGACTTTACTCAAACTGTCGTCTAATGTCCATTTTGTATGATTCAGTAGGCATCATGGTGGGATGGACGATGCTCAGTTTGGTTAATTGTAAACAATTTTACAACACCAAGTTATAGTCCAACAATTTTTGTTGGACTATAACTTGGTGTTGTAAAATTGTTTACAATTGTCAACCCCAGTCCATCACCGGCATCTCCACATCACAGTTTGGTTAAAGCGTGGGATGATCCCCTCTGATCCCCCAGTCGAACATGGACCTCACTTTGTCATACGCCTTGCTATCCCTGGAGAACTGCAATCCAATTTCTGCCCCCACAATCAAAACAAAACTTCCACCTTCTGTTTCCCAGAGTCCCACCATTTTATAAATGTTCTGTAGAATTAACTGTTTTAAATTTCTAACAGTCAGTGCTTGATGTTGATTTGCTGACAATCCTATATAAACCACTGGTACGTGCTGCTTTCACACTGCATCTGCCTTCTGCACCTTGCCTCCACCACCTTTATTACATTTCAGTTGAACACAATCTCTCTGGTATGCTGAACGCACAATGGTTAAAAAAAGTGACAAATAAGTTCAGAACAAACAGGAGGAACACTGACTATCTGCCCAGGTAATAACTCACTTGAGTTCTGCCAACATTCAAAGATAACTCCCGCAGTTTGGCAACATCAGATCTGTACAGCGGAATCACTACTTTGCAACTCATTCCTGATCATCTGTTAGAAATTTGCAGACACATTTGTTGGTAAATGAATTAACCAGTGTGGGATTGAGCCATTCGGACAAGGAAAGTCCCATGTTTGATTTCCAGCCAACGTTGAGGTAGCTGATCGCGCACAGGGTAGAGATTCGCACCATCACTATTGACCTCCATGCTCTAGGACTCGGGATGGGGACAGGGAAAGAATAATCATGTTCCTGAATGTGCACCAGTGACCTCTGGTGGAAAGTGTGGACATAAGGTGAGGACAGGATTGGGCTCTGATAAAATGCTCTTCATGATTGAACAGTCTGCTAACCTCTCTGTCAAGGCTCAATGTGAAGAATGACCGCCTTGGCAAGGCTCCAAAGGTCTTTCCTCCAGTATGGCTGAATGTCTTCAGAAGGGAAAACTGGCGGACGCGAAAATACAAGAAAACAGATTATATAGAGACATATTTTCATGGTTTCTTATTCAGTAATAAGGCTACTGTACTTATCTTATGGGCAATATTTTGCACATTACATGATGCGAAAGAGATATATGTTTCAGTACTTCACAACCAAGGTGATAAAGCAGAGGAAAGTGCTGAGGTAAGACATGTAGTGCCTGTTTGATTCAGCTCACATTAAACTAATCCAAACAGATCCAACCAAAGAAATGCTGCTTTGTTCAAATGCAAATGACATTTTTACCACTTTTTTGCTCTCTTGGTTAGTCTGATATGTTTTAGGCAGAAATAAAATAACTGAGCAAAAATAAAATCCAGAAGAGGAAGTGTCTGACTATCCAGAAAACCACTGACCGACTTTTGCATTGAACAAAGTCTGTCAGTCCAATATAACAGTTACAGGCTTCTCATATATAGGAGGAAGTCTATTCTGCTTACAACAGAATTGTAGATATTTACAATGAGAGAGGAATCATGTTCAACAGCGACTCCAACAGTGTGCCTTCTTGAACTGCAGTCCAACACAGTAGAAGTTAAGCCCCGGTGGTAACCCTGGTGCTTTGAGTTAGATGGTTGTGGGTTTGAACCCCACATCATGCCTTGATTACACAATCTAGGCTGACACTCCACTGCAGTACTGAAGGAATGCTGCATTGTTTGTGATACCATCCTTCAGGTAAGATATTAAACTGAGGTCCCATCTGCCTGTTCTGGTGGTTAAGGTGCACTTTAAAGAATCTATGGCACTAATTGGAGATGAGGAGCTCTCTCAATGTCCTGGCCAATATTTCTCCTTCAAATATATCACACACAAAAAAAAAAGGTCACTCGTCTCATCACTGTTTTGGAGATCTTGCAAGGTCCAAAATGGCTGCCATGTTTACCTACACAACAACAGCCACTACACTCAAAGATAATTCATTGTTTCAACATGAAAGGTATATATTATCACTAAAACTGGTTGTATGCGTCACTTACATTGATGTTCGTGTCATTTATAGTAGTCTGAGGGTGGGGGAATGATTGGGAATGATCCAGAACTCATTTTGACATTGGGTGGCTCAGCAAGTTTTGATAATATTCTTATTTCAGTTCTATAACCTTGAATCCAGAAAAAATGAGGAGAGGTATCTAATTCCTATCTGACCCTGTGTTGTCTTGGGTTTCTTACTTGTAAGCATTACTTTTATATTGACTAAGATCTGAGTTCCAAGTCCTTGCAGTTACAAAGAAGCCTCCTAAGTAATAATAACAACCCCAGAGTGGGATTTCTACAAACATGGGTGTGTATTTGAGACCCAGTGATGGAGGCTGGTCAGAATATTTAGCAAGGGGGGGGGCACAACTTGCCCTTTTTATCACCTTGAAGATCTTTTCCTCCCTCCCCCACCATAAGTAAGTCATCAGCCTTTGAACTGGACAGTGCAGGGTAGTGACAGGACAGGGGTGAATTCTGATGTTCTCTTTGATGCTCTTTAATGCTGGCAATTTATTGTAAGCCTTCATAATTTTAAAAAATAATGTATTTTTATCCTGAGACACAAACGTAGGGAAGATGGGCCACTTGTTGATGCTCTGAACAGGTAGAAAGCCGACTCGTGGGCCACGCGCCTCTGAGGCCAAGAAGCACTTGTGAAACAACTGCCAAAGCCTTTTCGTCTCTTCACGTCACTAGAAGGTGTGCAGGAGCAGCTTGGTGGAGATGTCCATACAATTTGCTTTGCCCAGTGCTTCTGTAGGCAGAATGCGTGAGATTGGGAACTCAGAAAAGTGGGACTGAAACCCGAGTCGCTCCACTCCAAAGCACAGCTTCAACAGGCAGTGGATCATGACCTCTTAAATACTGATTGCAACTAAAATAATGACAGATTTTCAATGAATTCCAAGAAGTGAATTTCTTCTTTCATCACATTGTTGGCTTCGATTTTTTGAATGCTAATTTACTAAGTAACTACAACTTCTGTACTTTTATTTAACTGTATAGAAAATGTCTACGAACTGCACCACATCTCCATCCATGCGATTCAGACAAGTGCTCTTCTGATGTGACACTGGCTGAAATTTTCCCAAGGAAGCGCTACCTATTCTCAGTGCAAGTACAATGCATGAGCAAAACTCCAATTCATCTGCCCATTACAAGCACGGGTCTTTTCTTTTTCTCCTTCCTTTCCTCAAGGTGCAGACTCTCAGATATCAGCTTAACTCGGCATTTGAATTTGTGACTATGTGGTTTGGGAGTCAAATATTTGACCAAAAATGCTACAGGGTCATCCAAGAGACATGTAAAGGCATTTGTTTTACATAAATTAAACATATTGTGCATGGTGTTTGTTTCAGCTTATTCCTTCACCTTATGTTCCTAGCTCAAACCCTTCTCTGCACAATTCCGGTATCAATCACTTAGGTGACTGCATCTACCACAAAACATGGGCTGGATCACAAAAACATGGAATGGAACGTACAAAACAGCCTTATTTATCTGTGAAAGAGCATGCAAGCATACTACATTTCCATTGAGTTATTTAAGCAAGCAAGGCTTATTCGAGAAGCAGGTGTCTTGTGTTTGATTATGAATTTAGATTTCCAAAAATATGAAAGCCAACTATTGATAGTGAATGCTTCTTCATCACTTATTACTCAAGCTTGAGGGACTTTCTTGCAAATAACAGCACCTAGGTACTAAATAAATGATTCATTCAATGCTGCTCCTATAAAGGAACTTCTCTGTGTCTCACTGGGCCAACAGTGACGAGCTCCGCCCAAAATATCAACCTATCGCTCTCCTGACGTGCTTTGCAGGTCCAGCTTTAATTTACTTAGATAAGATTCTAACATGATAATCTTTTGTAGGACGCATGTAAGAAGTCCTTCTGATTTTCTTTTTCAGTTCAGAGTCACAGTATTTAATGTTTTCTTACTACCAAAGTACTCAGCCTTTCTTTGTCCACAGGGTTCTATCCAACTGCAAGGGAGTCAAGTGAATGAGTTCACAGCCAACCCAGAGGAGCCTGGCAAACATCTGTTTGAGATTGTCCCAGGTAAGAACCCTGAATCTGCTTTAGTTTCTTAGTTGCTGCTACTTCCCGCAGTGATGTTTAGGCAAAACGTCCTCCGATTCAATCACTTGTCATTTTGGCATGCTCTGCTACTGGCATGAACCTAGTGTTAAATTCAGAACACCTTATGATTAAGAACCAACTCTTAAGTGTGATACTGTACCTGTATATCACTGTATTAGAGTAAAGAAATATTGTTACTACATCATGCAAAGCATTAACCATTTTTATAATGCAGTGGGGTGAGCTATGATAGACAATTTGATTCATTTTCACTAATTGAACATATACTTTGAATAATGAGTGAAGTAAATACATTTACAAGCTTTCTTGCTGCCACAATTGATTTTCCCTCCTTTTTTGTTCTCCCCTTACTCGTCCGTTCCTTGTCGGAGAGCAGGGAGCAAAACCGTTCCTAAATTTCTTCCAAACCAACTCTGCAACGTGCTACAAAGAGGAGTATGAAAATATCCCAGGCAATTCACCTGCCTGTTTCTCCATCCTCAGCGGCTTCCTCTTTCCAACCGGATGGGGGAATTTGCTCTGCTATGAGCCTTGGAGAGAAATCCATGTTCCTCCATTTCATGTTATGCAAACTCTTCTACATAAAAAACAAGGTTTGGTCAAATCAGTGTTGATCCTACATTCCAAGTTCTCCAACACGTTTTTTTCCCAACATGGCTGCCTTGGAGTCCCAAACAGTTGACTGAGCTGTAGCCAAGCCCGTAGCAAGTGAATAAAAAAAAGACTCACAAAAGTGGTTAATTTTAAGAATTAAAACAAGGCTATGCTCCATAATCATGGAATGCTGAAGTTGTGATGTAATCAATTCATCAAATACAACAAAAAATTAATTGGGCTTTTTGGATGTCAGGTGATGGCTGTTTACAGACACTCTGAGTGCAGACGGCTAAGAGGCCTCCACTGGATTGCATTCAGCACAAGTCTTTGTTCTCTCAGCTGTGTCACAATCCAACAAAAGGATTTTTCAGACTTTATTTTACCTCAGTACATCTGCTCACTGCACAACAGTGCATGATGTCCTCGTGAATAGGCTCATTGTTTTCACTGTGAAGTTAAATCCATATTGAAAGGAAAGATTACAGATTCATTCAAACGTAGAAATACCTCAAAGTGGTTTGAGTTTCAATGGAGCTGTGTATGCTTTTCTATGTCGAACATTTAATAATAGCAGAAAGAGTTGCAACTGTCTAAATGTACAATCTAATGTACAAGTGCATACAAGTCAAACAAGTAAACGATGGCTCAAAGTTCTAGCAGGGAGAGTGATGCATTCTCAGCCTGAGAGTACAAGTGTAAACCAAGTCTTCAAATGGAGACTCTCACTCACCTCATTCTCTAAGCTCTGATGGGTCAGGCTGGTTGCTAAATGAAGTGCTTCACAACAATGAGGCATCTAACCAATTAAGACTTCAAGGGTTAAGTTACGAGGAGAGATTACACAAATTGGGGTTGTATTGTCTGGAGTTTCGAAGGTTAAGGGGTGATCTGATCGAAGTTTATAAGATATTAAGGGGAACGGATAGGGTGGATAGAGAGAAACTATTTCCGCTGGTTGGGGATTCTAGGAGTAGGGGGCACAGTCTAAAAATTAGAGCCAGACCTTTCAGGAGTGAGATTAGAAAACATTTCTACACACAAAGGGTGGTAGAAGTTTGGAACTCTCTTCCGCAAATGGCAATTGAGACTAGCTCAATTGCTAAATTTAAATGTGAGATGGATAGCTTTTTGGCAACCAAAGGTATTAAGGGATATGGGCCAAAGGCAGATATATGGAGTTAGATCACAGATCAGCCACGATCTTATCAAATGGCGGAGCAGGCACGAGGGGCTGAATGGCCTACTCCTGTTCCTATGTTCCTAACCGACTTTGACTAGTACTGCTGCAACCCCTTATGAGTTTTATGAGTTTGTTTACCTTTTTTATTCTGGATAATTTTGGCTTGCGTGTGTCAAACTGTTCTTGTAGGTGACCCCTAGCCTCCTTACATCCTTGAGAGTGATATCACTTGCGCTGATGGCTAGGTAAGAATTGTAGCACATCTGAAATATTGAACAGAGAACGCTTTTTTAGATTCCTTCAACTACTATTTCTATCTGGTGCCTTCGCATGATCCTCTCCATCCTTGAAAGTGGCAGAGTAACACCATACAGGACCTTGTTTTGGGCTTTGACTCCAAACAAATTTATCAAACAGTAATAGAACAAGTGAATAAAGACAGGAGCATAACAAATATTTACAGTAGTTCATACGGTATGCTGGTTTCTCATACAGTAGAAAATAAATGACAACTTCAGTACTAAACTATGACTGTAGCTACTTTTTTACGTAATTGTTTAATTACCATATATTCCTTCCTAACCAACTACAGAAGTTGTCTGGCTTATCATTCTTTTCAGAGATTCGAGCCACACTTCTCTTCAAAAACTCTTCAATTTGAAAGAGGCAGGCAGATAAGTCGCTCGAAAATAGTAGTAGTTGCAAGGAGAATTTCAATAACTGTCTGTTAAATTCGAAAGCTGCCAGATGCATATGTGAACAAATCACACAGCATGTTTGTATTTGAATTGAGTGATTTAGCCCCCTTCCTTCAAGCAAACTGCCTGATATGAACCAAACCGCAGTTGCAAGATGCTATTGGATTTAGCAGAGGCAAGAGAATGAAACTTGTTTTTAAACCCTGTACTGTTACATACCGTAACAGAATTGAAGACACCACTTTGGTGAATTCTGGTTATGCCGTGAAGAACAAACATCACTGACTATTGCCGTGTGGAGTAGAATAGATTCTATGACAGGCAGTCTCAGACAGCCTCAGCCAATCACCTAAAGTGATAGCTTCCAAAAGCATTAACTCCGCCTAACTGGTGTACCAATTGAAGTTATTAAACTGTCAATGTTACTGTTCCTGATGTTGCTGGATGGCAACTACTGCCGTTTGTTTATTTGATTGCTGCTGTTGCTATTACTAGAGTGTGCTGTCAGCACAAAAACCCGAACCACTACAGAAGAGGGATCCAGGCAAACCAATTAAGTTATGCTAGATTCGTGGAATCACTTTAGTTCAGATTCTTATAATACAATTCAGTGACAGATCTTTTAAAAGGTGTGCCCTTTTCTGAAGTGAGAAGGATATGATGCTGATTTTGCAGCGAGTGCTATTGTACAGATCTAGCTGCTTTCACTCACTGACTATCTGACTGGACACACTTTGTTGAGTTTGGTCTTTTCCTGACCCTGATTAGGCTAAACTGCACTGGGAATTGAAATGACCAATCAAGCATTTACAAAGCACTGACTCACACTTAACTCATTTCAAGATTCACTCAATACAAGTCAGAATTCCGTTTCTGCTCTGTGGTCTAATGTACTGTATCTACCAATGAAACCACAACGAGAGGCCATTTAGCATTCTTACGGTTATCTGTGGACCATGGGGGAGATTTTCCCTCCCTGTTCTTTGTAGCTGCAGTGTGTACTATCCACAGGATGCACTGCAGCAACTCACCATGGCTTCTTCAGCAGCACCTCCCAAACCCGCCACCTCCACCACCTATAAAGACAAGGGCAGAATGGTGCATGGGAACACTATCACCTTCAAGTTCCCCTCCAAGTCACATACCATCCCAATTTGGACATATATCGGCCGCTCCTTCATCGCCGTTGGGTCATAATCCTGGAACTTCCTATCTAACAGCATTGTGGGAGCACCTTCACCACACAGACTGCAACGGTTCAAGAAGGTGGCTCACCACCACCTTCTCAAGGGCAACTCGGGATGGGCAATAAATGCCGGCCTTGCTAGCAACGTTCATATCCCAAGAATGAATTAAAAAAAACACGAGAGGCAACCACGTGATCAGAGGAAGAGAAGCCGATGGAGGCAATGTCACTTCTGCATTGCAGCAGGAATGAGCAGAACCAGGAGAGAGCAGTGACATGGAGGTGGAATGCAGTGAAGAGCTATTAGAGGACGACAGCATGGTATCGATTGAGGTAGAGAAGTCAATGAAGATGAGGAGGGACTAGGGGTAATGCACAGTCTGTGTGCTTTTATAGCTGTGTATCTTTACAAACATCTCAGTCAGTTCCTTTCAATTCAAAAAGTCACTACGCCAAACAAAATTCTACTTCCTCATTAGGCACCATCTTCATGCAATATCAAAGCCTTTTTTGCTTATTAGCCTCGATATTAACTCCCCCCATTTTGTGTGTGTGGGAGGGGGGGGTCGGTGGGCTGGGAGGGATGGGTTAAAAATTTTAAAATGGGGAACGCTTCCCCAACCCGCCAT
This sequence comes from Heptranchias perlo, assembly GCF_035084215.1. NCBI lineage: Eukaryota > Metazoa > Chordata > Chondrichthyes > Hexanchiformes > Hexanchidae > Heptranchias > Heptranchias perlo. Next base: position 15,569,551 of record NC_090360.1, read on the forward strand.
GTACGCACCTGCCACCATTTTTTACGGCGGCGGGTAGTGTGCTGTGCGAGAGTCCCACTTTGGAGAGGCGGGACACTTCATTAATATATTTAAATCAGGCACCCACCGTGCATTTCGGAGCCTGATTTAAATTCAGCAGTTGCCGCGCGGGTTTCCCAGGGCTCAGGAAACACGGCAGCAAAAGGAAGGCGGGAGCTGCCGGCTCAAGAAGGTAAGTTCCTTTTACAGCAGTCCTTGTGGACCAGGAGGGGCAGGTTCAAATTATCATGAGGTCCTGCCGTTAAATTCGGCAGGAACTCCGCGCCCCCGGCCTTGCTGGGTTTTCCCCACGCTACCCCGCACCCTCTCCGCCTCCACGTAAACATCGGGGCCATGGTTTCAACACCTGCACACAGTGTTGAAACAGTGAGACAGGGAAAGGAAATGCAAAGGAAAGTGGGATTAGGCTGGATAGCTCTTTTTCGGCCGGCACAGAAACGATGGGCTGAATGGCCTCCCTCTGTGCCATAAATTTCGATGATTTTATCCTTTTAAAATGGTAACAAAGTACTTTTACATTTAGATTATTTTACTTAAGGCAATGAAGGAGTACTTGCAACATAAAGTACTGCTTCTAAACCTTCCCTCCCTTTAAATTTCACATGTCCTATCTCTTTGAATATGCTGACCCTATTCACATTGAACATGGTTTTTGACGTTAAATTTACCATTAGAGGAAGCGGACTATAACTCCTAATATAGACCTGACATTTTGTGAAATAGAGGAAGCTATTAACATCCTGTGGAGTGGAAAATCTCCAGGCCCTGAGGGTCTAAAGACGTGGTTCATAATATTTTCTGATACAGCTCTGGGTGCCATTTCATGCGTATTCAGTGTGTGAAATCTTCCAAAGGCACTGATGACCTTGCCATACTAGGACTTCTGCGTATGTTTGTTTGTAGCAATGTAAATCCAATATGAAAATCCCAATATAAAGCCAATTAATCCAAAATGGCTCTGTCCATTCCACCCAGGGTGGTTGTTGGACAGTGGGGTAGTGCTGTGTTAGCTTCTTTCTAAACGATGAACATGTACTGCACATGTTTCAGGAGGAATTGAGAAAGTCCAACTTGGCCTGCGTGATTGCAGTGCAATTATTCAATGTTTCTCACTTTGATTGGCCAACTTTATTTTTTATTCGTTCATGGGATGTGGGCGTCACTGGCGAGGCCAGCATTTATTGCCCATCCCTAATTGCCCTTGAGAAGGTGGTGGTGAGCCGCCTTCTTGAACCGCTGCAGTCCATGTGGTGAAGGTTCTCCCACAGTGCTGTTAGGTAGGGAGTTCCAGGATTTTGACCCAGCGACGATGAAGGAACGGCGATATATTTCCAAGTCGGGATGGTGTGTGACTTGGAGGGGAACGTGCAGGTGGTGTTGTTCCCATGTGCCTGCTGCCCTTATCCTTCTAGTGGTAGAGGCCGCGGGTTTGGGAGGTGCTGTCGAAGAAGCCTTGACAAGTTGCTGCAGTGCATCCTGTAGATGGTACACATTGCAGCCACGGTGCGCTGGTGGTGAATGTTTAGGGTGATGGATGGGTGCCAATCAAGCAGATTGACATGTCAGTTAGTCATTTCACCTGATACTCAGGAAGACTGTTTCTGCTCCTCATATCTTGCCTGCCTCATTAATTGTGAAGACATCAGTAGCCAGTGAATGCCCAGGCCACAGTCAGTGGTCCAGTGTAATTTAATTTAATTGAGAAATTTAAGTGAAGGGGTGAGTCCCATAAGCGCCTGTGGTGATTAGCACCAACCAGTGCTTAAAAGCCCATTGATTTTAGGTCGGAGTGAAGATTAAGGGAGGGAAAGAGTTCCAAAGTTTTAAGGCCGTAGGATAGAAAGAATTAGAATAGGAGACTGGATGATGAGTCTTAATTTCAACATATTGTGGATGCAGAGAGGAGGATGAATATTTAGGACTTCATATTTAGAATTTAGAAGAAAAAGAGGAAATTTTAGAGGTTGCAGTACCTGAAACAGTATTGATGAAATAGAGACACACAAGAAATGCTGCAAAGGACTAAGTGAAAGAGGTCGGATGCTGGAGGCAAGCGATGAATTGCCTTTCAAGCAACAAGTTCTTTCTTGTATCCCGTCGGATGTGTGAGACAGATGCTGAAGGAATTATAGATATTCTGATCATGGAATTCTGTCACTTTTGACTCTCAGGACCCCTTCCAGATTCCTGTCATGGTGTTCGGAATGGAATGGATAGGTGATTCTGGCCCCTGTGTGTCTCTCGCATTACATCAGATAGAACATTGGCCTGTTCTACAAGTACAGTAATAGAACCTCTCTTCATAATGTACTTTAAAGCAGCTCAGTGATGTTTGAGAATGATTGGATTCAGCAACAACTAGGGCTGTTAGATTCATTATGCTAGATGTTAGGTAAATATTTCCTGTACAAAACACTTCTCAATATCATCCCAAGCAACTAGTCTAGAAAGGATTACTGTCTGGTATTGTTACTACTGACACTTTGAGAGATGAATTCACCTGTCAATGTAGATCAAATCTAAACTTGTCCAAATGCTGTTTCTAATCTTAAAATTATGTCAAGTTTCAGGCTAAACTCGGGTGGATGTTATTTGAAAGCAAGAAACCCTCAGATTGAAACACATGTCACAAGGGTTGTAACTTGAAATGACAATTGTCCCTTTGAAGCAAATGTGCAGTCTGAGGAATGATGTTTTGGAACTCAGCCATAAGCACTTGTGTTTGTATTCCACTGTGCTGTATATACCCGGAGAGGGGAGTTTGGAGGTTGAGAGAAGCATCAGATGCTTGGAAGAGGCAGAGCTGCCCATCTGAAGGATTTCAACACATTCCAACTCCAGAACGAATTTAGAATCTTCTGAGAGACTCAAAGCCCCAATTTCAAGCTACCCTTACTCTGATTGTCACTTCAGTCGCCCCCTACCCTCTCCGCAAAGGGATTCTCATGTGACAACCTAGGCACGAGTTGATGTATGGGTAAGAGTTAGAAAAACCTAACCTGTTAACACATTTTTTTTCCCACCACCATTGGTTCTAAAGAGATATTGCTCCCTTTATGTTAGGGCACTGCCCCTAAATGAGGCATCACCAACGCTTACAGAAAAACAGACAACAGAGGTGACTCTTTCTGGGTTCCACCAGGAGCAGTAGCCTCGTCAGTAGCAAACATGAGTGCTGCTCTGGCCAGTCCGCCCTTTTCTCTGGGCTCAGGTAGGCTGAGCCTTGCAGCCTGCCTGTACAGGCCATAAGTGTGGTTTTCCTTTGCCAGCCATTGGGGAAGGGCCACAGCCAGAAATGAAAGTTGTGATCCATGGCAACTGCATGTGGTATTATTGGCTGTCGCCCATGCAGTGTGAATGGTGTGGAATCAGGAGCTTCCTGTTTACATTATGAAACTGATAACCTCTTTATGTTACAGAACCAGGTGAATAGCAAAATATATTTTTTTAATACTGCCCCTCTTCCTGTCCATTTTTCAAGTTTATTCTCCTCTCCTCCTTTACCATTCCCGAACCAAATGCCCCAGGTATACCAGCAACTCCTGGTCCTCCACACAAAGCTGATGTGTAACTGGCTGCCAAAGGTGACAACAGGTCAGCCATCTTCCCACTCCCTCTTCCTTTTCTCTGTTGTGTCCCATCCTCCGACAGTATACCTGAGATCTGAAATCCTCGACAAGGGATGAACCCATGCCTTTCACTCTTTAGCACAGTACGTCAGTGGCCCAAGATGGAAATAGTTTAGTGCACGGGGAAGAATTTTGAGTGCCCAACTTCTGTGTACTTGTTGGCAACACATTACTTTGTGACATCCATGAGGTATTGCAGCTTTGAGGAGAGGATTCATATGAATAAAAGTTCAGCTCAATGTCCTGGAGGGAAGAGAATGACAAATGTGCAGGGCCTGTATCTGTCTGTATGCATTTGCAATAACCCTGAGCCTAGCAACTGAATGAGAGGCAGTAGCACTGAGACTGAAGCTGAAGAACAAGTTAAGAAGATACGGTCCTAAAATTAGAACTTTTTTCACTGGAACAGAGAACGTTAAGGGGGGGATCTAATAGAGTTTGCAAGATTATGAAAGGTTTTGACAGAGCAAATGTTGAAAGACTGTTTCCACTGGTTGAGGTACAGCAATGTTATGTAGATGATAGCAAGTTTTTTTTTAAGAGAGAACTTTCCCTCAGGACATTAAGGGGTAGGGGGGGATGGAAGAGAGTCCAAGATAAGATAGATTGCACATGGTCTGTGATAGCAGATTTGAAGGGCTTAATGTTCTTAATGAAATGATCATTAAAATAAGACAGGCATCTGAGGGGAAGGGGTTTCACATTATGATCTTTACTTTCAGAATGTTTAATACTTGAAGTATTTTTTCCATCCCAAGCAAACTGATGAATAAAGAGCTAATTATTATTTGCATCAATACAAGCATGATTTAGGCACCTTGATATTTTATTCAGACAACTATCAGCGCAGGATCGATGCTTAATATTGCAAACTGCACCAACTTATTTCTGATGCACTTCTTCATTGGCTGGGAGATTAACAGTGCCACAGGGAACTGTGCTTCACAAGCTATGGAAAATTTAAAGGGGCTTTTCCTGCCTAGTGTGGTGTGCTGACATTTTTGTTAAAGACTTCAAACTCAACCAAAAGGAGCACCAATGGACAGGACTCCCCAAATCCACAAGATTGAATGTTGTCTCAACAAAGAATTGAACAGACTCACCAGTCTTGTGAGTAGTTCTAACTTTGAAATTTATATTCTATCTAAATCATCAAACTTGCCTAATTTCACATGTGTAATATTGACTGCCTCTGTCCCGGTCACACCAGCACTGCCCCTAAAGCTCTTATCCAGATCTTTGTCACTTCCAGGCTTGACTTCTTCAATGCTATCCTCGATAGCCTTCCGACTTCCACCAGACACAATCTACAAAGCATCCAAATGCCTGCCATCTGCATTTTACTCCATGCTAAGTCTGGCTTACCCATCATCATCGACCTCAAGTGGCCTTCGTCACCAATACACTGGCTTCAAAATCTTCATCCTCACTTACAATCCTTTCATGGTCTTGCCCCACTCTACATGCATGACCTTCTCCAACCCTACCTACCAGTTTGCATAGCCTGCTCTTCTCTGGCCTAATGTGCACCCTCCTTCCCTCCGCTCCACCATCAGAGCCATCGACCATCATCTCCTCCCAACTCCAAACATCTCCTCAATATCTCTCTCTTTAACGTGTGTTTGGACTCCTGCTCAGTGTCCTTTCTCCCTCCCCTTTTGTGAGGCAAATTGATATGTTTCACTACACTAAGGTGCTTTGGAAATGCAATCTGTTGCTGTTTAATGATGATGAATGCATTGCGCCATAATTACAGCAGCTTCAAAGGTGGCAACATTCTCAGCCCCACATTACAACCAAACTTCCTCTGTGTAATTGTGTACTGAAAAAAGAACATGCAATACTGTTGAGCTGGGAGGGGCACACTGGTGGAAAAGATTTCTTGTCTTGCATTAAAACTACGGATCATGGAATTAATGCAATTTAACAAGGACACTGAAGACATTTAGCTTGTAAAACCCAATACTTGTCACAATGATTCATGGATCTCAGTAAAAAGCCACAATTTGCTCCCATTTTCTTCCCTTTCATTATGGAGGGATTAACATCAATGTGGGAAGGGGAGGGAAAGTAGCTCAAAATCTTTTTTGTCTTTAATACTCTCTCCTTCAATAGTAAATAATAAAGAAAAGAAAGACTTGAATTTATATAGTGTTTTTTCACAATGTCTCAAAGCACTTTACAACCAATGAAGTACTTTTGAAATGTAGTCATTGTTATAATGTAGGAAAAGTGACAGCCAATTTGCACACAGCAAGCTCCCACAAACAGCAATGAGATAATGACCAGGTAATCTGTTTCAGTGATATTGGTGGAGGGATAAATATTGGCCAGGACACTGGGGAGAACTCTCTTGCTTTTCTTCAAAATAGTGTCATGGGATCTTTTATGTCCTACCTGAGAGGGCAGACAGGGCCTCAGATTAAAGTCTCATCTGAAAGACAGCAACTGCTGACAATGCAGCATTCCCTCAGTTCTGCATTGAAGTGTTAGCCTGGATTTTGTGCTATGAGTCTCTGGAGTGGGGCTTGAACTCACAGCCTTCTGACTCAGTGGCAAGAGTGGTACCACTGAGCCACAGCTGACACCTTGAATGGGTTTTACTATCTGTTATATACAATCCGGGTTCAGTGTAATGCATTGAAGACCAGTCTGTTAACTATTTTTTTTCTAGTGATGCCTAGTGGTATGACTGATTTTTAGTGCAGTCCAAAAGGATGTAGCATCTATTTAAGCTGCCAACATAACCAATGCAAACTGGTTCCCAGTTCAAGGTAGAGGTAGACATGGCTGCTCTTCAGAGAAGGAGGAAGATTCTAAAACATGGTTATTGGTAAAAAGTCTGACAAAGTCACCTCAGGTTACATGGCGTATTTAGTCCCTTCAACAACACGTGATTTTATTCACCTCTTGCTCTGGTTCAGAAATGTAACTGTAGCCTTCAAAGGCCAACCCTGAAACTCTGTAACATGCTCTCATCTTTTTCCCCATAGTTTGTAGAGCTTTCCACTGAGCTGTGTAAATTTCAATCCATATCAGTATGTAACTAACACTCAAACTGACAATGCCCTAAAGTGCTTGTGTAAGAAGATGACCAAAGATTGCTGGCAGCTACGATGGAAATACTAACATAGACTTTAAGGGCATCCCAGGGGGATACTGGGTTCAAAAATCGATACCTGCTGGTAGTGTCCTTTCTTTGGAATTTCTTTAGATACTTATTAAATGTTTTATCATATTACATGTCAACAGGAAGCATTGGAGGTTGGATACGCTCACGGATGAATTATATGCATGCATTTAAAGCCATCGATACAAGTTGCTCTGAAAAGCCCCTTTCAGCGTCTGTCTCCAAGTAGCTTGTGCTTTATCCTGAGACTGTCTACTTGCTTCTTCCATCTGTCACACATTGTCCTAACAATCAATGATTCAAGACATTATTCCATTTCTTTTTTTTGTTACTGCAGACATCAAAGGAGATTCGGTTCCTAGTTTCCAAAGCACTGAGCACGGTAGTTCCTTTCCTCTGAGGTTATTTCCATGACATTGAAGTTTCCTCTATCGTGGTATTAATTAAGGATGCATGTTGTGGAAGCCTTGACTGAGTATAGGTTCTGGGACTGTTCGGGGGAGGAGGGAATAATATGGCAATGTAATTATATATGGCTCAGCGTTGATTTAATAATTTTATCGACATGTTGTCTGACTTCATTTGCCTCCCAACCTATTTTTCTCCTTACTGGGAGAAGAATGCCATGCCAGTTCAATGTTCTTGGGGGCCAATGATGAAGCATCTGTAGGGTGAAGGGACCATAGTGGCGTAGTCTTGAGTTAAGTGCGGTAGCTCACAGCAGGATATTGAAAACAAATATCCTCCAACTTCTTCTTCCCTCCAAAAAACAATTGCACAGTCAATTTAGTGGGTTGAAGATATACCACCCAGCTTGTCAGTAGAACCAACCTTGTTCTGCACTGCACAGGTATTACTGAAGGATGCCCTTCCGTTGCATTCCTTGGAATTCAGAACATGAAGAACTATCATTAAGGCACATGTCTAATATGCCACAAATTTAACCAACACTGGGGCTTTGCTGCTTTTAAAGAAAGAGGAGAAAGTGCCCTTACATTCTCTCAGTGCAGTCCCGAAGCACTTTGTCTAGGCTAAAATTGGTTTGCACCAGGATCCCCCACGTGTTGATATTAATCAACAATTTGGACAGACGCACCCATATATCTTCTAAACAATATCTTTGAGATCCCTTCTTGATCTTTGCATACCCGTGAAATTTCACTTGGCCATATCCATTACCATATCTCACTGGGTGGTCCATTGTTCATGATGGTGAGTATAGTGAACAAGGTCCCTAGGTGAATCTACCAAGAGCACAATATCATCTTCAAATAGGAGTGCTTCAAATCTTTCAGAAATGTCCACAACAGACACTCTTATATTGTGCCTTACGATGTCATTCAACATATTGAATAGGACATCAAAGACATTAAATAGGATGGTTAGCATTGGAAAATCCTTCTTGAATTCTTCCTTCGAGAGGGATGTGCTCAGTGAATAACCCATCTACTCCTACACAAATCTTGGTAATGGAGAACACACCCCAGATAAAATTCAAGATTGTCCATATACTCCACAGCTTTCAATTTCTTCATTAGGGCTGCACGAGGCACTATGCCAAAAATCTTATGAAGATATTTTTGAAATCTTATGCGATCTCATATAAAGTCACAATCTGCCTGTGCATTCCTCACCAAAGAGAAACTCAGTCTGTTCCTGACAACTGAAAAAAACACTTTAAAAGCCACTGGTATCAGCAAGATTCTTCATAATTTTTCAGTTTCATTAGGATTTCACCTCCTTATGGATAGAAATTGCATCTGTGCTTGGAATGATGAGAATATATGCCTCAAACTCCTCAGCTTCAGAGACACAAGTTGGCAGTTCCTAGCGCTGATCTCCAAGACCATTGCTGTTCTTCCCCCTTACCATCTAAACCACCTTTCAGGAATTAGGCATGAGTATTGTCCATACCTGACACTGTAGGAGGAGGCAACTTCCTTCCAGTGAGTTGGTTGGTTGAGGGCTTCTATCCACGTAGCATACTGTACTAGATTTTCCATCCCCCCTGTAGATCAATTCTTACCATCTTCTGTTGGGTCAAATGTCAATTCAGTCTAACGCTCTCTCCAGACCCAAAGGATGTCCTTCAGAGGTTTGCTGGAGAGCATTTCCTGGCCACGGTTGCGATCAGAATTTAAAGTTGGCTCTCTGGAAATGCCTAAACTGCAAACAGACAATAAAGGTCTGGCTTTTCAGATAAAAATCAATTTTCTGATTCCTTCTGTGTCTCCTGATGTGAAAGCGTTAGTTAGTAAATTTTTGTCAGCAGGAAAGCCAACATCAGAACTCGACTCACAATCCCACTCCCTGCCCCATCTTTGTCTTACCCTTATCTGGTTTTAGACATGGCAGAAGGTGGCAAGCCTAATCTGAGCAGGGGCATGGGAAGTATCTAGCTCTAAAGGGAGCCATATTTTGTGTATACACTTGCATGCAGGTGGTGCAGTAGATGGGGTCGGTATCTTATCCCTTCTAAGATGGAGTCATGTGTTTCACTTAGACACTTAGAATCCAGGAGGCCCAGTCGCATGTGAAACACAGGCATCATGGGAGGGTGGGAGGGGCTTAGTTCCTGCTGGTATATACGGGTCTCCTTTTGGCAGTCAGGTGATATCTATGTATTGATATTCCCCGACAGAATTATAGTACTGGGCTTCTTGCCATTGAGCTAGTGGCTAAATATTCGCTCAATTTCGCTGACAGTGCTGGTGGGCTAATCAGGCTGATCGGTGGAAGTGGGGGAGGGTCTGCCTCTCATCAACGGTATGGTTAGACTGGCTCCGCGCTAACAGTTGGAAGCCAGAAGGAACTATGACATGTGAAAGACAGACGTCATTGGAGATGGTAACACAATCTTCATGATCAGTTATGCTTGCCTTAAAACCCTGTCAAGATCAAAACAAAGAGAGATTTAAAGTGCAGGAGGGAGTGCTACCTCTCAGCCCTGCTGCACACTTTGAAGGAGCTGTCTACTTCAGGTCTCTAAAATAAATGAACTGCCGTTGCCAAAATCAATGATGAGAGAACGCTTGCAGATTCGAATAGACTTTTCGCAGCCAATTCCTTTGCGACTGAGGAGTCCAGTTTGTTTTTGTGCAGGCGACATTTAAAATCAGGTCAGAAAGGAAACAGAATTTTCAAACTTTTTAGAAGTGGCAAGCACAAAAATCACACACTACCAGAAATAGGCTGAGAGAAAGGTTATTAATCACTGCAGATTGTTCCCCTGTAATTGGCTTTCATACAGCAGGTTGAGAGAAAATGTTGCTGCAGTTTAAAGACTTTCCTGCTTAGGTTTTGACATAATGTAGTAAACGTCACGGGCTCTACAATCCCCTTTTGCACAGGGGGCAAATATTTACCCCTGGGCTGGAATAAACGCAAGACATGCTTACTCTCTTGCCCCCCTCCCGATTAATATATACGTGAGTGTTTTGGCACAAGTTGGCGGGGGGAGAAGAGGAGGGAGGATTTTACATTTATTTAAAGCCTCATAGAATCACAGAATCTTACAGCACATAAGGAGGCCATTCGCCCCATCGTGCCTGTGCCAGCTTTATGAAGGAGCTGTCCAATTAGTCCCACTCCCCATAAAGACGGATAGTAGCAAGTCTGAGGGTAGCAGAATGTACTCTGGGTGGGGGACTTCAATGTCCATCACCAAGAGTGGCTTGTTAGCACCACTACTGACCGAGCTGGCCGAGTCCTGAAGGATATAGCTGCCAGACTGGGCCTGCGGCAGGTGGTGAGCGCACCAACACGAGGGAAAAACTTACTTGACCTCGTCCTCACCAATCTACCTGTCGCAAATGCATCTCCATGACAGTATTGGTAAAAGTGACCACCGCACAGTCCTTGTGGAGACAAAGTCCCGTCTTTGCACTGAGGATACCATCCAACGTGTTGTGTGGCACTATCACCATGCTAAATGAGATAGATTCAGAACAGATCTACCAGCTCAAAACTAGGCATTCATGAGGCGCTGTGGGCCATCAGCAGCAGCAGAATTGTATTCCACCACAATCTGTAACCTCATGGCCTGGCATATTCCTCACTCTACCATTACCAACAAGCCAGGGGATCAACCCTGGTACAATGAGGAGTGTAGAAGAGCAAGCCAGGAGCAGCACCAGGCGTACCTAAAAATGAGGTGCCAACCTGGTGAAGCTACAACTCAGGACTACATGCCTGCTAAACAGCGGAAGCAACATGCTATAGACAGAGCTAAGCGATTCCACAACCAACGGATCAGATCCAAGCTCTGCAGTCCTGCCACATCCAGTCGTGAATGGTGATGGACAATTAAACAACTAACGGGAGGAGGAGGCTCTGCAAACATCCCCATCCTCAATGATGGCAGAGTCCAACACATGAGTGCAAAAGACAAGGCTGAAGCGTTTGCAACCATCTTCAGCCAGAAGTGCCGAGTGGATGATCCATCTCGGCCTCCTCCCATTATCCCCACCATCACAGAAGCCAGTCTTCAGCCAATTCGATTCACTCCACATGATATCAAGAAACGGTTGAGTGCACTGGATACAGCAAAGGCTATGGGCCCCGACAACATCCCGGCTGTAGTGCTGAAGATTTGTGCTCCAGAACTAGCTGCGCCTCTAGCCAAGCTGTTCCAGTACAGCTACAACACCGGCATCTACCCGACAATGTGGAAAATTGCCCAGGTATGTCCTGTCCACAAAAAGCAGGACAAATCCAATCCGGCCAATTACCGCCCCATCAGTCTACTCTCAATCATCAGCAAAGTGATGGAAGGTGTCGTCGACAGTGCTATCAAGTGGCACTTACTCACCAATAACCTGCTCACTGATGCTCAGTTTGGGTTCTGCCAGGACCACTCAGCTCCAGACCTCATTACAGCCTTGGTCCAAACATGGACAAAAGAGCTGAATTCCAGAGGTGACGTGAGAGTTACTGCCCTTGACATCAAGACAGCATTTGACCGAGTGTGGCACCAAGGAGCCCTAGTAAAATTGAAGTCAATGGGAATCAGGGGGAAAACTCTCCAGTGGCTGGAGTCATACCTGGCACAAAGGAAGATGGTAGTGGTTGTTGGAGGCCAATCATCTCAGCCCCAGAACATTGCTGCAGGAGTTCCTCAGGGCAGTGTCCTTGGCCCAACCATCTTCAGCTGCTTCATCAATGACCTTCCCTCAATCATAAGGTCAGAAATGGGGATGTTCGCTGATGATTGCACAGTGTTCAGTTCCATTCGCAACCCCTCAAATAATGAAGCAGTCCGAGCCCACATGCAGCAAGACCTGGACAACATCCAGGCTTGGGCTGATAAGTAGCAAGCAACTTTCACGCCAGACAAGTGCCAGGCAATGACCATCTCCAACAAGAGAGAGTCTAACCAACTCCCCATGACATTCAACGGCATTATCAACGCCGAATCCCCCACCATCAACATCCTGGGGGTCACCATTGACCAGAAACTTAACTGGACCAGCCATATAAATACTGTGGCTACAAGAACAGGTCAGAGGCTGGGTATTCTGCGGCGAGTGACTCACGTCCTGACTCCCCAAAGCCTTTTCACCATCTACAAGGCACAAGTCAGGAGTGTGATGGAATACTCTCCACTTGCCTGGATGAGTGCAGCTCCAACAACACTCAAGAAGCTCGACACCATCCAGGACAAAGCAGCCCACTTGATCGACACCCCATCCACCACCCTAAACATTCACTCCCTTCACCACCGGCGCACAGTGGCTGCAGTGTGTACCATCCACAGGATGCACTGCAGCAACTCGCCAAGGCTTCTTCGACAGCACCTCCCAAACCCGCGACCTCTACCACCTAGAAGGACAAGGGCAGCAGGCGCATGGGACCAACACCACCTGCACGTTCCCCTCCAAGTCACACACCATCCCGACTTGGAAATATATCGCTGTTCCTTCATCGTCGCTGGGTCAAAATCCTGGAACTCCCTTCCTAACAGCACTGTGGGAGAACCTTCACCACACGGACTGCAGCGGTTCAAGAAGGCGGCTCACCACCACCTTCTCAAGGGCAATTAGGGATGGGCAATAAATGCCGGCCTCGCCAGCGACGCCCACATCCCATGAACGAATGAAAAAAAACAGTAACTACACTTTACCTGGTGACCGCACACCGGTTACTCAGTCTCAAGTGAGCATTACTCAAAGTGGATTTTTCTTTATACACTGGGCACTTACGATACTTTGTACAAATTGAAAGGAACACTCCGATATACCCCTGTATGTAACGCTGTGTCCTGCAGTTCTAGATCACGCAGTCTGCTTGCAGAAGACACCAGCAACAACTTGCATTTATATTGCGCCTTTAACGTAGTAAAACGTCCCAATGCACTTCACAGGAGCGTTATCAGATAAAATTTGACACCGAGCCACATAAAGAGATGTCAGGACAGGTCAAAGAGGTAGATTTTAAGGAGCAACTTAAAGGAGAAGAGGCGGAAAGGTTTTGGGAGGCAATTCCAGAACTAAATCAGCAGCATACACGTGAACCAGACGGGGTTGAAGGTACGGATCGAAATGTAGAATCAGAGCAAAAATCTTTCTGTATGTTAGAGTAGGAAAGGAGTTTGATTCTTCCATGTTTTACTTTGTTTTTATTCTGTCAACTGGATAATTTAAAAAGATTAAGAACAGAATTTCAGCCCCGAATCCTTTAAATAAAAACTACAAAAGGAGCATGAGTTAGATGGGATCATTTCCAAGTCTGATACGCAGTTTTCAAATACACACTGCTGCCAGGCAAAATTCCCCAATGCCAGCTTAGTCATAACTCCCAGGTATGCAGCTGAAAAACTGACTTATTGTGAACATTTTCTTCTGCCACGTGGCTGAGCTCTTGACTCAGAACCAAAGGATTGTGGGTTTATTCCTTACCTGAAAATCAAATTGCAGGGGGGAGAAGTCGCCCTCCGTTGCTCCTGCGCTGCTCCCAACATTCAGTTAGAATGGAACATCAGCTTAATTTTAGGAGCAGGGCAGCTACCCGACTGACCTCTGTGACCAATGAATATCTAATAGGGCGATAGAGAAGGGGAGAAAATAGGCCAGATTTTGCCAGAGAGGGACATTTTTTGACATGCCCCGTTAAATAGACTTGTTCCTGCACGTTTCGGTTTTAAATTTTTTTGCCCACGAAGTTGGTGGAAGTGCGAGCTGATAATGGTGCAGCGAGGACAACAGGATATCTGGGACCTTGGTGAACAACGGGACAAACAGTGTATCTCCTTAATCATTGAGATTAAAGGATAGAGAAATAAACTGGAAGGACTGAGAAGGAGGGTGAATTAGAGAGGGTCAATTTAATGTCAAATCAGGAACAGAAAGAGAAATAAAGAGAGGGAAAGAAAGATTGGATTGAGAGAGAGAGAAAAAAAAGACAGAAAGGAAAAGTAAGAAAAACATTTTTAAAAATTTGACATTTTTAAAATCTCCAACAACCATTCACAACCTGAAGGAATGAGACTCCACATTTATAATTGTTCACTTTCTGGGCAAGAGCGGTTGATCGGTGATCATTAACAATTATTACGTCATTAAAAGGGTACTTATGCTGATAATTACTAGATTTAACTTTCTGTGGCGAGTTTAATGGGCAATTAACGTGCAAATGCAGCAACTTCATGAAAATCACGGGGAGGTTAATGGCGAGATGCCGTCTACACGAAGCTAATGGTGGAATGACGCAAATCGGCCAGCAATTAGAGGCGATTTACAATTCACAGGGTATCTCTTCCTCGCCTCATGTTGCTGGCCGATTTGCACATTAATAACGGCGTGCATCATTCAGACACTGTTAATTTTTCAGCAAAATCTGGACCATTATGTTGTGGGGGAGGGAAGGGATTGACATAGAAATGACAAATTATATACTTAAAAGATTAACTATTGTATAGACTTGCCTCGCAAGTACATCTCACATCACTTTTAACTTGAACAGTATGTATCAGCTGAACCATCATTGTATCTTGATGGGGCACTATCTTCTCCTTAGGGAGTCTTCAGACAGGTTCAGACCCTTTAATGAGTGACACAATGTTATCACATTACCAATTTGTATCTTTACTCATCCCTGTTTAAACCCAACATAATGTGCAGCCACGGAACTCACCTGAAGCATATTGCTGATGCTCCCACTCTGCTGAAGCATTAAGGGGACAAGACACTATTCAGCATACACTGAGGATGTTATCTTAAGCCCAGGTATTATTCCAGGTGCCTTTGAATGACTATGAGCTTGTGGCATTAATCGCAAAAAAAGGACAACCTCGATGATTTGGGTAAAATTCCCTCAAGTAAAGCTCCTGACACTGTTCACTGTAATTTTATTGTACTATCCGGGTAAAATAGTTTCAAATGAAAGACTTCTGATAAAATTAAAAACCATTGGAGTCCAGAGTAGAACACGGAACTGGATAAGAAGCTGATTAAAAAATAGGAAGCAGAAAGTCCTAATGGGAGGTGTAGTGTCAAATTGGGGTGACTGGGGTATTACATGGGTCAGTGTAAGCCCCATAAAGTTGTAGGCAATAATAAAATAGGGAGACTAGTAGGGACAGAAGATGAAGTTAACGTCTTAAAAATTCATTCTCGGGATGTGGACGTTGCTGGTGAGGCCGGCATTTATTGCCCATCCCTAGTTGCCCTTGAGAAGGTGGTGGTGGGCCTTCTTCTTGAACCGCTGCAGTCCATGTGGTGAAGGTGCTCCCACAATGTTGTTAGGTAGATGGTTCCTGGATTTTGACCCAGCAACACTGAAGGAAAGGCGATATATTTCCAAGTCGGGATGGTGTGTGACTTGGAGAGGAACCTGGAGGTGATGACACCTGCTGCCCTTGTCCTTCTAGGTGGTAGAGTTCGCAAGTTTGAGAGGTGTTGTCGAAGAAGCCTCGATGAGCTGCTGCAGTGCATCCTGTAGATAGTACACACTGCAGCCATGATGCACCGGTGGTGGAGGGAGTGGATGTTTAGGGTGGTGGATGGGCTGCCCATCAAGCGGGCTACTTTGTTCTAGATGGTGTCAAGCTTCTTGAGTGTTGTTGGAGCTGCACTCATCCAGGCAAGTGGAGAGTATTCCATCACACTCCTGACTTGTGCCTTGTAGGCGGTGGAGAGGAATTGGCGAGTCAGAAGGTGAGTCACTCGCCGCAGAATACCCAGCCTCTGACCTCCTTTAGTAGCCACAGCATTTATGTGGCTGGTCCAGTTGAGTTTCTGGTCAATGATATACGTGCCTTAGAGAGGATGGAGAACAGAAACAAGAATAATCCCAAGTATAAAGCAGATGAGCGAATGAGGAAAGAATGGAAAAGCTTAAACTGTACAATCTAGATAGAAGGTTAAGAAGTACATAAAATATTAAATGGCATGGATAAGCTAAGCCCAGAATGTTACTTCACAGTAAATCGGGCCATTAGGTTCAGAGGAGATGGGTTTCAGGTGATGAAAAGTACATTAAAAACTGACAGTGGGAATAAAAAACATCGTTACTCAAAGGATATGACTGTTTGAAATAATCTGCCTGTCATGATAGTAGGGTGAAAGATGATAGGAACATTCAAAATGCAATTGGATGCAGGGCTGGGTGAGTGAGATGAGCTTTAATGGGCCGAATGGACTTTTATCAGGTGACTTTTCTTCCGTTCTAACGTTTGCGTGTGTTAGGAGCTGAGCATTTCCCCATTCTCTGTAGCACAGTAACTGTCCAGTAGGTGTCAGGGCCTTTCTTTGTACAGAATACAACAAGAAGGTGCAAAGCTAAGCAGTCGACAGATAATGGTATAAATGCATAACCTCCCCATTAGACTGAAATTTACTGCAGTCTTATTACTAGCATAATGTTTAATTAATTTAAAAGGTTTAATCCTTGTACACCAGTGAAGCTTCAATACCAAACTTACACTGTTTGAGGAGGGTATGTGATGGGCAGGGTTACAATTTCAGTTGTTGTCTTGTGTGCACACGGTGTAGGTTAATGTACCAATAGATTTGTCCTTACTCGATTGGTATACAAACCAATAGAAGCTAACAGAATCATAAAATCATTGAATGATGCAGCACAGAAGGAGGCCATTTGGCTCGTTTTGCCTGTGCTGGCTCTTTGAAAGTGCTATCCAATTAGTTCCATTCCCCTGCCCTTTCCCCATAGCCCTGCAAATTTTTTCCCTTCCAGTGTTTATCCAATTCCCTTTTGAAAGTTACTATTGAATCTGCTTCCATCGCCCTTTCAGGCAGTGCATTCCAGATCATAACAACTCGTTGCATAGAAAAAATTCTCCTAATCAAATATTTGTTAAGGCTCCCCCCGTGCCTCCCCCCTCACCCCGGCACAAGGGGCAAACTAACATTTACACCAGCATTGGTGTGGAAGCATTAGGGATCCTCGTGAATCACATCCGGTAAAATCTGTCAAGTCCTGTAGAGCTGAAATGTTTACAGTCCGAACTGAGCCTGTACCCTGCATTGTTCCATAGAAAAGTCCTTTATTCTCAATCTAAAAACTGTGGGACACTAAAGGTGCAGAGAGGCCTACACTGGAATGTGTCCTTCAGACTCTTGGAAGATATAATCAGTGAATGCATTTCAGTGAATTTGGGGTCTCACTGCATATCTGCATCATAAGACACCTGGAAGCTCAAATGGTTTGTCTCTGTTATTTTTCGTTTAGTTACCTGATCTGACCTCAAGTGGCAGTAGAATCACCATGATTGGCCTACTCAGGTTAGCAAAAGAAAACTGCCCAGGATCTTTGCTCCAGTGACCCCTATTGATAGGGTGTATGTATAGTCAATGGGGGGGGTTGGAACAGTTGCTCTTGTTGCTATATGTAGTGATATCACAAACAGGCTCCTTTTGAATGCATTTATGGTGTAGCTAACACACAACAATCAGAGTAATTCTTCCTCCCAGGTGAACACAACACTCACTACCCCCACTCTCACGTGAAAGAATAGTGACTTGTGCACCATATTGGTGGACTGCCTTGGTGCCAATGGAACCCACCTGTGCATGAGGGTCCCCACCAGCCCAAAGTGGACAGCAGCAGACAAGGGAGGAGTGAGGCAGAAGATGGGATCATAGCTTGAGTTTGGAGATTTGGTTTGCTAATTGATGGAAATTCAGTGAAGCCATCTGTAATTTTACTAATGCCTCCACATCATGAGTAAAAGAAAAGATTTTAGTTTGAAAATGTTTGGACAGCCCACTCAAAGACCAGAATGATGGTGAACCTATCGAGTGTGAATTACTGCCTTCAGACAAGAGTTAAGGGGAAAAGGTGAGAGAAAATTGAGAGGAAGAAAAAAAATATTGCAGCCCATGTAACCAAGTAAAATCTTCATTTACCTCCTTGTAAACCAGCACATTTAAAATGGCTGCACTGTTAAAGTAAAAGGTGACGTGGAGTATAATAAACAATGCATTTCCATAAAAGGTTAACCCTGGACTTTTCACCAACCATGCTGATTTGCATTTGCCTCTCATCAAGCCAAAATGCATCATGTCAGTCGTGTGTAAATTACATTCGAAATGTCAACATTTACAGCGGCGTACCCGCCATTTTGAATTGTGGAATGTAAGGCGGTGGTTGCACCTACTGATGCCAAGTCCCCTTCTTACAACGTTTCAAAACACGTTGATCTGTGATCTGTGCAAATGTTGGCAGCACTGTTTAAATGTTCTCATCGGCCATGGGAGAACATCTGATTAGCATCGCTTTTTTCTTGCCAAGTACAAGGAATAAAAGTGAATGTGATAATGTTGGTAAGTATTAAAGGCACAAAGGCCCTTTTTTATTGTTTCTAGGAAAGAGAAGAATGGCGCACCATTTGATCAGTGAGCTATCGCCTGTAAGTGATGCAATGGCGCAGTTTGATGTGATTAACCTAATTGCATTGTATAACCTTATTGCATTTGCCTGAGCGTCCGAACCCATATCCTCTCCATCACTAAGACCGCCTACTTCCACCTTCATAATATCACCCGTCTCCGCCCATCTGCTGCTGAAACCCTCATTCATGCTTTTGTTACCCCAGACTCGACTGATCTGATGATCTCTTGGCTGGCCTCCCGTCTTCCACCCTCTGTAAACTTGAGCCCATTCAAAACTCTGTTGCCCATATCCTAATTAATATCCTAAGTCCCGTTCACCCATCACCCCTACGCTCACTGACCTACATTGGCTCCTGGTCCAGCAACACCCCGAATTTAAAATTCTCACCCTTGAGTTCAAATCCCTCCATGGCCTTGCCCCTCCCTAGCTCTGTAACCTCCTCTAGCCCTACAAACCTCGAGAACTCTGCATTCCTCCAATTCTGGCTTCTTGTGCATCCCCAATTTCCTACGCCCCTCCATTGGCGGCTGTACCTTCAGCTGTGCCCTAAGCTGTGGAATTCCCTCCCTGAGCCTCACTACCTTTCTACCTTTCTCTCCTCCTTTAAGACGCTATTTAAAACCTACCTCTATGACCAAGCTTGTCCTAATATCTCCATATGTGGCATGGTGTCAGATTTTGTCTGATTATGCTCCTATGAAGCGCCTTGGGACATTTTACTATGTTAAAGGTGCTATATAAATGCAAGTTGTTGATACATTGTGTGTTTATGAAGAGGAAAAAAAGGTTTGCTTACTTTCACAAGAATTTGCCCAATATTCTCTCCTCCTCCCTCTCATTTGAAGGCACCAACTCATGCTTAGGTAGGGGGGGGCACCATTCCAGGGGCATTGGGTGCATTCTGGTACGTAAGTGGCCACTCCTCATACACGAGTGTCAACAATGAGTCAAGCCTGAAGGTGCCTTCACCCTAACAGTTACACAGGTGCACTTTCCAGCAAAGGTCACTGGATAGAAATTAAGAAAAGAAGCTCTGGATTGTTTGGTCCCTCCTCCGATGCTGAGGTCAATCGTAGAGCTCAAATGTCACCCTGCCTGACTTACTTAGCATAGATGGGGTTGAACATGGGACCTTTGTTGCCTAGGTGACTCAGTATCAGGTGGCACCTAGGTGGCACCCCATCCACCAGCCTAAACATTCATTCCCTTCATTACTGGCTGCAGTGTGTACCATCTACAGGATGCACTGCAGCAACTCACCAAGGCTTCTTCGACAGCACCTCCCAAACCCATGACCTCTACCATCTAGAAGGACAAGGGCAGCAGGCACATGGGAACAGCACCACCTGCACGTTCCCCTCCAAGTCACACACCATCCCGACTTGTAAATATATCGCCGTTCCTTCATCGTCGCTGGGTCAAAATCCTGAAACTGTCTACCTAACAGCACTGTGGGAGAACCTTCACCACACGGACTGCAGTGGTTCAAGAAGGTGTCTCACCACCACCTTCTCAAGGGCTATTAGGGATGGGCAATAAATGCCGGCCTTGCCAGCGACGCCCACATCCTTTAAACGAATTTTTAAAAAATCACATGGGGTACGGCATTTACCCACTAAACTATCAGGGCAACTGTTGTTACCTTTTTAATTATGATTTCTGCTGGTAGTCTTCAAATACCAGACACTGAACTATACAGGAGAGTCATGATGTTACAAAAGGAGTTCAACTTCTATTTCTGTAGAGTTCAATAGGGCAACTGAATGCCTTTTCTAACTAAACCAACAAGGAGACATTGGGTTTTCCCAGTGTCATCAAACATAAAACAAGCAAAGATGCCCCCTTTTTTTAGAGGGGCACAACTGATAAAGAATTAAACCATAAAAACAACAAAGGAAACTTATAACTTAAACAATAATATTATACTGAGCATCCACTATTCACTTCAGTCCCTGTGGTGCCCACCAGTCGAGAAAGGCCTCATGCGTACCGGCGGGCACTGTGAACTCCTTCTCCAGGGCCACCTGGATGCGGACAAGGCCTCAGAAGAGAGGCAGGCAGTCAAAGCGGCCACCACCCTCCCCCCGCCACCATGGACCGCGTCCACCCTGGACCTGTAGATGGTCACTAGGAGGTCCTCCGACTTGCCTGCCCCCCTCCGCACCGCAGCCTGTAGGATTTTGGAGAACTGAAAATTTGCATCGCTCAGTTTTCTTGTAATGTTACGTCCTGCGCATATATTGTCCTTGTGGTACTTTAAAGGTGACCGGGCTTCACTGTCTGCTGTGTAAACCTAAGTGGGCATTTTAGGTGATTGTTAATCATCAGCTGTTTGCTTAGCCAGTCAGAAGCAAACTAATTACCTATCGCTGCCAAACAGCCTTTATTTCTTTCATTCACACAGCAATAAAACTCACTGACAGTAACCTGTGTTAATCAGATAGAGCTGCAAACCAGCTGTGCCCCCACATTGTCCTTGTCTGGCACCCTGGAGATTACTTTGCTTGCTCCTTCCTTATTAAAGGGAAAGTGTATTCTAATTGTCACCGTACTCTAAAACTCATAAAAGGGTTATGCGTACACATTGCAGTGTCTCTCAGACACTCCTAGTTAATGTACTTTAGAACTGCTGGTGAGAGGCAGACAGATAGCAGATATTTTGTGTCGAATTCCCGTACTTGTGATACCATGGTGGTAAATTTTGACTTTGTGTAAAATGGGTGACAGCGAATCGGCAGCCCGTTTTGCTTGGAAATAAAAAAGGGGGAAGAGATGTGAAACGGGCTGCTGATTCGCTATTACCCGTTTTACACAATTGCACAAAGTCAAAATTTACGCCTTTGAGTAGGAATGCTACCCTAAATCCACCATCACTAGAACAGAGCTTCATGTCACAAGGGAGGGTTCTGCTATCAGAGTCACACTATCTCTAACCATTTTAAAACATGTAACACTGTAAGAAAGGGGGAATGACAGACACTGGTAAATGCACAGTTATTTCCCTTTATCATATTTAGCAATATATGACAACTGAGTAGAATACACACTTATACATTACAAATTCCTGTAGGTGTCACACGAACTTCCTGTCAGTGTCACACGAACTTCCTGTCAGTGTCACACGAACTTCCTGTCAGTGACACACAAGCTTCCTGTAACACATTGTTGGTAGCACCCCCAGTATAAAACAACATTTCCTTCGACTCATCTTGATCAACACCATAAAAGATCTGCTATTCCCCTTAAATATTTAAAGGTGCATGTCCAATGGATTATTTTGAGACAGGGCTACCTCTCTTCCTCTGTTCTACAGTGTAGACTGTACATTTACTCACAACATCATCCGATGGAATATGTTTACAATACAAGAGCTGTGGTGGAGTGCATACTTTTCTTTCCTGTCAATTTTTTTGTTAGATGTATATAGAAGCATATTTATGAATAAGAAACTTTAATCAAACTATATGCTCGGAGCAGGAAAGGGAACCCTAATGATGTCTGCCTAGTGGAGAGTTACATGACAGCAGCCCAATCAATGGGTTTAGATGATATATAGAGCGAGAATGAAACGTGAGCAATTAATGCTGCCTGAACCCAGGGTCTTGGTTACTAAGAAAGAAAAACTTCAAACAATCCCTTCTACCACCTGCTTATTGATTTTGCCGTTTAAAAGACGCACTGTTTCGTGAATTCCACAATTTTTTTTGTGGTAGGAAGCATTCTGTGTAGAATTCCTGGACTTGTGACACTTTGGGGGCAATTTTAACCTAACCCGCCCATTGGGAAACTGGCAGGATTGGGTGTAATGCTGGTCTTATTTAAGTCAATGGAGGATAATATTAGGCCGGGTGTTAAACTGGCTTTTCACCCGATCCCATGGGTTTCCTGCCCGGTGAGTTAGGTTAAAATTATCCCCTGTGAGTGGGAATTCTATCTAAAATGCACCATCGCTGGAACAGAGCTTCATGTCACAAGGAGAGTTCTACACAAACCATCTGC
Source organism: Heptranchias perlo (assembly GCF_035084215.1). Lineage (NCBI taxonomy): Eukaryota > Metazoa > Chordata > Chondrichthyes > Hexanchiformes > Hexanchidae > Heptranchias > Heptranchias perlo. Next base: position 15,592,198 of record NC_090360.1, read on the forward strand.
TCCCTCAACGAACATCACTAAAACAGATTATCTGGTCGTTATCTCATTGCTGTTTGTGGACCTTGCTGAGTGCAAATTGGCTCTGCATTTCCTACATTACAACAGTGACTACACTTCCAAAAAGTACTTAATTGGCTGTAAAGCACTTTGGGATGTCCTGAAGTCATGAAAAGTGCTGTATAAATGCAAGTCTTTCTTTTTTCTTTATTTATGTGATGTTAGTGATGTTGATTGAGGGATAAATATTGGTCAGGACTCTGAGGAGAACACCCCTGCTTTTCTTTGAATTGTGCCTTGGGATCTTATAAGTCCACCTGAGAGGGCAGACGGGGCCTCGGTTTAACGTCTCATCCGAAAGACAGCACATCTGTCAGTGAAGCACTCCCTCAAGTACTGCATTCCCATTGGTTCTTCTGCAACTCCAGTGCTGCTCAGGATTACCGATACTTTCACATGTGATCCCGTGAATTGATTTCGCTGAAGTATTTTATTATTTTCTCCCTCTCTCTGGTCTTGCCATGCCATGCTCCATCCCTTAATAAGGATGAAGTGAACAGCTCCCAGAACATTACCAATGACAAGCTCTTGACACTGATTCTTTCCCTCAACTCCCCAACTGTATGGTTGAGATGAGGAATGTACTGAGACATCTGTGATGGGTTCAACTGAAGCTACTAGATTCTTGACAATTGTACCCCGTCCCCGACACCCTGTGTTTAATACACTTTTCACTGGAGTGATAGTTTTACATGGGGGACTATGTAAGTAACATTAATGACTAAATATACATTGAACATTTTGAAACTCTTAACCATTGTTTGCCTGGAAGATTTTATGCTGAAGTCTATCTGGCCTCATTATTGTAGTGACACTGTTTGTGTTTAAACATGAACGTGGCCTTTACTGAGAAAAGTAACATCCCGCATGAATAAAATTGTCTGAAGCATTATTTAGCTGCAAAAATGTTTATGACTTGTTTTTTTGGGTTCAAAGTGAGGAATGATAATTTGCCTTAACACCCTCCCTCAGAAAAGACTGCTGAGTGAATTTTTCCTTCTGCCATACCAGCTGCCTCTATCACCTCTCAGTGCCAATTTGTGGGCAGATTTATGATGTGTGTCTTATCCTGTTATGAACCAGATTAAATCTTCCAAAACTCATTTCACGTGGGACCTGTACAGACAGAGAAGATTTTTATCCATCAGTGCAGGCTGGATTTGAACCCAATATATTTATATATATATATATATATATATATTTAGCTGTGTGATTGTACAGTGTGACCAATACATCCAATATGAGTTCACATGTGCAACTCCCAACCGAATTTTAGACGTACTGTTGGGGGAGTTGCAGAGCTGAAACCAGGCACTGCCTCAGAGGGATGGAAGGGGGAAGAGAAAAGAACAGACACCTCAGACTGCTCTCATGCACTGGCAGAGACCTGGAAGTCGGTCTTTCTGACTGAGTAAGATGCACAGCAACCTGGTGGAAGGAGAAGGGGGCAGAAAAACTATTTAAAAAATGGCACCAAAAAGAATCACAAGGATCGTTCGTACAACACAACTTGAATTCTAATTTTCCATTTGGATCACAATGTGGAATCACAAAGATCGATAGATATGACGGATATCGGTGAATTACAGCGCTGAAACATCAAGGAGTGATTACTGCTCATAGACTGTGTACATTGTGAATGGTGCTATATACATACAGTGGTACAGGTTATTGCTCAGGCTGAACGCTGAACGCTGAGCCTGAGCAATAACCTGTACCACTGTATGTATATAGCACCATTCACAATGTACACAGTCTATGAAACTATTTGTGCGGGCTGTGTGCTGAAGGCTTGGCCCATGATGTGACAGACCATGCCAGTGACCTGGCCTCCTTGCTGGGCGATCCCTGCCCTACCAGGTGCACATTCTCCATGCATCTGAAGGCAGCTGAGCTGCAATTTCACGTTACGCCCTGATTAGTTTTGTAGTGGGGAGTACGGCATCTCAGTGCATTCGTTCATGTGGAATACAAGACTAATCCTACGGAGAAGGAAACATCACAGGAACACCAGGGAGAGCAGTTCTTAGTCGGACAATCTGGTGAGGTGCATCACAGAGATATAGAGTGCTTTTGTGAGCATGCAGAGCATATTGATAACAGCACCCCCAGGGAGACATGGCTCTGGCCAACTCATTAACATGAAAGACAATTAGCATTTGTATGAAATGCTTTACTAGTAACCCTACGAGACCATAACTACATTGAATTTGATTCATGTATTTATGCATTTTATTTCTAAACTGAACACAGATTGGATAAAGACAAAACCACTTGTCCAGATTAGCCTTCCACATATATCCTTACCATATAGGAACATAGGAACAGGAGTTGGCCATTCAGCCCCTCGAGCCTGTTCCGCCATTCAATTAGATCATGGCTGATCTGTATCTTAACTCCACCTTGGTGCCATAACCATTAATACCCTTGCATAACAAAAATCTATCAATCTCAGTTTAGAAATTCTCAATTGACCCCCAGCCTCAATAGCTTATTGGGTCAAGAGAATTCCAGATTTCCACTACCCTTTGTGTGAAGAAGTTCTTCCTGACATCACCCCTGAATGGCCATGTAGCACTCTACTGTTATTCAGTAATGATTTTAGTTTTATTGAATTATATACACACACACACAAATATACACATCACCACTCTGCTTCCCCTACGCACAATACCTGTAGCCGAACATATTGGGAACTCACAGGAATAGTGTAACATCTATTAGGGTATCGTCAATCAAGCTTAACTGGTACTAATCAACAAATAAAAATCATGATCAGCCAGTCACGGAGATGCAACCGAATAATCAATTAATCATATTGTATCGCAATGTATTTTCTGCTATTCCTGCATTGACTTTGCGGGGAAACATGCCATTGTTGTCAAATAGAACCCAATAACAACATTTCACAGTTCTCCAGTAGACAGAATATTAAGTTACTGAGGAGATCTATTTCATACCTACAATAATCCTTTAGATACAGTGAGGTGGGGTCTGTATTTACAAGAGGCCTGTCTGGGTTTTCAGCAGTCATGTGAGGTGACATTTTACTTTTGATCTGTTGTATTTGGGCTATTCACAGGTCAGCCCGTCTGGTAGTGTTGGATATTGTATTTTACTGTAGTAGAGCAGAGCGGGTATAATTGATTGCACTGAGAGGGTGGGATAGGGTTTCAAGTGTAATGGAGCAAAAGCCTTCTTTTTAAAAGATTTAAGCAGCCCTTGCTCTAGGTGCACAGCCAAGCATGCCACTGAACCAAAGAAACCTAAACATCAGTAGTTTGGCTGACGTGATTGTGGGCTGTGATTGAGAACAAGGCAAAATCTAATATAATGATAGCTGCAACTGATAGAATTATCAGCAAAATATCAACCATAAAGAAAAGAGAGCTAAGGTGAAACCTGAGAACACCCAGTACTAATCAACAAATAAAAATCATGATCAGCCAGTCACGGAGATGCGACCGAATAATCAATTAATCATATTGTATCGCAATGTACTTTCTGCTATCCCTGCATCGGCTTTGCAGGGAAACAAGAATGGATATCCTTTACCAAGAATGGATATTGAGTGAAGGTTAGACCTTTACTAATGAATCTTTTCAGAGTGAAAAATGTCTTCATCACAGCTTGATGAGAATTAATTTGTTTCAGGTTTCTTGATTAGTATCATTATTCAGACGTACACCCATTGTATCTATGGCAGAGTTTCATTTGGCAAAAAAACGGATTACAAGTTCCAACATGAAACATCACTGTGTGTAAAAGGAACGTTTTAGCGTTCAGTTGCAATTTGTTGAGGATGCTCGGCAGATAAAGAGAGAAGTTTCGTCAAAGTAGATTTGACATCTGTCCTTTCTCCTCCAGCTATGTCTATATTACAAAAGGGATAATATAGAGTCTGTAATGTCTTCAAGGCAGTAACGCATCAAGTGGTTGAGATGTCAGCTGTGACAGTGAAATTTGAGTGGTTTATAAACACCACGTCAACCCTGAGAAGCATTTCTGCCCTGGTGCATACTCTCAACTATGCTATTCGTCACAATCCCGACAAACTTACTAACATTACTTACTGTTGTTTATCATTTCCCATTTCTCCTTCTATTCTGTTTTGGGACTCCAGACAGCTGCAGACAGATGTCTCTTGCAATCTAATCGTTTGACCCGAACAGTAATGGGATCAGAAATAATGTCACCACGATAGAGTGGAATATCGCTTGTGCATGTTAGAAAGAAGAAAAGTGACTGTAAACAGATAACGAGTACATTCAAAATATTCTGCAATCTTTCAGCTTCTAACTTCTTGGGGCAATGAGTTGTGAGAAAGAGCGCTTAGCCTGTTGCAACTGTTTAACAACTCACCTCCCAAAGAAGGCAGATGTTGAAATGTTGGACATTTTTAAGAATGAATGCTCGTTATCACTTCTCCTACAATCAGTTCTCTCCGTGATGGTTAGCCAATCTGGTGGATCCAGACCTTTGACAGAGCACACTGTTACCTGCATTCCATTCATTGCACATTGGTCAATTAGAGGAGTGAGTGAGTGAGTGAGTGAGTTGTGTGAATGTTTTCTCAGTTATAAACACTATCTCTGTTATAAGAGCACCTTATTATGGATTATTTTTCTATGTTACCAATTTATGTGATGCTATGGGACACTTATTGCATCACATACCTCATTTGTAACTCCCACAATGCTTGGCTGCTGAAGATTATCTCTAAATATTGAGTATAGATTGTATAGTCAAGTGTCGGAAAGAGACACTTGCACATTGAACTAGATTGGAATAAGATTTTCCATCTATGAATGGCAAATAGGACTGATTGAAACCCACTGTGTTGATGCAGTTGAGATCATCACGGATGTAGGACACGCATATGGATAAAGTTAAATCATGTGTGTAACTTATGAATAAAATTATTGCTTATCATGGATTCCTCCCATCAAGTGAAAGCCATCAACCCCGATCCAGATTCTCTGGGATCTGAGAAAGTGCCACTTTCATGAAAATGTCTCCAATACCATTTCACCGGATATACCTTTTTGTGATGTCAGTGGAAAGTCATGCCTTTGTTACCTCCAGATTTGACTACTCCAATGCTGTCCTGGCTGGCCTCCCACCTTGCACCCTCCATAAACTTTAGCTCATCCAAAACTCTGCTGCCCATATCCTAACTCGCACCAAGTCCTGTCCATCCATCACCCCTGTGCTCGCTGACCTACATTAGCTCCCGGTCCGGCAACGCCTCCATTTTAAAATTCTCATCCTTGTGTTCAAATCCCTCCGTGACCTTGCCCCTCCCTAACTCTGTAACCTCCTCCAGCCCTACAATCCTCTGCTCTCCTCCAATTCTGGCCTCTTGAACATCCCCGATTTTAATCACTCCACCATTGGCGGCCGTGCCTTCAGCTACCTCGGCCCTTAGCTCTGGAATTACCTCCCTAAACCTCTCCGCCTCTCTACCTCTCTCTCCTCCTTTAAGACGCTCCTTAAAACCTACCTCTTTGACCAAGCTTTTGGTCACTTGTCCTAATATCTCCTTATGTGGCTCAGTGTCAAATTTTGTTTGCTAACGCTCCTGTGAAGCGCCTTGGGACGTTTTACTACATTAAAGATGCTATATAAATGCAAGTTGTTGTTACTGTTGAGGAATGAGGTGGAGCAATTGCCCTGGGATAAAACCTAATTACAATAAAACACCAAGAATGAAAAATAAAGTGACAGTGAGGGAACAGTGGGAGTCACTGTTTACTTAAAACTTAACAGTCTTTGAATAAGTGATGAGTGCTGTAAGAAGTGAATGAAACGGAGAATCCCTCTGTTCTCCATACTGCTCATTACACAGGAAGCAATGCAGACATAATCTACAATTAAATATTTTCATTAAAGAGTTGATTTTAGTTCCACTCGAATCCCTGAGCTGAAGGCATTTCCGTGTTTTGTTTTTTTAAAAAAAGTCTATAAATCTCTGCCGTCGCACAATCTCTGGATTTCTCTTTCTCTTTGTACCCGGCATATATGCAGGAACTCCACCTCACAGTTTGACAGACAGAACAAACTTGCATTTATATAGCACCTTTCATAACATCCCAAAGTGCTTTATAGCCAATGAAGTATAGGCACTGTTGTAATGTAGGAAACATGGTAGCCAATTTGCACACAGCAATGTCCCACCAGCAGCAATGTGATAATGACCAAATAATTTGTTTTAGTGATAAATGTTGACCAGGACAAATTCCCTTGCTCTTCTTGGAAATAGTGCTATGGGATCTTTTACATCTACCTGAGAGGGCAGATATGGCCTCAGTTTAATGTCTCATTTGAAAGACAGCACCTACTGACAGTGCAGTGCTCCCTCAGTACTATGCTGGAGTATCAGCTGAGCCTTTGTGCTCAAGTCCCTGGAGTGGGACTTGAACCCACAACCTTCTGACTTTCAGAGGCAAGAGTGCTATCCATTCAGCCACGGCTCAGAGCTTGCCTCGTAGGTAGTCACCACCATGAACCTGCAACCTGCAGTCCTTGGTGCAGTGTAAATATACCCAGTGAGGTGTCATTGGGCTGTTCAACTCTTTATTATGTATTTAGATACATACATCCTTGGGCTGTGCAATTTACTATGCTGTGCACTGAGGCAGCAAGGCAATGGTACCAGGAGGTGCAAAGGTCTGCAGGGGTTAATATCCCAATTTTTCTCTTGTCACTAATTTTCCCTCCTGACAATCTCACTGTGGAATGAATCCACGGTTACCAGATACTTTGCATCCAAGTGGCTATTATTCAGGTATGAGCCTCAATGGTGGGTGCTAGCAAGCTAGTCTACTGTGGAGGACTCACAGCCGAGCTAATCTGGTGTTCTCACAGTGCCTTTCCACCAAGGATTGCTGGATAGTGATCCAGAGGGAACCGTGGCTGATTTTTCCTTTCCCTAACTCTGTGGTCGATTCTAGCACCTAGACTGCTACCCGGCTGACTGATTCCTCCCCCCACCTCTCCCACCTTCCACTCCCCTCCTTCCTCCAACCCCCACCCCCGCTCATTTTGCTGTTCACCTAACCTCAAAGAGGGAAAAATTAAAGTGGGAGTTTTTACCAAGTTACCCCCATACCGTTCCTGGCAGATGCAAACAGCACCATTGGTGCTACCCACTCGGACATAGCTAGTGTGGGGGCCAGGGAGGTAAAGAACCCAGTGATGGAACAAAAGATTGTGCACGTCCTCATAGCACGGACACGGACTGCAGCAGTTCAGGAAGAAGGCCCCTCACCTCCTTCCCAAGGGCAACTAAGGATGAGCAATAATGCCAGCCTTGCCAGCGACGCCGACATCCCAAGAATGAATCTGAAAAAGACTCAAACAGGAAGCACATTCCTGAATGCAGTGGACTCCCACTGACCTCTAATTCATAAACGACCCCTCACATCCGTAGACCTTCAGAAGCAGAGGGCAACCTGGGGGTGGAAGTGTTACTTGCAGGTGAGAACCATCTGTACAGATACTTGCTTTTCAGCTTCTTGGATTTGCACTTGAAGTGACCTTGATGCTTGTAGTCTTTAAGAAAACTTTCAGTCCAAGCAAAATGCAACAGCCCACACACAGGACTCAATAAATACACAGCTGTAGATCTTAGGTCCGGGGTGGAGGATAGAAGGCTGGAGAAAATATTTTATGTCAAAGATTGCAGTTGCACCTGGACAAATCCCTTCATGCAAAGTTGTATTTTTTATTTAGGTGAGAGGGGGAGGGGACGGGAATCTGGTGACAAAAATGAGCCAAATTCTGAGTGCAGCCAACAAAAACTCGGATCGACCCCACCCACATGCCATTTACTTCCTCCAAACCTTGGAATTTGGGTTCACATTCATCCCTACACTGAGCAAGGAACTGATCAATTGCAGACGCAGAATAGAGCACTACAACGGCCAAAACCGATTCTCATTGTGAGTTAGGCTGCAAAACTCGAGACAGGTGTTCGGAAAAGAAAAAGATCTGTTGGCCCCTTTACCATACAGTTCTGTTGGCATGGCTGCCCCCCAACTGGTGGCACCATTGTGACGTAAATGAGGCAGTAGAACTACCCAATGTGATGTCTTTAGCCAGTGCCCCCAAAGGCAGCACTGCCACCAACGGCAAATACAAACAGTACCACCAGGGCAGAAATGACCATATTTTCTGACTGCTGATGGACTTTGTGTTCAAGGACCTGCAAAGTGGTTTCCCACCATGCAGCCTAAACAGAAAGGCAGACTTTTATTTATTCGGCCTCTCATCACACCTCTTAGGAACGACTCAGAGTGCTTCACATATAATTAATTACTTTGGAGTGCAGTGACTGTTGTTATGTAGACAAATGCAGCTGTGGAATTCCCTCCCTAAACCTCTCTGCCTCTCTCTCTTCCTTTAAGACGCTCTTTAAAACCTTTCTCTTTGACCGAGCCCTGTTCTAATATCTCCTTATTTGGCTCCGTGTCAAATTTTGTTTGATAACGCTCCGGTAAACCACTTTGGGGTGTTTCACTACATTAAAGGTGCTATATAATGCAAGTTTTTATTGTGGTTTCTGTGATGGTTCAATTGTTGATGTTTATATGGTTGTCACAGTGACACGTGGATACTCTTCCCCTCCTCTATCCCAGTTGTCGTTGGTATTTTTGTTTCCCCCAATTCTCGATGCCTCACTTGTCCTTCTGCTTCCCCCAGGGCACGCTGACACTATTCCAATCTCAGCAGCATTGCTACTACTCCCCCTCCCTCCCCACTCCATGCTGCTTCCAGCTCTTACCCGCTGATCCTCCAGGGAATTGACCACCACTACACGGACAGCTCTGAAAACGATCCCAAGAACTCCACGGGGTGGTTGCAGCCTTCAATACACCGGAGCGGCCAATGGGACTGGCAGTGGCACCGAGGGACGGAGATGGGAATAGGTCTGACTGACGCCTGCCAATGCCAACAGCCAGACACCAAGACTGCAGCACTGACTGCCGCACGAAATGCGGGCCCTTGGCATTTACAGAACGCCAGCCTATGAGTATACGTTCGAGTCCTAGTGTGGGGTTTTAACCCACAACCTACTACCCGAGAGTTGAGCTGACGCACATATCTTCCCCAGCCCTCCTGGGGAAGGTCCAGCAGTCAGAAAGTTAAGACACAACTGTCAATTAAGTGTGCACGTGCTGCTGCGGAACCCACCAGCGGCTTAAAAGAGGCAGATTACAGCCAGGGTTGCCAACTCTGGTTGGATGTATTCCAGGAGGTTCCATCACATGACCTCCCACCATTGGTCGCCCGACACGCCCATCATCATGGCCAACTGAATAGCGAATAAACTTTTCGTTACCCAATTGGACGAATCTTGACTTGTCACTCAAACAGCCTTTATTCCCATCTCCAATCTTTGTATAACTAATAAACAAACGTGTTCAAAAGAAAGTATTTTAATGCCCCAGTGAATTTTCTCCTGGGTTGCTCGCGGCAGCGTTTTGGAGATTAATCTTTAATTCCTGGAGACTCCAGGACGAACCTGGAGGATTGGCGACCCTAATTACCGGGGCATCGACAGTCTCAGGTATCGCAGAACAGCTTCTCCTTGTAATACAAAGAGGCCTTAAGTTCCCCCCCCCCCCGCCCCCCTCCGAAGCCTGGTGAGAATTTGATGATCAAGTTGAAGCTAACCTCTTGAGCACAAGTCAGTGACTCCAGCAATGCCCCTGTGTACGACATGCATACGATGCACCCAGGCTGTCGTCTGCAGCGTTGCAACAGGCAAACAGCAGCATTTATATGCACAGCTGCTTCTTTAATCAGGGACAATCTATCGTTCCCTGTTGTTTAAATCACTTTACAGCCAGTTAGTTGATCTTTATGGAGTCTGGGTTTTTTTTTGAGGAAATTTGCTCTGTTCTGATGATTAAATTCAAAGCCAGTCTGTTGCCCTGTAGCTATTAGGGAAGGCATCTGCTAACACACATTACATTCCCTCGTGGCCTTTTCACATCTTCAAAGAGAGGAAAAATAATTAATAAGCTGTGGGGTTTAATGGGAAAGTGACATGGGGAGATACGCTTCCAGCAGATAAAGGAAGAGAGAGAGTAAAAAAATAAGCACATGTTCTTGGCTCTGAGCATGACAACAATCCACTCCTTCCAGAATTGATTAGCTGAGTCTGTCTGTATTTGGGATTGTGTGCAGTAATTGGCACTGATGGGCTGGACTGCACATCCCAGAGAGCTGGTGTGTGTGAGAGAGAGAGAGAGAGAGAGAGAGAGAAAGGGGTGGGGGGGTGTAAGGAGTGCAGGACTCTCCAGGAATTCTACTACAGCAAAGGCAGGAGAGGAGAGATTCAAGGTTCGAATGAATGAAAGACTGGTTGCTGCCTGCGGAAGCTTGGAATAATGCTGCACCAGGATCTATCTGTCCCTCCTGGCACCAGGGCTGCTTGGGCTGAGAGCTGCATGTGTGGATATTTCTCTGGATGAGTTGGACTTGGCATGACATCCTGATAGCGACGGTCAGCGGGATCAACAACATGGGACAGTGCTGTTGTAAAAACAGAAACAAGCCATCTCAGCAGACAAGAGGTACTATTAGTTAAAGAAATGCTTGTTCCAACTTTCTTCTCCTTGTTTAAGAGCAGGGTGACACTGACAGTATATCACATGGCATAGATCATTGCTTAAAGTCCTTTCTGGTTTTCTCAGCTTTTAAAATCTTCCCAAAATGTATCTATTGGGGAAATTTGCGAACTGAGCTGGGATTTTAGTAGGGGGGTCAAAGGTTTTTCTAGTTTCTAGGTGAGTTTATTAATTGCCTTATTATGTCAGCGACTACATTCATTTGCGTGTTATATACCTTGAGGATTCAGGACGCCTGTGCCCCAGGCAATATTTTAAAGGGGCGCTGTCTTTACGAAAAAGTGTCATGACAAACGTTGTTTATTCCTTGCGAAGGCGCAGCACGTTGACATAAACTGAAATTGAAACAAATCATTGCGTCACACACGAGCGTCATCACCAGGAAAGCGCTGCAGTGATTCTTATCCGTCCCCAAACCAAACAAAAAAAAAAGTATTTGCTTTTCATAAAGAGGTGACCTTTAACCCCTGGCATTCACTAAGCTGAAACAATGCTTCCTTGCCTCAGTGCTGCATCCAACAGCAAAAATCGATGCCATTTTTATTAAAACCACGTCGAGTATGTATTTTCCTTTATTAGAAACATTTTTGTGGTGCAGTTGTACAATTTCCCTGCAGTCTGTAAATTAATTGAACGATTTCTTAAAGATATTGTGTAACCCAGACTGCAATTGCGCTGTACATCTCCCTGAAGGAAATCGCCATAACCCCATGACAATTACATCAATTACTCCGTGCAGGAAAGAAGTGATTCTTAAAAAAAATCACTTTCCACTAGGCACATCACCATATGATTTTACAATACACTGAAGTAATAATGACAACAGTTGTGTGGTGTGATCCATAATCAACCTGAAACTCAATTGGAGTCAGCACAACACGAGATTCCTAACAATGCCATGATCATACACCAACTCAACAGACTATTAGGTCCATAAACCAACTCTGTCTTTGCACCAATCCCCAATAACCATGGACGTTCAGGAGTTTCGTCAATTTTATTTGCAGCACCGTTTTTGACACGACCTTCTGAGGAAAATTACCTTTGCGCAGTGAGCAAAATAATATTTCTGTTTCGTTTCTCTTCCCACTTCACACACACTCACTGTGTGTCTGAAGAAGGTGCGAGCAGGCTGGATAGTGTTTGTCCTTCTACAGGATGATGTTAACGTCGTTCCTGGGGTTGTTGAACAAAGTCCCAGCCTGCTTCAGAAGACTTGTTAATCTCTGAGAGAGAGAGAGACACCACCAATGTGGCCTTTTTTATTGTGGAATGTTATCAGCTTATTGATCATGTCCACACTTCCCTGCTGTGAACTCTGATGGGTGTTAGGCCAGGTTCAGTAACAGACAGCAAACAACAGTGCCTTGATACTAAATAGGACTCCAGTAACAAACACACTCCAGGAGGAATCTATGTAAAGAAGGAAATGAAGGAATGAAGCTATTTGTATTGTAATCACATCTGTGGACATTTTTCTTTATTTTTTTAACTCTTTAACTGATACTGTTCCAAAAGAAAATGATGGGCTATTGCAGACTTGTCCAAAACTGCAGGCAGCTCAGATGCCAGGCTTGTGACTTCAAATAAAGCTATGATGTGGAGATGCCGGTGATGGACTGGGGTTGACAATAGTAAACAATTTTACAACACCAAGTTATAGTCCAGCAATTTTATTTTAAATTCACAAGCTCTCGGAGGCTTCCTCCTTCCTCAGGTGAACGATGTTGGAAAACGTTCCAACAACGTTCACCTGAGGAAGGAGGAAGCCTCCGAAAGCTTGTGAATTTAAAATAAAATTGCTGGACTATAACTTGGTGTTGTAAAATTGTTTACAATTGTCAAATAAAGCTGTTGGACTATAACCTGGTGTTGGAAGACTCCTTACATAGGCCTGCAAAAGGCATCAACTGTAAAAGGGAGAGACTTAATATTCCTCCAAATAAGTAAGTGGGGTTCAAAGGAATTATCCATACTAGATTATAAGAACATAAGAAATAGGAGCAGGAGTAGGCCATACGGCCCCTCGAGCCTGCTCCACCATTCAATAAGATCATGGCTGATCTTCTACCTCAACTCCACTTTCCCACCCTATCCCTATATTTCTTGATTCCCTTAGTGTCCAAAAATCTATTGATCTCAGTTTTGAGTATACTCAATGACTGAGCATCCACAGCCCTCTGGGGAAGAGAATTCCAAAGAATCACAACCCTCTGAGTGAAGAAATTTTTCCTCATCTTAGTCCTAAATGGCCGACCCCTTATCCTGAGACTATGACCCCCTAGTTCTAGGCTCTCCAGCTAAGGGAAACAGCCTTTCAGCATCTACACTCTCAAGCCCTCTAAGAATTTTATATGTTTCAATGAGATCACCTCTCATTCTTCTAAACTCCAGAGAATATAAGCCCATTCGACTCAATCTCTCCTCGTAGGAAAACCCTATTAAAAAGTATTCTGCTTTTCTATAGCATCATTTACTTAGATTTGCAGGCTTCGTTACAATGCCTCTGTTCATCTATATGTTAAAGCTGTCAACATCATGTGGGCAACTGAGACAGCCTGAGCCTAGAGTTGTATCGTCTGCAAGCGGGTGACATTTCAGTGTGTCAGACCCTTGCACGACATTAAATGTACAGCAGTTCTAACACTTGGAACTTTAATAAAACTGTGCTATTGAAAAGCATTAGTTGCCATGCTGTAGATGGGGCTTAAATACACAAGTAGGAGGAGGGGAACAATACATATACAGTTGGACTACTTTAGCTCCACCTACACTACAGCTACGTGTTGTAGGCCTCACTATACCCTGCTGCTCAGCTTGTTTCGTTTCTAAACAAAGGCTGTCTCAAATTTTTACAAGAAGAATTTCTGAGTAAGGCTGGCAAGAGAGCACCTCTAAAAGTTGGCTCGTCTTTCTGCATATCACTGTGCGTGCAACTGAGATGGGCAACAGCTGTATAAATATCTCACCTATGTGGATGAGCTTCATTGAAGAGTTAGATCAAAAGGACCAGAAAGTCAAGTTTGAATTTCAATGAACTTTCACAAGGACTAACACTGCCATTGACTCAGATGTACCTGCAGCATAATTGTGCACCAAATCTATTCAAAAGGACAGACTTTACAAACAGCACTGGCTAAGCAAAAATAAGTGTAGTTTAGGGTCATGGTGGATTCCCCAATAGTCCCTCACGATTAGCTTGTTCTCAATGAGTTACATTAAAAAGAGCAATGATTTCACAATCTCAAATGACACACATTCAAAGGTTATAGATTGTTCACTATAACTTTGCTGTACTTTTAATACTTTAGTAGAAGGAAATTCATTTAAAGTTTCCATGTTGTTAACGTATAAGAAAGCAGGGAACGTGAAAAGACCATATAGTCCATCAAATCAGTTCCTTCCATAGACTGCGTGGACACTACCTAACCATTTAACCCACAAAGGATAAGTTTTGCTTAAATTCTTCCTGCCGCAAAGGCCATCAACTGAAGAATATTCACCCATCCTCATATCTTTAGTATTCAACCTTGATCTTCTATGACCCAAAGATAACCTTGCCCTCCCCCAGAAGTATACGACCAACCTTTTCCTGTGATTGATTACCTCAATCGATAGCTGTTTCAGTGACCTGATTTCTGGCCAGATTGACTTTGTTCCGATGGAATATCCCAAGGGGGGAGCTGTTTGATATTCTGCAGTAAAGAACTGAATTAACTTCATCCATTAAGTCCAGGGCCTTGAAGAAATGTTTTTCATTTCCTCTCCCCGTGAGAGAATTTGTGAACTTTGTACAAATTCTGGTGGGCCATTTCTATTTATGTCTCCATTAAACACTCATGTGTGGCACTAATGCCATCTATCAATGTAAGGAGTCTTACAACACCAGGTTATAGTCCAACAGCTTTATTTGAAATCACAAGCTTTCAGAGGCTTCCTCCTTCGTCACCTGTAAGACTCCTTACATTTGTCCACCCCAGTCAATCACTGGCATCTCCACATCATGGCCATCTATCAAAGCAGAAACACTGAGTCCAACCTAAACCCCCTCCCATTAGCATTGATGCAGGTGAAGACAGGTAAATTGCTGATAATGTAGTTTTGAAATACTTCCAACTTTCTTTTACAATTTACTCTTTGGCACGCGGACTTTAGCCCAACAGGGTCATTAACATCACCTCAGATACAGGTACATCATCACATATTAATTATATACATGATCCATGTTCTTGATAGGCAGGGCTTCCGAAGAGCTTAGTTGACATTTTTTCCATTTGCTGCTACTCGTGCAATGATGGAAAGTTGCCGTGGTTTACTGCCAGCACCTTGTGTGACTATTCCACCCACCCTGGCATTTTGATGCCACTGCAAAAATGTGGCAGAGGGATATTTAAATATTGCCAGTGAGTGATTCCCTGACATAGATCTGTATAAACAGATTGCTCTTTTACTATGAGCTATTGGTTTCGATGTTGGCATCACTAAAACAATAACAACAACTTGCATTTATATAGCGTCTTTAATGTTGAAAAACGTCCCAAGGCACTTCACAGGAGAGGAATCAGTGATGCAACGCCTGTCCCAATGTTGAAGACTCTGAGCAACATTGTAAAATGTCAGCATTTTTCACCAAATTTCTTAAAGAATAATGTAGATAAACTAGGAATCTCATTTTAAAAGTTTTATGTCGCAATCCTGGCCTGTTTGACACCATCAGAATTAGGATCATCAGCTCTAACAAGACTAAATCCTGAATGAAAGGGTCATCCTTTCTGTCAATGTAATTTTCTGCAGTATTCTTGGGTTATTAGGAATAGTTTCTGTGGTGTCCTGGCCAATATTTATCCCTCAACCAACATCACTAAAACAGATTATCTGGCCATTATCGCATTGCTATTTGTGGGACCTTGCTGTGCGCAAATTGTCTACCGCATTTCCTACATTACGACAGTGACTACACTTCAAAAGTACTTAATTGGTTGTAAAACGCTTTGGGACATCCTGGGGTCATGAAAGGCACTATATAAATGCAAATCTTTCATTCTTTTTGCCTAATTGGCATCTCCGGGTACCAAATATAAGGGAGCAAGTTTTAAATAAAGTTATTGGATTGGTGATGGCAGTCACATCTGTTTTCAAGAATATTCATTTATTAAGAATTTACTGTGAGCAAGAACCAACCATGTGAAATTGGACTGCAAAAGTCATAGGACATGCTATTCAAGCAAAAAAGAATAAGTGACTGAAATGATTCCATGAACAGGAATAAATACAGTAGATGTAGGTGGATAAACATTTGGGATTTTCAATTTCTAGTCTGAAGAGAACTCGAGTCTTAAATGGAATGGATATGTGTGATTTTCTTTTTCTATACAGTCACCCCAATCCCCCTTCATTTACTTACCAGCAGCAGTCGTTTGCCAATGCTCAGGACCTGTAGCCAAGAGGGCAAAATGTCCACGGCTTTGATCAAATCGCTACAACTACTGTCAGTGCTATTTGTTATCAGCCACTAAGATCTGGGAGATGTGCTTCAGGCACGAAAAGCTGTCTTTGTAATCATAGTCTCTACACACATCTTTTTCTCTTGTACATTGAGGCCTTGGGATTATCCCTATTCTTGCTCCAGGACTATGAAATGGTGGATCTCAGTCCATTTGTAGACCAGAAAGCTGTGAACTCTGGACAGCACGTCTATTGTTTCCTCCCGTTTAAAAAGAATAGTCATCCTCTGCTCTCCGGGTTCACTGCTTGTTGTCTCTTCCAGCTGCTGCTGCTTTGCTCAGGGATCCTCGTCCTGCTTTTTGTGGGCATGGATTCCTAATCCTCTGATAGTTGGATCAACGGGCAAAACAGCAGTGACAAGGAGGAGTCGGGAGCAGTGGTGAGTCATTAATGCAGGGAAGGAGAGTACCTCGGTGATTTGGGTGAGTGGGGAGGGAAGAGAACATGTTTCATGAACTGAATGGATGTTGGGGGGGCAGGGAGGGAGCTGGAGGGTGGAGAAAGAAAGAGTGTGCCTCTATAAATTGGATGGGGGTGGGGAGAAAAGTCTCCCTCACTGCCACAAGGCACTCTTGGATCTCATTTCCATTGGCAGGCAGACTCAAGTGACAAGTTTGGAAGCCGAGCCACTAGACACTGGACTACTTGTACAGCCAGGTTACCTCGGGTTAGTTTCATTAATAAAAAGCATCATCAATTTTACTTGAATCAAGCCTAGTGAAAGGCTTGTTTTGACAGTAACATGTTTTAAAGTATGTGGGGTAACTGAAACGGGTCAAGGTTACTGAATAAATCAAGTGTTTGGTGAAAAAATATGTGAAGAATTGCATTCACTCGCTCTGTGTAGAAGCCTAGTTTACATGGGGTGACCCATTTGGACCTTGCTGAAATTCTTTGGGATTTTCTTCGAATTAGAAGCTGCTGTATGTAATTAATTGAGATGGGAAAGTAGTGTGTGAAGCAAACTGCAAAGAGAATTCAATGCTTCATTGGTTAGGCACTGTATGAACGTTTAGGTAACCCTTTGAGTACGGAATTTTAGTTTAAAAATTGATGTAAATTTAAACACAGCCTTCATTCTATAACTCATTCACTGCTCAGTGTCATTACAACATCACATTCTAAAGCTCATGACCCTTTTGCACTGCTATGGTCAAGATGTTATTTGATATTTCTCTGGGTTGGAGCTTGCTTCAGGAATGATGTCAAACAATGTTTTTAGTGGTGAAAGAGTTAAGGATGTTATTGGGCCTAAAGTTTTCAAACTTAAATACTTTTGCACCGTTCTCTTTATATATCCCAATCTTATTAAAACACGAACTGTGCCATTAACCCATTTATCCAGCTTTTATTTTCTTCTTTTATACCACAACTGCCATCCATGAGGAGAATTACAATTTAAAATTGTTACATTTTCTGAGGAAGGTTCAGATTCCACTAGGGTGCATCTATTTAGACTTGAACCTAGGCACATAGATAGTAGTGTAGGAACAAACAATCGGGGTGGGGGGAGTAGAGATAAGGGAGCTTTTTTTGGCATGGGCTATGCACCCCTCTTGCCCCAACTCTGCATCCTACAATTGCCGTTCATTTCTTCCCCAACTCCTGACATAGGGTTGCGCCTCTGGCACTGGTCCCTTTGTTTTGTGGTCTGATGTCAGCCTAATTGATATTTGATGGTACGTTTTGTAGACGTGGGCAGACAGTGACAAATCGTCCACAGCTGAGCACCTTCAGCTCACTAAAAAGCTTGGTGATATTAATTACAGGTCAACCTATTTCACGGCAAACTTAAGGAGACAGTATCACTTTTGGTGGCCTTTGCCATCTGGGATTCAAAGCCATAAAATAAGATCTTCATGCTCTAATAGGAAGCAGGTTTAAGGCAAGATGACCACAACTGTGAAAAATGCAGGGACAACTGCCTGGAAAGTTAATTTTCCAGCCAAGATAAAAACTGGGAAGTTCATGTTTTAACCCTTACCCTGTTGACTATACGAACTCCTTGAAGCTAGTGCAACACATCGTGTGACAAGTTATACCGATCTTTACAAGTTAACATGAGATTTGAAAGAGGCACTGTGTTTGGAGAGAGAAAGATGAGCTGGGCCAGCTATGCTTCCTACATATTTAAACTCTCTGTTAATGCGTGCCCTCCAAGTACTCTTGGAACTGCAAACTTGCAGAATGGGTGTGTAAACGGCAAATGAATTTCAATATAGATAAGTGTGAGGTGGTGCATTTTTGTAGAAGGAATAAGGAAGCCACCTATTCCTCGGAAAATAAGAATCTAGAGGGGGTAGAGGTCCAAAGGGATCTTGGGGTACAGATACACAAATCATTAAAAGCAGCAACGCAAGTTAACAAAGCCAGAAAAAGCGCAAAGAAAGCACAAGGGTTCGTTTCTAGAGGAATAGGATTCAAAAGCAGAGAAGTTATGTTAAACTTATATGGAACCTTGGTTAGACCACACTTAGGTTAGTGTGCATACTTCTGGGCTCCATATTACAAAAAGGATAGAGAAGCACTGGAGAAAGTGCAAAAAAGATTTACAAGGATGGTACTCGAACTGAGAGGGTACAACTGTCAGGAAAGACTAAACAGGCTGGGGCTCTTTTCTCTAGAAAAGAGAGGTGATCTGACAGACGTCTTTAAAATTATGAAGGGGTTCGATTGGGAAGACGTAGAGAAGATGTTTCCATTTGTAGGGGTGTCCAAAGCTAGAGGGTCATAAATATAAGATAGTCACTAACAAATCCAATAAGGAACTCAGGAGAAACTTCTTTACTCAGAGAGCGGTGAGAACGTGGAACTCGCTACCACAGAGAGTGGTTGAGGCGAATAGCACAGATGCATTTAAGGGGAAGTTAGATAAGTACATGAGGGAGAAAGGAATAGAAGGTTATGCTGATAGGGTGAGATGATTTAAATAGAGTGGGAGGAGGCTCGTGTGAAATGAGTGGCCTGTTTCAGTGCTGTAAATTCTATGTAATTCTATGTAACTCTCTACAAATGGCAGGCTTGGATCAACTTGGGATCCAGGGCAGGCTTTCCTACTATAGGCTGTCTTTATTAATGAAAACTTCATCTATTTCATTTGAATCTGAATAAATAGACGTTTTTAACAACGTCACAGACACAAATGATCGCGGTGACATTTTCACGATGCAATGAAGGGTTTTGACATAAATTGCATCGTTGCGTTCAGCATTTGTCAGAAACAAAGTTTTTTGATGAAGACTTTGCTTCCTTTAAGACCTTGGACATCTGTAAACAGAACTATTTTGTTGGATTTAGTGTTAATAAGAAGAATATACTATGGAACGAGAGAAAGGCATTCGACTCATCAGTGAGGGCTGGTGACCTTTTTGACAGTTGAGGCACACGCTATACATGCCTGTCCAATCCAGCTTGTTACCGCGGCAACGGGCCTTTCGCGTAGGTGCAATGTGTTTTATTTTCTTGTTGATAACAATCTTTCATTATAAGAGAACGCATGGTCAAAGAAAAGAGAGAGAGAGAGGAACTGATACACAGCTGGGAGGAGAGGAAGCCAATCATCACTTTGGCAAAACCAGCTACTTTTTTAAAACTCTTTCTTCCTGATATTGCCCTAAAAAAAAGACCAGGCTGCTATAAACGCACTGCAACAAGTGGAGCGAGGCGGTTTACCAATAATCTAATGCAACAGCAAATCTTCCGCTGCTAACTCATACTGGAATTTACCAGGTCAACAGAAAATAACTATTCCAGCAAGCACACCTTGGTCAAATCAAGAGGAAATTCACACGCCATCTCCACTGCCTGTTTGCGATAAGTGCCTCACTCGACGAGCCACCTCTGCAGCCTATATAGTCCGACAGACCGTGACAATCTGCACTGAAATGGACTCACTCTCAAGTTATCCAGTGAGTGAGGGGAATAATCACAGGTACAGGTTCCAAGGTGACATGAAATCTCCTCAATACCTTCAGGTAATTGAGTGAAAACTCCATTCAACATCCCCAATGAGGAGCTTGGACCAGTCACTTCCAACATAAACAAACTGTACGATTTCTGTGATGATCACAAAACCGGAAGTTGGTTTTCGACAAGGTATCAGCCCTCGGCTCACTGGCAGCACTCTCGCCATTGGCTCAGAAGGTTACCGGTTCAAATCCCACTCCATAGACTTGATTAAATAATGAGAGGGTGCTGCACAGTCGGAGGTACTGCCTTTCGGATGAGACGTTAAGCCAAGGCACTGTCTGCCCTCTGAGGTAATGGCAATATTTGAAGAAGACGAGGGGAATTCTCCCCATGTCCTGACCGACATTTATCCTTCAACCAACATCATTAAAAAAAATAGATTTTCTGGTCATTTATCTCATTGCTGTTTGTGGGATCTTGCTGTGCGCAAGTTGGCTGCTGTGTTTCCTACAATACAATGGTGACTACACTTCAAAAGTACTATAAATTGCTTTGAGATGTCTTGAGGTCGTGAAAGGGGCTATATAAATGAAAGCTCTTCTTGTATTTACAACATATATGTAAGGCAGCACTGAGTCAGGAGTGTGTTACAGGTTGATACACAGAGCAGTTCAGAGAATGCAATCTGAGCCTCAAAATTTTGAAATGGAAGCCAATTATTAAAATATATGTTTTATTCTTTAAGGTTTACTGGAGAAAAATACTTTTTAATAAAAACAAATTAGGAATAGGGAGAGTTATCATTAAACACACTGAATCAGTTTCTCCCTAGTTCCATTGCAGACAGGGCCCTGCAACAATAACACAGGGTAACAGCCCCGAAGGGCAGATGCGTAAAGAAAGAGAGAGAGAGAAAGAAAGAGAGAGCAGAAAAATGTTCCCGGAGGGAGACAGACGGATGGACAAAAGACAGTTGTTGCAGTTGTTGACTTGAGTCATAGTATTTGGTTATTATTGAATAGAGAGTGTATTTAATAAGGTAAATATACAAATATTTGAAACTTTGTTCAGAGTTATTTGTAGACCCTGTTATGTGAGGCCTATGTGAGTCTTTGCAACATGATTTGGACTCCAGTGATATAGCCCTGTTACTCGGGCTTTAGTTGTAGAGATTTATTTCACAGTATATTGCGGAGAAGTAGCAGATTCTATATTATATATGGGACAATAGTTTCCCAGGACTTTTCATGCTCCAGATATCTATAAACTGAAGATAAGAAAAGCTCATGTTTGTATCACAGCCCAATGATTGACATTTAAATAAAAATATAGCGGGTAATTTCAACCTAACTCGCCAGACGGGAAACCCACGGGATTGGGTGGAATGCCAGTTTTACTCCCCGCCCGATATTACACTCCGTTGAATTCATAGAGAGTAAAATTGGGTGGGGTGTAAAACCAGCATTGGACCCGGTCCTGTCAGTTAGGGTGGGTTTGGTTAAAATTGCCCCCATAGACTTTATACAGGAATGTTGAGATTTCTTTTGCAGGAGAGACAAAGGAAAAGGATCTACATCAGGAGCTGGGACCAGAGAGAGACACTTTGGTTAGGTGTAAGGTTGCAACCAATATAAGTATAGTGGTTGATTGCTCACAACAATCAGAAAGCTACTTTTCCAAACCATAGCCCACCTGACACTTTGGGGCGGATTTTAACACGAGGGGATTTCCGATGGGAAAGCTGCTCCGGCGAGTTAATTTCCCGCCCGCCAGCAGGAGGCCTTTTCAACCGCCTGGCATCAATTAAATGCCACCGGTCCACTTACCACCCAGGACGGGTAGGAACAGGGTGCAGAGCGTCTGGTGAAGATTAGGCATCTGCTGAAGATTGGGCGCCCTCTTTGGCTGCCCGCCGGCTTCCAGGTGAGTGGTGGGGAGGGGGTTTCGGGAGGGTCACACGGGAGGGAAACGGGGCTGAGTCCGGGGGCAGGGGAGGCTCCGACTTTCCTTGCGTGGCCTGGAGGAGCACTCCTGCTCCTCCTGGCTCCACAGAGGACAGCTTTTGACTTATTTCCCTTTGGGCCCCTTCGTCCTTCCTGACAGTTGCCGACCTGCTTTCACCTGATGGGGAAGCCACTGTGACTCCCCTCCCCCTCTGGGCCTGGGTTAAAATACGGACGGGATCTTATTGATCTATTAGGACAGCGATTTGTATGAATTCATGAGACTCCCACCTGCTTTAGGCGGGCACCTCCACTACCTGCAGAACCCTGCGGGACCCTGCTCGGTTATTACTGCCCACCCGTCTTGTTTTCACCGGGCAGGTAGGGTTAAAATCAACCTTTCTGTTATGGCAATCGTTTCCGGCAATCAGTGCCATTTGGTAACTTTGGTAACAATACCCCATTGCTGAAAGACAATTGTTAATCTTCAGGAGTTTTTTTTTATTCGTACATGGGATGTGGCGTCACTGGCGAGGCCGGCATTTATTGCCCATCCCTAATTGCCCTTGAGAAGGTGGTGGTGAGCCGCCTTCATGAACCGCTGCAGTCCGTGTGGTGAAGGTTCTCCCACAGTGCTGTTAGGTAGGGAATTCCAGGATTTTGACCCAGCGACGATGAAGGAACGGCGATATATTGCCAAGTTGGGATGGTGTGTGACTTGGAGGGGAACGTGCAGGTGGTGGTGTTCCCATGTACCTGCTGCTCTTGTCCTTCTTGGTGGTAGAGGTCGCGGGATTGGGAGGTGCTGTCGAAGAAGCCTTGGCGAGTTGCTGCAGTGCATCCTGTGGATGGTACACACTGCAGCCACAGTGCGCTGGTGGTGAAAGGAGTGAATGTTAAGGGTGGTGGATTGGATGCCAATCAAGCGGGCTGCTTAGTCCTGGATGGTGTTGAGCTTCTTGAGTGTTGTTGGAGCTGCACTCATCCAAGCAAGTGGAGAGTATTCCATCACATTCCTGACTTGTGCCTTGTAGATGGTGGAAAGGCTTTGGAGAGTCAGGAGGTGAGTCACTCGCCGCAGAATACCCAGCCTCTGACCTGCTCTTGTAGCCCCAGTATTTATATGGCTGGTCCAGTTAAGTTTCTGGTCAATGGTCACTCCCAGGATGTTGATGGTGGGGATTTGGTGATGTTAATGCCATTGAATGTCAAGGGGAGGTGGTTAGACTCTCTCTTGTTGGACATAGTCATTGCCTGGCACTTGTCTGGCACGAATGTTACTTGCCACTTATCAGCCCAAGCCTGGATGTTGTCCAGGTCTTGCTGCATGCGGGCACGGACTGCTTCATTATCTGAGGGGTTGTGAATAGAACTGAACACTGTGCAATCGTCAGCGAACATCCCCATTTCTGACCTTATGATGGAGGGAAGGTCATTGATGAAGCAGCTGAAGATGGTTGGGCCTAGGACACTGCTCTGAGGAACTCCTGCAGCAATGCCCTGGGGCTGAGATGATTGGCCTCCAACAAACACTACCATCTTCCTTTGTGCTAGGTATGACTCCAGCCATTGGAGAGTTATCCCCCTGATTCCCATTGGCTTCAATTTTACTGGGGCTCCTTGGTGCCACACTCGGTCAAATGCTGCCTTGATGTCAAGGGCAGTCACTCTCACCTCATCTCTGGAATTCAGCTCTTTTGTCCATGTTTGGACCAAGGCTGTAATGAGGTCTGGAGCCGAGTGGTCCAGGCGGAACCCAAACTGAGCATCGGTGAGCAGGTTATTGGTGAGTAAATGCCGCTTGATAGCACTGTTGACGACACCTTCCATCACTTTGCTGATGATTGAGAGTAGACTGATGGGGCGGTAATTGGCCGGATTGGATTTGTCCTGCTTTTTGTGGACAGGACATACCTGGGCAATTTTCCACATTGTCGGGTAGATGCCAGTGTTGTAGCTGTATTGGAACAGCTTGGCTAGAGGCGCAACTAGTTCTGGAGCACAAATCTTCAGCACTACAGCCGGGATGTTGTCGGGGCCCATAGCCTTTGCTGTATCCAGTGCACTCAACCGTTTCTTGATATCATGTGGAGTGAATCGAATTGGCTGAAGACTGGCTTCTGTGATGGTGGGGATATCGGGAGGAGGCCGAGATGGATCATCCACTCAGCACTTCTGGCTGAAGATGGTTGCAAACGCGTCAGCCTTGTCTTTTGCACTCATATGCTGGACTCTGCCATCATTGAGGATGGGGATGTTTACAGAGCCTCCTCCTCCCTTTAGTTGTTTAATTGTCCACCACCATTCACGACTGGATGTGGCAGGACTGCAGAGCTTTGATCTGATCCGTTGGTTGTGGAATCGCTTAGCTCTGTCTATAGCATGTTGTTTCCACTGTTTAGCATGCATGTAGTCCTGAGTTGTAGCTTCACCAGGTTGGCACCTCATTTTTAGGTACGCCTGGTGCTGCTCCTGGCATGCTCTTCTACACTCCTCATTGAACCAGGGTTGATCCCCTGGCTTGTTGGTAATGGTAGAGTGAGGAATATGCCAGGCCATGTGGTTACAGATTGTG
Organism: Heptranchias perlo; assembly: GCF_035084215.1. Classification (NCBI taxonomy): domain Eukaryota; kingdom Metazoa; phylum Chordata; class Chondrichthyes; order Hexanchiformes; family Hexanchidae; genus Heptranchias; species Heptranchias perlo. Next base: position 15,616,824 of record NC_090360.1, read on the forward strand.
GTGGAATACAATTCTGCTGCTGCTGATGGCCCACAGTGCCTCATGAATGCCCAGTTTTGAGCTGCTAGATCTGTTCTGAATCTATCTCATTTAGCATGGTGATAGTGCCACACAACATGTTGGATGGTGTCCTCAGTGCGAAGATGTGACATCGTCTCCACGAGGACTGTGCGGTGGTCACTCCTACCAATACTGTCATGGACAGATGCATTTGCGACAGGTAGATTGGTGAGGACGAGGTCAAGTAAGTTTTTCCCTCGTGTTGGTTCGCTCACCAAATGCCGCAGGCCCAGTCTGGCAGCTTTGTCTTTCAGGACTCGACCAGCTTGGTCAGTAGTGGTGCTACCGAGCCACTCTTGGTGATGGACATTGAAGTCCTCCACCCAGAGTACATTCTTTACCCTTGCTACCTTCAGTGCTTCCTCCAAGTGGTGTTCAACGTGGAGGGCTGATGAAAGGATCCCAATGGTAAACCAATGATTGCAATGCTAAGGGCTCACTTGCACTATTATTAATCAGCCGCCTGTCCTCTCCTCCTTAAAGTGCTGGTCAGATTCTACTCTCCAGAGGGCTACCAATTTTCAGCCCAAAAGTTACCCCCTGCTCAAGAAGATGCTGAGTGCCGTTAACAGCTGAGTGCCCAACTGCTCTAATACAGATTTAATACAACAGAGACAAAAAGAAGGAGTCTGGTTTTTAGTTGCGTTGGGAAGATGGGCTCATAAGTGGCAAGTAACATTCGTGCCAGATAAGTGCCTGGCAAAGATCATCTCCAACAAGAGAGAGTCTAACCACCTCTCCTTGAGATTCAACGGCATTACCATCGCTGAATCCCCCACCATCAACATCCTGGGGGTCACCATTGACCAGAAACTTAACTGGACCAGCCATATAAATACTGTGGCTATGAGAGCAGGTCAGAGGCTGGGTATTCTGCGGTGAGTGACTCACCTCCTGACTCCCCAAAGCCTTTCCACCATCTACAAGGCACAAGTCAGGAGTGTGATGGAATACTCTCCACTTGCTTGGAAGCTCGACACCATCCAAGATAAAGCAGCCCACTTGATTGGCACCCCATCCACCACCCTAAACATTCACTCCCTTCACCACCGGCGCACTGTGGCTGCAGTGTGTACCATCTACAGGATGCACTGCAGCAACTCGCCAAGGCTTCTTCGACCGCACCTCCCAAACCCGCGACCTCTACCACCTAGAAGGACAAGAGCAGCAGGCACATGGGAACAACACCGCCTGCACGTTCCCCTCCAAGTCACACACCATCCCGACTTGGAAATATGTCGCCGTTCCTTCATCGTCACTGGGTCAAAATCCTGGAATTCCCTTCCTAACAGCACTGTGGGAGAACCGTCACCACACGGACTGCAGCGGTTCAAGAAGGCGGCTCACCACCACCTTCTCAAGGGCAATTAGATGTGGGCCTCGCCAGCGACGCCCACATCCCATGAACGAATAAAGAAAAAGATGGAAAAATGAGTTCAGACCGTTTAATAGGGCACAGTTTTTGGCAAACCTTTTTTCAATTAGTTTAAAAATACGCAAGACAGTGACATGACGGGTTGAAACACATTACCCGGTCAGAAGCATCACTTGGTCCTTTCAGCTCTTCTTTCTCTGGTCTTCCCTTGAAAAAAATTCCAAACTTTTTTCTGCAGACCATGCTCTTTTAAACAAAGACTTATTAACTTAGTAAATGATGTAGACACAATATTGATTGTGCTTTAAAAATGGTTGACATTCATGATATGAAACTTGATATTGAAGGTCCTTTGTAATGTGCTTTGATAAATAGATTCACGTTACTTTTTTTTGGCCAATTTTCCCTCCTAAACTTGTTGACTCCTTGCCAGGGTATAATGCTGCAGGTGCCAGTACCTTGCTTGGCTATCCATTATTGATGTGTGAGTCTTGACAGTGAGTAACGGCAGATCATTAACCAAGAGGGGCATCCCAGTGAGGCTTGGTCCTGTCCCCATCTGATCCCCACGAGCAATCCCAGTGGAAGCTGCTGGTCCAGAGCGGGAAGCCTGGCCTATTTTTCCCTTCCCTAAACCCGGGGTGCTGAGGTCAATTTTAACACCCTTATTGCCACCTTGGCTGAAATTAGCTAACTCAGTGCAGGTCAAAGATCAAACCCAGGACCCTCCTGGTCCATATAGCTCAGCAGATAGATACACTGAGCCATTCAGGGAGCATGTCTTGCTTTGTAATAGTAACATTTAAGCAGAAAAGAGAAACAATTTTATTATTAGAATGTGGTGCGATCTGTGGGTGAGATTGTGGTGTGGGCCGATGTTCCTTTGGCCTTTGAGCGTTAAGAAGAAAAACACAGCAAGCATTTTACGCTTGTAACAGGACTTTTATGTATTTAAGTATTGTGCTTGGTCTACACATTTGATCCATAGAAATGGGCTGGTACATTGGAATCATGCACTTTGACCAGGTATGTGTTATCTGGGGTAGACAGAGTGCACACGTCACTGAGAACCTTGTCAGGCCACTGCAATAACAAAACGCAGACAAAACAATTCATTTCAATTCACTTTTCTACGAGAAGCCACGGGATACTGAACTGCAGGGTCACTTGTTTAGTTATTTCTCTGCCAGAATATGGAGAGGTTTAGTTTGGGAAAAGATGCTCAAGGGAAGGATTCCTCCCTGAATTTGAGCACATCATGAATTACTTACCCCTCTGTCAGTTTCTGCAGAAATTACAGTTGGATAGAGTTTGGGGACAAGGCTCCTGTAACACATCAAGAATTGGGATTCCACCACAATCACAATTATGCACACTTTTCCTGAGGAAGTTCTGAATTTCCTCTCCCCCAAATACAGTCTGTTTCCACTGGGGTCGTACAGCGAAAACAGTCGCCAAAAAAATTTGGTGCAGTACAGACAGTTTTAACACCCGCACCTCGGGTTGCCAACTCTGGTTGGACATATTCCTGGAGGTGTCATCACATGACCTTCTGCCTCCAACCGCCCGCCCCCACACTTCTGCCATTGGTCGCCCAACATGTCCGTCCTCGCGGTGCACCACCTTCCCACGGCCAATTGGAAAGCAAATAGACTCTTCATTATCCGATTGGATGATTCTTGACTGTCAAACAGCCTTTTTGCCCTTTCCATTATTTTTATAACTTTTAAACAAAAGTGTTCAAAGAAAAGAAAAACACAATAAGGCCGGGGAGTGGGAGCGGGAAATCAGACAGCTGCTGGAGACCAAGGGAACGGTTCCCGGCAAGGGGAGGGGGGTGATGACTGGGGCCCGATCCTGCTCCCAGACTGGGTTTGATTCACACACTTGAAAGTTAAAATTGCGACAGGGTCCGAATGATGTAATCGGGCCCCTGACATTTCAATATGTAAGAGGCCCTGGGCGAGTGGCCTTCATGCTCTTGAATACCCAAGGAGTTAAAACCCTAGGGCTTGGGAACACCACAGGAAAGTAGCGAGTATTACCCGGCTGCCATTTCAATCCCACCTGCACCGTTCAAGCAGGCTTTAAAACCATACCTTAAATTGGCAATTACACTTGAGAGAGGCCACATGGGTGGGTTATGTGGGAAAATGAATAAAATCTAGACAGGCACAGCACTGGGGGTGCTCTCCTGGGTTTAGAACTTGTTGCTAGGGCAGGGAGAAGATTGGATAGAGGCCAATTCTGCAATACTAGGCTACCAAACCTGAAAGTGCTCATTACAGAAAGTGGAAGAGCGTTCTACTCATTAGCACTGATATTGGTAAAGCACAGTCATTGACAATGATAGGAAAATGCAACAGAAAGGGTTTTTTTTTTGTTGTGTTTCAATTGATTGGAACTGTGGACCACGGAAAGTTTTGTCACCATTTAATTAGAAGCAATAATGGGTTTAATCTGACCTGTTAACTTCCTTCACTGATAATCAGCTGTAAAGACTCTTTCGACACGACCTTTCATGGTCCAGTCTTGAGTACATACCCATTCCTTGTTCCTTAACTAAATTCAGGTAAACGTCATTCCTACTATCATCAGATCGATTTTCTAAATAAATCCTAGATTCATTTTTAAGGATAGGTGCAAAATTTGGTGGGGGTTTGCAGTGCAGCCTTAAATATACATTATTTTAATATATAACATGGCCCTCTGTGAGTTAAGAAGATATTTTCAGGAACTGAAGGGAAATATAAAAGCATGTTTCGGTTAGTATGTAATGTACAGTGCACTAGTTGGGGAGGCAAAACATGCTTGTTTAAAAACGTGAAAGTCTAAGGCTACAGTTGTGGTTGTATAAAAGAGATCTGCTGTTTATCAATTAGTTTCGGCCCGATGTAAAAGTATATTCGCATCACATAAAATTGTGGAATTTGTAATAAGTTTTTTTTGGAGTTCTGCATTAGGGATACAGTGTAAACTCACACATAAGTTTAGAAATTTAGGTCACAGTTTAGGTTTTGAAAGTAGAACAAGGTCATTTTACATTCAAATCATTGTGATGAATGGGACGGTAGATGACAATGCGATTCCTTTTTCTCAAAACCCTAGTCTTCCAATCCTTTCTCTCTAGCTCCCAGTTTCCTGCTTCCCTCTGAAGCTTCCACTGTCCTGCTCCCTTCTCTCAGGTTCCCATTATCCTGCTCCTCCATCTCTCAGGTTCCCATTATCCTGCTCCTCCATCTCTCAGACTCCCATGATCCTGCTCCCTTCTCTCAGGCTCCCATCATCCTGCTGCCCTTTCTCAGGTTCCCATTATCCTGCTCCCCCTCTCAGGCTCCCATCATCCTGCTCCCCTCTCTCAGGTTCCCATTATCCTGCTCCCTTCTCTCAGGCTCCTATCATCCTGCTCCCCTCTCTCAGGTTCCCATTATCCTGCTCCCCTCTCTCAGGCTCAAAGTATCCTGTACCCTGCCCTCAGGTTCCTATCATCCTGCTACTCCCTCTCTCAGGCTCAAAGTATCCTGTACTCTTCCCTCAGGTTCCCATTATCCTGCTTCTCCCTCTCTCAGACTCCCAGTAACCAACTCCCTTCTCCCAGGCATCCAGTGTCCCATTGTCCCCTCTCAGGCTTCCACTGCTATCTTTACGCTCTCAGTCCCTGGCCATGCAAAGAAGCAGCAGCACATGGAACAATCAGTTTGCATTTAGATGAAGTAACCTGCACTTTCGAAAACTTAAATGACTTACTGAGCACCTTACGTGTATCAGATTTTTTTCATATTAGCTCGAAAATAGGGGATTATCTTGTACGTGTACCAAATATACGGTGAGGCTAATTGAAAGAGAGATTGTGACAAACAGTAGTGTGCAATGGTTATGGACTGCAGAAAATGCTACAACATCATAGTAAGTTTTGCAAACACATCACAATATGCCTGAATTGGGCACAGGCACCTCGCACAATCAGGCACTGAAGCCTGAGGCCTGGTACCCAGTGCGCGCAGCACCTCGTAGTATGATACAACACAGAAGGAGGCCATTTGGCCCGTCATGCCTGTGCCGGTAGTGCAGGTGCCAAGCACTGTCAAGACTAAAGCCTGTGCACAGACGGAACACAAGCGTCATTAAAGCCCTTGTTGCTATGCCAATTAAGAGTAAGCCCCATAATGATCCTGGAACACCTCCATTTGAAATGAATGCTTCAAGGGAGGCCTGCAGACAAACTGCCTTCTTTTTGCAGGACCCTCCCCTGAAACATGCTCTTGCTGCTGTTTGTCCAGCTGGATGCCTGGGAGAAAGGAGTTGGTTACTGGGAGCCTGAGAGAGGGAGGAGCAGGATAATGGGCCTAGAAATTGCCCCATCATATAAAATGGGTAAATTTTACTCCACTGGCAGGTTGAGGAACTAATTCTTGAAACGGTGATGCAATCGAAAGGGAGCGTTATAAAGCTATTAATGAGCATCAGACCCCATTGAAATCCTTGGCGATCCAACCCAAAAGGAGGTCCAGATTTCCACATAGATTAACCATGAATACATCTCAGCCTCCTAAACAATTGAATGAAGACAGCTCATCATTTCATGATGTGGAGATGCCGGTGATGGACTGGGGTGGACAAATGTAAGGAGTCTTACAACACCAGGTTATAGTCCAACAGCTTTATTTGAAATCACAAGCTTTCGGAGCTTTCCTCCTCCGTCAGGTGAGTGATAGATTCTGAATAGATTCTTTAAAAAAAAAATTAAATGATGTATTTCAAAATTATATGGCATTAAAAATAGTTTGGTCCTAAAAATATACATGTGGAGTGTTCTTTGGAAGCCTCTCATCATGCTGCTATAAAAACAACAGTGGCCCGCATTAATCTTTAAATGTTGTAATTGCAGACAAAGTACACCACATCCTCCCTGTTGGTGGAGGCCCAAGGCTTTCACGGCCTCTCTCCAGTATTATGATGGTATCACTGCCATTTCCTGTTCGACTGTGGCCTGATGGCCTGTGCAAACTGTGGTTTTAAATCAAAGTGGTCTATCTTATTTCTGTGCAAGAAAGCAACACCCTCTAATATCTATCTCATGAGTCGTTTGACTTCTTTTTTTTTTGAAGGCCTCTTCCCTCAGTTTGGGGCTGTCAAACCACGTGTATATAACCCCAAGACATGGGGAGGCCTGTAGAAAGATTTATGTCCTGCCTTCCTGGCTGGGTCTCCGTGGGGCCACCCGTCATTGAAAGACCCTCTGCTCCATGACCTCTCATGTCGACCAGTCCTTTGCAAATGATGGTTTGCGACTCAGTTTTGGGTGGCCGAACCTCCCCCGATAGCTGCAGATGAGAGGCCAATTTTGTATTTATATTAACCAACGAGAGTAGACAGCCTCTGGAACCACCTGTCAAGAAACAGCCACCTCTCTCAATGGGTCACTACATCTCTGTCGGCAGCAGCCTACCATGTAAAAAAAAACAGGTGATGGCATCCTGAGGACATACTGATCGTTTGGGAATCACTCATTGTATGTAGGGTACGGACGGTAACATAGTGGTTATGCTACTGGATCAGTAAAAGTGAACATGAGGCTGTTGGATTGTTGTAAAAACCCAACTGCTTCACTAGCGTCCTTTAAGGAGGGAAACCTGCCGTCCTTACCCGGTCTGGCCTATATTTGACTCCATTCCATGCCAAAGTGATTGACTCTTCACTGCCTTCCGAAGTAGCAGTTATAACCTTCTCAAAGGCAACGAGGGATGGACAATAAATACTCGCCTAGCCAGTGGTGTCCAAATCCCAAGAATGCATAACAAAGAATAAATATGACATTACACTAAGATTCATATGCTATCCTATTTATATAAAGATATTGTAGAGAAATATCACTTTCCTGTACAAAACTGTGATGTGGAGATGCCGGTGATGGACTGGGGTGGACAAATGTAAGGAATCTTACAACACCAGGTTATAGTCCAAAAACTGTTGGACTATATATAACCTGGTGTTGTAAGATTCCTTACATCTGTACAAAACTGTTTAAGTAACATGTGCAGTGGTATTTTAGTTTGGATCTCTGCTTATTCATGAGTGTCAGAATCCACTTATGGGCCTGATGCACATTGCTGCTGTGGGGTATTCTTGAGGTTCATTTTGATCCTACGCGATGTGATATCACGCTGGCACTTGACACGTCTAACATGCTCATGTGGTTTAAGTATTGCATTTTCAACCCAGTACCTGATTCAGTATGAACATTTTCTATAAGTGTAATCCCCTTGAGAAAGGAACTCACATTAAGTGGGTTCCAGTCTATCAGCATTGGTGAAATCAAGAAGAAAAATAGAAAGACTTGCGTTGATAAAGGTCTCAGGGCCGTCTCACAGTGCTTTGCATACAATGAATTATTTTGAAGTGGATTGGCATCTGTTGTGTAGGTAAACAGGACTCCTATGTGAAAATGCTGACCCCCCGCCTTTGCAGGAATTGCACATTCCTGGTCCAGACCAATGAAGCACTGCTCCCTGTGGCTTGCATTAAATTCAGGATTGGCTGTCGGCAACTTAACTTTTTGTTTACACATAACTGACAGCACTTGAATGATTGCCAGACATCAAATCCCATGTAAAGAGCTCAGGGCTTGCAGTTCCAGTACGGAACATTAGTGGAGGTCCATTTAACAGCATGGAACGGTCTGTATTTTCAGTCCACAATGTGACTCAGTTTGGTGCACAGTTGATAGATGCCTTACCCTGAGCCTTTAGCCGTTCCTCAGAATTCCTTAAATGAAAAGCAAAAACACTAAGGCATTAAAGCACAAATATTCGTCACTTTGTTTAGAGGCATTAGCAATGTCCGCATGTGTAATGAAGAAGACGCAACTTGGCTCAGTGGTAAAACTCTCGCCTCTGAGTTAGAAGGTCATGGGCTCAAGCCCCACTCCAGAGACTCCAGCACATAATCCAGGCTGACTCCTCGGTGCAGCACAGAGGAAGTGCTTCACTGTCAGAGGTGCTGTTTTTCGGATGAGTCGTTAAACCGAATCCCCGGCTGCCCTCTCAGGTGGATGTAAAAGATCCCATGCCACTATTTGAATAAGAGCAGAGGAGATCTCCCAGTGTCCTGGCCAACATTTATCCCTCAACCAACATCGCTAAAACAAATTATCATAGAATCATCGAATGGTTCCAGCACAGAAGGAGGCCATTTGGCCCGTCGAGCCCGTGCTGACTCTCCGCAAGAGCAATCCAGCCAGTCCCTTTTCCCGTGGCCCTGCAAATTTTTTCCCTTTGATTGCTTACCTGGTCCTTTATCTCACTGCTGTTTGTGGAACCTTGCTGTGGGCAAATTGGCTGTCACATTTCGCTACACTACAACAGTGACTACATTTTTAAACAAGTACTTAATTGGCTATAAAGCACTTTCTTTCTTTTTTCTCATTGACTGTGTGATTGGGGGCTATTAATGTATAGGAGAGGCTCCATTGCCTCTTTGCATCCAGAAGACTATGCTCTACTTGCTATGGAAAAACTGCTCCTTCATATTGTAACCACCATTCCTAGTTCCTAACAATACTTGGACTGATCATAAAATAGTCACAATGTGACTATTCCTGACCATGGAACAAAGTAGTGACAGGAGAAAGTGGTGCCTTGCCCCATGCTTCATACCAACATTCCCTCCCAAATCGCTCGACTGGGACTGTCCAACAGGCATACATCTCAGTTCAAAGATTGTTTAATATTAAACATAGCCGACCACAGTTCCCAACACAAAGATCTGTTTTTTATAATTTGTGAAGTCCATTTGCCTTGAGTTTGTGTCTATGTATTCACATGGCCACACACGATAAAATGCAAATTGTCTGCCCAAATAATTCAGTGCAGCTGCAATTAGTTATAACAATAATGAATTAAACAATACAATATGAGAGATTGCCTGAAACATACATGGTTCAACTAGTAAATACTCTTTTTTTAAAAAAAGCTTTGGTTTTGTTGTTAATTCCTCTGAGGGTTTGTATATTAAGGCCTAGGGAGTTCTTCATGTAGTCAGAATACCACTGAACCATTTAACTCTGCAGTCGACAGCTTTGCCAGCCTATTCACTGTAAACCGTTTGAAGCAACACATTTTGGATTATGTAAAAATGGGAGGAACTTCAACCTTGTGTTACTGCGCCAAGAACAGCCTTTCTTGAGTTTCTTAATGACCCTGTTCCAAGTATTTAAAGTTGCACGTAGCTGCATAAGCAAGTTCATAGCTGCTGTTGCATAGATCCTTGAAATCTGATCATGCTGTTCAACATTTGATTGGACTCACCGTATCTCACTCATCCGTCAGTCTTAGGATTCTTTATGTAACGAGTGGCACATGGACACGAAAGCTCAACTCCAAACAGAATAAAGAAATCTGAATCAAGTAGAGTCAACACGGATTCATTTGGAAAAATTCTACCTGTTTCCCCCCCACATCAGATCCACTTATAACTTGGGGTGCATTTAGTATTGGTGCAAAGTGGTGTCTGCTTCCCGCTATCACTATAGTTGTGGTTTAAATCCAGACTCAACGCTTGATCTGACTCCAGAGAGAAGTGATGTAAGAGTCCCTGGAGGGGATAATCCCACACCGCTTTGCTTTGACGTGAGGTGGCAACTGGTTAAGAAAGTGCCCAGGGGACATTAGATCTCCTGGGCACTTTTTAAAACTATCTACAATTAATATAAAAGCTTTGACAATGCAGATTCTGCCCCCACCCCCAACTCAGACACTTTTGTGTCTGAGCACAAAATCTAGGCCGACACTCCAGTGCAGTACTGAGGGAGTGCTGCACTGTCTGAGGTGCCGTCTTTCGGATGAGTCATTAAATCGGAGCCCCTTCTGCCCTCTCGGGTGGATGCAAAAGGTCCCATGGCACAATTTCAAAGAAGAGCAGAGAAGTTCTCCCCAGTGTCCTGGACAATATTGATCCCTCAACCAACACATAAAAACCGATGATCTGGTCATTATCATATTGCCGTTTGTGGGACCTTGCTGTGCGCAAATTGGTTGTTGCGCATTACAACAGGGACTACACTTCAAAAATACTTCATTGGCTGTAAAGTGCTTAGGGACATCCTGAGGTTGTGAAAGGCGCTATATAAATGCAAGTCTTTGTTTAAGCATTTAAAATGAAATGCTGGGAGGGGGATCTGTGCGTGGATGTAAGCACGCATTGGTAGCTGCAGTGTAAATGCAACCAAAGTACAGACATACTTCATGAAGCCGCTGTACATTTTGATTGCAAAGTTCTTGCAGGAGGAGCAGATTGAAACATCCAGGTTTCTCAGCATGACTGTGTTTGCACACAGAGTAGTCTGGGTCCAGGGATTGAGGCAGCTCATTTGGTCTCGGTTTCTGCAAAATGTATCTTTAGAAGTTGCATGTGTGTATTGTGACACTTTGCCATTTTTTTGTGTCTGTTCTGTGCTTGCACAATAATATTTTGTTACTGATGCGCCCAAAGAAATCCATGTGCTGCTTCCAGTCTCACTGGCGTTAGCTGGAGAACCTTGGGCTGGTAGGTCTTTTCTTTCTGTTGCGTTACAATTCATGGTACTTTCATGGTTTGTTTAGTGACTTACGATATAAGCAGTCAGTTCTGTGATGACCCACGTGGCTTTCTATGTTGGCTAATTTCTCTTGCACACTTTGGAGCTGTCTACCATTGGTGCTCATCCACAATGTGCAGTTTCCCTTCGAGTCTGCTAGATGTATATGCGAACATACAAAACTTACGGACATTTTGACTGATTGTAGATTTAAGTCATCCAAATATTAGGGAAGGAGCAGTCCAAATGTGAAGGCCTAATCAATATACATGCTCGTCCCTTGTTGTTATAATGGGTCGTATCACTCAGTGAACTGGCAGGTAATGTAAGTAGTTACTTACTATAATACAGAAAGAAGAATCTATGCCCTTATCTTCCTAACAACCATCTCTACAAGCCCTGTATTCAGCTTAACATTTGGAATCCAGGCCTCATATGTTGTAATAAAATCAAATTGTTATTGCTTTTTTCTGCACCCAATTGATTTTCTTGAAAGAAGAATTTGTCTCAATTTGTGACCGTGAAGTTTGGAACTGTGTAACTGCAGAACATTTCTTCCAATAAAACGTAGATTTAAAGGATATCCATTAAAATCCCGTTGTCATAAACTGCAATTTTTTGTATCAGATGTCAATGGTATTCATTAAAATCAACAACTACTGCATAAAATAACCATTTTCAAAATGTGACCATATTTTATTCAGAGGTAAATGGATTGTGCCCATCATAGCTGAATGCAAGGTAGACTACATATTGGGTACCTGATCAATCTGGCTCAATTGGCAGCACTCTCTCCTCAGAATTAGAAGGGCATGGATTCAAGCCCCACTTAAACTTGAGCACATAATCTAGGCTGACACCTCAGTGCATTTCTGAGGGAGTGCTACATTGTTGGAGGTGCCATCTTTTGGATGAGATGTTAAACTGAGGGCCTGTCTACCTACTGAGGTGTTGATAAAGATCCCATGAAACTATTTGAAGAGCACAGAGTTCTCCCAGTGTCCTAGCCATCAGCCTTCCCTCAATCAACACAACCAAAAAACAGATAATCTGATCATTCGTTTCATTTGCCATTTTTGGGATTTTGCTGTGTGCAAATTGGCTACCATGTTTGCCTACATAACAATATTGACTACACTTCAAAAAGAGAATCCATTGGTTGGTTGTAAAGCACCTGAAGATGTGATAAGGCAATATGGAAGAAAAGGACCCTTCACTAAATAAGAAACTTGTCCTCTCAATCAGCACTCAGTCTAAGAGTTCCAATGTAAAATTAACCTTTGTACAATTCATTTAAGGCAGCAATGACCAATCCACCTAGAGATTAACCTCAACAACGTCCCATTATTTTCAAATCCTACAAGATTAATTTTATTTGGACTCTGTATGCCAGAGCTAACAGTGTCATAAAGCACCATTATCACACAAGTGCTTTAAGGGCAATTTAGCACCTTCTAATTAATAACGATGGCTGAATTTTGATCCAATTCTGAAATGCTTGAGCCTTGCTGCACGGGAGATTATGACAGAGTGCTGGGAAACTAATTACTTCATGTGGTGCAGGACATATTAAAAAAGCCATTTTCTCTCCGGGTAGGGAATCCATCAGAGAGAAAAAAATTAAATCACTCTGTTATGGCAGAAATGCAGCGGAGTCAGTCTTTCTGCATTTGACAGCTTATGTCACTTTGCCAGTTCCAAGGTATCTGTGACAGAGAGCTGCAGCTAGTACATTGACGCAACTACAATAAAATGATGTTCTTGGATCTCGCACAATAGTTCAATGGGATAAATATACCCCTCTATTTGGCATTGAGCCATACAAACCAGGAAGATTACAAGTTGGATCCCAGGACTGTGTTGAGTTAGCCAATCTTTACAGAAGTAGGCGTGCTATAATTGATCTGAATAAGGTTGGAGGAGGGAAAGGAGTGAAAAAATATCTGCTCTCAACTGTTATGGGGTGTCCCCATGATGGAAAGTGCATGGATACGGATGTTGAAGGCAGAATCAGGCTCAGCTGTGATCTTCTGCCAACACTTCCTGTGGAACAGAGGGCGACTGGTGCAAATGGCATCATCCACTGGGAAGAAAAATCAGAACGAAAATGTTACAGGCACATCCAGTTCTATAGCAAAACTGCCTTTCTCTCATTTTGCACTGTCACTAATGAGACAGTGACAAAATACAGTGGGCATGGTTTACTTGACATTAACCAATTGATGGTGGCACAAAGGCAATTTGACGGTGGTAAAATATTAATCAAATTCACTTCTGCATCTTCAAAATTAAATTCAAAGTGAGCAGTGCTTTTAGATGCACCGGACAACCAAAAACATTCTCCAGAATACCAACATCCCTGTAGCTGTCTACTGCTGGAACTTACTTCCACCTCACTTACAGAGAGAATGACACTTGGAAAACAGATTGTCAACGCAACAATTGTTTATTATATACAAATCTGTAACCTGCAACATGTGAGTGAACTGAAGGGCCTGACATCGATTCTCAATTTACATAGAATTACATAGAATTTTACAGCACAGAAACAGGCCATTCGGCCCAACAATGTTGGTTTATGCTCCACACGAACCTCCTCCCACCTTACTTCATCTCAGTCTATCAACATATCCTTCCATTCCTTTCTCTCTCATGTACTTATCTAGCTTCCCCTTAAATGGATCTATCGTTCTCACTCATCCACAAATATTACCAATCTCCATAACTGACTTTGTTTGAACAGTCAGACAGTTGGGGCGTGGTCTAAACTAAAATAATCCAATGTCCAAAAATGGATTGAGAGGCAACATCTTCAAGATACAATGTCTGGCAAATATTTTTCCATTCACTGGCAAATCATGTCACAATGTAAATTAGGAACACAAGGCATGGAACAAGGAAAAGCTGTTTAGTTGATCAAGCCCATGCCTCCAAGATCAATGTAAAACATTCCTGATCATTGATACTACTTCACTTATTTAATTTCACAAAGGAAAGTTTTGCATCACTTCAGAAACTGCGTCAAATGACATCACTTGCGCATGTGATTGCCACAAAAATGACGTTCAATACAGCTCTTCAACTTGTAAGCACTTTATCACAGTGCATCAGATGTACTGTATCTAATTAAACACTTCTACGCCTTGATAACAGTAAAGGTGAGAAACTACTGTAGTGTTAATTTTGCAGGGCTTCTGCCATGAGGTTTTGCTGAACGGAAATGCAGCTCGAGATAGGCCTCTTACATAACCATTCTATGACCCTCCTTGGGAGCTTCACCTCACAATATTACCCCTTGTATCTCCATACAGTTCTTTAACTGTTCAAGCAGGTGGCTGAATAATACTTTGGAGATGATATATATTTAATCAAACCAAGTTCAAGAGCAGATCTCCTTCTCTGAATGATAATGAATTCTGTGACATATTTGACTTTCTCAGTTTTGAGTCATTGGCAACATACCATTGGAAACTGCATTCTAAATTAGCTAGGTATTGCACTGAGTTAAGAAGCAAGTGGTATGTGCAAATGAATCTTATCTTCCCATTCCTACACACTTATCATTTGAGCCAAGCCCAATCCTTTGTCCTAACCACAACCATTTGGTGATAAAGTAAACACAAGGAGCCAGATTTTCTGAATTTTTTTTAACTCGCTTTTTGATGCACTTTCTGGGCCGGTAGATGCAGGAAATGTAGGGATGGGGGGAGTTGTGATGCTGTGTCCTCAGCCTTCCTCACCAATGCAAGGACTTCCCAGCGGAAGTGACGGCGGGTCTGATCATAACGCTCATATTTAGGCAAGTGTGTTCAAATTAAATGACAAATAACAGAAAAACGTCATGCAATGTACTTTCCACCGTTAACGCTGTAGCAATATCCAGGTGTCAGGAATGCCAGTGTGTCCCGTGCATCTAGCCTTGCTAAGGAGCGGGATGGAATGGAATATAAAAGTAGAGATGTTTTGCTACAGTTGTACAGGGCATTGGTGAGACCACATCCAGAATACTGTGTGCAGTTTTGGTCTCCTTATTTAAGAAAGGACATAATTGCTTTGGAGGCAGTTCAGAGAAGGTACACTCGAATGATTCCTGGGATGAGGGGGTTATCTTGTGAGGAAAGGTTGGACAAGTTGGGCCTGTATATACTGGAGTTTAGAAGAATGAGAGGTGATCTTATTGAAACATATAAAATCCTGAGGGGACTAGAAGGGGCAGATGCTGAGAGGATGTTTCCCCTTGTGGGAGAGACTAGAACTAGGGGCCACAGTTTAAAAATAAGGGGTCTCCCATTTAAGACAGTTGTAAACAATTTTACAACACCAAGTTATAGTCCAGCAATTTTATTTTAAATTCGCAAGCTTTCGGAGGCTTCCTCCTTCGTCAGGTGAATGATGTGAAACAGAGATGTAAGACAGAGATGAGGAGAATTTTTTTCTTTCAAAGGGTGGTGAGTCTGTGGAACTCCCTTCCCCAGAGAGCGGTGGAGGCAGGGTCATTGAATATTTTTAAGGCTGAGTTAGATAGATTCCTGATTAACAAGGGAGTCAAAGGTTATAGTAGGTAGACGGGAAAGTAGGGTTGAGGTCACAATCAGATCAGCCATGATCTTATCAAATGGCAGAGCAGGCTCGAGGGGCTGAATGGTCTACTCCTGCTCTTAATTCGTATGTTCGTATGGCGGGATTTGAATTTTAAATGGCTTGCAAGCCAAGTGCAATCAATCATAGAGTGATTGAACACACTCAACAAGGATGTCCAATTCGAAGGGGGTGAATTGGTCTTGGGCAATAGTGCAAAGTGGGGCAATAGTGAGTCTGCAGCCTGTTTTACACTGCGCCTGTTTTCTTTTCCATTGAAGTGTTAAACAGGCTGCTGATTTGCTATCACCCATTTCGCGCTTTTGCCGTAGACCAATTTCACGCCCAAAATTTTATAAAATTTAACGGCTGCCCTTCAGCTGCCCCAGAAGCAGCCAGTCCCGCCCCACCACTAAGCACCAAAGGCCTGCAGCACTGATATCCCTCCCCCTCCCACCCGCCATCACCGAGGCAATCAGCTACGGCCCGACTTTGAAGGCACTCGAGGCCTGCAGCAGCAGCAATCCTCATCCCTGTCTCCCGAGATGGGTTCCCTGTAGGGTTGTCAACTCTGGTTGGACATATTCCTGGGGGTTTAATCACATGACCTCCTGCCCTCAACTGCCCCGCCCCCACACTGTTGCCATTGGTCACTCAAAACTGTCCCGCCCCCACACTCCCGCAATTGGTCACCCGACATGTCCATTCTCATGGTGCACCACCTTCCCATGCCAATCAGAAAGTGAATAGACTCTTTATTACCCAATTGGATGATTCTTGACTGTCGGTCAAACAGTCTTTTCTTCCCCATGTGTGATATTTTTATAACTAATCGACAAAGAAAATTTTAAAAACACCATTTTTTAATGCCCCTGTGATTTGTCTCCTGAGTCGCTCACAGTAGTGTCCTGAAGATTAGTGTTTAATTCCTGAAGACTCCAGGGCAACCCAGGAGAGTTAGCAACCCTAGTTCCCTGGCCTCATCCCAAATATTACCACAAGCTCACCACAAATATAATAATGAGCCTTGACTCCAAAAGATCCCTTGGGGTCAAGGCGAATTATGACAGATGGGCTATAATCCCACCCTGTTACCAATCTGGCAGGATTCCTACCAGATCAGAACATCTAGGCCTAGTATTTGGATTAAAAGCAGCTAAGCCTTTTCTTTCTTGTCATTCTTCTAATACGTTATCTCCTAACAAGGCTGACTTGTCCCCGTCCATGAAATCGTCCATCTAATTAATTCATAAATCTTATCCGACTGCACAAAGACCCGTCAAGACCCAATTATTCAAGATCCCTATGTTAACTGTGCAAATATTTGATTATCATTTCAATAAAATTAATCTTGGTTGGAACAATTTCTGAAAAATTTCAGTCAGCTGCATTCCCAAAGCCCTAGAGAGGTGCAATTTGCTCATTAGAAAGGACACTTATCTTCAACACTCAACTACTGGATGATTTTCATTCCTGCAGGTAATTGGCTCATGACCAAAATAAATCTGTCTTACACGCAATCAGAGCAGACAGTTTAGAGTCTGGCATGATATGAAAAGAATAAGAAGTTAACATTAAAACCCTATTGTTTGAAAAGCTGTTGACATGTAATGGGCTTACACACAATAAAACAGACAACAATGAGGAGATGCTGTTACATTTGATGAATACTAAATACGGATGCCACACTACAGCTGGGTCTGAATAAATAATATAACTGCTCCAAACATAGTTCTGAGTCAGGCATAAGATTCCAGTGTGCCGTTCCCACTCACTCCTACACTGTAGAGGTCTTGATCCAAACATAATCCTGATCTGTAAGAGCTTACTGAAAGAACCCATCCTTTTTCATTCCATTGGATGGCTACTATTTGACATGTCGAGATTGCATTGGTATTAACCATTAGATTGCAGCTGGTCAATATGATAGTTCCTATTCCTTGGACGACAGTGAAGTGACTAACAATGCTTTTTCCCTCGGGATCATCTCCTCTTCTCCCCCCACCCCCCAACCAAAGATCCAAATAGAAGATACAAACCATTACCTAAGGCTGAACTCAGAGCACTTCCCAACATTTCAATAGCATTATTTTATTAGTGATAGATTGCATTTTAGCATCAACAGCTACACTTTTGTGTTGTCCCGTTAATCCATTGAGGTCATTGTTCAGTCAGCACTTGCCAATCTTTGATACGTGTGCTGTCCTCAGCTGAGGTTTGCTTGAATGCTGCTCCCAACTCAATGTGATTAAACATTTCCCTCATTCCTTTGCAGTTGGCCATTATCAAGGTGTGTGCATAGGAATTGGTTTGTGATCTTGGTTTGTCCCCAAACAGGTCAAATTTAATCAGGTCCAGTCTCTTTCATTGTATTCAGCTAACTAGTTATGCAAAACTAGGGCATTGGGCAGACCAACATACAAGTAAACCAAATTAAAGGAGATTAAGATAAACAATATTCTGCAGTACTGTTTTGTTCTTTTATTCTCTGACAACAACATTCCAGAATTCTCAGCTCTTTGTTTTTGCAATTGCTAAATACATTCAGTAAACAAAGGTGAAGTTGTTCCAAAAAGCCAGTACTTTACATATAGTTAATTGGAATGCCTGTCACCATGTCCAGGTAGCAAAAGGGCCTCATTTTATAAATACTGTCCTGCGATGACGCAAATCATGTTGAAACGCACCATTGTGTCACGAAAATGTCACAGTGACAAATATGTGTGATTATTCTGCTTTTTTCCTTCCCCAGGCAAAATATAGTGCTTCTGTGGATATCAAGAGACCAAATTTCACTATGCAGACTTACTTTCACAAGGCTCATGGATTCACAGTTCATGACCATATAGCCTTACAATCTCAACAAATTTACTGCTGAGATTAGTCATGTTTGCATTAAACAAGCTATAAATACGTTTACAATCTAATCAAAATGTCAAAATGGCCTCCAGCTGCATATTATCCTCTTGAAACTTGATTTCTCATCTTCCACCACTGTGATAATGAACCATACAGCCAAAAGACCCCAGGTTCATTCTCTGGTCTACACACTCATTTAGTTGATCACAGATAAGGCAATGGTAGGAACACTACAATTGATCTTAGTTATCTGGAGTAGGGAGGAGAAAAACAAGATTAGGCAATGTTCTTCACCCTGATCACCACGAGAGACATCTCTTTGAAAGTATGCGTATGAATATTGGATAAGGAAAGCTCTGCTGCAGTTAAATGGTCTTCCAAAACTCATTGTCTAGGCTCACATGTGAAAAGTGATCATTTGGATGAGGCACTAGTGTTTAGTGGTTAGTTCCCCTGTGGAACCATAATCCATTGTAAATCATGTCATTCATTCAGGAGGGGTGAAAATTTGGGGGAGAAAAAGAGAGAAATTATTTCTTCACGTTCCTTACGCTGCTCAAAAGTGTGAAACAAAATTCTCCTGAACAGTGCAAATCTCTGTGCAAATCAAGAAAGAACAAAAGATATATTGATTGCATTTATATAGCAGCTTTCATGTCCTCAGGACATGCCAAATGTCCTGTGAAAAAGTGAAAAAGCATTTCACAGCCAATGAATGTCAAGCCAACTTCGAGAAGCAGAAAAGTTCATACTATTCTCTATCTAGCACAAACTGAAAGAGTTTACACCTATTATTTTATTTTAAAAATTAAGAATATTTATCCATTCTAGCTTTTCCTGCTTAGACAAGATGTTTCTGATTGCAGCTGGATATACACAAAATACAATTGGAATATTGTCAGATTACAAAAGGTCAATAAATAATCTAACATTCTAACAAAGGCAAGCTATGTAACACTAGAATGAGCTCTGAACTGAACTGATAACCTAATGTGACCTGAATGTGCTCAATTAAGGTTCAACTAGGAGACCAGAATTTTAATTTACAGTCACATCTCTAAGTGCAGTATTGACTGTATATTCACAATGTCACTTTTTAAATATCTAATCAACATTCCTGCCGTCATGGCAATTTTCAGGTAAGGGATAGTGGCTGAAGTCACAAAGGCAGATGGATTTGTTTGTAAAAACATGCAATTGCCAGGTTGATGGGACTATCTAATTCCTGCCAATCTACCAATGAACCTACAGTGGCTTTCACTGACAGCCTTAGTGGTGAGAATGTGCCCATTTTTAATGATAGTCTACTGATAGGGCACTCATTCATGTTCTCTGACGAAGTTTTTGATCCAATGGTTTCTATGCAATCGAATCCAATCCCTAGCACTCTACTAGAATTCCTTCCCTAAACCTCTCTGCCTCTTTACCTCCTTCTCTTCCTTTAAGTTGCTCCTTTAAACCTCCCTCTTTGACCAAGCTTTTGGTCATCTGTCCTGATACCTCCTTATGTGGCTGGTGTCAGATTTTGTCTGATAACACTCCCGTGAAGCGCCTTGGGACTTTTTACTACATTAAAGGTGCTATATAAATGCAAGGTATTGTTGTAGAGACAAATGTGCTGTGTTCATAGTGCCTTATTGTCCAGTCTTTCACCTTGAATAGTCCAGGGAAGCTTATTAGGAGGAATAGGAATCAAGTTTAGTTTTGATAATTGGGCTAATAGGTGGCAGATGCAATTTGTGTGAAATAATTTGTGCGGCAGCAACATACCAAAAGGAGCAGTGATACACCGTGCTAATCATAAAAGGAATCTAGGGGCAATAAGGAATGAAAATATTAGCACAATATATAGGTCCAGTAAAAAAAACGGCAAATCATGTAAGCCAGCTATTGTGCTACAGAGTAAATATCTTGAGCATTGTGTTCAAACCTGGTCACCTAATCATAGGAAGGAGATTACTGCCCTTGAGAGGGTGCAGGTGTGAGCAACAGAGGTCACAAGAATTTAAGTTAAAAGAAAATTTAAAGGAAGTTGAGCTTGTTTCGTTCAAAAAAATAGGAGACTTCGAAGGTAATTGGCAAAAGAGCCAAAGGCGAGATGAGGAGAATTTTGATTACGCGGTGAGTTGATTTGGAATGCACTGCCTGAAAGGGCGGTGGAAGCAGATTCAGTAATAAATTTCAAAAAGGGAATTGGATAAATACTTGAAGGGGAAACATTTGCAGGGCTATAGGGAAAGTGCAAGGGATTGGGGCTAATTGGATAGCTCTTGCAAAGAGCTGGCACAGGCATAACGGGGCGAATGGCCTCCTTCTGCACTGTATCATTCTATGATTCTATGATCCAATTGAAGTTTTGAAGGTAACTCGTAAAACTGACCTAGCGAAATTTACTCTTTGATGAAGGTTTAAAGTACCAGGGAATGCAGGTTAAAATGAGTCCGAAATTAGAAAGGGAAGTCTGGCAGAAGCTTCTTCCCCCAAAGGGTAATGGAACTGTGGGACAAGTTACTCAGGAAAGCCCCATATAAATGGATTCAACATTGACTGGGACAGCCATAGCATTAGGGGCTTGGATGGAGAGAAATTTGTTGAGTGTATTGAGGAGGAATTTCTCATTCAGTATGTGGATGGCCCGACTAGAGAGGGGGCAAAACTTGACCTCCTCTTGGGAAATAAGGAAGGGCAGGTGACAGAAGTGCTAGTGAGGGATCACTTTGGGACCAGTGATCATAATTCCATTAGTTTTAAGATAGCTATGGAGAATGATAGGTCTGGCCCAAAAGTTAAAATTCTAAATTGGGGAAAGGCCAATTTTGATGGTATTAGACAGGAACTTTCAGAAGTTGATTGGGAGAGTCTGTTGGCAGGCAAAGGGACGTCTGGTAAGTGGGAGGCTTTCAAAAGTGTGTTAACCAGGGTTCAGGGTAAGCACATTCCTTATAAAGTGAAGGGCAAGACTGGTAGAAGTAGGGATCCTTGGATGACTCAGGAGATTGTGGCCCTAGTCAAAAAGGAGAAGGAGGCATATGACATGCATAGGCAGCTGGGATCAAGTGGATCCCTTGAAGAGTATAGAGATTGCCGGAGTAGAGTTAAGAGAAAAATCAGGAGGGCAAAAAGGGGACATGAGATTGCTTTGGCAGATAAGGCAAAGGAGAATCCAAAGAGCTTCTACAAATACATAAAGGGCAAAAGAGTAACTAGGGAGAGAGTAGGGCCTCTTAAGGATCAACAAGGTCATCTATGTGCGGAACCACAAGAGATGGGTGAGATCCTAAATGAATATTTCACATCGATATTTACGGTTGAGAAAGGCATGGATGTTAGGGAACTTGGGGAAATAAATAGTGATGTCTTGAGGAGTGTACATATTACAGAGAGGGAGGTGCTGGAAGTCTTAACGCGCATCAAGGTAGATAAATCTCCGGGACCTGATGAAATGTATCCCAGGACGTTATGGGAGGTTAGGGAGGAAATTGCGGGTCCCCTAGCAGAGATATTTGAATCATCGACAGCTACAGGTGAGGTGCCTGAAGATTGGAGGGTAGCAAATGTTGTGCCTTTGTTTAAGAAGGGCGGCAGGGAAAAGCCTGGGAACTACAGACCGGTGAGCCTGACATCTGTAGTGGGTAAGTTGTTAGAGGGTATTCTGAGAGACAGGATCTACAGGCATTTGGAGAGGCAGGGACTGATTAGGAACAGTCAGCATGGTTTTGTGAGTGGAAAATCAGGTCTCACGAATTTGATTGAGTTTTTTGAAGGGGTAACCAAGAAGATAGATGAGGGCTGTGCAGTAGATGTGGTCTACATGGACTTTAGCAAAGCCTTTGACAAGGTACTGCATGGTAGGTTGTTACATAAGGTTAAATCTCACGGGATCCAAGGTGAGGTAGCCAATTGGATACAAAATTGGATTGACGACAGAAGACAGAGGGTGGTTGTAGAGGGTTGTTTTTCAAACTGGAGGCCTGTGACCAGCGGTGTGCCTCAGGGATCGGTGCTGGGTCCGCTGTTATTTGTTATTTATATTAATGATTTGGATGAGAATTTAGGAGGCATGGTTAGTAAGTTTGCAGATGACACCAAAATTGGTGGCATTGTGGACAGTGAAGAAGGTTATCTAGGATTGCAACGGGATCTTGATAAATTGGGCCAGTGGGCCGATGAATGGCAGATGGAGTTTAATTTAGATAAATGTGAGGTGATGCATTTTGGTAGATCGAATCGGGCCAGGACCTACTCCGTTAAATGGTAGGGCGTTGGGGAGAGTTATAGAACAAAGAGATCTAGGAGTACAGGTTCATAGCTCCTTGAAAGTGGAGTCACAGGTGGATTGGGTGGTGAAGAAGGCATTCAGCATGCTTGGTTTCATTGGTCAGAACATTGAATACAGGAGTTGGGATGTCTTGTTGAAGTTGTACAAGACATTAGTAAGGCCACACTTGGAATACTGTGTACAGTTCTGGTCACCCTATTATAGAAAGGATATTATTAAACTAGAAAGAGTGCAGAAAAGATTTACTAGGATGCTACCGGGACTTGATGGTTTGACTTATAGGGAGAGGTTGGATAGGCTGAGACTTTTTTCCCTGGAGAGTAGGAGGTTTAGGGGTGATCTTATAGAAGTCTATAAAATAATGAGGGGCATAGATAAGGTAGATAGTCAAAATCTTTTCCCAAAGGTAGGGGAGTCTATAACGAGGGAGCATAGATTTAAGGTGAGAGGGGAGAGATACAAAAGGGTCTAGAGGGGCAATTTTTTCACTCAAAGGGTGGTGAGTGTCTGGAACAAGCTGCCAGAGGCAGTAGTAGAGGCGGGTACAATTTTGTCTTTTAAAAAGCATTTGGACAGTTACATGGTTAAGATGGGTATAGAGGGATATGGGCCAAGTGCAGGCAATTGGGACTAGCTTAGTGGTATAAACTGGGCGACATGGACATGTTGGGCCGAAGGGCCTGTTTCCATGTTGTAAACTTCTATGATTCTATGATTCTAAGAAACAATTGAATATACTTCTGGATAGATAAGTGGTGGTTGAGTGTTTTTGAACAACAGCTGGCTTGTTTGGACCTAACGGATTCCCGCTGTTCCCAAAAATATTTATGTTAAGTTGTACAAACTGATTTAAATCACCACTGAACGAGCCCATAAGAACTTGTGGCTGCTAATTTTTAAATTTTATTTATTATTCCTTTCCCTACCGACCTTCCCCAAATAAAAATCAATCCTTACTGTGAGACGTGCAACCCAATAGGAACAGTGGCAAAAAATAGGGGACTGGGTCATGCGGTGGTTTGAGAATGACACTTTACTTCAATAGCCCTTGGTTTTGGATATAGTCCAGACTGGCTCGTCCCCGCAGTTCACGTACCTTTTGGGTGGATGCTCAACACTCACGGGATGGGTGCAGACATGGCAACACTGAAGAAGCTCGACCGCATCCAGGACAAGGCAGTTTTCTTCATCGGTGCCCCTGCCACCCCCTCCACTACTGGTGAACTGAGGCCAATGTGAACTGTGACAACCCAATTCTGAGTGGGCATGAGCCCATCGTTTGGAGCTTGCCCTCCATTTAGTACTAGACTGGCAATTTCCCACAGAGAGACCATGAGGATGGAAAAGTGGGAGAGGAGTTGGTTTCTGAGTCTTTGGGTTCAGGCCCATTTTTGGAGGCAGATTGGGGGAATGCTATACTCCGTTTCTGACTATGCTGCATCCAACCTTCGGGTGCTTAATGCCAACACCCAGTCTCAGTTACATCATTTATTTGTTCTTGGGATGTGGGTGACACCAACAAGGCAGTATTTATTGCCCATCCCTAGTTGTCCTGAGGGCTATAAGAGCCAGCCACGCAGACAGTGTAGGATTGGAGTCACATGTAGGCTAGACCAGGTAGAGGTGACAGGTTCTCTTCCCTGCAGGACATTAGTCAACCAGTTGAGTTTTACGACACTCTAGCACCTTCTTTTTTTAAGTGGTCAACTCTGGTGCTGGCCGACGTATTATCAAATTTATTCGATTCAATTTCACAACTTGTCGTTGTGGGATTTGAACTCACAACCTCTGGGTTGCTAATTCAGTAGCAAAGCCACTAGTGTACCATGCCCGACTTACATCAATAATCACAAAAATTCACCTGCCAAAAAAATTAGTGGCGTAACATCTCGAATGCTTCACATCTTACTTGGTCTGACTTCAATTTTATTTCTGCAGAGTCACATTATAACAACCCCCCACCACCATCCCATTTAGTGTAAGAAGCACCAGGACAGCCCAAATCATGTTGCGATGGCTCGTTTAGCATCCATGTTGTCCCTGCCAGGACTGAAGGTCAGATACGAGTTACATGACTCAAAGGCACAGCAACTGAACCACGATTTGCAGCTGCACCAAACACACGACAAGCTTCCGATCCATCGCAAGCTGTGCAGATGTCACTGTAACAAAGTGAACATTGTAGCTGAGTGGGATTGTGAACAGTGTGACAGCTCCTTCTTCAGCCTATCATCTTTCGTGAAGCGCATGGTTTATTTAGTTCTCAGCTGGTGGAATCTTTCTATGTTGAGCATAAAATCCGTGTCTGAAATGCTCCTTTGGGCAAAATATAAATTTAAACAAGAAAAAAGTTCCTGAAGAGCAGAACGAAGTTGCCAATCAATAAAAAGATCAGTTGTCAATGGCTGAAGGGCCAGAAAAAAAGACTCCCACAAAATCCATTAACAAGTAAATTCAAATTTATGCTCAGTCAAAGCACAGGGGCATTTGAGAGTCAAACTTGCCAAGATTTAAAGCTGGCAAAGTATCAAAAATGTTATTGGGCAGAGGGTCAGGCAGCAAACGGTTATGTCAGTCGCAAGCAGAAAAGCTTCACTAAAGACAAAAGCATTCCTTTATTACTGTCAACAAAATGGCAGTGAAATCCCAAACTGCTTTAAACTGGACGGAGTGCGTCAGTCAGCCGGGAACCTGCAATCAAACGGACGGTTTAAAACAAAACCAATTTTATCTCATTGTGTCTGTGTAATTGGAGGGAATTAGAAAAGGTTATTCACTCACACAAAGTTAGAGAGTATTTTAAAATTTGAAAAGCCTGGGATTACATTGCTTCAATGAAACTGGTGCATTCCCATATTCCCCTCGCTCCACCCACAATGCACTGCAGAGCTGGGTTAAAAAGCACAAGAGCACAAAGGATTTGTAAATCCTTCTCCCCACCCACCGAGCAAAAAATAAATAAATCCACACTTATAACAGCCGCAAAATTCAGCTTCGTACAAGCTCGAGACATGTAACAGTAAGGCCGACAGGCTGACTGGAAGTACGGTTTAAGAAATTGAGAGCATTATAATCAGTAACGACAAGGGTAAAGGAGTCTGGGTAATTTGAATGTACAGGTACAGGGGTAATGAGGGGGGGGGGAATGATATTTTCTGGTCCATGATGCTTCAGACCCAACATTGCCACAGTGAGATCCCTGAAAACCGAGATCGCGGAAGGAAAAAAGTGACCGAGATTGTAAGCCCATCGAAATCACTAAATCTAGGCCTGCTTTTGTACCCGTTTTTATAAATACGGTAAGGCATAGTGAAAAGGGGCTGTGTTTCTCACAAAGCTATTGGCATCATTGGAAGTAAATGAGTCTCAACAGATTTCTAGATGTTGTCGTGTTATTGTACACGAAGCAGGCCCGTAGATATTGTTCGGTAAAAAGCTGTGAGGCAAAAAGGATACGCTCAATAATCCCCTCTCTCACACTCACACTCACACACACACACGCCTAAGGGGTTGCTGTATTATTTGCCCTGCTTTTCTCACGTTTGGGGAGACACTGCTGTTGTGGTAACAGCTTGCCCGGTCCTGAACTGATACCAGATCTGTGCTTCCTCTCATATCGCAGTGAAATGATGAAACCCCCTTCAAACAACTGCGGGCCTACCTTGATGCCGTCATATTAGTCACGGACAGTTTCCGCTGAATTGTCATGCATTCTGGTAAAATGAGACTATTATGCAGACCGTGGTTTGGTATATAGATCTGGTCCTCATCTCACGAGGCTGGCATTTCAATTCAAACTGGTTAACTTGCCACTGCAATGTGCAAAAGTTTGCAGAAGTGCAAGATAAAATGACTGCTTTGAGTATTTTTCCCCCATCCTTTAAAATTGACCACACACAGATGCCATGTATATTTGGATACAAAAATTGCATTTTGTGCAATATTAGGCAAAGTGCTCCATGCTGCTTGAAATTGCTTAAAATACCAAATACACGTTTTAAAACCAGAAATATCAGCACTTAAAAAAATTATTCCGATCAATTAATTTTTTAATCTTCATTTATATTTTAAGTAAAAGTGATTTTATAAATGTATCACCTGAAACCTGGGTTACAGTGTTTTAATTTTCATTACTTAATATCTGGAATGGTCTTGCAACTCGGGTAGTGGAGGCAAAAACTTTGGAGTCATTCAAGAGGCTGTTAGAGTTAAGATGGGAGAAGGGGGAGATGGCAGGCTTTATGGAAGGATAGGCCTCTCTTTGGGATTTGTTTCCTTGTACTGTGTTTTGGAACACAATGAGATATCCTTCCATCCTCTTTTTCATGCCCATTTTCTGTTGTTCAAATTGAGCATGTAGACATTACAAATATATTAAAAATTGGCAGTGGTTTTGGAGCATTCTGTGCTGCTAGAAGCTGCATAGAATGTATTTGGGTGCATTTTTGAGCTAATCAAGGTGGAGGATTTCAGCAGTGGAAAATGAGACTCTTCCCCTTTTCAGGTATCCCAGTGTCCACATCAAGCACCCCCAGGACATGCCTAGCACGGCTAGCTGCAGAGTAAAGTTCTCTCTGCTCGCCCGAACAATAACCGCCCCACCCAACCTCAGAGAAGTGCTCCTTACCGCACCAGTGAAACATTTCCATTTCACAACCCACCCAGGTGAACTTGCCGAGTGAAATTGCTAACTTGGCACCAGTTAGTGTTGAGTGTGGGGCAGTTCTGTGCTGTGGGCTCAAGCCCGTCGGGAATCACTCAAATTAATTTCACATAAAACCCTTTACGACTAGCAGCAAGAGAATGCATTGATCCCAGAGTCTGGGCTGGATTCAGCTGAGGAACCAAGGGATGATACTCAAGATATTGGCCCCGTCCAGTTCCCTCTCAAGTGGACTTCTATATTTTTAGTATTCATCAGCTCAATGGTAAAAGTAACTGGTATCCAGCACATAGTATAACTACGGTCGATCATGCAGATTGAAAGCTTGTTCAGGTTTTAACAACTAGTTGCTTTGTGCTTTGCAAGTTGCTTTGTGACTGCAGCGATTCAAGAAGGCGGCTCACCACCACCTTCTCAAGGGCAATTAGGGATGGGCAATAAATGCCGGCCTCGCCAGCGATGCCCACATCCCATGAACGAATAAAAAAAAAAGTTTACCTACTTCATAGCCAAATATACAAAGACTAGGCTTGTATCCACTTGAGTATAGAAGATTAAGAGGTGATCTAATTGAGGTGTTAAAGATGATTGGATTTGATAGGGTCGATAGAGAGAAACTATTTCCTCTCCTGGGGGACTCCAAATCAAGGGGGCATAACTTTAAAATTAGAGCTAAGCCGTTCAGGGGTGGTGTCAGGAAGCATTTCTTCACATAAAAAGGGTTGTGAAAATCTGGAATTCTCTCCCCCAAAAACCTGTTGAGGCTTGGGGTCAACTGAAAATTTCAAAACTGAGACTGATAGATTTTTGTTAGGTAAGGGTATTAAGGGTTACGCAACCAAAGCGGGTAGATGGAGTTAAGATGGAGATCAGCCAAGATCTAATTGAATGGCAGAACAGGCTCAAGGGGCTGAACATAAGAAATAGGAGCAGGAGTTGGCCAATCGGCCCCTCGAGCCTGCTCCGCCATTCAATAAGATCATGGCTAATCTGATCCTAACCTCAAATCTAAAGAACACAAGAAGTAGGAGCAGGACCCAGCCACTCAGCCCCTGGGCCCGCTCCGCCACCCACAGGGCCTTGACCGATCCGAACTCAGCTTCATGTCCAATTTCCTGCCCGCTCCCCATAAACCCTAATTCCCTTTACTTCTAGGAAACTGTCGATTTCTGTTTTAAATTTATTTAATGATGTAGCTTCCACAGCTTCCTGGGGCAGCAAACTCCACAGACCTACTATCCTCTGAGTGAAGAAGTTTCTCCTCATCTCAGTTTTGAAAGAGCAGCCCCTTATTCTAAGATTATGCCCCCTAGTTCTAGTTTCACCCATCCTTGGGAACATCCTTACCGCATCCACCTGATCAAGCCCCTTCACAATCTTATATGTTTCAATAAGATCGCCTCTCATTCTTCTGAACTCCAATGAGTAGAGTCCCAATCTACTCAACCTCTCCTCATATGTCCACCCCCTCATCCCCGGGATTAACCGAGTGAACCTTCTTTGTACTGCCTCGAGAGCAAGTATGTCTTTTCTTAAGTACGGACACCAAAACTGTATGCAATATTCCAGGTGCGGTCTCACCAATACCTTATATAACTGCAGCAATACCTCCCTGTTTTTATATTCTATCCCCCTAGCAATAAAAGCCAACATTCCGTTGGCCTTCTTGATCACCTGCTGCACCTGCATACTAACTTTTTGATTTTCTTGCACTAGGACCCCCAGATCCCTTTGTACTGCAGTACTTTCCAGTTTCTCGCCATTAAGATAATAACTTGCTCTCTGATTTTACCTGCCAAAGTGCATAACCTTACATTTTCCAATATTGTATTGCATCTGCCAAATCTCCGCCCACTCACCCAGCCTGTCTATATCCCCTTGTAGGTTTTTTTATGTCCTCCTCACTCTCTACTTTCCCTGCAAACTTTGATATGTTACACTCGGTCCTCTCCTCCAAATCGTTAATATAGATTGTAAAGAGTTGGGGACCCAGCACCGACCCCTGCGGAACACCACTGGCTACTGGTTGCCAGTCCGAAAATGAACCATTTATCCCAACTCTCTGCTTCCTGTTGGATAACCAATCCTCCACCCATGCCAGAATATCACCCCCAATCCAGTGATTCTTTATCTTGAGCAATAATCTTTTATGTGGCACCTTGTCGAATGCCTTCTGGAAGTCTAAATACACTACGTCCACTGGTTCCCCTTTATCCACCCTGTACGTTATGTCCTCAAAGAACTCAAGCAAATTTGTCAGACATGACTTCCCCTTCATAAAGCCATGCTGACTTTGTCCTATTAAATTATGTTTATCTGAATGTTCCGTTACTGTCTCCTTAATAATAGACACCAAAATTTTACCCACCACAGATGTTACGCTAACTGGTCTATAATTTCCAGCCTTCTGCCTACTACCCTTTTTTAAATAAGGGTATTACATTAGTAGTTTTCCAATCTGCCGGGACCTTTAACAGCCTACTCCTGTTCCTATGTTCCTAAATAAAAGAGTTACTTGCCTGTTGATTGAAAGCCTAAGTGGGCAGGACTCTGAAAGGTTTATTCAGCTGCACATGTTAAGTTGGGAGAAACAAACAGCTGTTTTAAAAAAATACATACACAAACAAGTTGTGGGAATGGTTATCTGTTGGGTGAGCCACAGCTTACATGGAAAGAAATGTTCTGCCGTTGAGATTGATGATTTTGTTATGTTGGAAAACCCTGCAAGGAATGTAATATGTGTTCATTACTGCTGGTAGGAGATATTTGCAGCCAGAATTGGGAACTGCCCCAAAAAAAACTTCTTATGCAGTCAATAAAAGCAGCTCAGGTTATTAAGGAGTATAAATGTACCAATAGTTTTGTATCTTTTGTACCCTTGCTCTAATGCTGGCTTTATTTTTTGCTAATAGGTAAAATATTAATTGTCGTATCTAACTTGCGTGCATCATATCAGCTGTGGCTCAGTGGTAGCACACTTATCTCCGAGTCAGAAGGTTGTCGGTTCAAGTTCCAGCCCAGAGACTTGAGCACAAAATTTAGGCTGACACTCCAATGCAGTACTGAGGGAGTGCTGCACTGTCGGAGGTGCTGAGTTTCAGAAGCGACGTTGAACCAAGGCTACGTCTGCCTTCTCAGGTAGACGTTAAAGATCCCATGGCACTATTTTGAAGAAAAGCAGGGAAGTTCTCCATGGTGTCCTGGCCAATATTTATCCCTCAACCAACATCATTGAAACAGAACATCTGGTCATTATCTCGTTGCTGTTTGTGGGACCTTGATTGCTCTGTTTGCCTCACTAGTACTTTTTGATTTGATCATTCAGATATTTGATGGGTAATTTCATAGATAAGTGGTTATGTAAACCAATCACTACAGATATGAGATGGTTTGAAGGTATGTAGCGCAGCACTTTTGAGGTGCAATGGCTGAGGCTATATATTCAGGTGTGACCCTTTAAAAAGTGTGACATAAAGAAAGAACTTGCATTTATATAGTGTCTTTCACATCCTCAGGATGTCCCAAAGCACTTTACAGCCAATGAAGTACTTTTGAAGTGTAGTCACTGTTGTAATGTAGGAAATGTGGCAGCCAATTTGCACACAGCAAGATCCCACAAACAACAATGAGATAAATGACCAGATAATCTATTTTCGTGATGTTGATTGAGGGATAAACATTGGTCAGGACACTGGGGTGAACTCTCTTGCTCTTCTTTGAATACTGTTATCCTTTTATGTCCACCTGAGAGGGCAGACGGGTCCTCGGTTTAATGTCTTATCTGAAAGATGGCACCTCTGACAGTGCAGCACTCTCTCAGTACTGCACTGAAGTGTCAGCCTAGATTTTGTGTATGAGTCTCTGGAGCGGGATTTGAACCCACAACCTCCTGACTCAGAGGCAAGAGTGTTACCCACTGAGCCAAGGCTGACATCTGTTTGAGGAGGAAGGAGTAATAAAATTTAAAAATGTGCATCGTAGCAAATATTGCAAATTTACAATGAGAGGTAAAGCAAAAAAAATGGATTATATTGTAAATAAGAGGTTTCTGGGATGGAAGAACCAATATTACTTTCATATTAAGCAAATTTTGTAAAGTAGTGGGTAAATAGTTTTACAAAGATATCTGACTGGCCTGTATTTTTCAGGTAAGGTATGTGATATTTTTACCTCATGTCAGTCATTTGATATATAACACCTCAGTGAGCTTGCTGCATGACAAAGATCGGGAACCACATTCATGATTCTATAAGTGCAGGCAATTGGGACTAGCTTAGTGGTATAAACTGGGCGACATGGACATGTTGGGCCGAAGGGCCTGTTTCCATGTTGTAGCTTCTATGATTCTATGATTCTAGATTGCAAGAGAACTGTAATAAACATCAAAACCACACTCCAGACTCCTGATCACAGAAAAGCAATGCCTTGGGAGAATGACAATTGTGTGTAGTATGTGTCACACTTCAAATATATCTGTAAGGCAAACAAAAAAATCTGTCATGCATTTCTGAGTAACTCAAATTTCCCAGTGACCAATCAAAAAACACTTTACTACTGTTCACTTATCTGGAATGGTTTCTTGGTATTGTGAGCCATATGCAAACATGCAAAACTTTTAATATATACTAACGAGGCTTTCGTAGTGTTGCTAACAATGGGGATTTGCAGGATGTGGTTGAAGTTCATCACTGGTGGTGAAAGACTGTGGCGATTTCCCCAGAAATTGGGGACCATCATTTACCTCAGTCTCTCACTACATCTCTTAAACTTCAATCATATCCTCCAACACATCTTGAGCAACACCAAGGGATGTTCAGCATATATAGTACTTTTGCAGAGGTGCCCAAACTGTGACACAAACTAGTCCTTGAACCCCAGGTAACTTGGTCCTATTTGCTCTTATTCACTGGGTTGCTCTGTTTGAACTTTGTGGGTCCAGAGAATTGGAGAGGATTGTTGATAGCACAGTTGCCTCATTGGTGGATACATCTTAAATCAGAACGCCAAGATCTATTAGCATTCGCAATTTGAAATACACTCTTGGACATAATCCAATTAATCAAAGCCCGTTTTGAGTTTTTAGGTTGCTCGTCAACTAGTTACATCCAGCAAAATCACAGGATTGGGGGGCATAGGTGCCAGAGATGTTAAAGAAAAGTCATTGATAAGCACAAAATTCACCAAGCGTTGAAGCCCTCACGGGGGACACGAAAAGAAAAAAAAAAGAGAAAACAATTCCAACAGGGAACAGTCCAAAACTAGAACAAACCATGTTGTGGTTGGTAACCACAACAACAACCCATTCCGAACATAAAGACCAACAGGCAAAATATCAAAAATCGATACAAGACACAAAATGTGGATCTCTTTGTCAATTGTCTAATAACTAGAGGCTAAAACGCAAGGTGTGACTTCCAAACATGTTGGATGGAAGTACTGAAAGACGTCTCCAGCTTGACTTCCTCGCAGGGTCCCCAGGATTACGATGTACTCTCGCTCCCGTCTTCCTCAGTTGGAGTCTTTCTGGGCAGATAGAGATCTTATCGTGGTGTCACCCTTTTGGATCTTAATAGAGGCGGTGGTGCTGGAAACCGCAGGAGTCGGTTCAGCGTATCAGCTCTGTATTTTACACTTGGGCCGCTGATGTCCGCAGACGGGGAGAGTTTTTGTCCCGTTCATCCCACCTGGAGCCCGGTTTGTCCCACCCGGATTTGAGCAAGCTCAATGTATTTTTCTTTGTTGTTCCCCTCCTGTGGGGGGGGGGGAAGTGGGGGTGATCTCCACAGATCACCCACATGTGTGGTCTTTGAACAGCCATAAAAACGAAACCGTGGCTCGTCACGACTGAGAACGTCGCAACTACGAGTAAGTTCTCTGGACAGCCCATTTAGCCAACTTTTGTATGTTGTTGCTCGGCGGGACCACAAGGAGGCACGGCACGCTGGGACTGAGAACTCACAAGAGGGTCACAGCTACAAAACTACGACTTGGTCAGGATCTAGACTAGGAGAGTCATAGTTACTCCCGCCAAGATAAAAGATAAATGCAAAGTCACTGGAAAAATCGATTTAAACAATATGCTTGATGCTGCATGGAACACACCCAAGCAGCTCCCCAGGCAAAAGCTTGGACACTTCAGGTGAGAACATCCTGTATTAATTACATCCAATTCTAGAATTTCTAGGCATATTTACATTTGATCTAGCCAAGCTATCTTCTGTTTTATTCTACTGGCATTAGATTGCTATGCATAAGACCTTGTTGGCAAAGAGTTCAAAAACACAGGCAAAATTGATATGGGGAGACAGAGGCTCTGTATTCTGATCACTACGGTGAATCCTAATGGATTGGTCTCCTGCACTTGCGCAGAAATGTCTTTATTGCTTTTGCAATGGCCTTGAAACCCAGATCAGTAATTATTATGGGAGACTCTACATTCAAAACTTTCCTTCTGTGAGAAGCAAGGACACAGATCACTTAATTTGACATTTAACATTTAGGAACATAGGAACAGGAGTAGGCCATTCAGCCCCTCGTGCCTGCTCCGCCATTTGATAAGATCATGGCTGATCTGTGATCTAACTCCATATACTTGCCTTTGGCCCATATCCCTTAATACCTTTGGTTGCCAAAAAGCTATCTATCTCAGATTTAAATTTAGCAATTGAGCTAGTATCAATTTGATCCCAAGAAGCCCAGCATTCCACCCTCCGTTACTGCTGATGACTTATGATTATAATAATTTTTGGGAGCATTAGGTCAACTGGGATGAATCCAGGATATCTACTAAAAGGACAGATGTTATAAGAACTTTGCAGCTTAATTTTCTTTTAAGTAGACCTCTAAATGAGAGTTGGTATGCTCAGCTATTCAAACAAGCAAACAGGTCAGTATGTACGAGTGTTAACTCTAAACAACTTTAGATGAGAATTTGAGAAGTATCTAAAACCATGGAAGAACTTACCTTTTTCCTTATGTGGCAAAACAGATGCTATGAAAAGGATTTTCTGCCCAAATTGAATGATATTTTTTGGTGGATTGGTTAGCTGTCATTAGAAGGTCTTTTAAAGCGTTCTTTCTAGAGTTTAAACATCCCAGTTCATAGAGGTTGTCTTCAATATCCATGTGTGTTTAATTTGGCACTTAAACGCGGAATGGGCATATTCACCTGAAACATGGCTACAGTTGGGGAATCCAATATCTCAGACAACTCTGAACAGTCTTAACCAAACATCCTAAGGGGTAAAGTAATAATCATGGTGTAACATAATCCACATGGTATTTAAGAGCATTGCAAAGATTTCTCATTGTTTGCCACGGTCTTCCCTGAATGTTTCACTATAATCCAATTATATATTTAACATGGAATTTAAGCCACCTAATATTCACATCTAGTGCACATTTGTTTTTCTCAATACTAAAATCTGAAAGACACTATATCTAATCTCTCGGGTGAGAAGAGCAGACCACCCAAAAAATGGGACGAGAAATATGTTTAGATAAATATGAGGATGAAGATCATTTTACCTTGAAGTCACGTTCTTTGGGCTACTCGTGTAGCATTATTTCCTGCACACAGGAAAGCCAGGAGACAGGCCTAACCGTGTCTAATATTACCAGTTGTTTTTGGGTTGGGGGTGGAAAAGGGGGAGTAATTTGGCTAGACATTGATGTCTAGACTTTGGCAACGTAGCATATCAACATCGACTATCACTGGTGACTTTGTTCCACTGGGCATATTGTATTATTACAAGTTTACAGAAGATAAATTGAGGGATTAGCATTAGTATCAGTTGGGGCAGGCAGTGCACTGGGTGGCACCATCGAACGGGTAGGGCGAGCACGGATAGGCCAAGCATGGTCTTTTATCATCTTCCATTTCATATGTTTACATGTACTTATGATATCAATGGTTATTCACTTATCCTAGGAGAAAATTTTTCAATCATTCAGGTGCATGTAGAACTTAGTTCTGATTATGCACAGCCTGCAGTAACTATAACTCATATATGTCTTTAAAAGTGAGACACTGGATCTTACTCCCTGTTAAAGGCTAAAAGTGTATAATTTTGCCAAAAAAAATCTCAGAGAATCCTTGTAATACTGACTGGTTACTTTTAGTAGATGTAAAAGCTGTCGTTAGATTAAAATGTTTTAAGCACCTTTCAACTTGTCCTTTTATCTTATTAAGTCAAAAGACAATCTTATTATTGACCGAATCTTTAAAATTATGAAGGGGTTTGATAGGGTAGACGTAGACAAAATATTTCCACTTGAGGGGGCCATAAATAGAATTAGGGGTCATAAATAGAAGATAGTCACTAATAAATCCAATAGGGAATTCAGGAAAAACTTCTTTACCCAGAGAATGGTTAGAATGTGGAACTCGCTACCACAAGGAGTAGTTGAGGTGAATAGAATAGATGCATTTAAGGGGAAGCTAGATAAACCCATGAGAGAGAAAGGTAATAGAAGGTTATGCTGAAAGGGTTAGATGAAGTAGGAATGGAGGAGGCTCGTGTAGAGCATAAACGCTGGCACAGACCAGTTGGGCCGAATGGCCTGTTTCTGTGTTGTAAATTCTATATAATTCTGTGTAAGAACACAGTGAAGAAAAATCAACAAGGTGACTGAGGTAGTCCTTCCGACAGATGATCTAAAATTTGCACAGCTACCCAATTTATTTAGTCTCCACAGGTAAAAATCCCCAGAAGTTAAAGCTTCTGTCACATTTTTCCCTGACCCCTGAAGGTATTTCAGAAAAACAAGACATCAATCTAACATTACAATCTACATTACTCAACCCTGACCAGTTGCATTCCAATAGTGGCATCAAATCATCTATGTGGTACTTGACCTTGACAACACCTCAAGTAAGGAGCCAAATCTAAATTGAAAATGATAAAATACAACAACAAAAAAATCACAAACCCATTTATTATCCTGCAGATATTTTATTAAGATGTTCAGGATGAAAGTACATTCATACAACTGCTTGGGTCCATAGGGTTATTGGCAAATTATCCAGTACAGATCCTTTTTGGAGATATTGCATATTTACATAATCTGTACTGAATTAATTTTGCTCAGATACATATGCCTTGTGGTTTGTTATGCTTCCTGCAAATAAAGATCTATAAATTATAATTATGAAAAATAAACTTTTTAAAAATAAATTGGCCGACCTTGCTACTTTACTGGGTCACCCAGACCTGGAGCTGCAAAATACTGAAACCATTTCGGGCCTTCCTGCCCACAGAACATGATGAAAAAACAATCCATTGACCACCTCCTGGGCTCTGTACTAGCACTCATCCAAAACTCTGCTGCCCGTATCCTAGCTCGCACCAAGTCCCATTCACCCATCACCCCTGTGCTCGCTGACCCACATTGGCTCCTGGTCCAACAACGCCTCGATTTTAAAATTCTCATCCTTGCTTTCAAATCCCTCCATGGCCTCACCCCTCCCTATCTCTGTAACCTCCCCCAGCCCTACAACTCTCCAAGATCTCTGAGCACCTCCAATTCTAGTCTCTTGCGCATCCCCAATTTTCATCGCTCCACCATTGGCAGCCGTGCTTTCAGCTATCTAGGCCCTCAACTCTGAAATTCCCTCCCTAAACCTCTCCACCTCTCTACCTCTCTCTCCTCCTTTTAAGACGGTCCTTAAAAACCTACCTCTTCGACCAAGCTTTTGGTCACCTAATATCTCCTTAAGTGGCTCCGTGTCAAATTTTGTTTGATAAGGTTCCTGTGAAGCCCCTTGGGATGTTTTACTACATTAAAGGCGCTATATAAATGCAAGTTGTTGTTGTTAGGCGCATAGTTCCAACTGAGCATGGGCAGGCTGTTCAGTAATGTCACCTCCTCTGAGTTCATTGTCAAATCTGAGTGCTGAGGTGAAACAAACATCATCCATTATGCAAAATAAAGGGCTGGATTCCTCCATTCCATAGTTTCAACGAAAAAAGAATGCGAGTATAAAACTGAATTTCACTGCAAATTTTTTTTACGACTTGCGTGCAAGTGGAGGTTAATTTAAGCTTGTAAAATGCCCCCCCATAATTAGAGATAATTTGAGTAAGCTTAATGACTTTGAAACCTTTGGAGGTCCCCGACAGGCTAAAAATGGCTCATGACAAATCCTAGGCATGGATGGCATTTATCCTAGAGTACTAAGAGAGACATGGGATGAGATTTGTGAGGTGCTAACAGATATCACAGGGGAGGTGATAAATCCTGGGGAGTTCCACTAGTTTGGAAACAACCCAACAGAGTGCTCATTTTCAAAAAGGGGGACAAAAAATACTTAGGCACCCACAAAACTACACCTACAAAACCACCTGCACGTTCCCCTCCAAGTCACACACCATCCCGACTTGGAAATATATCGCCGTTCCTTCATCGTCGCTGAGTCAAAATCCTGGAACTCCCTACCTAACAGCACTGTGGGAGAACCTTCACCACATGGACTGCAGCAGTTCAAGAAGGTGGCTCACCACCACCTTCTCAAGGGCAATTAGGGATGGGCAATAAATGCTGGCCTTGCCAGCGACACCCACATCCCATGAACGAATATTAAAAAAAACATAAATATTAGGTAAAATAATGAAACCTTTTATTAGGATTACCTGTGTTAGATAGTCATCAAGTAATATGGTAGAAGAGGACTGTGTGAAGCATAAAGAAAGAACTTGCATTAATATAGCACCTTTCACATCCTCAGGATGCCCAAATGAGCTTCATAGCCAATGCTATGTAGTCACCATTGTTTTGTAGGCAGATGTGAGAATGGTACCATTGGGCTAGCACATTGTCTTTATCTCTTGCACATGGATATCAAATCCAGCCCCGATAATGGTTTCCTCTCTTTGGCAGTTGTAAGGCTCATGTGTGAAATAAGTTTTGGTTGCTGAAAAGCTGTGATCCACAGCATAAAACTGCCCACAGTTAGTAACGCACTCAGAGGGATTGGCACGATAGTTAATGAGGGAATAGAGAAAAAAAATGGCACTGGAACATTAGGGGACTGCTTTTCTGTCATTGAGGAAGCATCGAACAAGCTGTATCAGGGAATGCTGTACCTGATCGAAGAATACTTCAACCTGTGCATGATGGGAGTGTTCCAGTTCCAAGCAGTCCCATTCTTTACCTTGTTGAGCACCAAAGGAAGAAAACAAATCAGACATGTTTATTCAAGTATTAATCCAAGATTCCCAAATATCTCACTACCTTTGGTCTCACATGAACGGGTAAATATTAATGGACGCAGAGGCATTTCAAACGTATAGTCAAATGATATAACTGATCATCAGTATGTTTCAAAAAAAGTAAAAGTCAGGATTCTTCACTCCCGTAAAGTCTGTCTAAAATATCATCCACCGATTCGAGTGTTTGCATTTGACTGAACTGAAGCAAAGTGGTTAATACGCCCAGTATAGCCATCACTTGAACCGTTTAGCCTTATTTGTCATTCCTTTCGTCTGTCATCTGCTCAGTTGCTGCTTGGAATGCTTTATGTTGTTGTGTGGGAGAAGCTTTCTGTCTTGGATAAAATGTCCATCAGTCCCCACACCCTGTTGAGGAAGGCTTCTATTGCGTGACACAGTAGTGGTGCCGGAAGGCATAAAGATGTGAGGTACTCTTCTCCACACACACTCTGAACATTGGTTCAAGTGTCATGAGCAGATCATGTGAAGCTGGGATAAAATGTACTTTTCTTTCTTTTCATACGATGGTGGGGTGGGACTGAACTATTGGCCCAGATTTTGTTGCCAATGGCGCTCGCCGTTGTTTAAGTGTATATGGTACAGCAACTTCAGGGTGAGGGGCAGATGCGCGGTTAAATGTCCATACCCAAAAGTTGCTGTCCGAGATGTGCCGCTCTGCCTTTAGCTTTGCAAAAACGGCATCTCGCTGTCTGCCTCAGCGTTGAATTGAAATGCATTGAACGGTGTGAAGTTGCTGTATTTGGCAGTAGATACAAACTAAACTCGCCATAGAAAGTTAAATCTTGTCCATTTCAGTCTAAGTACCTTTTTAACGATGTGATAATTGTTAAATACTGTCAATCAACCTTTCTGGCACTGAAAATGAACTATTACAAGTGTGGGGTTTCATTCCTTCATGTATTAATTGTTGTTAATGATTTTAAACATGTCAAATTTTTTTTTTTACTTTTCCTTTCTCTCTCTCTCTCTCTCTCCTAATCCAATCTTTCAGTTCCTCTCTTTATTTCTCTTTCTGTACCTGATTTGACATTGAATTCACCCACTCTAATTTACACTTCCTTCTCAGTCCTTACGCTGTTTATTTCTCAATCCTTCAATCTGATTGGTTAAGGAGATACCCAGTTGCTTGCCCTGTTCACTCAGCTCCCAGATGCCCTGTTTCCCTCGCTGCGGCATTATCAGCTCGCACTTTCAGCAACTTGCCACGCAAAAAATTTAAAGACCTAAACATGCAAGGGCAAGTCTAACTACAGACGCTATTCGATGCCCTGCTACAGCAAATTATGGCCCATGATCTGATCAGCACATTTTCTTATTGTGGAAAAGATAATGAATCCAAAGCGGGAACTCACTTTTCCTTCTGCAGCTCTTATTCCAGGTAGGTTTTTGGGGTGTCTGGCACATTGGAAGTTATAGGCTTAAAGTTACTTTCAGCAGCAACTGTGTGTTAATTGAGTTTGATGACCACAGGCCCAAGTACAACCTATACTGATGGGTTGAAAGTCGCCTCAGTCTGTTGGCTGTAAGGATGGAATGTGCTGGTGGATTCATACGCCACCTGTTTCGCATTGGTGTACAATCAAAACACCTTTGTACTGCCAGTAAACTTATAGTTTAAATCAGGTCCTAAGGTCCAAACTGGCTCCAAAGGGAAGGGGAGTGAGACCATGTCCTCCAGGGAGTCTCCTGCTGCTTCGTTCTGGTGTCAAGCCTCACATCGGATTCAGGCTGCATTGACACTAGGACTGCAGCATCCCCTCAAATTATAGTTATAGTCTGACTGCACCCTGTGATGAGTTTGAACAGTCTAAACACAGTTCCCAGGGATACAAAACAGCCCCTAATTTGCCATTAATTGGCATTCTCAATGAGGCTGCTATGAGAAATGGAAAAATGCTACATTGGTGCAAGAGAGGGCACTTTTTTTCAGATTGGGGCTGAGGCACATCAAAGGTAGCTTTACTCTGCATTTAATAAAGCAATACTTGACTTTGAATTGCTTGACGCTGAACCTGGGTGCCTGAAATCGTAAAATGTTCCAATTCTCAGTATTAACATCACTCAGCTGATGGGCACAAAACTCACTGGAACATAAAATTACCACCATTATCAAAAGTGCAATCTGCCATTTGTCAGCTAGAGGAAAATTATGTAGAGATCCTTTTGAATATATGGCTTGTAAGTACACTTTTAAGAGGAGGATATTTTCAGTTAGCATTCTTCAGGTCAACATTTCGCCTTGAGTATGAATTCATAAAATATATCCTTCAGTCTGAATCCAGACCTGGTATTGGGCGTTTGCTGGGGCACATTGGGCAGCCCACTGAAATAGGTTGTTTTTACTGATGTGTTTTGAATGATTCTGATGTTGTTTTTGACTTGTATGGTCCCAAATGATGTGCCTTCGATCTCCTGCAGGCAGTAAAATATGAAATGAATGTTGTTAGGTCAGACCAAATTGAGTTAGCCATAGCTAATGATGTTGAACTAGCCATCTTTTGAAGATGCTTGCCTTAGGAGCGGTTTTTATTGGCATTAGCTCTGGGACGCAGCCATTAGTAATCGCCAAAAGATTCACTAATTCAATAAAACCAACATCATCCCACAAATTGGAGAAGTCTATTAGAGCAAACAGAAAAAGAAATCAATAGCTTGTTTCAGTCTTTGATAGGATAAGCGTCTGTGCTCCTCTCTCAATGGGTCAGAAGTGATGGATACACATTGGAATGTGTGTAATTACATTAATTTCAGGATGCAAGGATTATGTAGTCATGGTCAGGACAAATTTAACTCAAGAATTGTAAAATGTCTGGGAGATGTATTGTCATCCAAACATTGCCTGAAAATGGCAGTATTCAGACATTACCTCAAATGACCTGCACCTTCTTCTAAAGCTTATAAGGGTTATTCTGTTGTTCGTAACTTTCCAAAACCAAATCGGCCCAATATCTTGGACTGCTTCAGTCTGGGGCTATGTAGAGCCCCAAAGCACAGGTACAGCTGCTGGTGTCTCCTTCTGCTAAAGTAATGCCCACTAAAGGGCTCCTGGACATACTAGGAGCGATTTTCCTCGATGAGGTGCCCTCTAGGTACTCAAAGGTGCAGCATATCAGAGGTGCACCATGCCCAAGAGGAGACAGCCGTTCTCAGTTTTCCTCCTCTAAGCCATTTGCACGGGCCGGGCAGAACTCCAGGTGTAGGCCCATTCCCTGACTAGGCCCTGCACAGCGGTAGGCCTCTCACCTGCGATTCAGGCCACCGAGATCTGGGCCTGCTGGCTACGACTGGAGAGCCGGAAAGCTCCAAGAGTTTTAAATTGTGGGATCAACAATTGAGATATAAACTTGCCCGCATTATCTGATCTGTTGGGTTCCCGGGCAGAATGTTGTGCCACCTTTCAACAGACATCCCTCCACTGGGGGCGCCGACCAAATTCTTCCGAGTGAGATGGGAGGCCACGAACACCCTCTTCCACCTCATTTAAATGCAAATAATAGGGCCTGTACCTACTACAGGCACAGGCACCGGTGCAGTTATGCTACTTGAGGAAGTCCCATGAAATCACGGGACAATGCAATGGGGATGGAACCTGACTTAACAGGTCTCTGCTCTATTCCTGAAGAACGAAAATTCCCCAGACGCAGGGCAGAGGAACATACACATATAGATCTATTATACAGCAGGAGTTTTCCAGCTTCTCTAAAGTGAGGTCTCCGAATGGCCTCCTTCTGTGCTGTAACCTTTTATGATTCTATGAGGTCCAACCCCAACTGTTTGACTATCACTCCCAGGTTTTTGTTCCACTTTCAAGGGTAACTTACAGTCAATTATATCCACAGTCTTTTATATTTAGTTTGGAACACTCACAACAAGCTATCACTGTTCCCAGCAAAACACAAACATTTGGCTGATTTCTTTTTAAAGAATAATTTTCTCCAATGTATCAAAGATGCAATGAATTAAGATTGGCTTACATGCAAAAATACTGCAGTGGAGAACTGAGGGCAGCTCTGCGATCTTGTCTTCAGAATGAGTTACCCATTCTCACTTCAACGCTGCAATACTCATGCTTAATTACTGAATCTGACTGAGCCAAAATGTGATATCAGTTATTACAACACAGTTCGTAGTAGTGCAGTTTAATGTTTGTTAATACATTTGCCTGCTTGTTATAACATGCATTTCTGAAGTGCTCCTCTCATGGACAGGGAAACATCTCAATGCACTTTACATGGATGAGAAAACAGTGGAGACTAAGCACAGGGGGTGAAATGGAAACATAGGAGTCAATTTTAACCTAACCCGCCTGTTGGGAAACTGACGGGATTGGGTGCTATGCTGGTTTTACAACCTGTCTGATTTTACTCTCTATTGAAGTCGATACTGGGCGAGGTGTTGCATCAGATCGTGTCAGTTTCCCGAC
Organism: Heptranchias perlo; assembly: GCF_035084215.1. NCBI lineage: Eukaryota > Metazoa > Chordata > Chondrichthyes > Hexanchiformes > Hexanchidae > Heptranchias > Heptranchias perlo. Next base: position 15,659,866 of record NC_090360.1, read on the forward strand.
GGGCGGGTTAGGTGAAAATTACTCCCGTGCAGAGGGTTAGGGTAATGGAGAGTCAAAGAGTTTTTTGCAAACTTGGCACGGTTGAGTTAACTAATCAAGGTATCCAGAGGACAGGAGCGCAGCGGCTGAACAAACAGCCACCGATAGTTAAGGTGGGGGGGGGAACAAGGAGATGACGAGTGGTAGAGGAGCAGTGAGTGTATGCAGGGATGCAAGGCCATGAAGGGATTTGAAAATTAAAATCAACAAGAAGAAAAACGGGCACTTAGTCTCCACGTATAGTGAGCGAGGCTTATCTTATAAAATTGTGTACTGATTGGTCAAGTGCAGACACAAAAAGTGAAAAGCACATGAAAGTCCAGCTCTCCAAAATGCTGAGAGGCGCATGGAGTGTAAATCTAAGCAGGCTATTTGATTTGAACTGCAAACACAAATGAACCAAATTAAAAAGCATCTAGCAAGACTAGAGGTTGTAAGAATGTTTTGCTCTCCACAATAGTGGATGTTAGGAACATACTCCCTGGTCATAAGCTAATGCTTTCAAACAAGAGCTGCACATCTTTCTGGTTAGGAATGAGATTGAAGATTGTAGTGACAGATATGGATACAGGTGATCGAATACACCATGGAACACAATGGTGCTGCTGGTACAGTGCGATCAAATATTGGAATTGCAAGAGCACTAAGAGCTTTGCTCAAAGCACTTTTGGGGGCAATGTTAGAACCCTTTATTGGGAGATTAAAAGAATTAGGGTAGAGACCATGATGGGATGTGTTGTAGGTTGTCTATGGAAGAAGTAGGTTTGATGGGTTAAAAGGCCTTTTCTTATTCCATATTTTCTTAAAGTTCCCTGAACTCTGCCTCAACAATGTGCTTTAATCGCAAGCTCAACAAAGTGCTCCCTACTCTAGCAATGCAATTTCCCAGTCTAACCATCTTTTTCTCATCGGAATGAGGTGGATCACACACTGCACTGTGCTGTGAACTTTTATCTTTGAACTAGAGCAGGATTGTCCAAACTGATTTTACATAGGACCCCTTACAGAATCAGAGGGAGAAGACTTTCATCCCGTCAACCTGCAATGGATATAAATTCACGACAAAAAGATGAACTTGACAGTGTTTCCCCTTATTGCACGACAGAGTCTCCATCTGCCCTTATATTTAAATTGAACTTTTTGCATAACGATATGAAACTAAAATTGACAGTGCCTGGAAGAGTTTAATTACAGTCAAGTTCTCCAAAATGGTCCCAATGGAAACAAAATAGTATTTTTCAATCAGAAGGGTTGTGTGTCCTTGATACCTTAGCCAGCAGTGCACAGGGACAAAGCTGAATTTGGCACTGGGTTCTCCACTCACAAAACAAAACGGAAAGCTTACTTTCACAGCAGTTTTGAAAATAAAATTCAAGAACATCCTGAGGGATGTGACAACACATATTAAAGGGATACCATCTCAATAGAAAAAGTATTTTGTAAACTGTGTTTGTTTGAGGATCCTTGTGTCATCATATCTTGTGACGTAATGGTCATCAATGCGAGGTATGTTTGCAAAATGAGAAAAGATTTACCAAACTGCTTTTATGAAGACATTATCCCTTTAAAGCAGGCAAATGCTAATTCTTAAAGATTAAAGCATGGAAAATTAGGAGGAAAAACAGGTTTAAAGTATTAGGCAGCTGCTACACAGTTTCAGAAAAACAGCCAAGATACTTCACTGAATTTACTCAACATTCTGCAAAACTTTACGTAGGACGGCACTATTGAAAAGAGAGAGAGAGTTAGCGTGAAGCTTGATCTTTACAGTTTGAAAATCCATCTTTCTTCAAATGGCACAACTTATGCTATTTTCCCAACAGGCAGTGTTACTGTAAGAATAATTGCATATCACACCAAGGTTTCAAGTGAGAATCAATTGTTTATGGATCAATTACACTGACTGCACTTTCTATGTAATTATGTACTGCAGCTGCCAGCTCGGGACCTATTCAGACTGAAAACTCTCTTAGTCTGTGACACTGTGTATTTTGGGTTTGTGAATCACCTTCCAAAATACAATGAAAGTAACATTATCATAGTGTGTCTGATTGAAGAAGCCGTTTCAGCTAACACAGTCAGGGAAGGTCACTGAAATAAATGGTATAGTACAGCTTTAGATGAAACTAGATCCACTTCCAAAGAAAGAAGGGATTAGGGGAAACATTGAGGGGGTAGAAAGAGTAGGTGGGATCAATATAACCAATAAAGCTCTGGTTGTTGGGCCTAAAGGCTTTTTCATGCTCCTAAAAGTTCCATTACCACTTTCAGCAGACTTTGGACTCCCATTTTCTGCTTGACTTTGCTCTAGTTAATAAATTGTACTCTTTTATTCTAATTGTAAATATCTTGCTGGCTGCAGAATAAATGCTCAAGCAGTTCCAAAAATGTTCCTTCATAGTTTCGGAATGGCAGTTAATTGTTAAAACCACAAATTGGTAGTTTACAAGGAAACTGATGTTAGCCGAAGAATTTATAGTGCATCAATTTTTAGCACATGTCCATGATATCCCATTAGGGTCAATCAAGAACAGGTGAACTATATGAACTGTGAAGCACACAGACAAATTCCAGCATTATGATGATAGAGGAAGCCTCTAGCTTAAAGAAAGACTTAAAGAAACTTTGTTAGATAACTATCTTTGAATGAATGGTTTAAGGCTCCTCCTGGATATATTCCAAAGCAGTTTGCTCTGTTTGTAGAAAGGTAACTCCCCATAATCTGTATTAATTCTCTGTATATCAGCTCACCTCAATGTGTCCTTGCCTGGTGATTTGAGACATTGGCAAACCATCCTGTCGGCTGAGACATACTGAGGTCTCGATTGCACCTAATCACCGAACAACCTTGTGCTCTTGGACACATTTTAGCCCATGGAAATGAATACTAATACTGGGTGTTCACATAGATGCTCAACTCTATTCGTGGCCCAAAATTTGCCAATTCAACCTTTTGTATAATAGTGATTTTCTGCCCACGCCATGCACCTTTATGTATGTTTCCTTATGCAATATTCAAATTGATGCCTTATTCAGATTGTAAAAAAAAGTTTTAAATAATTATTTACTCCATTTCTACATTAGAACCCCTCAAAACATGGGGCTCGAGTCCTTAATTATTCTTTAATTGTTTATATAGCATTACACATGCATAGAACAGACTAAAATTGCACTTACAAAACATCCTGTGGGGATGCTTGTCACTACGTTTCTATATTTACTTTCCATGTGAATCTCTGACCAAAATGTATATAAATTACAATTGGACAATTTCTCCCAATGAGAAACCAATGTTTAGCGTCAAGGCCCATTTTGCAGGACACTTGCCAAGGTTGTAATTAGCAAGTGAAAAGTTGAGGTAATTCGGAATATAGTGATTAGGGGATTCTAATCTTGGGTTTGAAAAGCCTCTAGGTTGTAGGAGGAGTGAACGACTGAGGGAAATAACAGGCTCATCAGTTTTAAGATCCTGGAAAAGAAAGACATAGAGTAGGAGACTATGTGATGAGTCTGGATTTTAGCACAGTAAAGATATGGGGAGGATAACTGTGTAGGATTGTTTATTTGCAGCTCAGGTAGAACAAGAGAGCGAAGTTCAGAGGGGAACTGACCATCGTAATCGTGATAACAAGATAAGTTGGATGCTGGAACTGAAAGAGAGAGATCAATTGATCAGCTATTTTTTTTAAAGGAGATATGTTAAAAGAGCTTCCCCAAATTTGGGAGCACTACTCAAGTCTTTAAAGCTCTTGGGCTTTACAGTGAGTTAAGAGTAGTTGGAGGGGTAAAAGATATTTGAACCAAAAGAGGAAACCAAGCTTCACGGAGGCAGCTTTTGCAATGAGATATAATTCTATTTGAAGTCTAAGGAGACAGTCAGCAGATGAAGAAGGGGTAATGGTAGAGCTGAGGTGGCATTTGTTGGTTCAACTTGGAAGAGACATGAAGAAACATTACCTTTGAAGAATTGAAAGGAACAAGATTTTCATTGCCCCATCAAAGAATTTGGGGACCAAGATGCAGTGATTCAGCCATTGCATTGCGAGAGGAGAAGAAGTTGTGTGGATTGAAGGTGCACAATCTGCTAGAAGTTTTTAAGTGTGGAATGGAATCATCCGCGAAAGACTGAATCGATTTGGGTAATGAGTGGGAGGAGATCATTAAGAAGGAATACAGTAGGAAAGAGTACAGAGCCTCAGGAAACTCCCAGGTTAATGGAAAATTAGTCACAGAAGGGGTCATCAACTACAGCACAGCCAGAATTAAATAGTTATGAACACAGCTTTGGCAGGAAGCCATATGATGGTGATTTGTTTAGAGGTCCACAGTGCCACAACCTGTCAAATGTTTTAGAGGTATCCAAGGCAATGATGAATGATTTACCAAAATGTACAAAGAAAAATTCCATTATTGAAACTGAAAGAATCAGAAATAAAGCAAATGAGAAATTTCCCTCCACATGTTTACTTTGCATTGCCAAGATACACTGGGGGTCATTTTAAATTTGGGCACTAGTATCAATTGGGCGATATCGAATTGGCCACCAATTCTCGAGGGGAAAATTGAGCAGGGTGTATAATGGGCAGTTAATTCAATATCGTCCAATGTACACCATCATCCAAAGTCAAAATTACCTTCATTTGTGAAAAATGTAAAATGCAACAAATCTCTACCTTAGCTGAAGAATTGTTGATACAAAATAGTTAATTGAAATTGAAAAATGACTTAGGCAAGCTTTAAATTAAGATCTTTAATTAAAAGTGTCTTTAAAAAACATTTTAACTGTGGATAGTTAAAGTGCAAGGAAGAAGCAGGCAATAATAGTGGCCAAACATTCATTGTGTTCACACTGCGTTCCTTTGTTCTCTATTTTAATGTAGACATTAATCTGTTTATTTAAAATGGTTAATGATTCCACTAAAATAACGGGAAACAAAGTATTATACAAATACATTAAGCATTTCTTCACCAGTTTCAGGATCAGTCATTTCTAGGCTAAGGAACCTAAGCCACAAATCATTCATCTGCACTTCTGTTCCTTTTATCTGCACAAAGGCAGACACTCTAATGAAATGTTATTCTTACAAAGCTTTATCATCTTTTGCACCTGGAGAGAAGCCAGAGGTAAAGACCCAGCCTCTCAAACAGTAATAGCAGGCTAGTGAATTTCTTAATGAAGAATGTCGGCATCTAATCTGCCCTGGAATGTGGGCCCCGTAGATTTCAGCACCTTCTGCAAACTGGGCATAGTTAAAAATTATCTTTTTGACTGTAGTTTTTGTATTTGAACACTTAAAAGCTATTTGCCATATCAGCCATATTTTATAATATGATCTGTGCACTGTAATTAGTCTCAAAAACAGCAGTTAAAAGTGGCAGACTTTAGCATTTTCATCATTGGCCTTAAGCAAGTTCCTTTTCACCTTTCTAGCTTGTCGTCATGGGGATAATACTCTTACGTAGAATTTAAAGCACAAAACAGGCCATTCAGCCTAACAGGTCTATCTATACCAGTGTTAATGCTCCATACAAGCCTCCTCCCACTTTACTTCACTTCACCCTATCAACCTATTCCTTTTTCCCTCATCTACTTATCTAGCTTCCCCTTAAATGTGTCTATGCTATTCGCCTCAATTACTCCATGTGGGAGCAGGTTCCACATTCTAACCACTCTCTGAGTTTCTCCTGAAGCCCTTATTGGATTTATTAGTGACTAACTTATATTTATGGCCCCTAGTTTTGGACTCCCCACAAGTGGAAACATTTTCTCCATATCTACCCTACTGAACCCTTTCATACTTTTAAAGAATTGATAATAAGTCACAGAGACAAATTGAAGTGTTAATTTGATGATTGTTAAACATTTGACATTACTGTATCTTATTTCGCACTCTTGAAGATGACAATGTAACTGAGCTCCTGGAATACAAATTAAAACACAAATCTGAAAGACCCTAAATTGACACTGGAAAAAAACCCAGCAAGCATTTATATAGCACCTTTAATTTGGAAGAACGTCCTAAGGCACTTCACAGAGATATAAGGAAAATGGACGCCAAAGCAAAGGAAAAGAGATTATATGGAGTAATGAAAGCTCGGTCAAAGAGGTAGATTTAAAGGAGGAGCGGCAGGTGGAGAGGTGGAAGGGTTTGGGGAGGGAATTCCACTGTGTGCGACCTAGTTAGTTGAAGTTAAGGCCACTAAGGGAGGAGAATGTGCAAGAGGCTGAAGGCAAAAGAAGGGAGTTTGGGAGGTGGGGTGGGGGGGGGTGGTGGAGAGATGGGGGGAGGGGAGTTGTAGTGCTGGAGGAGGTTACAGAGATTGGGAGGGATGTGGCCTTGGAGAGAAGGACCACAACACCTGACCTCACATTATGAATGACTCCATGGTCAGAACATCAATTGTGTTTAAAAAAAGGTTTAAACTGCTTATGTCACAACTCACTAGTCCTACAGTGCCTGAGAGTTGTGTGTCGAGCAATGTCTATCCTATGTATCTATGTATCAATGTCTATCCTATGTATCTATGTATCAATGTCTATCCTATGTATCTATGTATCAATGTCTATCCTATGTATCTATGTATCAATGTCTATCCTATGTATCTATGTATCAATGTCTATCCTATGTATCTATGTATCAATGTCTATCCTATGTATCTATGTATCAATGTCTATCCTATGTATCTATGTATCAATGTCTATCCTATGTATCTATGTATCAATGTCTATCCTATGTATCTATGTATCAATGTCTATCCTATGTATCTATGTATCAATGTCTATCCTATGTATCTATGTATCAATGTCTATCCTATGTATCTATGTATCAATGTCTATCCTATGTATCTATGTATCAATGTCTATCCTATGTATCTATGTATCAATGTCTATCCTATGTATCTATGTATCAATGTCTATCCTATGTATCTATGTATCAATGTCTATCCTATGTATCTATGTCTATCCTATGTATCTATGGTTACATCCTCACTACCACACTCATTTTATGTCTGAAGAATAGCCTACTGAATCTAAAACCCATGACAGTGCCAGGGGAGATATCTGCTGACATTGGGTCAAGGGTTGGAGCAAATTATGGATTTTGTGTCCCTGCTGATGTCTTTTTGTTCAGTGCCACAGTGGGTAAGATGCCACAAAAATAGTAGCTACTTTAGAGTCAACGTGATGAAAGGACTTAAACCAGGCAAATTCTTAGGAACATATGGGAACATAGGAAGAGGAGTAGGCCATTCAGCCTTTTGAGCCTGTTCCGCCATTCAATTAGGTCATGGCTGATCTGTACATCAACTCCATTTACCCGCCTTTGATGCATATTCCTTGATACCCTTACCAATCAAAACCTGGCGATCTCAGTCTTGAAAATTTCAAGTGGCTCAGCATCTACAATCTTTTGTGGGGAGAGAGTCCAGATTTCCACCACCCTTTCTTCAGACATAAAATGAGAGTGTGGGGGGAGTACGGTAGTGAGGTTGTGGTCATAGATACATAGGATAGACATTAAGCACTGATGTTTTATGGAAAATACATCATTAAATAGTGCTGGACATGCAACTCTCAGGCACTGTAGGACTAGTGAGTTGTGTCATAATGTGACATAAGCAGTTTAAACCTTTTTTTAAGCACAATTGATGTTCTGACCGTGGAGTCATGCATAATGTGAGGTCAGGTGTTGTGGTCCTTCTCTCCATGGCCACACCCCTCCCAATCTCTGTAACCTCCTCCAGTCCTACAATGCACCTCACCCACCCCACCCACCCAACTCTATTCCTTTGATTTCAGCCTCTTGCGCATTCCCCTCCCTTAGTGGGCTTGACTTCAGCCAACTAGGCCACATACAGTGATTTCCCTCCTAAACGCTAATTTTGAGATTATGCCCCCTTGTTCTGGATTCCCCCACCAGAGGAAATAGTTTCTCTTTAGCTACCCTATCGAATCTTTCATCATTTTAAACACCTCAATTAGATCACTCCTCAACCTTCTAAGCTCAAGGGAATACAAGGAAGTTTATGCAATCTGTCCTCACAATTTTACCCTTTAAGCCCTGGAATCATTCTGGTGAATCTGTGCTGCACCCCCTCCAAGGCCAATATATCTTTTCTGAGTTGCGATGCCCAAAACTGAATGCAGTACTGAAGACGGGACCTGACCAAGGCTTTGTATAACTGAATCATTACTTTCTCTCCTTTGTATTCCAACCCCACTTTGAGATAAAGGCCAACATTCTATTAGCCTTTTTAGATTACTTTCTATACCTGTCCACTGCCTTCAGACAAACCTGTTGAATCCATCAGCTTGGATAAATTCCTACATTCATAAATCAATTGAATTGGTGCTGTACCGCTTTGGGAAAACTGATATTTTGTCCCTGCTGGGTATGGAGTTACCATCGTTTCTGTTGCTGCTGTTTAGCTGCAGGGGCTGGGGATAGGGAAAGCATTGCTTTGATTGCTATATGTAGAAACAATGTTCGTGAAGATTCCCTCCGATTGATTGTTCTTAAATGCATTTATGATTTTGTGAAAAATACTGACCAGAGGACATCTTCATCAACAATGTTGTTCAACATGGCAACTAAAGCAAGACTTCCCTCCTCCCCCAATAGTTTATTGGGTAGTATATCAGAGGGGGAAAATATGCGATCAACATTCATCGCAGGAGAACCTGCCAGTAGGACCAGCTGCTGTGCTGGCAGACAAGGCTCAGCGGGTCAGGTGAACGGGTACAGAAGCTGCGGTCTCTTATTCTGTGATCTGTTTGGTCAAAGACACTCTACAACACTACATCATGCAAACACACAAAATACAAGACGTTCAATAATAGTCACAGAACCATTCGGCCCATCGTGCCTGTGCCAGCTCTTTGAAAGAGCTATCCAATTAGTCCCACTCCCCTGCTCATTCTCCATAGCCCTGCAAATTATTCCCCTTCAAGTATTTATACAATTCTCTTTTGAAAGTTACTATTTGAATCTGCTTCCACCACCTCTTCAGGCAATGCATTCCAGATCATAACATGTGGTGCTCCAGGTTCCATCATTGAACCGTACAATATTCAGCAATAAAAAAGGGACAGAAAATGTTTCTTCTGAGCGCGGCAAGGACACACTTCAATGGTGATCAGCACTGGAACGATTAATATAGCACCACTGGGAATAACCTGGATTACTTGATTACAGCAAAACCTACTATAAATAGCAAAACGCCAAGTTATTACCAAGCATTGTGTCCTGTGATAAAGGACAAACAGGAGACGACCAGTATTAGGTTACATGGAGCACACCATTATCAAGGTTCATCAATCTTATGTTGTGGCCACTTTGACCTACCTGTCACATTTTTATCATAACACTGAAGAGGCTGATATTAAGAATAAATTTCTCACAGTAAAATGAAACCTATACTATTGAAATCCAGCCCTGTATATAATCTAGCCTTATACATATAGTACAGATAATAAGCTTTTAGCAACAATCTTAACATTGAAGCAGGTTATTTTCATTTAGAATCATAGAATGGATACAGCACAGAAGGAGGCCATTCAGCCCATCAAGCCCATGCCAGCTCTTTCTAAGAGCAATCCACTTAGTCCCACTCCCCCTCTCTTTCCCCGTAGCCCTGCAAATTATTTTCCTTCAAGTATTTATCCAATTGCTTTTTGAAAGCCATGATTGAATCTGCCTCCACTACCCTTTCAGGCAGCGCATTCCAGATCACAACCACTCGCTGCGTATAAAGGTTTTTCCTCACGTCGTCTTTGGTTCTTTTGCCAATCACCTTAAACCTGTGGCCTTTGGTTCTCGACCCTTCCGCCAATGGGAACAGTTTCTCTTTATTTACTTTATCTAAACCCGTCATGATTTTAAACACTTCTGTCAAATCTCCTCTCAACCTACTCTGCTCTAAGGAGAACAACCCCAGCTGCTGCAGTCAATCCACGCATCCAAAGTCCCTCATCCCTGGAACCATTCTAGTAAATCTTTTCTGCACTCTCTCTAAGGCCTTCACATCCTTCCTAAAGTGTGGTGCCCAGAATTGGACTCAATACCCCAGTTGTGGCCGAACCAGTGTTTTATAAAGGTTCATCACAACCTCCTTGCTTTTGTGCTCTATGGCTCTATTTATAAAGCCCAGGATCCCATATGCTTTCTTTAACTGCTTTCTCAACCAGTCCTGCCACATTCAAAGATTTGTGCACATATACCCTCAGGTCTCTCTGTTCCTGCACCTCCTTTAGAATTAGAATTGTATCATTTAGTTTATATTGCCTCTCCTCGTTCTTCCTGCCAAAATGTATAACTTCACAATTCTCTGCATTAAATTTCATCTGCCATGTGTCCACCCATTCCACCAGCCAGCCTATGTCCTCTTAGAATCATACAATCATAGAATCATAGAAAGGGTCCAGCACGGGAGGAGGCCATTCAGCCCATCGAGTCTGCGCCAGCTCCATGCAAGAGCAATCCAGCTAGTCCCACTCCCCCACCCTTTCCCCGTAGCCCTGCAATTTTTTTCCTGTCAAGTACTTATCCAGTTCCCTTTTTGAAGGCCATGATTGAATCTGCCTCCACCACCCCCTCAGGCAGTGCATTCCAGATCCTAACCACTCGCTGTGTAAAAAAGTTTTTCCTCATGTCACCTTTGGTTCTTTTGCCAATCACCTTAAATCTATGTCCTCTGGTCCTTGACCCTTCCGCCAATGGGAACAGTTTCTCTCTATCTACTCTATCTAGACCCTTCATGATTTTGAATCAAATTTCCTCGCAACTGTCTCTGTTCCAAGGAGAACAACCCCAGTTTCTCCAGTCTATCCGCTTAACTAATGTCCCTCATCCCTGGAATCATTCTAGTAAATCGCTTCTGCACCATTTCTAAGGCCTTCGCATCTTTCCTGAAGTGCGGTACCCAGAACTGGACACAATACTCCAGTTGTGGCCGAATTAGTGTTTTATAAAGGTTCATTATGACTTCCATACTTTTGTACTCTATGTCTCTATTTATAAAGCCCAGTATGCTTTTTTAACCACTTTCTCCTTGAAGTCTATTACTATCCACCCCACTGTTTACTACACTTCCAAGTTTTGTGTCATCTGCAAATTTTGAAATTGTGTCCTGTACACCCAAGTCCAAGTCATTAATATATATCAAAAAAAGCAGTTGTCTTAGTACCAACCTCTGGGAAACACCACTGTATACCTCCCTCCAGTTCGAAAAACAACCGTTTACCACTACACTCTGTTCCCAGTCATTCAGCCAATTTCGTATCCATGCTGCCACTGCCCCTTTTATTCCATGGGTTCAATTTTGCTGACAAGCCTATTATGTGGCACTTTATCAAACGCCTTTTGAAAGTCCATATACATATCGTTTCTAAAAGCTTCCCCACCACTGAGGTTAAACTGACTAGCCTGTATGAACATACGAACATACGAATTAAGAGGAGTAGGCCATTCGGCCCCTTGAGCCTGCTCTGCCATTTGATAAGATCATGACCGATCTGATTGTGACCTCAACCCTACTTTCCCTGGGTTGCTGTGTTTATCCTTAAACCCCTTTTTTTTTTAACAAGGGTGTAACATTTGCAATTCTCCAGTCCTCTGGCACCACTCCCATATCTAAGGAGGATTGGAACATTATGGCCAGCACCTCTGCAATTTCCACTCTTACTTCCCTCAGCAATGTAGAATGCATCACATCCGAACCAGGTGACTTATCTACTTTAAGCACAGCCAGCCTTCCTAGTACCTCTCTTTATCAATTTTTAGCCCATCCAGTATCTCAAATACCTCTTTTACTGTGATTTTGGCACCGTCTTCTTCCTTGGTAAAGTCAGATGCAAAGTACTCATTTAGTACCTCAGCCATGCTCTCTGCCTCCATGTGTAGATCTCCTTTTGGTCCCTAATCGGCCCCACCCCTCCTTTTACTACCCGTTTACTATTTATATGCCTATAGAAGACTTTTGGATTCCCTTTTATGTTAAGAATATTTGAAGGCAATTGCAATCAAGAACTTCTCAAGGGCTAGCAAATATAAAAAGTTTCCATAAATATTCTTCCTGCAAATATTTTGTGACTAGTAACATTGCATTCTCAGACTCACTCTCACACACACAGGGGAACAGATGGTATAAATCAAGTAACAGTGGTTAGGTGCTGCTAACCCTGGGTTTAAAAGCTATAGACTGCAGGAGAAAGGAAAGAGGGAGGTACGTAAGGAGATAATTTTGAGGACTTGAGAAAAAATAAGTTTTAAAGGAAGACAGTGCAACAAATATTGATTTCACCACAGTGAGGTGGCAAGGAGACAAAGAGCACATGGGATAGTTTAAGAGGAATAAGAGAGGAAAATTAAGAGGAGAATGATCAGCATAATGATTTCTCTTACCAAAGGTCTCTGTCTTGCCAATTCTATTAACTTCTTCCTTGCATATGTGATAGAACAATTTATTGATTACACATTGTAATAATGAAAACAACATGCATTTATGTAGTGTATTTAATGGAAAAGAAATGTGCCAAGGTGGTTCACAGAGGCATAAGGAAAAATTGGATGTCAGAGCAAAGGAGAGAGATTTGAAAGCTTGATGAAAGAAGTGGGTTTTAAGGAGGAGAGGGAGGAGGGGAGGCAAAGAAATTTAAAGAGGGAATTCCAGAGCATGAGGGCTAGGTGGCTGAAGGCATGGCCGCCAATGGTGGGGCAAACGGAGGAGTAAATGCACAAGAGGCTGGAAGCAGAGTAATGGAGAGTTCAGGGGGAGTTGTAAGACTGGAGGAGGTTACAGGGATCATGTGGGGCACAGCCATTAAAGTATTTAAACACAAAGATGAGAATTTTAAATTTGAGGTGTTGGGGGATCGTTAGCCAATAATAGGTTGGCGAGGACAGGGGTGATGGTGCAGGATATGATATAGGTAGCCAAATTATGGGTGAGGAGGACAATGCGAGGCTGGCAAGGAGACCATTGGTGTAATCGAGTCTGGAGGTGACACAGGAATGTATCAAGGTTTCAACAGTAGATTGGTGGAGGTGGGCATGTTACAGAGGTGGAAGTAGGCAGTCTTTATGATGGAGAGGATATGAGGTCAGAAGCTCAGTGTGGGTTGAACAGGACACCAAGGTTGCGAACAGTCTACTGCATAAGGATCCTGAAATTAATTAATCTAGCTATACCATGCATTTCCTGTCAGTGCATTTCCTAGTACTACTTTAAAACTGGTTTTTCCTCAGTGTTTTTGTGTAGACCAAAATTGTATATTTCAAATTGTTTCAGAGACTGTGCTGTTTATATTCAACTTCAATGTGACTATGAACACCAGATGGTCTGGTATGAATATTAAATCTTTTATCAGAGGCTTCAACATGACAAAAAATATATAAACTACAAGAACTTTGAAAGGCTTACCTTGAAATATTAGTTTGCGTGATCTCCTTTGTACTCAAGTCATTTTGACTGGCAAGTCACGATAAAATTGAATATTACAGAATCACTTTTCAAACAATTCTTGAGAGACATCCAGCAGTGATTTTCTTTTGTTTATACAAAAATATAATGGTTTGTGCCAATGTAACTAGGTTGTAAAAAGTAGTTGGATTTTTGATTTGGGGCCGACTGCTACTAGCTTCAAAGTCATTTCTGAATCCAAAGCAACCTGACTGCCAATTCTAATCTCTTCAGATGTGCTTCCAGTTTGCACAGCTCAAACTGAGTCTTCTAGCTCCAGGGAGATGCAAGCACTGTGTGGTGAGAAGTAATGTTAGATATCGTGGCAAGAGACCTGATTCTGCCATCGATGTTCCCATTATCCTGGCCATGTTAGTATATAGAGTACTGCATCATTTGTACAGTGATGAGCATGAGGAGCACCCAATTTGTATTGCTTGCTCATGCCACTCTGGGGAGAGGCGTTGCTCGTGCCACTCTGGGGAGAGGCGTTGCTCGTGCCACTCTGGGGAGAGGGGGTTGCTCGTGCCACTCTGGGGAGAGGGGGTTGCTCGTGCCACTCTGGGGAGAGGCGTTGCTCGTGCCACTCTGGGGAGAGGCGTTGCTCGTGCCACTCTGGGGAGAGGCGTTGCTCGTGCCACTCTGGGGAGAGGCGTTGCTCGTGCCACTCTGGGGAGAAGCGTTGCTCGTGCCACTCTGGGGAGAAGCGCTGCTCGTGCCACTCTGGGGAGAGGAGTTGCTCGTGCCACTCTGGGGAGAAGCGTTGCTCGTGCCACTCTGGGGAGAGGCGTTGCTCGTGCCACTCTGGGGAGAGGCGTTGCTCGTGCCACTCTGGGGAGAGGCGTTGCTCGTGCCACTCTGGGGAGAGGAGTTGCTCGTGCCACTCTGGGGAGAGGCGTTGCTCGTGCCACTCTGGGGAGAGGCGTTGCTCGTGCCACTCTGGGGAGAAGCGTTGCTCGTGCCACTCTGGGGAGAGGGGTGATAAACAGAACTTTACACGTGTACAGTTTCAAGCAAATCGTGAAGGATATGACTTATCAGGCTCTTGTACTCATTGATTTTTTTTCCCCCAATCAATAGAAAAATTAACCATTGTTCCATCTGCTTCACCGAATTTAGCTGGCATCATATTCAAAGAAAATCAATGCTGAGAGTCAATTAACAGAGGTTGAAGCTGCACTGTCAGCATTATCTTTCATTTTCAAAACCAGTTTGAAGAAAATCATTGCATTGACCCCATAACTACAAGGTACTGGGAAAAAGAGAATTTCTGCTCCTGGTTATCTGATACCCATTATATGGAATGTTTGGAGATGACTCAGTTACATTTTTTGGGTTTCTTTCACTTTTTCTTTTCAACTCGATGTTTTTGGCTTCTGAGTTTCAGATTATTCTTTTGGTGAACCATAGCTCTTTATATCTCCGAGAAAGAGTGTTTTCACTGGCCCAGTTATCCAGGAAAACTTCCCAGGGAATGAACAGAGAATCATTAGCTACTGGTTCTATGCCTTCACAGGATCCTTCTTGTTTTTACAAGATGGCACAATAGCACCACACCAGACTTTGACTGAGGATTTAACTGCCAAACAAATTGATCTAAAAAAGTAAAATAAGCAAATAGTAACAGTAACACAAAATATATTTTTACAGTAGCCGTTAAATTTAGTTAACTCCTTAGATATAATATTTTGATCCGCAATTCTTATGCTAAACTAAGGTATGAGTAATTTCCTTAGGTAGCAGTTCTTTCCTTACCACCTACGGAAGCTATTAGACCTGATTTTCGTTGAAAGTTGTAGACAGAGCCACTGATTTGAAAAAGACAGGCTGATAAATACCTTCAAGACAGTGACTGGGACCCGGTGAATTTAAAATAGTTGTCTGGTAAATTCAAAAGGATCTGCCAATACAAATTTTAAAACACAATCTGTTTTCTGTTTGAATGTCCTAAATGTTTATTTAAAAATATACATGTCCAATAATGACTAATTAGCTTACCAATTTGTCATATTGGCAGTCTTCAGCAACAGCAGAATTTTGTTTATTTTCTTCAATTTGCACCATTTTGGTCATGGAGGCAGAAACTTAATTTGTAGTTTCAATTATGATTATACCATTCTTAGCTTCTGAAAATATAAAATGGCCAGTTTTTGTTAACTGATGACAACAACTTGAATTTATATAGTCCCTTTAAAGCAGGAAAAATTCCCAAGGTGCTTCACAGGGGATTAAAGGAAAAAAAGTGGACACAGATCCAAAGGAGGAGATATTAGGAGGGATCACCAAAAGCTTGGATAAAGTGGTGGGTTTTAAAGAAGGCCCTAAAGGAGGAGAAAGAGCTGGAGAGTTGGAAGCTTTTAGAGATGGAATTTTAGAGTGTGGGACCTAGGTGGTTGAAGGCACAGCTGCCAATGGTGGAGTGAAGGGAGGAGGAGATGCACAAGAGACAGGAGTCAAAGAAGCAGAAGGTTCGGGAAGGGGGTGGACAGGTTGTATCACTGAATGAGGCTACAGAGATAGGAAGGGTGAGACAATGGAAGGATTTAAACATGAGCATGAGAATTTTAAATGATGCAACCGGGAACCAATGTGATGGGTGAGTTGTACTTAGTGCAGGATAGAATACGGGCAGCAGAGTTTTGGATGAGCTGAAGTTTATGGACAATGGGAAGCCTGTCAGGAGAGAATTGAAATAGTTGAGTCTGGAGGCGACAAAGACATGAATGAGGTTCCAGCAGCAGATGGACTGAGGCAGGGGCAGAATCAGGCAATGCTTATGAAGGTGGAGATATCCAGTCTTTATGATGGAAAGGATATGGGGTCAGAACTCAGCTTGGGGTCGAATAGGATGCCGAGGTTGTGAACAGTCTGGTTCATCCTTAGACAGTGTCCGGGAAGGGGTATGGAATTGATAGCAAAGGTACAGAGTTGGTGGAGGGAGCTGAGATGATGTTTAGCTAGTCTATAGGGATTGATTCTTCATGGACTGATATGGAATTCAATTTTGTAATTGCTTACAATTCTGCACCAACTATTAAGTTCATAAAGGCGATTTTCATTATTATTTTGATACTGTTTTCTAATTGGATTAAATCCTAGTATCACAGCTTCATTCAATGTATTTTCAACAATGCTTTACTTCAAATATAATGATTTGTGTTTGAATGTGACATTCACGTTCAACAAACAAGACTGCTAAAGGCCCAGTTAAATATATGGTTCTTTCTGGGAACTTCCAAAAGAGGCCTGGTCTAAGAATGAGAACCGCAAATTAGAAAAGCACATCAAAGAGACTGTTGTGTTCCATGTACAGTACTTATTATCAGTTTTTCTATTCTTGAAGTTAGTGTATTGACCCTCACCAATTCTGATGAAGTGCCAAACCTCTCACAATACCCTTAAAGTCTAGTCAAACATTGGGCTGAATTACTGGCAAAATTATGCAGATTTAAGCAACTGAATGGAACAGATTTCAGAAACGAAGGTCAGGCTTTGTACTGTGCATTTACATTGATGAAAATGCATTAATATTATTCTCATTTCCAAAAGGATGCTTCTGAAAGGGCCACTGTCTTCATTAAAAAAAAAGGTTTGGCAGAACCTCCTTTAGTTTGGGGAGTAGAAAGCCAGAAATACCATCTGCCATTTTGGTCACGACGACATCACATGCAAGTAATTTCAGGATGTGGTTGGACATGATTTACACAGTGGTGTTGTGTGCTTGCAAGAGAATAAATAAAATGTTTACAAGCCACTTTTGTTAATTGTATGATTTATATCAATGAGTGTTAATTGTATTCAGGTGGTGGGAATCAATTGGTGTCTCTCTTGTATCCTTTTTATAGGAGAGCTTATCTAGAATGTGGGATGGGTAAAGGGGAAGCTCTGTGAATAAAGGCTCGGATCAACCAAAGACCAGGCTTTAGTAGTCTAGCCTTCACCACATGGCTATCTGGTTGTAACAACTTTTTCAGGAATATGCTGTTTCTTTAATGTCTTGTCACCCATTTGACTGGTTCTTTGGCCTTAGATGGGCTCATCAGATGTATGCTGTTAAGTTGCTCCTTTTTGAGCCTTGGTTCATAATTGTTTGTGAACCAACTTCATTTTACAGTCTCTGCACTGAATGAATTACAGCCTTTACAAACACTGATAATGTTCAAAGTGTTGTGCATCCAGGAATGTGCTTTCCAATCATACAGATTCCTACAGCATGTGGACTATTATACTCAGTGGCGATTCAAATTCAGTCAGTTTAAAAACTACAGCTCTTGTGGACAAGCTAAATGATAAAAGTATGTTATGCAAGAAGCTGTTTTTGGAGCAGTTGTTTAGCCAGTGCATTGGTATTGTTTTCAAGTCAAATTGTGGCTTCAAAACTTTCACACTTGTAGTATATCAGTTTGGCTTAGTGCTTGCGCCTCAGAATCAGAAAGTCTCTGGTTCAAACTGCATTCTAGGATATTAACACAAAACCTAGGCTGACACTCCAGCACTGGAGGTGCCGTCTTTCGGAGGAGATGTTAAACCAGGGCCCGATTTGCTTGTTCCAGTTCAGTTTGATAGAAAAGACCCTGGTCTCCTGGTCAACATTCCTTCTTCAATCACCGCCATCAAAAAAGGAAATGTAGCTGGTTGTTCATCTTATTTGCTATTCGTGGGAACTTGCTCTACACAACAACACTGACTGCATTTCCAAACTAATTCAGACATTCTGAAGCGCTGTGAGATATCCCGAGAACATGATAAGGCGCTACATAAATAGCAGTTCTTTCTCGTTCTTGAATTTATCCAAACAATTCAAATTCCCTGAATCAAATGGAAGGATTATATGACAGTCTCCGAGCTGAAGATTTTAATATGAAAACATCAAATGCTACGCTACTGATTTTGATAGACTGTCAGTGAGGCCATACAGGAAACAAACATTTAGTACCTGATGTTTAGGGCTTGTTGGTAATGTATTATGCGATAAATGTTAGTTTGGCTCAGTGGTAGCATTCTCATCTTTAGAGTCAGAGTTTTGTGGGTTCAAACTCCACTCCATGAGTTAAGCACATAATAGGTTGTTACTTCAGTGCTGAGGAGGTGCTGCATTGTTGGACGTGTTATCTTTCAGAAACTGAAGCCTGTCTGCCTGGTCAGGGGTACACATGGCACAATTCAATGAAGAACATCAGGTTTTTCCAACAGTCATCCCTCAACCAATACTGCAAAAACAATTTAACTGGCCATTGATCTCATTTGCTGTTTGTGGGACTTTGCTGTATGCAAGTTGATTGTTGCATTTGCCAAGATAACAACAGTGACTACAGTGCAGAAGTAATTAATTGACCGTGAAGCGCCAAGTGAATGCCCTGAGGGTGTGAAAGGTACTACGTATGTGAAAGCTCTTTCCTCTCTTTAATATTGATAGGCATGCAGACTAGTCCAACTAAATTGAAAATGGAAGACAATCTCTGAAGATTATCTCTGACACACCTTGAGGGCTTCCCATTCTTCTCAAATTCTGTCAAGTTCTGCCAAACCTGACGTTGCTAAGTTTGAGCAAAGTAGTACGACAGCTGAGACAGCCTTCCAACTGTCAGGCAAATTCCAATTCTCGTCTGGGGCAAGAAACATATGATTTCTACCCTTCTCTGTTGCACATATGCTGAAACAAAAACTTATAGAAATAATAATGAAGTTAAATTTGACAGAAATGGCTGAACTAATATGCCAGGTTTTAAACAAAACGCATGCATCAAATCAGGGAGAACAGTTCCCTGCTCTGTTTGGTTTCAATTCTCTCGCCGATAGAGTGGGCTCTTTGTTCTACATGGATAAAAATGGGCATTTCCAACTAATGCATAATTATAGGCTTGGTAAATCCACTATCATATGCAACACGCTCTGCGTAGCCAATGCTGATTACTGCTGTAGTAAAAAGAATGGGCAAGGGAAGTGATAGAAATCATAAAGGGTAGCAATTAAAGAGGGTCCATTCCCTGTACTTGTCTTTCAGGCAAAGAAGCTACTAAATTAGCAAAATCGATTTGTGGACTAGTTGATTGCATAAATACTTAAACCTGTCTTAAAATGAAGAATTTTAAGAACAGGAAAAGCCATTTGGTCAAACAAAACTGTCCTTTTTTGATAGATTTCAAGCCCTTCTTCTCACTGTACCCCACAATCTAATCACTCTGATATTTGAACCTTTACCAAGAATGAACAGTTTTCTTTGGATCACTTTAGTCAGTTCCCTTTGTTATCTTCAAAACTTCAGTTCGGGCACCTCCAAGTCTCTTTTCCAAAGAGAACAAACCAAATTTCCTTAACCTTTCTTTATAACTCGAGATTAATGAAACCTGGAATCACTTTGATTGCTCAGCTCTAAATCCTCTTCAAATGCTATAATGTTACTTAATTCCTTCTGGTTGGAGATCACCTCAATTTGTCTTATGCAGAAAAAAGCACAGATCTGACTTCGGCTCAAAAGATACCTTGCCGTAAAGAGGGTCTGGCATTGACTACATAAATTCAAGGCAGTATGCGGAACTAAAAGAACATTTACATTTCCTTCTCCTTCACACAGTGACATACTCAGGCCGTGAAGGGGAAATAGCGAGTGTAGAAAAACCCCTCCCACGAAAGGGCTTCTAACTAGGGGACAAAGAGGAACGGCTGCTAGTTGCCCATCCAAAGCCAGTCTTTCACCCCCAACTCCCATTTCTCAAATCCAGACTAAGGTGCTGCTTACAGTCAGAAGTCTCTTTGACCACACAGTGACACAAGACCATTGCGTCATTGTGTGTGAGATTTATCACCAGTTTGAATAGAATTATAGTAGCCCATTACAAAGGGTGCATCTGGTGATGGGCTGATCCAACTGGCAGCTTGGCAGATTGTAAAATGCACAAGAGTACCATTCTGTTATCCACTCGTTATGCATATTTGGACAAAAATGCAGATCACATTAACTTTTACTTCATTCAGAAGTGTTATTGAGTTCAGGGCATTTTGTATTGTTAAATCCTTTAGTCTCTTCAACAATTCTGTAGCTACCAGCAGTCATTTTACTTCAAAAATACTTCGGAAAATGGATAACATATTTCTATTTCACGGATGTTAATAATTTGACTGCAATTACAGGATAATCTTCAGCAATGAAATTATCACAAATTGCTTCATTACTAGAATGCATTGAAATGTTAAAAATGAATCACTCATGGTATGAATACGATGTCATGTCATTCATACTCCATTCTAGTGATGTTTCCCTCCTCAAAACATCAAGGTCTTTGACATTTATCAAATAATATTTGAAACATACGTTGCACTGCAATAATTTTCTATAAAAATATGCTCCAATGTTCTTATTATAAGGTCTACCAGCTAAGATGTACATTCTTGTAAGAAACTGCAGAGATATTAATAAATGGTCATAGTTCACAAACAAATCGCACAGATTATTTATAGAACTGTTTGCTTTTCTAATTAAAGTTTATTTTAGAGGATAAAACATAATAGCGCAGGCTTATTGAGGGAGAATATTATTTTGCACATTGTCCATGGGAAAGCAGATAGTAGCTTTTTTGTTGTTAAAGAAACAGCATCGCACATAATGATGAAATGTACAAAAGCATAGAATAACCAGTAAGCATAAGGAAAAATCAGTTCCTTTGGGGAGATTCTTGCCATAAGTTAGTACAGTACACATCACAGAACACAAGCATGCAGTGGGAAACAGGCAGAGCTAGATGAATGCTGATATCTTGGGAAGCATAGAATCATACAGCACAAAAGGAGGCCTTTCGGCCCATCGTGTCCATGACGGCTCTTTGAAAGAGCTATCCAATTAGTCCCACTCCCCTGCTCTTTCCCCATAGCCCTGCAATTTTTTTTCCTTTTCATGTATTTATCCAATTCCCTTTTGAAAGTTACGATTGAATCTGCTTCCACCGCCTTTTCAGGCAGCTGCCTCAAAAAAAATTTCCTCATCTCCGCTCTGGATTTTTTTGCCAATTAGCTTAAATCTGTGTCCTCTGGTTACTGACCCTCATGCCAGTGGAAACAGTTTCATTTCTAATGAAACATAATTAGAATCAAATTATCTAATGATGTTGCAGAATGGTAGCCAGGTTTATTATAGCAGTTCTATGTAAAAGGGGACCAAATAATATTTTGGAATTTTTCAGGAATGGGTGGGAGATTGCGGAGAGTTGGGAGTGGGAGAGGGCGGAGAGGAATGAACGTAGCAAAAGAGGCAACTGCACTGGGGCCTCTTAGAGATGAAGAAATTCCTGAACTCTTCACACTTGGCATTGGAGCTCAAGGTGAAAGATTTGAGGAGGCAGTTGGTTGCGGAGAACAGAAGACTTGCAATCTCTGCACACCAGGATGATCCTGGAATAGTAGGCTGTTCTGACTGAAGAGAGTGGGAACTATATCATGGGAAACAGCAGGGATGGGAGACGGTGAGGTGATTTGAAAGGAACAAGGTTGTCACGGGCAGAGATGAGGGAAGAGTTAAGCAAGTCTGCAGCAGCAGAGATGCTATGGCAGATGAAGGGCCAGAGAGGGAGCTCGGAGTTTGAGACTGAATCGGTGAGGGTGAAAGTTTTTTCCATGGGCAGCTCGCGACAGTAGTGGCCAATGGGAAGGGGGTGGGGGATGGTAGGTTGGAAGTAACACCATGTCCACAGTAATGAAGATGAGGACGTGATCTGAGATATCCTTGTTAGTAACCAAATTCTCAGGGACGGATAAGCCATGAGAGAGTGATAAATCAATATTTGGAATAGTCCGCACGAGGATTCCAAAGAATATGTTTGGCCTCCATCTATCACCATAAGTTGTGGAATGAGGTCTAGGACCAGTCTCAGTGTTTTGAGTTGGACTGAACGTCTTTCTATAAATAACAGCAATCGTCTGGTGCAAAGATTACTAAAGATGAATCTCAATTCTTGGGGATCCATGCAACTTGCTTAAAAATCTTAATATTACTCTACCTATTCATACACAGAAATGGTGCTTCTTTCCTGAACATTTGGAAAACGGGTACATAAGAAAAGTTTCAGATATCTGACTTACAACAAGTTGCTTATAAAGTAAATATTTAGTGCATGTAAAGACCAATAAAATTCACTACTTCTTTGGCCAGGTCCGAAGAGCCAAATTGCAAATAGCTGTGGTCTACATTTCATAAATGATTCGAAATTTTGAATACTTTTAAACAGGAAGTTATGTTTGCCTTGTGGTCTCACAAAACACAAACACATGGGCACACTATGTCTGTCATATTCATGCACTTACATGGATATGTAGTTCCCTTGGGATTCAGAGCAAAATTCCTTACTGAATACCAATGTTATATATTTATCTAGGTTTGTCCCAAGTATTTCTGCTTCACTCAGGACTCGCAATTGAAAGAAATTGTTTTCTATAACTGGGGCATTGATGCTGATTAACCGTCACACTCACATTGAAGAACTATAGTTTGGAATGTATAGTTTGCACGGCTCTGATCCCAGTCGATTGAAACATGGATGGCAAAATTGAGCTCAGAGGCAGTATGCCCCAAGAGGTGGTCCCAATTCTCTGATCTTTAGAATGAAACACCGTAAACATGCCCAATTCACAGTAAAAACACTGTGAATTGGGCATGTTGACCTGTGCTCCCGATCTCCCGGACGCACTCCAATTGAATTTTTATCCACATACCTTAGGATATGCATGCATGAATGCTAATTAGCGATCCTATCTTTTGGCCACATGACCAGCTAATAGAGATAAACTATAACGATTTTTGAGTGTGAACCAAATGGCAATTCCCAAGATTCCTGAAATACGTTTCCAGTCATGATTTGTATTAGTTCTTTGACTGAGACTTGGGTAACATGTTTACTTTTCATATCAAACATGACGCACGGAAGAGCATTGGATGCAAAAAATACAAGCATTGTCTGAAGTTCAGATCCCAGCCTTGTCTGGCATTCAAGCCAACCTGTCCATCTTAGAAGCATAGAACCATAGAAAAGATACAGCACAGAAGGGGGCAATTCGGCCCATCGTGTCCACGCTGGCTCGAAGAACAACCATGTTGAATGTTCTTGGTAGTCTACTAGACGGAGAACTGCAAACTATTTCATCTCAGGAGGGATTTAAAAAAACCATTAGCATTCATTTTGCCCAGAAAAAGCACATCTTTTATTTAATGACCACAAGAGATTTGTTTTCTGTGTATTTGGTTAACCAGAGGCACTTTCAGCTGACTCTTTCAAAGGGTATGAGAGAAACGCTCCCATTTTGGATGATAAGTTTCATTTACACACAATCTAGTTCCAAGTAAATGAGACAGAACTTGCATTTATATAGTGAGCAACATGTCCTCAGGACATTCCAAAGCACTTTACAACGAATGGATTACTTTTGAGGTGCAGTTATTATGATGTTGACAAACACAGCAGCCAACTCATGCACGGCAAGATCCCAAGTGCATTTACAAAGTCCAAAAAAAAATTAAGTTCATATGCATTGGTGGGGGAGGGGGAAAGTTGCTTCATTGAACCAAACTGGCACAGATTCTGACTTGTCTTGCTTCTATTCATTAAGGCAAGTGGACTACCACAAGGAAAGGTCATTTGAAAGGTTTTTTGATGAGGTAACAGAGAGTGTTGATGAGGGCAATGCAGTTGATGTGGTGTATATGGACTTCCAAAAGGCGTTTGATAAAGTGCCACATAATAGGCTTGTCAGCAAAGTTGAAGACCATGGAATAAAAGGGTTAGTGGCAGCATGGATACGAAATTGGCTAAGTGACTGGAAACAGAGAGTAGTGGTGAACGGTTGTTTTTCGGATTGGAGGAAGGTATACAGTGGTGTTCCCCAGGGGTCAGTATTAATGACTTGGACTTGGGTGTACAGGGCACAATTTCAAAATTTGCACATGATACAAAACTTGGAAGCGTAGTGGACAGTGAGGAGGATAGTGATAAACTTCAAGAGGACAGACACAGGCTGGTGGAATGGGCGGACACGTGGCAGATGAAATTTAATACAGAGAAATGCGAGATGATACATTTTGATAGAAAGAATGAGGAGAGGCAATATAAACTAAAGGATACAATTCTAAAGGGGTTGCAGGAACAGAGAGACCTGGGGTATATGTGCACAGATCATTGAAGGTGGCACGGCAGGGTGAGAAAGCAGTTAAAAAAGCATACGGGATCCTGGGCTTTTCAATAGAGGCATAGAGTACAAAAGCAAGGAGGTTATGATGAACCTTTATAAAACACTGGTTCAGCCACAACTGGAGTATTGTGTCCAATTCTGGGCACCGCACTTAGGAAGGATGTGAAGGCCTTGGAGAGGGTGCAGAAAAGATTTACTAGAATGATTCCAGGGATGAGGGACTTCAGTTACATGGCCGGACTGCAGCAGCTGGGGTTGTTCTCCTCAGAGCAGAGTAGGTTGAGAGGAGATTTGATAGAAATATTCAAAATCATGAGGGGTCTAGACAGAGTAGATGGAGAGAAACTGTTCCCATTGGCGGATGGGTCGAGAACCAGAGGACACAGATTTAAGGTGATTGGCAAAAGAACCAAAGGCGACATGAGGAAAAACTTTTTTACACAGCGAGTGGTTAGGATCTGGAATGCACTGCCTGAGGGGGTGGTGGAGGCAGATTCAATCATGGCTTTCAAAAGGGAATTGGATAAGTACTTGATGGGAAAAAGTTTGCAGGGCTACGGGGATAGGGCGGGGGAGTGGAACTAGCTGGATTGCTCTTGCAGAGAGCCAGCACGGACTCAACGGGCCGAATGGCCTCCTTCCGTGTTGTAACCATTCTACGATTCTATAAGTTTACACCACAGAAGGAGGCCATTTGACCCATCGCGTCTGTGCTGGCTCTTTGCTAGAGCTATCCCAGGCATAGTTTATGAAGTCACTGCACATTCTGACTGCATGGTACCAGTGGGAGGAATGTATTGGCAGATTAGGCTACCTACACTGGGAGTGATGCAGGTCGGGGTTGGGGGGGGGGGGGGGGAGGTTGCAAAACAGCTTGTTTTCCTTGGGCTCTGGGGGTTAGTTAGGCTTGGGGATGGTGGAAAGGGGCCCTGCATACTGAGGGTCATGTTGGTAGAGGCTGTTGCCGCTCGTGTCCAGTGGGTGGGTTGCTGTGTTGAGGGGGTAGAAACCAATCTTTTTAACGATCTCTTCCAACACACGCTTTTGCTGTCTTCAACTAATTTTCGGTTGAGTTTTAAGTGACACTATTTTTTGATCCCTTGAATTTTTAAAAGAAATGATCTGGTTACTGATAGAGTTGCCACAATGGCTAAAGATTGCAAGCCCTCTAAGTTCCTTTCAATAATGCTTTTCCCCCAGTGTACACATCCATATAATAGAAGCTTTCATATTTAAGATCACAATTGAAAATTAGCATTACTGAAAAGACTGCAACAAACTTCCTGAGCGGGTGATTTGGTTACATCAGGAATCTCTTGCTTGTAAGCCAGAAATTTTAATGAAAATGCCCCATTAAATTACTTCATTACTCAGCTATCAACCCAGGCATGTTCTGTGTATGGACAGACACCCGTGTATTGAAGAGTAAACAGAATATTGTGCAGGCATCCAATAGCAATATTGTGTAGCTAGTTAACAGATTGAGTTAACTTCAATAACAAGATATTTCTTTACATATTCAGATAGTAAGAGAACAAAAGACCGGGGATAGGAAGAATATTATTCCAGCTTAAAATAATTCTATTTCCAATTGATTCAGCAATTAATGAGCGAATAATGAAAACAGCCTTAGCAGATTTCAATGTACAATACCCTGTTCAATATTTTGTACCGATTGTTACTGGTAGCTGGGCCATTACGGACTTTGGAGTTGAGCTATATTGCTGCAAATAGGCAGAGCAGCAATGAATGCAGACCTGGGCATCGTACCTGAACAAATCCGGTTTTGCTAGGTGTGATCTTCCCAGGTCAAGATAGCTTGGGATAAACTTAGAATTCCTTTAACCCGGCATAATCAATGATTTGGGAGTGAACTAGAAACTGATTGGAACCGAGCCACAATCTCACTTGATTTCAGAGTCACTGATTTCTCGGAGGAAATTGTGACCTTGACAATTGAGCTCTAACTAAGATTGAGGCACCCGAGTCTGGCATTGGGTCAAACTAAGCTGTCTTTCCAAAACAAGGCTACCTCGGACATCTGCCAAAAGTATCGTAGGATGTCTTACTACAGAAAAAAGTTGTGGCTTTTAAAAGGAATCATAGAGATTAGAAGCTTCTTCCTGAGTTTAGCAACTAACCTAACACATGGGCGGCAAAGTTTGTTGTAGTCTTACTGTCTATAATGTGTAACTTAAATACTATAATTCAGTGGCTTTTGGCGTATAATTATTTTAAGCAAAACATGGTCCTATATCAGAGATGCAAACAGGTCTATATGTTATTTAAAAATCTCTTGTTGGGTGTGCACTGGTGATCTACAAACCTTACTTCCAGCTGACATGATTGTTAGCTAATCTTTTGTGTCAACATTTACATTGTAAATTGTTGTGTCAACATTTTGCATTCAATTCTGCTACGTAAACAGTCATGATGTAGTTGCAGGGTCTAGCCACTAGGTAGCTCTCTGGGGCTAGTTCTCTTTCCCAACTTGGTCATCATCTTTACAGCATTCAACTGACCATAGGCAACTCCACAGGCAATTTATTAGTAGATATTATTTTCCCATTGGCAAAGTTCAGGTATTAAAGCTTTATAGTTGTTCTGCATTCCCATTTGCACTATTTTTAAGCAGGCGTTAACCTATTAAAGTCTCTGCTTAAAAATAGCACATGGAGGAAAGTTGGGCAAGTGTGTATAGTGTTTGTACCTGAACATTGCCAAGGGGAAATATACCTCAGTGTTTCACCATTGATATCTATGTCCAAGGCACACTGTTCTCAAGTTTTACTAGACTTACTATTCATTGCATCATCAGACTTGAGTGATCCTCATTTGTACCTTCACGTGTTAACGTCTTTAAAAGCATCTCTTGTATCTTATTAACAGATTATTTTTATATTTTCAGGATTTGCAACAATCATATTAATACACTTACATCTGCACACACTTTCTGTCTAAAAAGGTTACGTTCTGTTGTCACATTTTTAAAATTGCACTTTTATGTCAACTTTTTGCATTATCAATTCCAAGATCCACATTTATAATAGAAACTATCGACATAAACCTGGCATATTGTGATTACACCTTCCTGCCAATAGTGGTGCTATAGTGCCTCAGTTTTGTCGTCCCAGCTCCTCAATCTGTACTGCAGAAAAACTCCTTCGCTCCAACCAACTCTACTTCTCAATTAGCCTTAAGTTTCACTATTTAACAATAAGTAAGATCAAATCAAAATATTTTATAAAAATAAGTTCAGAATGTATGACTTTAAAATGAGGACTGAGTTATGTCTGCACACCCTAGTTTAATTAACCCCCGCCCTCTAACCCTGCTTCACCTGAAGGCAACATTTTGTCTCGAATCCCGTATGCAATGCCACAGGAGATTGACTAGGATATTATACACATATATATTAAATTAATGGCTCATTACATCGTCCAACTATGTAGGAATTGTTCTTTGAATTATATTGAAGTAGTTATTGTTGATTTAGTTCAAAAGGTCAAAGGGAGAATCAGGTCATACAGTAGGACTTGAAAGAGCCACAGACTTCATGACAACGTGCTAGACCTACTCCACTTTGCCCCATTAGTATGAAGTATTTAAATGTTGAGCCAGATTTGGAGTCATCTAAATATCACAGGCATTCCTCAAACGTTAAACGTGCTGTCCTCCAAATCCTTTCTCCTCACTGTGTTGAAATCATTGCACCGTCTTCTATTCTAACTTATTCTTTTTCAGGTCTCAAAACTGTGAGACTCTTCACCCGCCCTCCATCTTATCCTTCTAGGCTTTTAAAACCCAAAGTTGGTATCAGCCAGCCATTGCTTCTCAATTTACTTAATTTCCTTTCTTACTAGCCTGGCTCAGCTGGTAGCATTGTCGCCTCCGAGTCAGAAGGCTGTGGGTTCAAGTCCCTCTATGGATAGGGGCACATAATCTAGAACGGTGCTTCAACATACTACTGAGGAAGTGCTGCATTGGCAGAGGTGCCGCTTTTAAATGAGATGTTAAACCATCTGACTGCTTAGTTGGATGTAAAAGGTCCCACGGTGCTATGTTCTGACCAACATTCTGTTCTCATCCAACACCACCAAAAGCAGATCATCTGGTCATTCATTCGCTGTTTGTGGGATCTTGCTGCACAAATTGACTGCCCGATTTGCCTACAGAACAACAATGAATACACTTCAGAAATAATCAAAATAATTATAAAGTGCTTTGGGACAACCTGAGGAAATGATAAGGCTTCAACTTCCCTCTTCCTTACTCTTTTCAATCTTGATGACGATGTCCTCTTCTTGAAGGAGAAAAAATTGCAGGGCCGTGGGGAAAGAGCAGGGGGGTGGGACTAATTGGATAGAACTCTTTGAAAGAGTTGGCACAGGCATGATGGGCCGAATAGCACAGAATCTGTGTTGTATGATTCTATGATTCACCTTGGCATCTCTATATTAAAAAATACATAGCATTTATGGTGTAATGGAGCTTTGGGCTGTAAGTAGCTGGAATATTTTGTAACTAAACTAACCTTTAACTTAAAACAGTCCCCACAGCTTATAGCGGGCGGGTTGGTGCTAACGCAATTTTCTGTTATAGGCAGTGGATGGTAAAACCAAAATAGTAAGTAACCAACATTGTTTTTAAAAAAGGAAGTCTCACTTAGAAACAGCCTCTCTCAATTGTGAGTAGTTTCATCCAGAACCTCACCACTAAAGTAATCGCACTTTAACCAGGTGCGACTAGCTGATTGAAACTGCCTGAAGACTCGACTTTGCCTGAAATCTGCGGAGCTTTTTAAATTGGTAAGTACTTATTGAACCACCCAAAATAGTTGGCGTGCTTATTACATTATAAGTGGCCACTTTGTAACTGATGCCTGTGGTAATGGCAGATGATTAGCGCCATTCGGTCAACATAGGCGGCTGCCTGTGGTAAGCGGTGGGGGCGGTATCTATTTTTCATAACTATAGTAAAACATACTTGACAGTTATAATATTTTTGAACAATTTTACAATCAAATGCTGCTCCTTAGTTGCTGTTTTTATTTCCGAATGATCTGAGCATTTGCCTCATAACTGCAGCTCCTGAGCTCGAGTCTCGAGAGCTGGTTGACGCCTGTACGAGATTGCCTCGGGAGGATGTATTTCTTTAGATCTCTGTTATATCACCAGCTGGAATATCACAAAAATGAGACCCTGCATCTTAGGAAAGGTTTGCAGAGGGGAACTGCCTGTCCATTTTATTCTCCTTATATCATGCATCTTAACAACCAGTTATAGTAGACATGGAGATGCCATTAGACAGCTAGATTGAGCTGGAAGGTTTGTCAAGGGGTGAATGATGTGTCATTGGAGAGGATGGCCAGGCTGGTCTTTTGGGTGTGGATTTAGATTTTCATAGAATCATAGAAATTTACGGCACAGAAGGCGGCCATTCAGCCCATCGTGTCTGTGCCGGCCGAAAAAGAGCCATCCAGTCTAAATGTGGATTTTGGATGTGGATTTGGGACCAGCTGACATCCGCGTGGGCTGAAAGTGAGGCCTCAGCTGGCATTCAGGGTCCATGATCCAAGGAGGCTGTGAAGGAAAGAAAATTGGGTAAAATACATCAAAAATAAGAAAAAGGTTATTAAAATTTTCGCTGCGATGTGCAGCTGTTGTTTTTAACAATACAAATATCCCTCATTAATAAAACACATGAAAGGAATACACTATTGGATTGGAATGTTGACTTATTTCCCCTATAAAAGCACCTGGATAATTTGCCCACACCTGCAGCTCTCATGAGCTACGCAGTCTGTGTTTGAACATTTAGTATCTCCATGGCAGCCATTATTTACTGAACAATTGATGTAATGTAATATTTCCAAGTTTGTTGATGACACAAAACTAGGTGGGAATGTGAGTTGTGAGAAGGATACAAAGAGGCTTCAAGGGGATATAGACAGGCTAAGTGAGTGGGCAAGAACATGGCAGATGGAATAAATTGTGGA
Source organism: Heptranchias perlo (assembly GCF_035084215.1). NCBI lineage: Eukaryota > Metazoa > Chordata > Chondrichthyes > Hexanchiformes > Hexanchidae > Heptranchias > Heptranchias perlo. The sequence goes on from NC_090360.1 coordinate 15,690,536, forward strand.
AAAATGTGAACTTATCCACTTTGGTAGGAAAAGTAGAAATGCAAAGACTTTTAAATGACGAGAGATTGGGAAATGTTGATGTTCAAAGGGACCTGGGTGTCCTTGTACATGAGTCACTGAAGGCTAACATGCAGGTGCAGCAAGCAATTAGGAAGGCAAATGGTATTTTGGCCTTTATTTCAAGACGATTTGAGTACAGGAGTAAAGATGTCTTACTGCAATTATATAGGGCCTTGGTGAGACCGTACCTGGAATATTGTGTATAATTTTGGTCTCCTTACCTAAGAAAAGATATACTTGCCATAGAGGGAGTGCAATGAAAGTTCATCCCAGATTGATCCCTGGGATGGCGGGATTGTCGTATGAGGAGAGATTGAGTAGACTAGGCCTGTATTCTCTAGAGTTTAGAAGAATGAGAGGTGATCTCATTGAAACATACAAAATTCGTACAGGGCTCGACAGAGTAGATGCAGGGAGGATGTTGCCCCTGGCTGGGGATTCTAGAACCAGGGGTCACAGTCTCAGAATAAGGGGTCGGCCATTTAGGACTGAGACGAGGAGAAATTTCTTCATTCAGAGGGTGGTGAATCTTTGGAATTCTCTACCCCAGAGGGCTGTGGAGGCTCAGTCATTGAGTACATTCAAAACAGAGATCGATAGATTTCTAGATATCAAAGGCATCAAGGGATATGGGGATAGTGCAGGAAAATGGCGTTGAGGTAGAAGATCAGCCATGATCTTACTGAATGGCAGAGCAGGCTCGAGGGGCCGGATGACCTATTTCTTATGTTCTTATATTCCAATTACTCTTGAATGATCTAATTTTGCTTGAATTTAATAGGTTTTTCCCGATCAGAGATTGATCATAATTTATCCTTTTATAACAAAGAGCAACCCTAATAATGAAATATCAAGGGCCTTTGCTCCTACCTAAACTATCACTTCATATTTTGATAGGCTGTCAAATCCTCACAGATCCTTGAAAGGTTCTTAAGAGTAATGATTAAGCTCTATATTCTGCAAAGTGGGAAACAACCACAAAAAGTTGAAACGAAGTAAAATGAAAATTTGCATTCTAATTGTATATAGCCAGAGGGGGGAAAAGTCAAACATAACTATCATTGTTAAGCCCTCAGTGCCTTTCACATTTACGCTGTTAATAGAATCCACATGAGCTAAGATCTACTGTTGTTTTGGCTCAGTTTCGAGTCTGACAGTGACATTGTTGAGATGCTTGACTGTGGAGCTTTCTTTCTGTGTGCAGCCTTAACACACTGTCTGTGTGGGCAGGAACCAAACAAAGAGTGCTTTGCGGGAGGGGATTTTAGCTGTGAAAGGCAATTTTGTGGAGTTCAGAATGTTGATCTTAAAAGGCAACTTTCCAAGCTCCACCCCTGGCACCTCTCTGGATACCCTGGTGGGTAAGGTGATACCCATTTAAAATTGGATTGAAGGTGGCATGAAGTTCTTCCAATTATTTAAACATCAAATGCAGCAAGCTTGGCTTGTTTAGTATGATCATGCAACACATTGTGAAAATGATTAAAGGAGTTGATAGGGTCGACAGAGAGAAACTATTTCCTCTGGTGGGGCAGTCCAGAACAAGGGGGCATAACCTTAAAATTAGAGCTAGGCCGTTCAGGGGTGATGCCAGGAAGTACTTCTTCACACAAAGGGGTAGTGGAAATCTGGAACTCTCTCCCCCAAAAAGCTGTTGAGGCTGGGGGTCAATTGAAAATTTCAAAACTGAGATTGATAGATTTTTGTTAGGCAGGTGTATTAAGGGATATGGAACCAAGGCAGGTAAATGGAGTTAAGATGCAGATCAGCCATGATCTAATTATAAGAAAGGCCTTCTCTTGTCCCTATGTTTCTAACTGGTGTTGAACATGTAAAAGCTATTTCCCTTGCAGTTTCTAATTAGTGCTTTTACATTAATATTCACAGAATTATAAGATAGTGCTGAATATTAAAAATTAAGATACAACATTGATGCACCACAAACCCTTTGAACCAGCTTGTTAGCTCTGCCTAGAAATAGATATAGGACTGGACCCAAAAACTGAACTCCCCCTTGTTAACAGTACAATATTTTTTTAAAAAACACTAATATTTTTGATTTTGACCAATAAATAAAAAATTAAAGGGGAGGCATTATCCTGGTGATCCGTTGGTAATAAATGGAATGACCGTAGATATCTGTCAATCTATGAGGTGACCAGTTAGGTCAAAAAAGCTACTGTTTTGTGTTCAGCTTTGGTGATAGATTTTAAGATACTGCTTACGCCTTTACATTGGCCGGTGGGAAGTTTCACCCTGTTACTTATCGTGATTGAGATGTGACATCTTGTTTACCGTGATGTGCTGATAAAAGTGACAGCACAAAACAAACATCAGCTACAATGAAGACTAACTGATGAGCATGGGCCCTCTGTCCAGGATGAACAAAATGTGGGTGTGCTCCTTTGATGTGGTCCAGTTCATCTTTACACCTGCGTTACTTTTTAAGGGAAAAAAAACACAAACACTTCAACGGTCTGTTCAGTCTAATACAGCACCACTTCACAGTAATTCAGTAGGCACTTTGGGACATTGTTCCTATTAAGGGCCGAATGACCCTAAATCCAACACCAATTGAGTGGCCAGTCACACAACTCTTGAAACCTTAGCCCTGTAAGAACTGAACTTTCAAATCCAGCATTCCTGATTTTTTTTTTTACAGTGATCAGCATAATTGTTTGAGTCGTTCTGTCTTGGTATACCTGCAGGATTTTGTAAGCTCACCATTTCCCCCTCCCTTGGGCGGGGAACTATTCTAAATAAGCTTTTAAGATTAGAGACAATGGGCGCTAAATTGGGCCACGTAGCGCCCATTATTTCAGCGCTACGCGGCCTCTCGAACGTCCAAGATGGCGTCTTGGGTGCACACGCACGTTTCGTAGTGCATGCGCAAATACCGAACGCCAGCAGCATGTAAAATAAGGAGAAAATGGATATAATCAGTGTGCAACGCTGATTTAAAGTGATAGACACCATTTTGGCACTTGACGCTCAACTCAATGCACAGTCTTAACCACAACCACCTGAACGTGTCTTAGTGTGACTGGAGGACCCCCAACAATGCTAATTAAAGGGACCATGCAGGATTTACAGATTAGTGGCTGGATTATTGCTTCTGGCTGTCGAGACATTTGTAACAGTTTTTGGAGGTCTACTATATTTGAATACTAGGACGCAAGGACATAGCCTAACATTTAGAGCCAGGACGTGCAAGAATGAAGTTAGGAAATGCTTCTACACGCAAAGGGCGGGAGAAGTTTAGAACGCTCTTTTGAAAATGGCGATTGATGCTAGCTCAGTTGTGAATTCTAAATCAGAGATTGATAGGTTTCTGTGAACCAAGGGTATTAAGGGCTATGGGGCTAAGGCGGGTATATGGAGTTAGGTCACAGGTCCACCATGATCTCATTGAATGGTGGAACAGGCTCGAGGGGTTAAATGCCACGGCCACTTGCTGCCTCATGTTATTCACCACCTTCCGCAAGAAAGCGGGACGTGTGTCTGGGTGAATGTGCCTGTCATGGTTGAATAGCTGCCAGTGTGTGTGACCTGTGAGTTGTGGGTGGGCAGCTTGCAACAGTGATAATGTGTGAGGGTGAGTGGAAGCATCTGATTGAAAGAGTTTGTTGGGATGTGGGTGATGGGGATGTAGTGCATGGAGCAGTGGATGCGGCCAGTGGTCCAATTGGTAGGAGAAACCACTTGACAGTTGACCTCACTCACCTTGACCACTCCTGTCAAAGCATTGAACTTCTTCCTGCACTGCATCCATGTTCATGGTGCTATGCATCTGGCATTGACTTCGTCCCCCGCTGCTTCCCACTGCCTTTTGGGCATATGTCTGGAGGGCTTCTTGCCCCCCTGCGGATATAGGATGTCCCTCCCTCTGTCCACCTCTTGCACCAAGGCCTTTAGTGCATCAGCAGAGAATCTTGGTGCATGCTCTCTCGCAGACCTGGTACCAACTCAGATCGGCAGATTGGTGAGTCTGGCATGCAGGTTGGAGGATGTGGGATTTAGTGGTGCGCAACTTTTATTCAATGTTTTAACATAAGTCATCAGTGTGTATACATAGGGACGGGACCTGCAACTGTGTTTTGCGTGTGCAATGTCTGATATCCGTTCAGACTCCGTGCAGACAGCAGGCTGTTATTTTTAGCAAATAACACGTTCCAGCTACCTTTAAGAGATTTTAAGAGCCATCCTCCCTTTAAGAGATTGGTACTGCCCCTGCTGGTGGAAAGTGCACATTTACTTGAAACCTCGTGTCAACGCTGATTTCCAACGCTGCTTGACGGTAAGTCCTCAGGCCTCATGAAAGTCTTGCCCTGCCTGCACAGGGGCCATTGGGCGCGGGTTAATAGCGGATCACGCTACCCGCGCCCAATAATAGGCCCTATCGAAATCTCCCCCCCCCCCCCCCCACCAAGGCATTTTTTTTTGGATAAAGTCTTCCAATAACATGAAATAAATAAAATGGGGGGGTGTTGATTCCAAAATGGAGGGTCATCCCCAGTCCTTTAATAGGATTGCTAGGATACCTGACCTAGAAATTATATTCCATGGACAGAGACACACTCTAATGCAACACACCTTTAACCAGGCTGACCCATCTCGCTTAAAAATTCAGACAGGAGCAGTAGTGAGTTTTGGAAAGAGGACAGGAGCATGGATTAGCGCTGGCATAATGGAGCACAGCACAGCGCAGGGACTCTGCTACTATCATCTGTCGCATTACCAATATGTTAGTTCATCATCTCATTACCCCTACAAGGAAAGGAAACACTTTCCCGTTTGTGTTCTCTGCAGCAAGTGTACCCAGATTGGTACAGGTCCAGTTTAGTGACTTATATCTGGTTCTGCATGATCTTAAAAATTAGAGCTTGGTCGTTTAGGAGTGAAATCAGGAATCATTTCGCACAAAGGGTAGTGGAAATCTGGAACGCCTCTCTGCCAAAAGGACGTTGGGTCAATTGAAATATTCAATGCTGAGATTGATTGATATCCTTATCCAACAAAAATCCAAGGATATAGAACAAAGGTGGGCAATTGGAGTTGAGGTACAGATCAGCCATGATCTAATTGAATGGGGGAACAGACTCAAGGGGCCGAATGGCCTCCTCCTGTTCCTATGTTACTATGTATATTCCTATGCCACACACACTACAATTCATTATTTAGAACCAGACTCTCTGTAGGAATCAGTCTGAACACAGCATTAGAACCAATACAAGACTTGATAGTAGCACCAACTACAAATTACATTGTGTGCTCCAATAAAAATAAATAGCCATTCTTCTGGAGTGAAGCTTATGGTTTAGCAACAGCATCTCAACCTTGAGACGTGTTATGGCCTTGGAGCACATTCCAAACTACTGTGTTAGCTTTGCTCAAGTGATAACACTCTCACCTCTGTCGTCCAAAGGTCATGGATTCAAGCTCCACCCCAGGACTTGAGCACATAATCTAGTCTCACATTTCAGTGCAGTACTGAGGGAATATGCTGTATTGTCAGAGTTGTTGTCTTTCAGATGAGATGTTAAATCAATTCTGCCTGTTCTGGAAATATAAAAGACCTCATGGCACGATTTAAAAATTGCAGGTAGATTTCTTGGTGTCCTGGCTAATCATCGCCACCAAAAACTAGATCAACTCATCACTGATCTCAATTGCTGTTTGTGGGACCTGGCTGTGTGCAAATTGGCTGCCGCATTTGCCTACAGAACAACAGTGACTACATTTTCATGTAAGGAATCTTACAACACCAGGTTATAGTCCAACAGTTTTATTTGAAAATCATTTTCATTGACTGTGAAGCACAATGGGACATCCCAAGGGCATGAAAGATGTTGCATGCAAGTTAATTTGTGTCCTGTATAAGATCTAGAAATACAGCAGCTTACTGCTTTTTGTGTTCAATTTACAGTTTTCTTTCTGTTAAACCAGTAGCGGTTCCATGCAAGATATTGATTCGAAACCACCTTTGACTGCCCTAACACTTAATGAGGCTGTAATTGATTTATTCTATAGCATTGCAGAATATTTGTACATTATATAGAATACTTAAAGGTGCATCATTTTGCCAAAACTGTTCCAATTTTATTTCACTTATTTCTTCATGAAAATATAAAAAAGCAGCTGGGTGCAGCAATCAAAATTTGTGAAATTCACATGAAATTGACAAGTATGTTAGTTGCAAAAGAGATACCTTCCCACAGTATTTCATAGGGTGACATCCAGTGGCTGAATAGTTGTACTGTATTCCAAAATATTATACAGAGCAGAACTGCAGCAAAAGATGTGTTTAGCCAATGATCCCAGAGTTACTTCTAACAAAGTAAACTAATACTTGTACTTAGAAAGTAATATTTGTTGCAAATTCTATTACGTGAATAAGATAGAGGAAGTTTGTCTTTTTAAGAAGATATTCCAACTTTCTGTAAATATTTAGATCACAGAAAAATTTTAAGTGTAATAATAAATTGCGTAACTCTTATGTACCAGGCATACTGAAAAATGCACTGTCTGTACACCTTACCAACATCTGTTATCTTGCCATTGATAACTTATTAAAAAATATTATTTGATGCACAAATTCCAACTGGTGAGACTGAAAACTGCAAAGAGCATTCAAATAACGAGTCAATTTAACATTAAGTTCATTGGGATCAAAAGTACTTGCAAGATTATGTCCACCTGGATCACCCAGGAACTCAGATGCATGTCACACTTGCTCACACCACTAGAGAATTGTAGACTCAACATAAGATCAACAGGGAACTCAGGTACAAACAATCCCATTCCAACTCTTGTTAAATTCATTCTTGGAATATGGGCACCACTAGCAAGGCCAGCATTTATTGTCCATCCTTAGTTGCCCTTGAGAAGGTAATGGTGGGTCGCCTTCTTGAACCGCTGCATTCCGTGTGTTGAAGGATTCCCCACAGCGCCGTTAGGTAGGGAGTTCCAGGATTTTGACCCAGCGACAATGAAGGAACACCAAGTCGGAATGGTGTGTGACTTGGAGAGGAACTTGGAGGTGATGCTGTTCCCATGTGCCTGCTGCCCTCGTCCTTGTCCTTCTAGATGATGGAGGTTGCGGGTTTGGGAGATGCTTATCCTCCTGGAGAAACTGAGTGGATAAGCAGTCATTTTTTTTTCTTTTATTAAAAATAATAGGAATACCAAAGTCACTCCTTCCCCTTCAGGCACCATCTCCAGATACTACCTGTTTTGGAAGGGCAATTTATAGAATGACAGAATACATCCACAGAATGGACCAAGACCAGTTTCCTGAAAACCCATCTCTTCAACCAAGGCTTTGGTCGCCTCTCTCAGCTCCCTCACAAAGGCTTGGCTTCAATTCTCGTCTTCCTCCATGGAGTGTCTTGGAATGTGTTTCTATTTTAAAGACATCTTGTAAATACAGGCAGTCATTGTTAAGGGAGGAGCCAACTGGACATTCAGTGAGAACTGGCCCTGGTGTGAAGACTAAAAAATCATGTGTTCTTGTGATAAAAAAGTAAAGGTTGCTATGGATACAAGCCCTTCAGTGACCGCCTTCTGTCACAAGGAAGAGACTGAAAACCACATGGGAAGAAAAGTTGTTTAACCAGTATGTGCAAACCAGCACCAAGGTCAAAAGTATTTAAAGTGGATTCTAACTCAGCCATGATAACATTCTATTTACTGACAAACCTATTTGTCCTGGTTATATAAACAGCCCATCTGATGATGTGTCCTTTTGAACTCCATCAACAACTGGACTATCATTACAATTTCACACCTAACTGCTGCACCGTGGTGGCACTAGCCTCATGTGGCTAACTGCATGTATCATTAGTAAATTAAAAGAATTAATAATGGACACCGTCATTAGGTACATGATCTCAATACTAATAATCGCACAGCCTCTGCTTGTGTACTTTAATCTTTTTGTGCTTTAGTTGCTAAAATGGTAAGATGAAAAGCAGAGTGTGCGAGAGTTTTTTGATTGTTGTGAGTGCTTTACTCCCTTGGTGACTGAATGGTGAGATATTTGTTGAGTAAATATATATATTTACTTAATATATACTAAGTATATTTACCTGTATTGCGTGAGTGTATGTAAGGTGTTTTCTACTAAAGTTAGGGCATGTCGCTAGTCAAGTGATTTCTCATGGCGAACACTCCACTAGAAAACTATAGCTCATGGTGAACAATATGTAACCTCATGGACAGCAGGGGTTCACTGGCAATTGTCACAATACCAAGTAACTTATGATGGGTGAAGTTATCATAAGTTGATGTAGGATCATCAACTTTGTGTGTGGGTCAGCCGTGGCTCAGGAACATCACTCTCGCCTCTAAGTCAGAAGGCCATGAGTTCAAGTCCCACTCCAGAGACTTGAGCACATAATCTAGGCTGACACTCCAGTGCGGTACTGAGGGAGTGCTGCACTGTCAGAAGTGCCGTCTTTCGAATGAGACGTTAAACCGAGGCCCCGTCTGCCCTCTTTGGTGAATGTAAAAGATCCCATTGCACTGTTTTGAAGAAGAGCTGGGGAATTCCCCCCAGTGTCCTGGCCAATATTTATCCCTCAACCAACACCCCTAAAAGGACAAATTATCTGGTCATGATCACATTGCTGTTTGTGAGAACTTGCTGTGCACAAATTGGCTGCCGTGTTTCCTACATTACAACAGTGACTACACTTCAAAAGGTAATTAATTAGATATAAAGCACTTTGGGACATCCCGAGGACATGAAAGGAGAGATATAAATGCAAGTCTTTCTATATGATGATAAACAAGGAGGGGCTGGAGAACGACTGATTCAATTGCCACATGAGATAGGGACATAAATGTTAAGTTGGTTTTAACATCCATTTGGTTTCAGACTAAGTAACTCAATTTCGGAGCCACACTCTCTGGAAACAATTTATTTGTAACCCAGATGTGAAAAGTCCACTTTTCCACAGTTGAAGGGTATCCATTCAGCAAAGGGCTATCAGCACCACTGGAATCCAGCAAGAGTTCCTGCCTTCAGGAAAGGGGAGCTAACAAAGGGAACAGAGTAGGGGGGTAACTTTATTACCCTGTAAGTTTTAAATGAAGAGCAGAAAGCAATGATGTCTGAAAACCATGAATTATCTACATGAAGAACCATTTGCAAACTGGTTATACATCAAATCCCTGAACCTATGTAGACAATCTCAGACAAGAGATTGAACAGAGGTGTTCAAAATTATGAGGGATTTTGATTGAGTGGATAGGGAGAAACTGGCAGGAGTGTCAGTCACCAGAGGACACAGATTTATAATAATTGGCAAAAAAGCCAGTGGGGGGGGAGATGAGGAGAATTTTTTTTTACACAGCGAGTTGTTACGACCTGGAATGCACTGCCTGAAAGGGAGAGGGAAGCAGATTCAATAATAACTTTCAAAAAGGAATTGGATAAATACTTAAAAAGGGAATATTTGCAGGGCTATGGGCAAAGAGCAGGGAAGTGAGACTAATTGGGTAGCTCTTGCAGAGAGCCGGCACTGGCACGATGGGCCAAATGGCCTCCTTCTGTGCTGTACGATTCTATGGCGACCAGTGATGCTGACTGCCAAAGCACTGATTTTACAGCAGCTGTGAGCGACATCGCCAGTACAGTTTAGGGGAGGTACATAGAGCCTTCAGTACGTACAGAACAGCAGGACACCACAAATTCAACAGCAAAGTGGCTCCCTGGATGCAGAGACTGCAGATGAGGCAGCCGTTTGTAGAAACTAATATTGCAGCTCGATAAAAACGATTCTTAAAGAGCGAATAACAGGAACCATAAAAGAAATGGCTGATTACTTTACACTATCCATTAGGGGCTGAATTTTTATTATTCCAGTAAGTGCTGTTGCACAATATTAGGTGTTCTTCATGAATATGTAAATTATTGACAAATCTTTCTGGCACATTCCAGCACGGCATTCAGTGCCAGTGAGACTCACCCTCACTGCCTTACTTAAAGGGTCCGGCTCCCTTCCCCCTCCTCCCCCAGCAATTGAGACAAAAGAGATTGCCAGATGTTTCCACTGGTGCAGCCAAATGTGGCAAATAGCAAAGCTGCAGCAAAGGCTGTGTGATGTCGAAACATGAATAAGGTGCTATATATAAAAATTTGGTTCTCAATCCCTTCATTTGCAGCTGGAAACACATACACAGTGTGGCATGTGGGGGTTACAATCAGCTTTACAGTGATTGCTAGCATCAGGGATGCTGAAACACGCAAGAAGGATATATATAAATAATTTACATATTTATGCACCAGCATGTAAGATTATACCACACCACTCACAGCAGTATACATGTATGTGTCTCATTGTCATTGTCATTGTCAGTACACAATCCAGTTCCCAAACACCAACGGTTAATAATCGAAAGGAAATAGGCAAGTGGGAGTATAGCTTTAAAAGATATTTAAAGGGACATGGAGCTACGGCAGGTAAATGGAGTCATGGTACAGATCAGCCACAATCTAAGTGAATGGCGGAGCAAGCTCAAGGGGCTGAATGGCCTACAGCTGTTCCTATTTTCCCTATGTTTTCAATACAGATAGAGCAAGACTTGAATCCAAAAGAGAGTTTAGAGATTTTTAAAAGCCGAAGCAGAGATCCTGTTTCATAGAATTGCACAGAATGTACAACACAGAAACAGGCCATTCGGCCCAACAGGTTCATGCTGGTACTTATGCTCCACATGAGCCTCCTCCCCCCCTACTTCATCTAAGCCTATCAGCATATCCTTCCATTCCTTTCTCCCTCATGTGTTTATCTAGCTTCCCCTTAAATGCATCTAAGCTAGTCGCCTCAACTACTCCCTGTGGGAGCGAGTTCCACATTCTAACCACTCTCTGGATAAAGAAGTTTCCCTTGAATTCCCCATTGGATTTATTAGTGACTATCTTATATTTATGGCCCTTAGTTCTGGTCTCCCCCGCAAGTGGAAACATCTTCTCCACGTCAATCCTATCAAACCGTTTCATAATCTTAAACGAAATTAACACTTCCTATTCAAAAAAAATATATTTTTAGAAAGATGGCAAAAAAAATCATACAGTAAATCTTTGCAATGTTTGATTATTAGGGGTTGCCGATGGTATGACTGCTCAGAGATATTGGGTGGGAGCCTCGCGTGAAACCACATGACTGCACGTTCAAAGTCCGGACATTATGTCAGATTTTATTACGTTTCTCAACAGGATGGATAGCAAGCTGGCTACAAAACAGAAAACAGAGAGTAGGGGTTAAAGGTAGTTACCCAGATTGATCTATCAGGTCACCCCTCGGTCTTTTCTAGAGAAAAGAGCCCCAGCCTCCTCAATCTTTCCTGATACCAGAACTGAGAGGTTATGCCTATCATCCCAGTAAATCTTTTTTGCACCCTCTCCAGTGCATCTATATCCTTTTAATAATATGGAAACCAGTACTGTGCACAGTACTCCAAGTGTGGTCTAACCAAAGTTTAACATAACTTCTCTGCGTTTCAATTCTATCCCTCTAGAAATGAACCCCAATGCTTGGTTTGCTTTTTTTAATGACCTTGTTAACCTGCGTTGCTACTTTTAGTGATATGTTTATCTGTACCCCCAGATCCCTCTGCCCCCTACCGCATTCAGACTCTTATTTTCCAAGGAGTATATGACCTCCTTATTCTTCTTACCAAAAAGTACCACCTCACACTTATCTATATTGAAATTCATTTGCCAATTACTCGCCCGTCCTGTATTTTGGCGCAGTCCTCAGTATTAACTATATTCCCCAATTTGGTGTCGTCCGTAAATTTTGAAATTATACTTCTGATTCTTGAGTCCAAATAGTTTATGTTAATGATGAACAACAGTGGTCCCAGCACTGATCCTTGTGGAACACCACTTCCCACCTTTTGCCAGTCTGGGTAACTACCTTTAACCCCTACTCTCTGTTTTCTGTTTGGGGCCAGTTTCCTATCCATTCTGTTGAGAAACGTAATAAAATCTGACATAATGTCCGGACTTTGAACGTGCAGTCACGTGCGAGGCTCCCACCCAATATCTCTGAGCAGTCATACCATCGGCAACCCCTAATAATCAAACATTGCAAAGATTTACTGTATGATTTTTTTGCCATCTTTCTAAAAGTATATATTTTTTTGAATAGGAAGTGTTAACTTCATTGGGAAACGAATCTAGATGGGTTATTGAACATACCAGCACAAGGGAGGTGAATCATCAACAGAGATCCAGTCATTAACATATGGTACTTTATCAATTCCATCATTTCAACTGTGCATATTAATTCAGCTCTCTGGCACTGTCAGAACTAATATCTCCCTCAAGCGAGAGTCTCCTATAATGTCTTTGGTATTCACTATTAGACTCTGTATGGCAGCTCTTGTATGGCAGCACTTCCTGTAAGTGTAACACTTACTTCCTGTCCATGCTTTCCCTATCACACCTTCCAGGGTCAAAGTAAAACAGCAGCAAATCAAAAGTGAAAATAGAGGAAAGAGAAATCAAAAGCACACAAAGCAGCTAAAAAGAACGACTAATGAGAAACTACTAAGGACTTTTATAAAAAAAATCAATCCTGACTGGCAAGTCTAAAATGGGGTTTTAAACAAAATAAAATCAAGAATTACATATTTCACGTTAACATGATGAAATTCACTCATAGAATTGTCCTTTGTGCATTTTAATACTGTTAAAGTTTTAATATTATTAAAGTTTTTACTTTAAAGCCTCAAAAGCCTGCTCTTTGAGTGAATATTCCCCCCTCACCCAAAACAATTGAAGGCAGCTACGAGTCATACCTGTACAATCTGAACATGTGCAGTTGACGCATTTCCCAGCATGCACCAAAAAGTTTATCTTTGGATTTTTCAGCTATAAGCTTTATCTTCTGATTCTGTGACCGTGTTTCCATATTTGTTTGTCTTTGGAAATGACTTGACATCTACCTGGAGATTTTTAAACACTGAATTTGTGTAATCTTTCAAATGTAATCTGTTATCAAATGCTTAATTTTTGCTTGAGGGCATAACTCCGAGACAAACAGAGAAAGAGGAGAGAAAGAGTCCGAGACAGACAGTGAGTCAGAGGGACAGAGACAGAGACAGAGACAGAGGGACAAAGATAGAGAGAGAGAGAAAGAAAGAGAGAGTCCGAGACAGAGAGAGAGACAGAGACAGACAGTGAGTCAGAAAGAGAGAGACAGAGGGACAAAGACAGAGAGAGAGACAGATAGAGAGAGCGTCAAAGAGAGAGCGAGAGAAAGAAAGAGACAGACAAACAGACACAGGCAGTACAAGAAAAAGACATAGAGACAGAGAGACACAAATAGGCTGAGCAGTTGTGGTAATTACTGAAAAAACAAAGCACAGATTTAATCCTGTAATTGTGAAATTTGTATGTTTTCTGTTTTATCTTAGAAAACTTACTTTCGAGAGCTTGCCTTCTTAAAAGACAAACTAATTGAATTTTGAAAACTTTTCACTTAAGCAGAGCCGGTTAATCACAACACCTGTGTTATAATTAATTACAACTGTGTTAGTTTATAGAATAAGTTTACAGTCAGCAAAGTGCAATGTGCATTTCACACTTAAAACCAGCTTCAGGTGGAGAACTGGACTGACAGACCTGGAACGAGGTGCGGAAGACACCTGCTGGTCTACAATAGGCGTAAATGGGTCCAGATATTCCTGATCCCTCTCAATGCTTCCGGGCCCCAGCTTGTGAATTTAAAATAAAATTGCTGGACTATAACTTGGTGTTGTAAAATTGTTTATAACTGTAGAAGGGTATTGATTGAGATGGCCAATTGTTGCATATCTCAAGACTTGGGTATAATATTGAACACCTTCTTTCAACAATATCCTGATAACTAAATGAATGTTACTGCATCTAGGTGCATTGGTAATGTTTATTAATGCATCATTCAGTAGTATGTGAGGTGAACCCAGGTTATTACTTAAAAGTAAGCCAGAAAAGGAGGATCAGAAAACAAATGGAAATTAGGGAGATGTAAAATTAGAACAGGTATCAAGGAAAACTGCTTTACTTAAACAGAAATAAATGGTTGAAATGACGTACCAGTCAGGGTAAGAGAGGCAAAAAACATTGGGGCTGTTCACAATACAGTTGAATGCCGTGATGGGACAGTTGAGGTACAAGAGAGATGGGCTTTGACAGGAGTCCTAGAGGACTCGAGAGACAGGTTTTGATGTTGAGACTTAGGGCGGGAGAGGGATGAGCTCTCATGAATTAAAATGTCCCTTATTATCTCTAAATTTTCTTAAGCACTGGCATGTGTAATAATGTCCCGAGTCTCCATAAAAACACACTTTGAAACCCAGTGATTGAAAACTTTCAAATTTAAAAACATACTCCAACAAATTGCAAATACGTTTCACAAAAATTAAATCTAAAATGAATTTAAAAAATGCATATCAAATTAAAGGAAAGCTCTATTGAATTGGAATATCACAAAAACTTGATGGTTGGAAAGTGCCTGGACACTGATTAGTGTCTCAGTTATTCTTTGTTACCAGGCTCTATGCTTTAGAGCTGCTATTTAGAGACAGCCTGTGAGTGGACACTTTGGGGGCAATTTTAACCTAGCCGGTCCGTCTGGAAACTGACGGGACCGGGTGCAGTGCTGGTTTGACACCCCATCCGATTTTACTCTCTATGAAGGCAATGGAGACTAATATTAGGCGGGGTATAAAACCAGCATTCCACCCAATCCTGTGGGTTTCCCGGCTGGAAAGTTAGGTTAAAATTACCCCCTGTGTGTAGAATTTCCCTTAATGCAAGATCCTGAAGTTCCTAGGAATTCTCCAACAACCAATCTCTCAAGTTCGGCAAGATACGCTTGCCCTTTAAGTGAACCAAGGGAACAGAAGGGTAAATTTACCAATTTCAGAATATTTGTCAGATTGTCATGGAGCTCACCATATTGTAGAGCTGTGAAATATTGTGGGGGAGGGAGAAGAGAGAAAATGTTGGGGGGGGAGGAGCCGAGAGTATGGAACAAGAGGAAGTATGAGAAAAAAACATTGCATCATGACGACCAGCTGTTGGGATTGATGTAGAAGAACAGAGCAGCAAAAGGCAATGTCACAAGCAAAGTGCACTACTGGTAACAATTTGAGGAACAGATGTCAGTGGTGACCTGACCGCAACATCAGGATATCATCACAGCATTTCCTCAAGCACACAGTGGCAAGGGAGGAGTGAAACCCTGCGGGATTGGATGAGTGGGAGCGCGAAGGGGAAAACCAGATTGTGCGGATAGAGACGATGGCCTGAAATAAAGATGGTGTCGATTCACGGTTGCTTTTCTGTCAAGAAATGAGAGCGACTTTCTCGACTTAAAATATAAAAGCTACAGCACTCGCCTCTACCAACCAATAAAGTAAATGCCAAAATCGCGCTGGCTCAACCACGTGCTACACAACCAGGAGCAGATTCTGGAAGTCTGTTGTTGTCTACCATTACATTCCAATCGCAACAAGGTCAAACTGCAAAGGAAACATGCAGTATATTCCAAGGCAGTATCATCAACAACAAATTGTATTTATATAGCGCCTTTAACGTTAAAAGTCTCAAAGTGTTCCACAGTAGTGTTATCAGATAAAATTCGACACCGAGCCACATTCGGAGATATTAGGACAGGTGACCAAAAGCTTGGTCAAAGAGGTAGGTTTTAAGCAGCATCTTAAAGGAGGAGGAAGAGATAGAGAGGCAGTGAGCTTTAGGGAGGGATTTCCAGAGCTTAGGGCCCAGACAGCTGAAGGCATGGCCGCCAATGGTGGAGCGACAGAACTCAGGGATGTTCAAAAGGCCAGGATTGGAGGAGCACAGACATCTCTCAGGGTTGTAAGGCTGGGAGGTTACAGGGTTAAGGAGGGGCAAGGCCATGGAGGGATTTTAAAATGCAAGCATTGCCTGGGATTCAATGTAGGTCAGCGAGCACATCTCAACATTGAGAGGACGTTCATTAACCAGGAGAGTGACGGGACATTGTCTCAAACTGCCATTGAGTTACCCCCATCTTTTAGCACACTCCAAACTATGATGGATCCTGTACTCTATGCTTCTGGTTAATTACTTCTCGAACAAATACCCTAAGAACTAGCTCTTTAAGGGAAATTACATTGTGTATAATTTTATACCTTCTGAGGGAATCTGATAATCATGTTTCGAAAGCGGTCCTACACTTCAAGAGTAGTTTTCTAAAGGGCTCCTGCCCAAAACCTAGCTGACTAGCGTACGGTAGAGGCAGGGGAAGCCTCCTGGTGCAATGCTGTACGAGTTCTTCAATGGTGTACGGTCTCTAGGTTACAAACAAATTGGCAGCTATACTTATTTTTAAACTAGTCATTGTGGAGTTTTGCTGTGTCCAAGCCCACTATTCTAATATTAACAACTTCACCAAAAATAAACACGCTCATGACAAGAGCACTCAAATTCAGTGCCAACTCTTAAATCAAAATATAAATATACCACCTCCAACAATGAAATAGGAGCACAATGAAATTAAAACATGTCTCATTCATGTCACCAGCACAGCTCTCAAAACGCCATCTCTTAGCACAAAAAAGTCATCCATGGCTTCAGAATATACATTTATACATTAAAAATGTTGTGTCCACAAACCTTAGATCCCGTTGTCACAATTTATGGTCATACTTTTCCATCAACATTTACCATTGTAAATTTCTATGCCAATATTTACCATTCTACAGCTTGCATTTATATAGCGGCTTTAACATAGAAAAAGGTCCCCAGGTACTTCACAGAAGCTTAATCAGAAATAAACAGACACCGAGTCAAAGGAGATATTAGGAGAGGGGTGACCAAAAGCTTGGTGAAAGAGTTGGATTTTAAGGAGTGTCTTAAAGGAGGAGAGAGAGGCGGAGAGGTTTAAGGGGGGAATTCCAGAGCTTAGGGCCTGGGCCGCTGAAGGCAGGGAATTTCAGAACGTGGGGCCCAGACAGCTCAAATTTTCATTGACTTTAATGGAAATGGAAATCAGATGGGGTATAAAATGGCTGGCCAACCCACTACAGCCCATTATCCCCCCAGCGGTAATTCACCCCATGCATTTGTATTTTCCACTCCCCTGGATATATATTGTTTTTAAACGTCCCTGCACAGACAAACATCATTTCTGTGTCTCAAGCTATTAATGGTAGCCATCTGGCTGTCATACAATTTATAGTCGTATGGCAGGGGGTGGGGGGATACAGTGCACACATGCCAGGGGGCATTTGGAATGCAACCAATCATCCTTTCAAAATAACGGGCCAACCTGAAATTATCGAAAATCCAGCAAAATTGAGATATTGTTGGATTCAGACCACTTCATGTTTGGAATTCAGATCATCCACCTAAACATAGAAAAATATTCTCAACAAATGAATCCTGAGTGGGCAAGCTCTTTGTAATGCGAATGATACATGGGAGGTCCAGTGTAAACTTTATCGTGTGATCAGCACTTCTCATAACACTTCCTCGTTTGCAGACTAAACTTGGCTAACATTGAGCAATAATCAGCTGAACAAACGTAAATGAAAAACCCAATACTAAGCAGATTATTTTATTCTTGGCTGGTTTAAGGAAATCAAGCAAGCGTGAGATTCCCTTCTGTATCAGCAATGGGCACAAGTAGAATTACAGAATCATAGAAAGGTTACAGCACAGAAGGAGGCCATTCGGCCCATCGAGTCCACACCAGCTCTATGCAAGAGCAATCCAGCTAGTCCCACTCCCCCCGCCTTTTCCCCTTAGCCCTGCAATTTTTTTCCTTTCAAGTAATTAATCCAGTTCCCTTTTGAAGGCCGTGTTTGAATCTGCCTCCACCGCCCCTTCGGGCAGTGCATTCCAGATCCTAACCACTCGCTGTGTTAAAAAGTTTTCCCTCATGTCATTGTCACTGTCACAGTAATGTCATTTCCTCTCAAGTTTGGTCCTGCAATGTTCTCTCTTCTACAAATTTTCAAGATGTTTTAAAGGAGCATTGTCATCATCTAATGCTTGGCAATCACTTCTCATTTGCCTGCAATTGCACAATTTAATGATGGAAAGCCAATGAAGGGTATCACGTCACTTGTGTGTGACATTACTGACAGGAAGATCAGAGGTTTTTCTCTTAAAATCCCCCCCATGAAAGAAAAGGTTTGCCCAATACCTTGTCTAGAAAACCGTCCCCTTTTTTTGAAAAAAAGCTCTACTGTTATTGGACCAGTAATCCAGAGGCCTGGATTAATAATCCAGAGAACGTGAGTTCAAATCCCACCATGGCAGTTTGAGAATTTCAATTCAGTTTTTAATATAGCTTAAAATAAAAAGCTGGCATCAGTAAAAGTGACCACGAAGCTGTCGAAAAAACTCAACTGGTTCACTAATGTCCTTTGGGGAAGAAAACCTGCCGTCCTTACCCGGTCTGGGCCTATATGTGACTCCAGTCCCACAGCAACGTAGATGACTCTTAACTGTCCTCTGAAGTGACCTAGCAAGACACTCAGTTGTGTCAAACCGCTACATAGCGGTTCAAGAAGAAGGCTCACCACCACTACCTTCTCAGGGCAACTAGGAATGGGCAATAAATGCTGCCCTTGCCAGCGATGCCCACGTCCTGAGAATGAATTAAAAAACTCTTATCTGAATCGTTCAGATTTTAGTTCGTTCTGTTTAGTGTTCCCAAACCTAAGGGAATACTGCAAGATTTTTCAACAAGGAACACCAGTCCTTTAAAGGAACAGTTGGACTGGAATTACAGTCTACTCCTGTTACCTCACCATTGATTTTTTTGTTCAAAAAAAAAATTTGAATCATCCAGTAATTTGAAATAAGCAATTTAAATAATTGAACACAGGAGGTGGCTTTTTGTCGCTCGAAGAAATTTAAAATCAACAGATAATTTGAATTAAATAACTTCAAATTAAGTTAAGACCTCCCCCCCAAAAAGGAGACAATTATTGGCCCCGATATTTACAGAGAGGCGGGGAGGGAGGTTTAGCAATCGGGAAACCCGGAAATACAGGTTCCCCGGAGGTCCTGCCGAATTTAACAGCAGGACCTGGCTTAAATTTTTTGACTGTTTCCCAGCCGGCAGCCAGATTGAGAGGCCGGCTGTCGGGCGGGAAGGCCTGCAGCACCAGGCCGCAGCAGGGGAACGGGGAGGGAGGGAGCGATCGTGGGTCGGGGTTGGGGAGGGCGTGTGGATAGATCGGAGGGGGCCGTGGATAGGTCGGGGTGGGTGAGGGGCCGGAAAGGCACTTATCTGTTGGATTCGGCCCTTCTCGCCTCCCTTCCGCTGTCAGGTTTCCCAAGCCCTGGGAAACCAGGCCCGCAGCCATTAAATTTAAAACAGAGTGAATGGCTGTTGCTTGTAACAGCATTGAATGTGGTAGATTCCCCATAGCGGAAAGGCATCAATATCAATTCTTGATACTTTCCCTTCTCAGGGATCAAAGAGATGCTCCTAGATGATTAAGACTGACGTAATGACTTGGAAACGTTTTTTGTGGGTCAAATAGGATCAAAATGGAATAATGAGAGCTCTGACGGGAGATTATTTTTGGTAAGGATGGATATTGGAGCAGAAGAATAATCTTACTCAGCATTTTGTGTCCTTAGCTGACCTTGAACACAAAGTACAAGATACTCTGAATAGATTTTCTTAAAGATACAATAGAAATTTGCCAGTGACTCCTGCCAGCAGTGGACTGGACTGGACTGTAGCCTTGATCGTGGTTTTACACATTCCACGGCTTCCTGCAGCCTCCTTGATCATTTTAATTACAAAAACCCTTTTGCTCGGTGACTCAACTTGAACTGATTAGGATCAGTCGCAAACGCTCACACCCTCTGCAAAGATAAAAGGAGCTTAGCAGCGTTCCCCTTAGTGTTTCAGTCTGGATGCAATATTTATCAATGATTGCCTGTTCACAATTCCAGTGGGATCTTGGTGTGTGGCCCTCAGTACGCTCATACCCGGTAGAGAAATTTAATTTGTAGAAACTTTAATGGGCAGGTGGGGGGTTGCTTGCAACCTCTTTTTCCTCTGCCTTGGCTCAGTTGGTAGCACTCCCGCCTCTGATCCAGGCTCACACTCCCATTGCCGTACTGAGGGAGTGCTGCACTGTCAGAGGTGCCGTCTTTCGGATGAGATGTTAAACCGAGGCCCCGACTGCCCTCTCAGGTGGACGTAAAAGATCCCTTGGCACTATTCGAAGAGCAGGGGAGATCTAGCCATTGTCCTGGCCAACATCACTTAAAAAAAACAGACGGTCATTATCACATTGCTGTTTGTGGGAGCTTGCTGTGCGCAAAGTGGCTGCTGCGTTTCCTACATTACAACAGTGACTACACTTCAAAAGTATTTCATTGGCTGTGAAGCGGTTTGGGGCTTCCTGAGGTTGTGAAAGGTGCTATATAAATGTAAATCTTTCTTGCTCCCCCCAACTGATCATATCTTTCAAAGTGAATTGTAAACTACATAATTCTGCAGCTGTGGCAGTGAAAAGGTTATAATCATGCATTGCAGCTGAAGCAATCCCAGCCTGAGGGCTACAACCTATGAACTTCACTTCAATGTCACAAGCAGCTCAGCAGGGCGATATTAATGGTGCATTGTATACTGTCAATTTGCCAGATTTTTTTCGAACCACAGAATACTCAGGAAAATTCTTGACTCTTAGCCTTTAAAGTGAGATCATTTAATACTTCTGTTTTACATTCCCTCCCTTTCAGTATTCCAAGTTTTTCCAGCTCCTGCCCTGAAGATGGTGACTCAGGCAGTGGCATATATCTCATCAGATGACAGCTCTTTGTGTTTGAGTTAAGCCAGGGAGTGTCAGCAGGCTATTCAATCATTTGGGAGAGGGTAGGGGGTGGGGCAAAGAATCATAATTGAGCTTGGTCTTCCTGTCCTCAACCCAATATCCAGGAGGAGTCACTCCATTGATCAGGAGTTTGAGCCCTGGCTGATTTTTGCCCTCTCTACCCAGGGGACACTGTGGGGAATGGTAATATTCCCATTACTATCCAAACTGAGATCAGCAAACTCAAGGGCTGGGGCCTTCTTGGTTTGTTATTGTTCAGTATGAGACCACGTGGTAAATTTACTTACTGTGCCATTAGGGGAGCGAGGCTCGTCTGCTCATGTTTACAATTGGGTGCCTGTTTCGCATGGATCAAGGTGTGATTAAGTTCTTAGACACTCTTATGGAATCATTTTTAAACCGTTTCGGTGAAATGTTTGAAGGATCTACACAGCAAGCAAAGCAAAACCAAATGGCGAATGTTTCCTTCTGGGTTTTTAAATACTTGGAGCTGAATTCTTATTTTCTAGCCAGAACTCCAGTAATACTTTATTTAAAAGAGGAGCAAACATGCATTTAAAATTAAACATACCACTGGGGGACAGAGTGCTGGACTATCCTTTCACCTCTGATTCTGCCCTCCTCGATGGAAATAGGTTTCCTTTTCCTGTAAAAGTCTTGCATCAAATACAGCTGAGGTAGTGTTAATCCAACAACTAGTGAGTCTGAATCCGCAAGACAACACTGCCCATCGTTTGGCACTAATTGGCATTTTCTCTCACAAGGATGTGGGAAGTGAAAATGTCAGATTTGTTCAGCACATGGTGCTTGGATATGGGCAAAGGAAGGTACAGGCAATTCCGTATAAATAGATTTCAGCATCGTCTCAGCAAGGACAAGAAAATTAATAGGAGGGATTTAGAGTCTTGCTCACGGTCATGCTGATGCCACCATGTTTTTGTGCTAATCCAGAGAATAGGCCGCAGCACATGAAGCAATGTCTACAATACCGGTGTCCGCGCTCCAAGGGACACTCAGCTGGGCTGGGTGGGTGGGTGGGACGGAATGGATCAACTGGTGTGTGTGCACAAACTTCAAATGGCTACTTTCGCCCAGCTTTGGAATGAAGCTTTGTTGGTTGGGCAGAGGAGATGGAGAATTTCCTTGGGACTAACTCTTTCTGCGCCTGGTTGGGCATGTACATGATTGAGCCTAGGGTGAAAAGGCATTCTTTTCCCAGGAGTGGCATCCCTTACAAAAAAATACTAAACTTCAGGCTAAAGTAGTTAGAAATAACAAGTCATTACGATGTGGTAAACAATTATACCACAAGAAATTATGACTTCATACTGATCGTGTTATCTACTGGTAATCAACCCAATAATGTTGGATAGAATACCTGAAAAAAAAGATTATTGTTTGGACAAAATAATGCCATCAGCTACAAAGAGATGTTTGATGCAGCAACAAAATGGACAGATAATAATAGAATAGAATTTCTTCCTTTGAATTCATCAGCGTACGTTGTTTATAAAAACATGTACCTGGGAGTAATTTACAAGCTGCAACCTGACCTCAATTTTCAGAAGACAGCTGTACTTTGTTCAGGCTTTGATATCATGGCCTAAGACACCAGCCCAATGAGATTGCCACCATCTAATCTCTTCCAGCTATCCATTACACAATAACAACAACTTGCATTTATATAGTGCCTTTAACATGGTAAAACGTCCCAAGGTGCTTCACAGGAGCGTTATCAGACAAAATGTCACACCTTATACTTTATACAATAATGCTTGACTTTGCCAACGTTTAGGAGATGGATTTTTTTTTATATAAATAGGTGGTGATGGGGTTGGAAGGGAAACATCAGAAACTCGCTCCAAAGAGCCACCTAATGGCCAGAGTTTGCACGACATCATGACAGTTGACATAACAGATTTGAATGTGAAATGTTGACATAGCAATTTACATTGGTAAAGGTTGACAGAAAAACAGGACCCAAAATAGCGAGTCTAGTCGGATTTGGGGACAGGAATTGTGTATTCTATGGAAGATTTCTAAATGTAAAGATAAACATGTAAATCATTATCCAATAATAACTTACACCCATCAAGTTTGGAAGCTTATTGCTTATGAATTTCCTCCCAACAAATCATGCTGGAATGTATCTGTTGGTGCTTGCTGATCTCTGGTGGCTCACCTAAATGAATATTCTTCGTGTATCAATCAGGACAGTGAATATCATCAGGCTATTCAACCACGATGGGCCTCAGTGCCAAGCCTAATGCTCGTACACATCGAGGTCTAGCCTGGAAGTCAGAGTGTGTGATATTGTCACGCTGACTCTTATCACATCCACATCACATTTATCAGCGTTACTTTTTAACAGAGACATTTATTTTAAACAGGTTAATGCCTCCATTGAAATATTGGACAAAGCAATTTGATGCAAACGTGCTAAGTCTATGTTTGGTTTATAAAGTGCTCCTCACTTACAGAAAGGCATTCTACAGGTTGAAGAAAAAAAAAGTGGATACTGAGCAGGAGAGAGAAAGGTAAAGAAAGGTCGGGAGGGGGAGAAGGCAATGTTCAATAGAAGGGTTCGTAGGAGGTGTTTGAAAGAGGGTTCCGAAGTGGAAGATGGAAGGATCCAGGGAGGGTGTATGAGTGCATGATTCTGTTGTAAGTTTGCCAAGTATTATAGTCAACTCATAAATTTAATGAAATGAAACTTTTTTCTGTGCTGGGTTTGATGTTCTCCGTATATTTAATAAGACCTTTAAAATATGCATTCAAGGGGAAGCTAGACAAGTACATGAGGGAGAAAGGAATAGAAGGATATGCTGATAGTGTTAGATGAAGTAAAGTGGGAGGAGGCCCGCGTGGAGCATAAACACCGGCATAGACCTGTTGGGCCGAATGGCCTGTTTCTGTGCTGTAAATTCTATGTAATATGTGACTGGTTTAAATCATAAAGTCATTCGCTCTTGTCACAAGGAGGAGAAAAAAGCCGCTTTTCAAAGGCTAACATCATAGTAAAAGTGCTAACATTGTTCATTGTAGTCTGGGATTTGGAGCATGTTAGTGATGTGCTCACGTAGTCTTGTCGCTTTAAAGCTGCAGCCCTAAATGGGCAAATTCAGAAAACTGTAAAAAAGAACTTGCATTTATATAGCGATTTTCATGACCTCAAGATGACTCACTTTTAAAGTGTAGTCACTGTTGTAATGTAGGAAACGTGGCAGCCAATTTGAGCACAGCAAGATCCCACAAACAGCAATGTGATAATGACCAGTTAATCTGTTTTAGTGACGTTGGTTGATGGATAAATATTGGCCAGGACACCAGGGAGAACTCCTTGGGTCTTCTTCAAAATAGTGCGATGGGATCTTTTACATCCACCTAAGGGGGCAGATGGGACCTTGGTTTAACATCTCACCGAAAGACGGCATTTCCGTCAGTGCAGCACTCCCTCTGTATTGCACTGAAGTGTCGGCCTAGATTTTGTGTTTAATTCACTGTAGTTGTTGTAAACCGCTGAGGGTATTCACAGAGCGAGTGTAATTGCTTGTTCAGAGGACCACCTTAGCAGAATACATTGTGCATTACATGGTGTAACACTCTTGCCATTTTAAAACAGTGCCCCATCCAAAGCAATCATAAAATGCTGTGCACTTTTGTGCTGCAGCCTGAAACTAACAAACACTTTCACTCCACCCATTTTCCTGCAGTTACTTCTCAAACTCAACCAACTCTGACACTGTTGCCCTTTCTTAATGAAGACGGACTCGATTCTTCCAGCTTGACTCTCAGTAAAGCCCTGGTTTTCTCTCTCTTGTGTTCTATATGTAGCTCTACAGACTCCCTGCCCCCAGTCTCTCTGTTCTGCTTATCCCTGGGCAGAACCAAATTTTATTTTTGCTTCCTCTACATGCTCCAGAGGCTTCTCAATCAGACTGCCAGCTCGCAAACTTGAGTGAGACACATCATCTCGCCTCACAGGTCTTCTGATTTTCTTTTTTTGAACCCTATTCTTGGGCAACTTCATGCCCCCTTCTCACCATGGAATTACATAGAATGTACAGCACAGAAACAGGCCATTCAGCCCAATAGGTCCATGCTGGTGTTTATGCTCCACACGAGCCTCCTCCCACCCTTCTTCATCTAACCCCATCAACATATCCTTCTAATCCTTTCTCCCTCATGTGTTTATCTAGCTTCCCCTTAATTGCATCTACGCTATTCGCCTCAATTACTTCTTATGGTAGCGAGTTCCACATTCTAATCCTTCTCTGGGTAGAGAAGTTTCTCCTGAACTCCCCACTGGACCCACCAGTGACCATCCCATACCCACAGCTCCCAGTTCAACAACATCCGTCACAACCAGAGATAAGCAGCATAAAACAAAGAGTCATTCGCAGGTAGAAAGAGGAGATACACGGCTTATCTTCTGGAAGAGTATAAGTCCTCACAGGACCCTGTTGTAAGGCAGCCATTTTCCTTTTACTCTGAGACCCAAATTTTAATGCAATTGGGTACATTTCTACCTTAGGGATCAATGCAAGAAGTTTTAAGACTGTAATCGGGAATACTAAATAATTAAGCCTCTTCCCTTGAAGAATCAACAACCTTATTTAATGATCAGCAAATATTAATTAAACTCTGATTCACCTCACTCTCTCTTCACCGAACACCATTTAAAATGACACACCTTCACTTAAACACCACAATATGCATTACATGGCACAACACTCTTCTTATTGAACAATGCATTATCTGACAACCATGAGCAATGCCACAGGAATGACACTCAAATATCTAAATATAGGTTAGTTGTAAGAATAGGGTGCCATAAACCAAAGAGCCTATTTGGTCATCGGAATCTGAAATCCATGTTCAGCCACCTTTTATGTTTTATAGTATTAGCAGTGTTTTCTTTGGTCATGGGTTTTCCTGGATTTGTATCTTCTGTCAATTTTTTTGTGCTGGTGTCCCTCTTATATGATAGCCATTGAAGGCCATATGAAAACAACATTTATAGGACAAACATATGACTAGAAAAGACAGTTTTACAATAACCTAAAATATCTTCTGTTGACAAGATATTCACTATCCCATGTGTGTATATTATACCAACTTCCCTCATTCATCGTGGCATCCAATTTTAGAATGAAATGATCGCATACAGGCCTATCACTCACATAATGTGTAGTGTTGGTAACTAAGAATTCAAGTATTAAAATGTAAGCAACAAGAAATATCTAATTATCTGGAGATAGGATGGTGTTGTATGAAGGACTGAGCAGATTTCAAAAAGTCCTAGTCTGTTTGCAGTTCAGTCTTGTACAAGGCTTATGTGGAAGCTAGAGATGGTAACACCAACCATTATGGCCTTCCATTGGTGCGAAGAGTTGTTGCATTTATCTTGTTTTGTCGTCAGTAGTGCTGTAAAGTACAAAATAGCACTGAGACTCATCTAAAGAGGCTTTTCCTATTACCTCAGAACCACAGGCCGCCTTCTTTTCTAGCCATTATCAGACTGAAGAGTTTGCTGGCCTGTATGTTCCTACCTCAGCCACTGGGGAAGGTACACAAGATACAAAAAAATCCCAACCTGCAACTTGTGTTGTACTTCTGTGGAATCCTGTCTGCAATGTTTTTTTTTATTCGTTCATGGGATGTGGGCGTCGCTGGTGAGGCCGGCATTTATTGCCCATCCCTAATTGCCCTTGAGAAGGTGGTGGTGAGCCGCCTTCTTGAACCGCTGCAGTCCATGTGGTGAAGGTTCTCCCACAGTGCTGTTAGGAAGGGAGTTCCAGGATTTTGACCCAGCGACGATGAAGGAACGGCGATATATTTCTAAGTCGGGATGATGTGTGACTTGGAGGGGAACGTGCAGGTGGTGGTGTTCCCATGTGCCTGCTGCTCTTGTCCTTCTAGGTGGTAGAGATCGCGGGTTTGGGAGGTGCTGTCAAAGAAGCCTTGGCGAGTTGTTGCAGTGCATCCTGTGGATGGTACACACTGCAGCCACAGTGCGCCGGTGGTGAAGGGAGTAAATGTTTAGGGTGGTGGATGGGGTGCCAATCAAGCGGGCTGCTTTGTCCTGGATGGTGTTGAGCTTCTTGAGTGTTGTTGGAGCTGCACTCATCCAGGCAAGCGGAGAGTATTCCATCACACTCCTGTAGATGGTGGAAAGGCTTTGGGGAGTCAGGAGGTGAGTCACTCACCACTGAATACCCAGCCTCTGACCTGCTCTTGTAGCCACAGTATTTATATGGCTGGTCCTGTCAATGATGACCCCCAGGATGTTGATGGTGGGGGATTCGGTGATGGTAATGCTGTTGAATGTCAAGGGGAGGTGGTTAGACTCTCTCTTGTTGGAGATGGTCATTGCCTGGCACTTGTCTGGCGCGAATGTTACTTGCGACTTATGAGCCCAAGCCTGGATGTTGTCCAGGTCTTGCTGCATGCGGGCATGGACTGCTTCATTATCTGAGGGGTTGCGAATGGAACTGAACACTGTACAATCATCAGCGAGCGTCCCCATTTCTGATCTTATGATGGAGGGAAGGTCATTGATGAAGCAGCTGAAGATGGTTGGGCCTAGGACACTGCCCTGAGGAACTCCTGCAGCAATGTAAAAACAGTGTCAGTTACACGATAGCTAGAGCCTAGATCAAAACTCCAAAGCCACTTAAAGATCACAGTTCTCTATCTATTAAGCACTACACTTTAGAACAGTGAGGCTTGAGCCCATTGTTACCACCACCGCATGTGAAAAAGTGGACGCTGCACACAGAGCTACAAACTTTCCCTTGCATTGAAGAAAAATACCGCAGCCCCTATCAACACCCTAAACAAATAAAAATGGAAGAAAATCTTGCAAGGAAATTAGTTAACATGCTCTCAACTGCTGGTGTCTTAACACTGAACATTCGGGCCCAAGAATTGCCATGGAAACAAAAGGCTATTTGCTAGAGCCTGTGTGTTCTTGGACTTTCCACACCCGTTGAGTGTCTCCTGTCATCACACAACAGCATTTATGGTTAGTTTAGAAGTGTTGTGGTGATTTATGGCATTCCTCACAAATGTTAAGGTCTCCATGCAACAAATCCCACAGGCTTTACTAACCAGACAGACGAGGCAGGGGAGACAGTGGTGTGTGTGAATCACTGCGTACTGTTCACACTCGTGGGTTGCTGTGACTCAGGAAACAGTTTTCTTGTTTCTGCTCACTGTTACATCACATCACTTGACACTGTGTATAACCCAGCTGGAGGAATTTTGTATTTAAGGGATGTGGGTGGGGGGCAGGGTGGCGGGAGTGCTTTTAGTGCAAACTAGTTCCTCCTTTTCTGTCTTAGCCACAAAAGGTGCAAAAAGTCTCTTCAACGTTAAGTGGTGCTTTTTAGCAACTGTGCACCAGGTCGCCAAGGCGATCCACCATTTAAGTCAGGTAGAAGAGGCCTTATCAGGTGATGGAGGACTCTGTCAACTCCACTCTGAGGGTAAATCAAAACACCATCATAATGGAACAATCTCTAAAGGATAGGGCATCGTGTAAAAGTGTTTGGCAAATCTTTCTAGTTGCTTGGAAAGCATGTGAATCACATCACATTGAATTTTATTACTTGGGTCCGACATTATGTTGAAAATAACTCTTCGGAGTTTTCCCTCTCCCCGGAAGGCCACCTGAGCACTGGCTGTTTACACAGTGGCATTCGGCCAGCACTGAGCAATCTCGTAAGTTACCAATTTCAAATTGGCACAATGAAGTAGAAGAGATACCGATCCCCTTCAATTACCGTTTCCTTTAATGGGTGTTGAACAGGGCAGCACACAAGGAGGAGGCTGAAACCTGATTACATTTACAAGCAGACTTACCTTGGCCTTGGCTTATCCTCACACCAGGTCATTTGAGGTGTGAAAACCAACTTATGTCCCCCCTCATTGAAAAAGCCCCTCTATTTCGTACATCCTTGGGACTCTACGCAGCAGAAATAATAAAACTCTCACAGATTTTAGGGAAGTTTTTTTTTGTGTATGTGATTCTTCCCCTCCCCCGATCATCATTAATTTTAACGTTTATGCAATAGGAAACCAAGTATTAATTTTCGTCTGGCTTAAGATGGATGTGGTGGAGGGGATGAGTGTGGGAGCTTGCTGCTGGTGGGGTCTGATGTCTGGTATTCTACCCACACATTTCTGGTAGCACTGACGGTGAGTAATGTAGAAGTACTGTCTGCTGGCCATCTAAGTTTTCACGGGAAATCATCAGAACTTCCACGATGAGTCTTCCAGTTTGAAAAAAAAAAGAGCAAAACCCAGCGAGCACGCTGCCAGCATACACTCTGCTGCGCCTCACACTCAGCTGGGAATGCTCCTTTATCTGGCGTATTCTCTGGTTAGTAGATAGTGTAGGACTGCCTCTGGATTGCTCATTCCGTCTCCGAGCTGGTTTCTGTGCTGCTTCACTTCAGCAGGAGAAAAAAAAGAGAGAGACAGCATCTGTTGTGCTTCAGATAACTGGGAGAGCCACTACAATGCCTTTCTTCTCTGGCAAATACATAAAAAAGAGAATAGGAGTCAATGGAGGTAAGGCCCTGCTTTTGAGAACTCATTCTGTTTCCCTCCTAAATTCTGAGGGCTGTTTTGTTTTCTTTATTAAATGACGATTCGCAGTTTTGAAAAAGCAAAGCTACATTGATGCCAAATGTCACTGGCATGTGAAGCTTGTTTCGCGGTATTAAACCCTTTGAGGGCTGGCCTGGCATTTCTGTGCCAGGCTCAACAATCTAAAGAGGTCTACGGTTTCGGTATTATTTGTGGAAATCTATGGTTTTGTTTTCTACAGCTCTCTGTTTCTTTAATTCCGCTCTGGAAAATTTATCAGAAGGCGAGAAGATTTTTTTTTCTCTCTGTGCACAAGGGAAAGGTGGTGTATTTTCAAAATTGAAACTTTTCGGGGTTACTGTTGATACCGAGCTCTACCTCAACACCAGCTCTCTTGGCCGCTCCACTGTTTGTCCAACATCCAGTCCTGGATGAGCCGAAATTTCCTCCACTTAAACATTAGGAAGACTGAAGCACTGGTTTTCGGTCCCTCCCACAAATTCCATTCCCTAGCGATCGATTCCATCCCCCTGCCTGGCCACTGTCTCAGGCTGAACCAGACTGTTTGCAACCTTGGCATCCTATTTGATCCTGAGCTGAGCTTCTGACCCCATATCCTTTCCATCACCAGGACCACCTACTTCCAACTTCGTAACATCACCCGTCCCTGCCCCTGCCTCAGCTCATCTGTTACTGAAACCCTCATCCATGCTTTTGTTACCTCCAGACTCAACTATTCCAATGCTCTCCTGGTCGGCCTTCCCTCTTCCACCCTCCCTAACCTTAAGCTCATCCAAAACTCTGCTGCCCGTATCCTACCTTGCACCAAGTCGCATCACCCCTGTGCTCACTGGCCTACATTGGCTCCTAGTCCAGCAATGCCTCGATTTTAAGATTCTCATCCGTGTGTTCAAATCTCTCCATGGCCTCGCTCCTCCCTATCTGTGTAATCTCCTCCAGCCCTACAACCCTCCAAGAACATTGCATTCCTCCAACTCTGGCCTCTTGTGTAACACCCACTTCCTTCACCCCACCATTGGTGGCTGTGCCTCCAGCTCTGGAGTTCCCCCCTAAATCTCTCTGCTTCTCCACCTTTCTCTCTTCTCCTTTAAGACCACTTTCCTGCTGTTCACCTATCCTAATGTCTCCTTCTTTGGCTTGGTGTCAATTTTTGTCTGATGACGCTCCTGAGAAACGCATAGGGGACGTTCTACTACGTTAAAGGCACTACATAAATTCAAGTTTTTATTGTTATATTAGTGGGATTTACAGACGGATTTGGTTCATTCATCTCCTCTGATGATTCTGGTGTATATTTTAGTTATAGAGGCCAGGAAGATCCCAGGCTCAATTTTATCTGTGCTGAATTACTTGATTTCAGTTAGTGTAGATGCTCCCATTCTACAAATAGTTACCAGGCTCCTGGGCTAGGAGGGAGAGGGGGGTAATCAGTGCTCCCGTTCTTGATCACGATCCAGTGACCCCAATTGGAAAGTGGACGTAAGGTGAGATCAGGATCAGATGTGGCTATAACACTCTTCCTGGTGGAACAGGTTGTCAATACTCACTGTCAGGGCTCAAATATAGAGAATGGCCATTTGGGTGAGAGGACTGGCTGTGCCCATGGAACCGTAGCCCTTCAGGAGAGGAGAAATAGATTTAACCCACCTTCTGCGTTTCTCTACATTACAATAGTGACTGCGCTTCAGAAGCAATTCATTGACTGTGAAGAACTGAGATGTCCTGAGATCTGATACAGTCTGGATTTTTTTATTCTCACAAGCTCCTGGTCCACCGCCTCAGCTATTGACATGTTCTCCTTGTCTCGTAAATGTTTTTAACCTCCTGTTGTCCCATATTAATATCACTGCAGACATTTAACCATTGCCTGTTTTCCATTTAAGCACTTTACAGGTTATTCTACAACAATTTAAATGCTGTTCAATTGTAATTTCTTTCTGCTCTGATGAGGGGGCCACACCTGAACTCTTAAGTCCTCTGCTCTCTCCATCGATGCTGACTGATCTGCTGAGTGTTGCCAGCATTTTCTGTTTTTACTTTAGAAAAGTGGCCATTGTGGGGAAAGGGGAAGAGGGATTATTTACTGGGTGTGAGCAGCAAGTGATGGGAGGGTTAATGAAGAATTGGTAGCTTTCTGTTCCTCCTGTGGTCTCGGCCCTTCTGGGTTGGGCTGCTTGGGCCGATTCCAGTGGCATGATGTGCAGCCAGATGTTTGTTCGATTCAGGACTTCAGGCACAGCCCATGTGATACTCAGCGAGCCCGGCCTTCTTTGTTCCAATAGTCGTCCATTTAAAGTAGAAAAAGATTCTGTCACAGCCTATCGTATGTCTGTTGCCACATTAACCCCAATAAGCTGAAGGAATGTTTGTGAGGATTAAAACTGATTTTAACCTCAAAATCAACCTAGAGTTCTGGTGTTAACAGAGGACAACATATACAGTGGACTTCTGTTAGTGTCATGGTAACAATGCATTGCTAAATTTCATGGTGTAATAATTTTATAGAATTTTTTTTATTATTCATTCTCGAGATGTGGGTGTCGTTTGCAAGGCTGGCATTTATAGCCCATCCCTAGTTGCCCCGGATACAACCGAATGGCTTGCTAGGCCCCTTCACAGAGCAGTTAAGAGTAAACCATGTTGATGTGGGACTGGACTCACATATAGGTCAAACCGGGTAAGGACGGCAGGTTTCTTTCTCTAAAGGACATTAGTGAATCAGCTTGTTATTTCCAGGTTTCATTAAACTGAATTCAAATTCTCAAACTGCCATAGTGGGATTTGAACTCTTGTTCTCTGGCTCACTGGTCCAGTAGTATAACCACTACTCTACCGTACACGTGTAGAGTGCCTGTGTAGTGTTACTGTTTGAAGCTTCTCTCCTGCCCTCTTCCACCATTTACTGTTGCATACAGAGTTTGTATTGTGCTACTAATGAGGGTGGCAAATCTGCAGCAGTTCAAGGAGGCAGCTCACCACCACCTTCTCGAGGGCAATTAGGGATGGGCAATAAATGCCGGCCTCGCCAGCGACACCCACATCCCATGAACAAATAATTTTTTTAAAGTATCAATGTAGCAACCTGGCAATTCTTAATGGTGGGTGCCACTCCTTCCATGATTACCATACAATTATAGAATGGTTACAGCACAGAAGGAGGCTATTTGGCCCATCGAGCCCGTGCCGGCTCTTTGTACGAGCAATCCGGTTATGGGCATATTGACCCATAATTCTTCATATCTGAGCAAAGTAGTAGTAGCAGATTTACTCTGATATTAACGCTGGAAAATGGAACACCTTTCCATTTCAGCATCAAACACTCCCAGGTAAGGTGCGATGGTTAACGGCAGATTAAAACTCCCTCTAATTTACACCAAAAATGTGCTTTTAGCCCCTGCTGCACCAGTTTGACATTTTCCATTTCCTACATGAGCCATTCTGTGGCCTCTCTTGCTAGTTTAATACAGCTTTGTGTTGTGAGTTCCTCTCCACTTGAAACTGAATTGAGATTATCCAAACTCATTGACATTACACCAGCAGACAGAGAAAACCTTCAGCTCATTAACCTGGGCTGGATTTGAATCCAGGAGCCAGAGATGATATTGTTCAACGCTGAGCCCCGTTCCTTCATCCCTCCACATAATATTCTTCGTACCGACATTAGTATTCCGCCTCAGAGAGGCGATTGTTTCAGTATTTTGAAGCCCTGTAAAGAGACTATTTCTTCCTCGGTACCAGATACTATTCCAGCAAGCAGACACAAAGGCTCACTCTTATTTGGCTGCACAAAATGGCACTTCACATTATATTATATTATACTATACTATACATGAAGACATTGTCTCAATGAACAATGTGTTAGTATGACCGCTAACTCATTAAAAAATGATAGAATTGGTGTTATGACTCATTTTACATGTGGGTTCTCCTGTTTCTCACAGGTGAAATCAAAGCCAAACTGCATGTATTCCAGGTCAGAGTCATTCACTCCTCCCTGTATATCTTTTCACTACACTCCCACACATAGCTCCTCTCTCAGCACCGACACAGCCTACCTTCCACATCGTTTACCATTCACATCGTACTCTCTCTCACGGCTGACACAGCTTACCTACATCCTACTATTCCCATACAGCCTCCCAGAGTAGCAACTCCTCTCTTATGGGATCAGTGCAGAATGATTCTCACATAGAATGCCTTAGCTCATGCTCTAATGTTGAAGCCTTCCTCCCTGGATCAGGAGGCTCTGATCAATACCTAATCAGTTACTGGAGTTTGGGTATCACCCTGACTGATTAAAGTATCAGAGTAAACAATCATAATTAATTTTCGCTGAGAAAATCTGGAAACAGAAGATACAGAAAATAGAGCTTCTAACCTTCCAACCCGAGGACATTTCGAGCTGAATTCGGGGCCTCTGAAGCATTTAGCTTTATTTGTTCTGTTTGAGACAAAAGCAAACTAAGTAATGAGATTTGTACGTATAATGAAAATGAAGGCAAAAGTTCAGAAATGAGGGTGAGTTGGAAGGTTTGTTCTATGTTATATTAAAATCTTTAATCAAAACTCTTTTGCACAAATGAAGCAGAATTCCAATTATGGATTTAATTGTTGAAACCCCCCCCTCTAATAAATACAATTCATGAGAACCTAATCCCAATGACATTCTTCAAATGTCTAAAATACTGAAACTGAACCAAATATGCATCAAACCACTTAAAGGGGCACAATCTTCAATAAATATTTGGCAAATCTTTTCTGTTTAGTTGCCAAACACTGCAAAGTCGATGTAAATCATGCATCATTAACACATCATTTTGTTGCTTTCATGTAATGTTATTGTGCCAAAAATGTCCCACTTTTTAATCCTCCCTGGAATGAAAGACAGTGACTCTTTAATAAATTGAACACTGGTTAAAGAGATCCTGGATCCTGTAAATGAGAATATTTGTTGAAAGGAATAATTAGTCAGGCACTGATTCATTCCATGTATATTCTGCACGGTTCATTTGAAATGACTGGGAACTGGAGTTTAATCATTAGGAATGGGAGCTCCTACAGTAATGGTAGGAAGTACTTGCTAGGATGCCATTGAAATCTATGGGGAGCAAAGGGGTCTAATTCAGCCATGACCTCTGCAGATGTGACTGAATGTGTAAACATCACTCTGTGCTAATATCCGAATTTGAAGAATCAGATTCAGACTAGGATAGGACAAAGGAACCATTCTGTCCCCCCAACCCCAGTGCACCATAGAGTCTGACTGGACAGGAATTTGCTGCCATAATTCCTCATGTGGTGTGTTCCAGTTTAAGTCACCTCTAAGGGAGGAAATTGCTGAGCCAGGAGTTGGAAGTTTGCCATGGGCACAGACGCAAAAAAAATTGGGGGCAATTCTGGGTCCAGATCAA
This sequence comes from Heptranchias perlo, assembly GCF_035084215.1. Lineage (NCBI taxonomy): Eukaryota > Metazoa > Chordata > Chondrichthyes > Hexanchiformes > Hexanchidae > Heptranchias > Heptranchias perlo. The sequence goes on from NC_090360.1 coordinate 15,725,473, forward strand.
GGGTCCTCTTGGTGTGAGAATCACACGGAATTAAAGTGGTGTAACATGCATTTACAAAGCCCAAACAATTTCAATATTTTAATAGTTAATCAGGAGCAGGCTAGACCAGTGCTGATAATTGTGCCAGTTCAGTGAAATCTAATACTTAAAACAGTAAATGCTGAAAACACTCAGCAGGTCAGGCAGCATCCTTGGAGAGAACAACAGAGCTAACGTTTCAGGTCGATGACCATACCACCAACGCAGTTCTGATGAAAGATCATCGACCTGAAACGTTAACTCTGTTTCTCTCTCTACAGATGCTGCCTGACCTGCTGAGTGTTTCCAGTATTTTCTGTTTTTATTTCAGATTTCCAGCACCTGCAGTATTTTGCTTTTGTTTCATTGAAATTTAATGTTAATTCTAGGATTTCACTGCTAGAGACTGTAAAGCTAAAAAGTTATTGCTGGAGGCCTCAGGCGGAAGTTAGATATTATTCATGTAGAGTCAGGCAAACCAGTTTCAGCTAACAGAAACCCTCAGATATTGCATTAGCCAAATCCCTGGGTGGGCTGTGTGCTATTTCCGTCATTAGTTGGATTACTCGTATACACAAGAACAATAATCAGCGATAAGCAGAGATATTTTTCTCTCAACGCATTTTGGATTTAATTTTTCTCCATTTGCAGTTCATAAATCACCATGTCTGGCTTTTTCTCCAGCCAGACAGCCCTGTGCATTTTCTCTGTCTAACAATCATCAATGCCATTCCTAGGTGGGCCCCAAGAGCCATGATTCATGACCGAGAGGGAACTGACAACCACTACACGTTGCCTGATGCCTGGCTTTCCCTTGTGATAGAACTGCTTGGGAGTCATTTCAAATTTGTGCCATAATATAAAGTGGGTGATAGCGAATGGGCAGCACGTTTTATATCTCTCCCCATTTTTATTTCCATTGAAGTCACAGAGTCCGCACTGAGCTCAGTCCATCAACCTAGACAAGAATTAACACGCCTCCCTCACCAGGGGCAAGCGTTTAGTCTGCACTCTTTGTTATTTTCAAGAGTAGACGCTTTTATTTTCTTTATATTCAAAAAAGACCAAATGGAAAATAGCTCTGGGGGAATTTTGACTTCAGACGATAGTATAAATCGGGGCAGAGGTGTTTGACGGAGGGGGAGGCCGATCCAATATTACACGTTTTACACTATCGTCCAATGTGTAAAAAAAACACACATACTCACTGAGGAAGAATCAATAAAAGGTCTGCAAAACCTGCTGCCAACAGCTGATGACTGGCAGTGATATCCCGGGCACTGAGCAAGACAGGCATGTACCTATCTACTTACTTAATCGTGGACACTCACAAATCTACGGCAATACAATAGAAATTCCACCAAACATCAATACAGCAAATAACCATGGCACTACATCCAAATACTGACCACTTACCAGAACTAGTCATCAGGGTCATATGCAGGCTCAGTCCCCGGCACATGTAATATGTATGTTGCACTGTGTTTTTTTTTTATTCGTTCATGGGATGTGGGCGTCGCTGACGAGGCCGGCATTTATTGCCCATCCCTAATTGCCCTCGAGAAGGTGGTGGTGAGCCGCCTTCTTGAACCGCTGCAGTCCGTGTAGTGACGGTTCTCCCACAGTGCTGTTAGGAAGGGAGTTACTTTTCATAGCGAGATTTTACAACTGAGTGGCTTGCTATGCCATTTCAGAGGGCAATTAAGAATCAACCACATTGCTGTGGGTCTGGAGTCACATATAGGCCAGACCGGGTAAGGACGGCAGGTTTCCTTCCCTGAAGGACATTAGTGAACCAGATGGGTTTTTACGACAATCCGGTAGTTTCATGGCCACCATTACTGATACTAGTATTTTAATTCCAGATTTTTATTTAATTAATTGAATTTAATTAATTAATTGAATTTAAATTCGCCAGCTGCCGTGGCAGGATTTGAACTCATGACTCTGGATTTTAGTCCAGGCCTCTGGATTACTAGTCCAGTAACATAACCACTATGCTACTGTACACTGAAAACAATGGTTAGCAATGTGCTTAACGAACAATTGCAGTAATATTTTTTAAAAATCAGCAGTACTAATTAGGGGAGTGGGGGAGCGGTGGGGGGTTGGTTGGCCATTCACTGGAAGTGTGGGAATCATCAAAACGCTGGAAGTATGTCTCCCTCCCAGTTCGATGCTGATCTCTACGTATTCTGGACAGGCGCTGCATTGTGAAGGAAACCAAACTACCTCATGTAACTTTTCTACTCTTAGCTGCTATTCTGTGTTCTGTTGTGTTTGTTAAATTTGTCCGATGTAAACTTCTAAATTATACTGAGAAAAAACACCAAGCAGGAAAACCGTATAATAGAATGCCATTATTAATAAGTGTACAGATGTGTATATCGTGGGGTTTTACTCATGCAATTTGCATGGTAATGTGGCAGAACATACACAGCTGTACCCACCTTAAAATAAGAGATCTATTTTACTGTGGATGACGTACGGTAGAGTTGTATCTTAGGTCTGTGGGCACTTGCTCTCTGCAGCCCAACTGGATATTCATAATGGCAAATGCGCCAACGATGTCGACACCAGTACATGGAACGACTGCTGAGTGACAGCTACAGGGCCTGTAGTTTTCACTCTAAAGCAGATCCAACTGAGGACGCCATACCAGACAGACTGTTCCATGGTAATGTGACAACATGACACATGGTCAATCTGGAACCAAAACAGCACAGATCTAAAACTTCTAGTATCTCTCCGCACGTACATCTCTTGCAACAATAGCCTTCATTGCATCCAGAATATATATTTAAAATTGGACCTGAATGTTTCCTTGATGAGCATAGGCTAACGTGACTGAAGGCTGTTGCCATAGCATCCATATACTACAACCTTGCTTATAATTCTCAGTGAGTAGACCAATTGATTTTCCAGTTTATTTTTTCACGAACAAAAGTAAAGACAAATTGGGTGAAATCTGACACTTTCTCCATTGAAAAGTAACAATATTCATAATCAGCCAACTGGCTTTAATTAGCCAAATCATTATAAAGAGAATTGATCCAGTCAAAATGTAAAATACGGTGAAAAGTTTCAATACCAGGGTAAATATTGTTTGGAAGAAGGAGCGAGGTCAATGAATAATCGAGTTGGGAACAAGTCATTAGGAAGATTATTGAAGCAGGCATTACAACTGAGTTATTTGGGTTCAAAAGACAGTGTTTATGGAGAGCAAAGGGTTTGAGGGATGTGGCAAGAAGGTGGATAGGTAGATGTTCAGCAATCAAATGGGGATTGGATTGTTGGGTCTAATGGCCTTTTCCTGCTTTGAAAAGTTCTTATATTCTCACCCACATGGAGTCATTACAAATAATTGGGTTTATTTCCACCTTCCGAACTGGATCAAGATGGAGCTGTGTGACTGATGTCAGCTCAGTTTAGTCACCGTCAGACTAAAATGATGATCTTTGCCACAGTGAATACCATGGGATAGAGGGAACTGATGCCTGGTGATTAACATGCAGTGAGTAACTTCCAAACATTGTGGCAGCATCAGTCAGACTTTGATGTGAGAGATATATATAAAAACTCATGGTGTGGCTCCACATGGTTTTCCAAGAAAACCACTATTTTCCGGTATTCTGTTGGGAGAGCGTGTTCGTATTGCTGACATGTGCTGCAGTCCCAAGTATATCAGAAAAACATAGCCCTGTAATTAAATAGGAAACTGCATACATCTAAAATGGAAAGTATTCAAAAAAAATTTTAAAAATTATATTTGTCACAATGTTTACTCACAATCAGAACAAAAATCACCTGTTCGAGAAATTCAATTTGTAAAACTGGATGCTTTCTGTCCCATAATTAGCAATTTTTTTGATTGACTTCTTTGTGGGCAAGTTTCACAATAAAACTGCAGGGAATCATTTTCTGCTCAAACCACCTCATGCATTTATCTTCCTCAGACATGTGACCCTAACTCAACCCCGGTTTTCTAAACACTTCCTGGGTCAACCCCCATTCTGCTTTCATCACTTCCCATTCCAATCCTCCAGGTGGCTACACCTGTCATAAAACATGGGCCGAATCGATTACAGAACAAGGATTAGGTCCATTGCAAAACAGGGAGTCGACCATTAACAAAGCATGGATTGGAGATATATAACTGAACTATATTATCCAGATTATAAAAACAGAAAATGCTGGAAACACTTCGCAGGTCAGGCAGCATCTGTGGAGAGAGAAACAGAGTTGATGTTTCAGGTCAATGACCTTTATATTATCCAGATTACTGGACAACAAAATTATGCTGTAATCAAGAACTTCAAATCATATAAGCTAATCCCTACAGTAAAATCTAATAAAAGCACAAGGAAACATCATTGGCCCTAACGAGAAATATCCAATTACCAGCCCTAATATCATGCATCTGAATCCCATGGGATTTTATACATTGTTTAAATAGGATAGCCCATGGAACATTTCAAATAAATTTTAATGGCTAAATAGAACTTTACCCTTGAGGGCCTCACCTTGAGGTTTCAATCAGGAAGCAAATCCAACATCAACAATGCTGATTAGCTCAATTTGTGACTATAAGGACTGCCCTAATTGGCAATTTAATCAAATTTTTATGACTGGAATCCTGAGCTGCTAATAGCAGGTCACCATGACCCCTTGAGTTAGAAACCCACCTTTTCCTCACCCTGTTTTAATATTTGATAGATAGTTGCTTCCCTCATCGTCAGGGCCCCATTAGGTGGTGCCTCCCCTTTGCCTGGTGAAGGATTAATTCAGAAAAATGAAGACTGCCTCTCATACACGTTGCCCTTGCCCAGAGATATATTAGTCTGTCATCAAAGCGTTGTTAATAATCTCAGTCTGGTCAAAAATAAATTCACAGGGAATACAGGGTGACCGCAGGCTCGTACATCGATACAACAACAATGTCCCTGTGGAGCCAATGGGAATAAATGAATCCTAACGGGATGTGCAATTAATATGGTTATCAGCTTCAAAGGAGGGGTTACCAACCAGTTTAAGGAATGCAGCATCAGCATCCAAATGTGATTATATTCATATGGACAAAGAAAAGTTATATTTATACAGCACTTTATCATATTCTCAGGACCCCCAAACCACTTCACGTCCAATTTTTGAAATGTAGTCACAGTTGTTATGAAGTTAAATGCAGCAGCCAATTGGCACTCAGTGAGGGCACACAAACAGCAAATGAGATAAATATCCCACAGATCTGTTTGTTTGAAGAACAAATTTTGCATAGAATACTAGGAGAATTACCTGCTCTTTTTCATATGATACCATGCAAACTTTTGCATCAACCTGCACAAGTGAACAGGCCCTTGCTTTTTCATCACCTGTACTTAAATCCTGGAGTGGGACTTGAACCCACAACCTTCTGATTTGGAAGTGAAGGTGCTACCAACTGACACTTAAAGTTTCCTACATTACAACAGTGACCACAAATTCAAAATTACTTAATTGGCTGTAAAGCGCTTTGGGACGTCCTGAGGTCATGGAAGGCTCGATATAAATGGAAGTTATTTCTTTCTTTGAGGTAATTAAAATTAATGGTATAGCACTGTAAAAAAAGCGACTGTCTTTTTTTTTCTTAGTTAACAATCAGGAATATGTAACTGATTCCATTTGCCAAGGCTACAGAAAGTATGTATCACGTTTCCTTTCAAAATTAGCAGTAATAGAGAGCATGCAGTTGAACTCTGACCTTTAACGAGTGCAGTTCCTTTCATGCAGTGTTCCTGTTGGAACACAAGAAAGGGCAATTATTGCAAATTAGAAAATCTATTGAAGTCCTGATGGTGGACGTATCAAACTGATGTGTCAGGTTTCTCTCAGTTCTACCCTTAACGATTTCTTTTTATTCCCCAATTTTCACCCCTCCTCCTGAATGCACTCATCTTATGCTGGGCTACAGATGTAAAACTGCCATTGGCCCTCTGCTGAAGCGGTTCTTCTCCATTGTGAGCCTAGACAGTGAGTCCACTCAACCTTGAGAGAGTGATATCGCAGCTAAGTCTGAACCTATCCTCCACCAACATCCATGCACTTTCTACTGTTTAGCGATACTGGATGCTGATTTTTTTTCTTTCCCTCCTTAGCCCAGGGGCACTGAGACTTCTTACCATCAGAGAATGGCAAAAATCAGTTAAACTCACCCTAGACCAGGGCTCAATCTTGAGACCTTGGGCCAGAAGGCTTCGTACCATACCAAGCAGTACATTGAGGCATCCAGATTCCCTTACGGATTTCCAATAGAATGTACAGTCATTAGCTGACATCTAATTTTAGACAAAATATGTGCAGAGGTTCTTTTTAAGTACCTGTGTCAACAATCTCTACCACAGAATCAGAAAACCCTTCCATAGCATTCAATTATCTTCTGACCTGGAATCACGTGGAACCTACATTAATACATAACATGCACTTCATCTGTAGGCTATAAATAAGTGTGGATCATTGCTGTTGTGCACTTCCAGAATTAGAAAATAGCCTGTCATCCCACGATCAAGCATTTCGCTATTTGATGGCTAATTTGTTGAACGTTTTGTTTGAAAGTACTAAGTGGAGCAAAGATGGGTAAATAACAGAAACACGTGCTAGGACTAAATTCAGTGACTGCAGCTGCTGATTCATGACCCAGATTTATCCCGGCAGTTTCATGTGTTGATACCAAGTGACGAATTGCCAGATATTCAGTTTCACCTGTGACTGTTGCTGAGACTCTTTCTGCCCCATCTGACTGCTGTGACCTTGTTGTGAGGGGGCAGAGGGTTAAATTATCATTTCGAGGACTGAGGTAATGTTGCTTCACATTTATTATTTTCTTTTTTTTAAAACTTTGGCATTAACAAATTGTGAATTTCACGCGTACAAACTAATCAACTGACCCATAATCCCTGCAGTCACATCACGACTTCTAGTCTGGGCAGTCACCAAAGCAAACAGAAAATCTCAAATAGCATGGAATGTTACGTTTTGGTTTGATTTACCCAGCAATTACATTCTGTAAAACACAGCCTTTCAGTGTTCCCTCCTTTCTCTTATGTTTTCTGGAACCATGGAGGCCTCTGCCAGCGTGATATTAATAGCAGGCTGTGGACAAGTGTGTAGCTTCAACTGGCCCCCACCCAGCTGAAAGGAGGTGTGGAGTGAGATTCACATAGAATAAGAAAATGGGGAGGAGCTGTAATCATGATAAACTGAACGAGGATGACAGAAATTGTGTGTGAAATGCATCATTGAATAGTAAATGTTCATTTTTTAACTGCAGACCGGGCTCTTAGTTCTAATTTAGCCTTTTGAGCTCTACGATACTCTGCTTACTGCTACAATAGGAAGAAAAACACAAGTCCAGCCAACTGGTTGAATCATAAGCGATGACTTTGCTACAGCCAGATCAGTCTGGAAGCATTGGGTTTCAGGACTGAGATTGTAGATTTTGCTGCGAGTTAAAACTGCCACACCAGTTAAGAAGTTGGAAGAGTTGCAAGTAAACATCGAAACGTTTAATGTGGGAGCACCACCACCACCACAGGGACTGAAGCAGTTCAAGAAGAAGGGATTGGCATTAAATGCGCCTTAGCCATCATCACTCGCATCCAAAGGAGAAATAATAACACAAAGTTGCCCACAGTCAGTCCTGCCTTATACACTCCTCCCTACTTGCACCCAGCTCCAGGTAACTGGCTGCCTCTCAGAACAGACTCCATTTTCCCAATTAGTATGGCCTGTGGCATTAAAGCAACACCATGGGAGGGGCAGGCTTTCCTACCTACATTCTGATTAAATCAGGAACCGCTAGAAGCATTCCTCAATCATATTGACTAGAACCAGCAGATGGTGATTGGGAGGCAAGAGGGAGGTGATTCCATAGGCAGAGGATGTCTGGGATGGGTGGGGAACCTCCTCCTCCTCGCCCTTAATTTTATGTTTTGTTCCCTCGTTCCTTTCAGCCAACCTATTTGGTTGCAAAATAATTTAGCCTCAGTATTGAGTTTAATAGACTCCCCATTTTCCAGCATCAGAGTGACCCTTTTAAAAGTAAATGCTTTTACCTCCTGATAGATGAGGGGTCTCTCATGTTATAATCACTTTTTGTAAAACAATACAATCAGAATAGTGACAACTCAAATTGTTGATTCTCCTTTTTTTTTGTTCTAGGGGGTGCTGGGGATCGGGACCGGATGGCTGTCAATCATGAAGCATTCCTTCTTATGGCAAACTCCCAGAATGACATGGAGGACTGGGTGAAAGCCATTAGGCGAGTGATATGGGCTCCATTTGGTGGAGGTACTCCAAACATCTGTATTAAGTGCCAATATTAAACTCTATTTACTGTACTCAGCTTACTTTAGGACCCCTCCAATTACTGATCTTCCACCTTCAACTAGGAGGGAAGCTCTGGGAAATAGATTCTCCAAAGTTACCATCTCTGCCACTTTGTGAATATCTGACTAGGAGCAGTTCCATATCGTAGAACTCATCCATCCAGTTTTTCCGTCTCGCATACATGTTCTGTATACTGGGTTGGCCAAGATTGGGAAAAAGTCAATTTAATAAAGGCAACATTTTTTAATGCTAATCAAAAATGGGATTGACTTCTTGAATTAAGGAAGTCCAATGCCCAACTTTAAAAAAAATCATTGGGCATTGCTGACAAGGCTGGCATTTATTACCCATCCCTAGTTGCCCTTGAGAAGGTGGGGGTGGGCCTTCTTCTTGAACTGCTACAATTGCTAGGCTGCCCATGGATATCTGTAGTCTAACATGTCCTAGTTAAATAGAAGATGGACAATTATAGGATTTGTTCACAATTAGTGACCTGACTGAATAACACAGGACCATAGAAGTTTCTGGAGTATTATTTCCAATTGCGGTTACTGGTTGTTCAAACAAGTTCCATTAAACATCTCTTTTACTATTTATACACTATGAATGCATTGAGAATTTTCATCACCTTCACTTATTTTGCTTTTAAAAGTCTTATTTTATTCCCACTTTATTGGGTAGAGCAGTACCTGATAAATCCAGTGACCCTGGTCCCATGTGGAATGCAATAACATTTCCAGTTGTCCCTTTGAAATTATAACACAGTGGGCACAGGGCTGTTATGTGCATCTAGTTGTTGCTGAAGCTACATCTTTATAAAACCCCCTTCATTCACTGACCAGCAGGTAGTTGTATTCAGAATTAGCATCAGCTACTTACTGCAGACGGCATGTTGTTACTCTGTATTTTGTACCATCTTAGAAGCCTCGTCTTCTAGAGCTTAAGTTGAGGCTATACTAGTTACTGATTAGGATGTGAGTGGCAGGATTTTCACCTATTCTGTTATCTTTCAATGGATATCCTCTTTCAAGGAAAAAAATGTTTTAAAGCTGAACACCATTGTCATCACACTACCATCATAAGGTGTTGCAATGATATTATTTGGAATCAAACGCATGTGTTTACAAATGGGTTTACCAAACACTTCTTCATTCTTTTTCTTTTAAGCAAAAACTTGAACTGTATGAGAAGACCTTCCGGCTTCCCATTAATGTAAGAAGAGTTTGCCTTTTCCGTAACCCCCATCAATGTTGCATCATGTCGACCCACAGGCTTGTAGGGCAGTTAATCCTGAAAGTGTTTTTTAAAGTCTATTATTGGTTCTACAAAGCTCATTGTCATTATGCTCCTACATCCTGTGGTCTTGCATGTTCAGTGCCAAACTTTGGGTTGTGGACCATTCCCCAGTAGGAATTGGTTTGACATTGCCTAAGGGCTTGCAACCCTTGTTCCCTGTCCTGAGAGTGCACTGTGGGTTAGCACACTGTTCGTTTATTTGTGGAACTCAAGTCCAAATCCAATCTGTACTAATAGGATGACACGCAGAGGAAGAAAAATACACCATTCGGTCCATCCAGCCTCTCCGTCATTTTATTAGCCCTTTACGTTTTTTTTGAATTGATAAGATAAAGAGCTGCTATGGCTAATAAAATGGTGGAGAGGCTCAATAAGCTTAATTGCTTACCCCTGTTCCTATTTTCCTATGACTTTCACCCCTTCAGTCAAGACTGGATTCAGATTCAGGTTGTCCAAATGAAGGGAAAATGTGTTAACTCAAAGCCCACCCTCAGTACGTGAAGAATGGATTTTAAACCATTTCTGTCTATGTGTTCTCCAATTGGTTTTTGCCATTTCATGAAGTTTATTTTTATTCTGGGAAGTGGGGACAGCTTTGATTCTTAGCGACGTTTATGAACATCCCTCCCATTGCTTCATTAAAATTACAACACAAGGGAAATTCAAATTGTGATTCAAAATATATCCAGTGGCACATACTCCTGAGTTACACCACTAAATAAAATTCCACCAGAATGTCCCTGCACTATAATTCTCTGATAGCCAGAATAATGTATTGCTATTGAGTAATGGAAGAAATCAAAAATCCTGTAAGTGTGTAGGAAGCCATTGTCTGTGATAAAGTGTGACTAAGAAAGCAGGAAGGAGTCTACGAGTGTTAGACAGACCAGTGATATGAGATAGTTTGTACTCCCTCTTTATTTGGGTTGGTGGAGTCAAGTCATTGGCTATTAGTCTGTCTCTCCATCGATGTAGGTTCTGGTCATATAATTGTATTTATTCCTACATCTGAGGCAGTTACTAAACAATTTGAATCATGCAACTGCAGCAGCATAATGCATTTCAGTGTGGAATGATTCAGGGTCTCAAGTGGTTGCAAGAGTTAGGAAATCGCCAAAGATACTAAGTAAAGAAAAATGAGTCTGCGTATAATATGTGGTGGACAAAATGCCAGTCTGTATAGAGTGTGTTATAAAATTATTAAAGGCCTGGTACATCCATGTCATTCCATCTTATGCCCTGTTTATATTGCAGTCCCACTTCCACTATATTTATACCACTGGGCAAATTCAGAGCACAGGTAGCCACGTTGAATGATGTGTGTGCGAGTTATTGCTCTAAAGTCACATATGATTCTGGATATGGACATTCACCAATGGTCATGAAATGCCCCTACAGACCAGCAGTGTAAAACTTGCATTGCTAACCTGTAGAGGTGAGCAGAAAATGGCAACCCCCATGCCCACCGCCACCAACAACAGCCGTTAACGTTTGCCCCCAAATTCCCTTACCTCTAGAGGCAGAGAGCGAAGCCCCATTCCAAGGTGATGTTCTAATCCTTTGAAGGCTGAATCTCACCTCCTTTCTATTACAGTGCTGTGTCCAGAGGCAGCACCGTATTGGAAATGGTTTTCAAAGGCCAGTGTTTTGATCACTGGGGATGGAGACCAGCAGCAAATCATTTACACCAAGACAATAGCATGTACTGGAAAAGCAATTACATTTTTGCAATAATAATAACAACCCAGTGTTTAGCAAACACTGAAAAAAAAATAACAAAGACTTTTGAATGGGTGCAGTGCCATCCTGAACCGTTGCCTGAATGGCAAGCTGAACCAACGTGGTGGGTGAACGGCATGCCTGCAGCAATCCTTCCAGTGGTGCATCTGAAGTTTTGAAAGTGCATCCTTCTCGTAAATTGGATTGTTAAGAATATAGAGCCAGCTTTTCCAATGGATTAGTGTTAAGAATTCACATTTCACATTCTCCCCCCCCACCCCACCAGTGGTTCAGTTGGTAAGTGCACTGCCCATTATGGGACTGAACAGTACAGACCAGGGAGGTTCCAAATTCTCTCCCTTATCCATCACTCAGGGTGTTCCTGAGTGATGGATAAGGAGAAAAAGAAAAAAGACTTGAGTGTGATCTCTGACTGTTCACCGAAAGTCTCCGCGCAGTGTGAGGCTATTACCAGCTCGGCTGCATCTCAAGGGTGTTTGACTGTAACTTAAATTATTCCTAACTTTTTTTAATGCTATTAAAGTAACAGCGAGGAGATTGCAAAGCTCGTTATCTGTTGCTGTGCTGCGTAACACTGAGAAGGTTAGTTTAGCTGCTCGTATTCTGGAATCTCTGGCTTGTAGACAAACTGCCCCAACAATAATATCCTTTTGCAATCCAAACTCCATTTTATTAACATTCCTCAGCTTTCTAGCAGACAACTTAACTCAAATGATAGCTGTGGACAAGGTAAAAGGTCACTTACTGCTGAGATATGGATGTGTATAGATAAGTGATTCCTGCTGTGAGCTCTCACTTGGGAAGAAACCAGTCACCGTTTTTGCTTATTATTTCATGGTTGAATATTGAACAGGAAGTTCCTGAGGTAAATATTTTCAATAATGAAATAGCTAAGCTAATTTGTTAAAGGGGCAGTGCCTTCATGAAAAAGTGTTTGGCAAAATCTTTCTTTTGGAGGAGGGAGATGGGTCATAATTTTTTTTATCAGAATGGCATCACATCCAAGAAAAGGAAAGATTTGTTTCAGCACAATTTATGTCAAGCATTTGCCAGCAAAATAAGTTTGCTGATCACTCTTTCATCAGGAGAGACCTCTTTGAAGTGTCGGAGTCTGGGAATGGTCAGATTACTATATCAATGACGTTCACTAATAAAGACAGGGAGGAAATTATTGCAAGAAGATTTCCTGTCTACCCCAGAAAAGAGAGCTTCCTCTCGGGGGCTGCTTCATCACCTTTTCACACTAGCCGATGCTTTAAATAGCCAGGCGGGCTGCATTCATGTTCCAGCTGCATCAAAGCAACTGTGAATCACAAGGCATGGGGCCCATCAGACCACAAGTACAGCCGTTGCTTCTGTTCAATTGTCCTTTAACCATTTCCCACCCCCTGCAAATTCAGTCACTTCAGTGGGAATCTGCAGAGTCACTTTGGCCGCAGTAGTTGGGAAATAGTTAGAGTTATTCACTGTAGTAGTCATTATGGAAATCTTTTTTTAATCTAGCAATCACAAATTGAGCTTAAGGAATAATAAGATGTTTTACAACAAAAGCGAAATACTGCGGATGCTGGAAATCTGAAATAAAAACAGAAAATGCCATAAATACTCAGCAGGTCAGGCAGCATCTGTGGAGAGAGGAAGCAAAATATTACGTTTTGTGTTTGATAAGTTCACGTCATGATAACAAAGCATTTTACGTATAAAGGAAATAACCTATCTGGTAATTGGTGATCTAAAGATAGGCATCTGAATCCTAGATTCCTAGGTGAGTCGGGTGGGAACTCCGCCCACTGCTCTGACCCTGCCGTGACCCTGACCCATCTCCCTAGGTCTGGGTCAATTCCCTATACAGGCTGGGCTCCCAGTCCCAGCGGTATCTCTGCTCTCCAACAACAACTTGCATTTACATAGCACCTTTTAACATAGTAGAACGTCGCTAGGCGTAATCAGACAAGAACTGACACCGAGCCAAAGAATGAGACATTAGGACAGGTGACCAAAAGCTTGGGACTTGGAAGCATCTTGGGACATTTTGCTACTTTAAAGGCACTATATAAATGCAAGTTGTTGTTGTTGAGATCAGGAATTGCTGATCGCATGGTGCAGACAAATTTGATTCCTCAAATAAAGCAACAACATTAGGAACATAGGAACAGGAGTTGGCCATTCAGCCCCTCGAGCCTGTTCCGCCATTCAATTAGATCATGGCTGATCTGTATCTTAACTCCATCTACTCACTTTGGTTCCGTATCCCTTAATACCCTAACCTAACAAAAATCTATCAATCTCAGTTTAGAAAGTTTCAATTGACCCCCAGCCTCAACAGCTTTTTGGGGGGAAAATATTAGGCAGGACCTGGGAGCAGCAGCAAGAGGTGAGTCAAGGAGCAGGATGTCTTGTGGGGGAGTGCAGGACAGAATTTCACTCGATAATTCCTACTGTTTTGAAACTATAAGGCAGGAATGCGTGTTATCCAATATGCCCACACGGAACTAATGAACCACAGAGGCGTTATGGAGTGACCTTAAACTGCAGGAAGTTTCAATACGTGCTGATTTTTTTTAACTAATAAATGTAGATAAATGGACAGTACGTCTGAAATGTTGTCTATCCAAAGGCTTGGCATGTATATGTAAACAGGTACCTCAGCCTATGACAGGGGAGATTTCACCATCACATAAAGGAGGCTTGTATGGATCATAAATACCAGTATAGACCAGTTGGGCTGAATGGCCTGTTTCTGTGCTGTAAATTTTATGTAAATCTATGTAATGTGACTCCCAGGGATTAAAAGACTTGCCATAAATAGGCAGAGACTAACTCAATTTTTAAAAAAATGTAGACTATTAGGGGGTTATATTAGATGCTGATGCACTAGAGGCCTTGGTGCAAGAGGTGGACAGAAGGAGGGGCATCCTATATCTGCAGGGGTGGGGGGGCAAGAGGCCCTCCAGACATATGCTCAAAAGACAGTGGGAGGCAGTAGGGGACAAAGTCAATGCCAGGCGCATAGCGCCACGAAGATGGATGCAGTGCAGGAAGAAGTTCAATGCTTTGACATGAATGGTCACGGTGAGTGCAGGAGAAGGTGGCACATAACAGTAGGCAGCAAGTGGCAGTGGCATTTAGCCCCTCGAGCCTGTTCCGCCATTCAATGAGATCATGGTTGGTCTGTGACCTAACTCCATATACCCGCCTTAGCCTCATATCCCTTAATACTTTTGGTTCACTGAAATCTGTCAATCTAAGATTTAAAATTTACAATTGAGCTAGCATCAACTGCCATTTGCAGAAGTGCATTCCAAACTTCTCCCACCCTTTGTGTGTAGAAGCATTTCCTAACTTCGCTCCTGCACGTCCTGGTTCTAAATGTTAGGCTACGTCCCCTTGTCCTAATATTCAAGTAGAGGAGACCTCCAAAAACAGGTACAAATGCATCAGCAGCGAGAAGCAATAATCCAGCAACTAACCTGTAAATCCTGCATGGTTCCTTTAAATAGCGCTGGTGGGGGTTCCTCCAGGCACTGTAAGACATGTTTGGCTGGTCATGGTTAAGACAGTGTGTTGAGTGGAATGTTAAGTGCCAAGATGATGTCTATCACTTTAAATCAGCATTGCACACTGATCAAACGCATATTCTCCCTACTTTACATGATGTCAGCATTTGTTATCTGCGCATGTGCAAAGCCCTTTACCAAGATGGCATCTGGCGCACGTCACGCTAGAAGCGTGCGTGCACATCCCAGACGCCATCTTGGACATTCGGGAGGCTGCGTAGTGCCGAAACAACGGGCGCTACACGGCTCAATTTAGCGTCCAACATCTATAATTTAAACATGAACGAGTGTCATGTTTATTTACTATTAAAATGTTTAAACTGTTGATTCTTAATGATACAATACAAAATAATAAACTAAGGATTGCAACAAGCTGATTTGTTTCCTTTAGCTCATTGATTTCAAAATCTTTTACCTTTTCAAATCCCTCGACAACCTCGCTCTTCCTCCGCAACCTCCTCCAACTCTACGTCTCCAGGTACGCCCTCAACTCTGGCCTACTCTATATTTCCTCCCCATCCACTCCACTACCAAAGATAGAACCTTCAGCTACCTTGCCCCCATACTTGGAAAATCTCTTCCCAAACCTCTGACATGCAACATCTCTCCCCATCTTCAAAATCCTTCTTACAGCCTAACATCAGTCGGCCTGCCTACCCTTAACTTTTCTTCTTACTTCTGCTTGTATCTAATCACCACTTTATGAAGCGTGCTGGGACACATTTACTATGTTAAAGGCTCCACATAAGTGCAAGTTATTGATTTGAAGTACCATTAAATCTGGTATATAGGTTACTCATTCAGGTAAATGTTTATGGCCTGCAGACATGGGTGTGTGGCTTATGCATCAATGTGACTTAATTGGATTCCACTGTGGATAAACATTAAATTACAAGTGTGGCTGTTCACAAGTTCTTATAGTACGTGAAATACCATAAGACTACGGTACACAGGATGTTAGAATTGAGCAGGAAATGACAAAAAAAACTTCATGAGCGTAATTGTTCAAAATATTATAAACGATTTCTTCCTCCTTGTTTGAGAAAACAAAAGTGTGCATGGAGAGTATGTTACAGTAGCCAAAAGGATTATAATTTACTAATTATAACTTTAAAAACTGAGGTTAATATTCATTCTGTCATGTGACCTTCAACCTTGCTCCTGTCCTATCATTGAAGATCTTGACTTGTTATTTTTTTGTGTCTTTTCTACCCTTCTTTCTCTATATTTTTTTGGCTGCAATATCTTTGATCACTGTCATAGGTGTGCCCTTCAGAATATCTTTACCAGCCTTGGTATCCAGGAAAAATTTCAGTAATGTGCTCAAGATAATGGACAGAACAACCTTTCTGTTAAATACTTTACCTATATCACTCCAGTGCAGTACTGAGGGAGTGCTGCACTATCGGAGGTGCTGGCTTTCAGATGAGATGTTAAACCCAGGCCCTGTCTGCCTTCTCAGGTGGATGTAAAAGGTCCCTTGGTACTATTGTTTGAAGAAGAGCCGGTGTCCTGGCCAATATTTATCCCTCAACCAACATCACTAAAAAACAGATTATCTGGTCATGATCACATTGCTGTTTGTGGGACCTTGCTGTGCGCAAATTGGCTGCCGCGTTTCCTACATTACAACAGTGACTACACTTCAAAAATATTTAATTCGCAATAAAGCGCTTTGGGACATCATGAGGTCATGGAAGGCACTATAATAAATGCAAATCTTTCCTTCTTTATTGGAATTATTCTCTGCCGCAACAGGATCTCTCTCCCGTTAGAGTGTCAGACCTTGTTTGGAGTTTGAACTGATAAGTGGATTTATTTAACAAAAGATGAGCAAGGGATTAAATATCAAGTTTATGATACACGTATATTTACAGTAGAAATCCTTTTATCCAGCTCCTGAAAAGGAAAACCATAAAACAATAAAAGATTGCAATTGAAATGCTAACCTATCCTTTTGTAGATAACTTTCAGATATGCAGTCTTTCCTCCTTGTATTTCTTACCACTGCAGGAATTTGAATGACTGTCGAACGCATTCAAAAATAATGTACTGCTGCACGCATAACTGAGCTATGCACAGGGTCTGTGTTTGTTCGAATATAGCAACATTTGAATTGGGAATTACTTGGGAAAAGATTCTGGCTGTCACTAATTGTTTTTAAACTCTTTCTGACTAGTGACTGAATTAAAGGAACCTGATTCAAACAGATAATCTGTTTTTTAGTAATATTGGTTGAGGGATATATATTGGCCAGGGCACTGGGGAGAACTCCCCCACACTTCTTCAAAAAATAGTGCCATGGGATCTTTTACGTCCACCCGAGGGGGCAGACGGGGCCTCGGTTTAACGTCACATCCCTCACTGGTGTACCTCATCCAAGTGAGCAATAATTACCAGTGAGTGCGTAGCGGTAAGTTATCTGACTATGGAAGACTTCACCACCGAGTCTGATTGGTCTCCATGCATAAGCATTTCCAATAAAGGCTGCTGCACAACCATCAGGAACACAAACAGTGGAAGAATTTATCTTCCCTAAACCGGGCTACTGAGGCCAACTGTCATACCTTTACCATAGGCTTGAGGTCATCTAACTTAGTACAGGCCAGAAATAGAAAGGAAACATTTTTGACTATTTCTGAGAGTCCTTTTTCATGCTGTAAAGGGGGGATATTCTGTTGTCCACTGATATCAGCAACCTGTTACCTGAGATCAGTAACAAATGTTCAAACTGCTCTTGGCTCTTCAATTGATATTCACGGGAAATTATTCTATTTATACAGTTCTTAATTTCAACGTGTAGGCCGAGAAATTTGAGTTGCGCCCAAAACGGGTGCAAAGTCGATGCAGAGACAGCTCCGCACGTGGTCCGTACAGGCCTGAGGCCTGAGCCAATTAC
Organism: Heptranchias perlo; assembly: GCF_035084215.1. Classification (NCBI taxonomy): domain Eukaryota; kingdom Metazoa; phylum Chordata; class Chondrichthyes; order Hexanchiformes; family Hexanchidae; genus Heptranchias; species Heptranchias perlo. Next base: position 15,743,344 of record NC_090360.1, read on the forward strand.
GGCTTCGAGCCCGATTTAAATGCCGCCGGCGAGCTGCTGGTGCCAAACTGGTGCCCTTGCTGCAGCTCGCCGGCTGGGGAGGGCAGGAAACCGGTCGGATCCTACCCTGAGCCGGCTGGTCGACTACGCGAGGGGCGGGGAAGCAATCCCAGGGGCACATCGGCAGTGGGCCCAAGTGTTTCTTTGTGGGCCCAGGGGGAAGCACTCCTACTCCTGCGGGCCCCACAAAAATAAAAACTGAAAACTTCTTAGGCCTTTTTTTTTTTGAGCAGACTCCAGCGGGCAACCTGGACAACTAAAAGTCTCCAGAACCAACAAGGCGACCGGCGCAGTTGAGGCAAGGCAAATCATGGCACGTAACTAGGAGATCTCATGCTGATTTTACACTTGGAAACGAGCACGTGTTGGATTTCCCTCCCCCCCCTCCCCCATAGTTTTGATCATTATAGTTTGTTTTGTATTTTGTTTAAAAGAAGCGAGCTTTTCCCATGGGAAAACTGTTTATGCAACCTTTATACAGGGATGGAGATTTGATTCAGAGTGCAGGGCGCATTTACATAGAGAGCCTGCTTATCCAGTAACATTAACATTGAGATTACAAAACTGCTGAATAATTTATATTGACAGTTTCAAAGTTAAGAGAAAGTCGAACTAAGTTCTTAGCAAATGTACTGCAGTTATTGACTATCTGTCCTAATGGGATCCTTCGAAGCACCAGTCCACAACGTAACAAAGACTGATAATAATACTTTAACCATTTTCTACAAAATATAAAGATGCAAGATAAAAGGGATGGGTGTAATTTTTTGGCATGTGAATTGTGTGTTTGTCAATGAGGAGGTATTAATTTTGGGAATGGAATAACTTCCCATTCTAGGCACCGAGGGGCAGATTTCTAGTTGGTCCTGCTGGAATGGAGTAGGCCTGCAAGGGCCAGGAAATCAGGCAGGGATCCATTGCACTGGAGTTAACTCAATTAACACTGCTGGCCTAAAGTGATCATGCACACATCATAATATGGAGATTGATTGAGTAACCCCCCCTTGCCCGAATTTTTGGCATTTGCTCCCTCCATCCACCTGGAGTAGGTTTAAAGGAAAGTTTCATGTGGAAAGAAGCGTTAATGGGAGAGGAGGCTTTTGCTTAGGATTTTTTCCCCGCTGGTTTTTGTAGCAATGACTTTTTTCCTGGAGTTTTGGGGATCAGAACATAGGGAATGAAACAAAAAACAGCTGAATGTTGTCTACAAAATCACTGGAAAGTTAACTGTAACTGAAGCATTTACAAGAGTCCAGCACATCAGGAAAATCACTGAAGAAGGGTTATGTAAAGAGGGGGGCTTATAATACAAACTTTCACTGGAGCTTAGAGAGTGACAAAATATCTAACTGCAAGCCTCAGACTGACAAGTCTGTTGGCAAGTGAATGTAAAATTAATGATCCAGGCTGCATTTATAGCACCCCAAATACATGCCAGGGAGATTACCTGGCACCAGAGCTGGACTCTCCCCACTCATCATTGTACCACCAGCTGTATCTGCAGGCCCTAACTGGGATTGACTAAGTAAAACTGCCCGTACCAGATCCAGAAACACATCTGCTGCAATATAGGGATGGCACTGTCAATGTCAGTCAAGGTCACCATTGCCTTTAACTTTCCTGCCTATGGCTCCTTCCAGGCTGGCATAAGGATCATCTGCAATAACAGCCAATGTGCTGCCCATTAAGGTATCAGATTGGTCAGTACGACCACCACGTTCACCTCTTTCACATTGATTGCAGCAGGAGCATGGTTCAATGGCCCAATTGCACTGCACTGCAAAGCCTTGGGATCATTCATTGCAGTCATGTGACTACCTGGGCAGCAAGTACATGTTTCTCTTCTGCCTCCACCACTTGCTTCTTCTCAACTGTGCACTGTGACTTACCCACTGCTGCCTCCTGCTCACTGCATCATCTGTGGGGTGTGTATCTGTGCTGGTTCTTGCGGATGTTGGTGAGAGGGACACAGGGTGCTCTGTTGTTTTGGGTCACCACAGTACCGGTAAGCTGCTTGCCTCTGTCTACGATGTTAAAAAAGGAACAACTGTTGGAATTCTATATCCAAGAGGCACCTTCAAACAGAGTTTGCATTGCAAGATACTGTGTATGATGTTTGTGTGGTTGTGTGTGAGCGAGTGAAAAGAAGGACAAGACATAACAGAAGCAGGGTGCTACCAACTGCGGCCCATATTCCATTAAGACCTTTCTGGGCAAGGATATCAAGGGTGACCTCCTCAAACTAGCTAAGGACATCGTTTCTGGTATCCCCACCAATTCCAGGGGGTAATTTTACAAGCCCCACCACTTATCCGACACTTTTAGACTCAGTTCTTTAAATACCAATCGATTGTCATCTTATGCTGGGCTCCTGTTATATTGTAACCAATAAAATCAATACTCAAGTTCAAGGTCCTCAATTTATGTAGTGTGCGCATGTTGGCAACTTGAGTTGATTTGTGACACTTGACCCACCATTGCTAAGTGATTCCCTTTTAAGTAGGCTGGCTGGCTGCAAGGTTTCATTGACAACTTGTTGTGGTTCTGGTGACACCTCAGTTCTCCTTGGTCTGTGCGTTGAGAGAGCCCTGACTTGTGAGTCAGCCCCAACCTCGAACTGTGGTGCCTGACTGGCACTGCTACCTTTCACTGCTAACTCTTCCTGTGCCTGATGCACCAGTTGCTTCCTTGGAAGGAGAGTGTCAGTCCCTCTCCCTTTGTCCTTGCAGTAGGGTTTGCATCACTTGACCAGTAAAGCTTCTGTTCCTCACTCCTTAATACCCAACGCTAGAGCAGTTTTGCTGATTAAATATTTGCCTTTGCCATCACAGGTCCATCATTGTCTCATAATCTCAGTCGATTGAGAGAAGTAATGCTTCTCCCTCCCTCTTCATTGGCTGGCCTGGTGTGCGAGACATTTGGCCCACAGACTAAAAACAGTCAGGTTGTGCAAGAGTAAATCCTCCCAAAAAATGAGAGATTTAACCCTTCAATAGCACATTAATGTAATATCAAGGTTTGTATAACTTTTTCTCCCATTCAAGGAGATCATTCTGTTACAAATCAAAGTGATGTTCAAATCAAAGTTACAATCTAGAATAGAAACAAAAAAAACCTATTTGAAAGGAAACGTCACCAACCACTTCAGTAAAGAAAATTACCAGGTGAAGAAAATGAAAGTGTAACTTAAGAGTCAAGTATTGGATTTCACAGCAGCTGGAAATGCAAATTTGGAAAGGATCCTGAACTAATGTTGTTGAGACAGGATATAGCAAGTGGTTGAAGTACTTTTAATTTGAGGACATCTTCATCATGTGCTATTGAGTAAGTGGTGGCCATATAAAAGAAACTTTGCCAGTGTTTCCAAACCCAATATCAAAGGAATATCTTATTCAGCATTATATCTCCGACATGATCCTACATGGGAAAGCTACCACATTATTTTCCTACTTCGGTTGATGAGAAAGTAGGATCACTTTAGTTTAGTAATATTCTAATTACAAGTCAAGATAATGCTGATTATGGTCATCAGGCAAGGGATGACAGTGCTGGGGAATGGAGCACATTTCCAATTGGGGCATCCTCTGTCAATATAAAACATCCTAGGTCATGTCTTTCAGATGAGACATTAAACGCCTGCCCTCTCAGGTGAACATAAAAGATCCCATGGCACCATTTGATGAAGAGCAGGGGAGTTCTCCCTGGTGTCCTGGCCAATATTTATCCCTCAACCAACATCACTAAAACAGATTATCTGATCATTATCACATTGCTGTTTGTGAGACCTTGTTGTGTGCAAATTGGCTGCTGCATTTTCTACATTGCAACAGTGACTACAGCCAATAAAGTACCTTTTGAAGTGTAAAGGGCTTTGGGATATCCTGAGGTTGTGAAAGGTGCTTTATAAATGCAAGTCTTTCCTTCTTTTCTGTAATACAAGCTAGCTACACTCTACCTAAACAATGTTGGGACTGCTTTTAACTCATTTCACATTGGACCCTTATAGCCCTTAGGGTACTGTAGATTATTCATACAGCTTCTGATTTTAGGATTAAATCTAGTAATCATCTCCCAAAAGATAAGCATTACATTTAGGTTTAAACCCATTGAAGCCCAACATCACCATACTACAAGATCAGAAAATGTTAGAAACACTCAGCAGGTCAGGCAGCATCTGTGGATGTTTTGGCAAAGGGTCCACACCAAAAATGTTAACACATCTGTCCTCTCCACAGATGTAGCATGTCCTGCTGAGTGTTTCAGATTTCCAGCAGCTGCATTTTGTTTTGCTTTACATCACCATGCTACAGCTCTGGTGTGATGCATACAACCACTTTCCCTGTTTTTACTTCACCTTCTCTTTGTAATGTCGGGCAGTGTGGATGTGTCTTGTACAGCTGGCTGAACAAAGGTCCATGGGGGAAGAGTCACTGAGCGTGCAGCTAACAATGCATGTGCACTTCTAGTCTTACATTCATTAGTAACAGAGTAGTAAGCATGTATTTTTGTTTTACTTATTTTAGTTCTTCCATTCAAAATTATTTTGCAAATTAAACTAACGTTCTAATTACAAATGTTTTGTTTTATTTTTGATCTGAAAATGCACTGATTTGCTTCATGATTCCTACACAGAAACATGAAGCCTTCCTGACACAATCTATAATATATAAAAAATCTTACATCTGCAAGCACTTTCTCCATGATAAGTTCCTATGTACATATTTATATTGGAAACTGTATGTAAACTGGTCACACTGCAATTACACCCTCAGCGCCACCACTGCCAAGAGGGTGTAATTACAGTGTGACAAGGCAATTTCCATTATTTATTCTATCTAAACCCCTTATAATTTTGAACACTTCTATTAAATCCCCCCTTAACCTTCACTGCTCTAAGGAGAACAATTCCAGCTTCTCCAGTCTCTCCACATGACCAAAGTCCCTCATCACTGGTATCATTCTAGTAAATCTCCTCTACACCCTCTCCAAGGCCTTGACATCCTTCCGAATTGGACACAATACTCCAGCTGAGGCCTAACCAGTGATTTATAAATGTTTAGCATAACTTACTTGCTTGAGTGTCAGCTCTTCCAGAGCCAATTCCAAGCTTGGCTGAACTCTGGCCTGTTTGTACAGCCTACCCTCCACAGCCTAAGGGTAAGTTCAGTTATAATGTTCCACTACCATGGTGACACATCAGTATGGTCAATTAAGCTCACCACACCTGTCCCTCAGCTGAAAGTGAACGACACCTAGCAACCAGTTAGATTTCAGTATTCAAATACGTTACAAACGTTTTCTGCCAAGCGACTTTGACAAATACAAATATCTTAATGTTTATTTTGAAAGGGTATAATCAGATGTGGATTAATGTGCTTCCAATAAGCATATCCTTGGCAAAAGACGGATACAGCACATTTTCTTGTTAAGTCCCAGATTGTTTCAGCCAGTTAGTACTGGTTAGCCATTGCTCTTTTGGACGAGTCTGAATGTAAACTTTTCTTAGCCTGTCCTGATTCTAGTGGCAGATCAGTGATCACCTTTCCACTGGAACAGCAGCAATTAGTCCTTTTTGAAAACACATACTAACTTCCTGGCCAACAAAGAGTTAACAGATCTGTAGCTTACTGATTAACCTTCTATGTTCGGAGAGATGATGATGACTGGCAGCAAGCCAGATGGTTTCCCTTAGTTTCTTTGTGCTTATTATTAGTCGCTCACTGTTAAAACCTCAATATCTTCTTTCTTGAAAGTTTTAACAAGATTTATTTTCATCGTGATGTCTTTAACAACACACTTACTTGGGTTTTGAAGGAAACTAGGTGATTTGATCAATGTAGAATTGTAACTTAAAGAAAATGAAAGGTCTGTCAGCCACAGAATTATTGAAAACGAGTGCAGGTAGACATCTTGTGTGCTGGCTCATGCCAGCACTGCTCTTGAGCCAACTCTTTCGTTGCATGACCCTTTCTCGTCTCTGAAGTTCCAAATCCTTTGTTCGGGGAAGCTCCTCTCATCTGTTTGCCATATCGAGCAAGTACTGTTATGGTCATGACATTATAGGGTAGATTTTCTGCGTTCTGGGCCACAGTGAGTCACCTGGCCTGCCCCGGGTGCGTGGCGCAAAATTGATGGCCATTGTCCGAACTGTGCTTGCGGTGGGCCACGTACTTCGCTGTGGACAAACGTTTAGAAAATCTGCCCTCCTGAATTAATTTGAACAAAATTAGATTCATCACTTTGATACTCACAAAGACCAGAGCCAATGTTCCCCTTTTTCTCCGAGATCTCTGTGCTCCTCCAATTTTGGCCTCTTGCACATCCTCAATTTCCTTCGCTCCACCATTGGCGGCTGTGCCTTCAGCTACCTAGGCTCTAAGCTCTGGCATTCCCATCCTAAACCTATCTGTCACTCTACCTCTCTCTCCTCAAAAACCTACTCTTTGACCAAACTTTTGGTCATCTTCCCTAATATCTCCTTATGTGGCTCGATGTCAAACCTTGTCTGAGAAGCGTCTTGGGACATTTTACTACATTAAAGACGCTATATAAATGCAAGTTTTTCGTTGTGTCATCTAAAGCTAATATCAATGCATTGTTTAAAGGGGCACCATCTTCATGAAAAAAACACAAATGCACAGTGACAAAAGAATGTGTTTCAATGTGAGTTGCATCACTGAAATGTATTTGCAAACAAAAATAGTTTGGCAAATATTTTTCTGCCGTGAAGAAGGTGTCCCTTTAAGACACTTTCAGCTGTTGTATTCCGATCATCTATGTTTCATGTGACACATGATGTCAAATGCTTGACCTCCGACCAGCTCTTGAGCTGTAAGATAGACCTAATTCAATAAGGATAGAGTTTGACTTCCCCATCCCCAATTCAAACCGGTAACAAAATCAGGAAATAAAGCAGCAGAGAATTAGTGATATATTCGATTTACATCGAAAAGAATGTATAAGGTGTACTCCAAAATCTTTTTGTTAAGTCTCTTTCCAACAGCCCTAGGTGTGTGTGTTTTAAGCTGTGCAAAGTAATATTGTCTCTAAGCATTTAGCAAGTTTCCCATTCGGAGACTGGAACCTGATTACTTTTTCACAGCAACTCCTTTTCTCTTTGAAGTCAGCTCATAGAGGAAGCCTGATGCAGTGAACTCCCTTCAGTTAACCTGACTGCCCCTTGGCTCAGATTAGCTGCCGGCTCGACATACAGGCAGCACCAACTGAGGCTGAGTTCATTCTGTGATCAAGAATAGACACAGCTGGTGATTGGAGTAGAAATATCGAGCCTGGGTTGGGCAGGGGATGCCTCTGTCATTACTGCCCCCTATACAGTGACCTGTACTCAGCTACTGTTTACATTGGCTGTTGTGCCGGAAATAACGCGAGCAGGCAAGATCATACCTGCCTGGTTTTTGGTTTCTTGCAAGTTGGCGACTGCACTGTGTAATGAGAGTCAATCATACAATTAGTGCAGGCTGCGTTTAATGGGTGATAGCAGAGTTTCAATGACATTCCTTGCGGTTGAAGTGAGCAGTACCTGACAGCCTCTGTCGGAGTGCATTCTGTTAGTCTTCCTCGCTGGGTTAGGAGTTAGGCTGCCAGAATCCATCTGGCTCTGATGCAAATGTGTCTCATGCCTGAAGCTAAGACTTTCTTTCTGTGTAGCCCATGTGCTCGGGCTCTGTCTGAATTCTGTCCACGGTCTTACAGCAGTTTTCAACAATGCTTTGTTAGCAGAAGAGGTAGGGCACGAGCTATTTCTCATTGCATTTATGTCTTTTTAGTGACTAGATGCCAGTGAACTCATTATCACAGGCAGCTTTGCGATTGCTTTGATCAGTAATCATTGTAACTTCAACTTGATCGACAGAAGCTTTTGTAAGTTTTTTTTTGCAATGCACCACAATCTCTCAAAACCTCGATTGTATTCAGTGTCTAACAAATTTATTGTATAATGAGTTTTTATAAATGTTTTATTGTACTTAATTATACATTTGCATTTTTTTCTCGTGTTAACCCTTTAAGGACTATCATTGCATTTCTCCAGTTTTTTTAAGAAAAAAATCAGGGTCAGTCATATTCCTGTTCTGGCAACTGAGTTGATTGGATTGCACGGAAGCAGTCAATACAGGAAAATTGGGTAGGAATGGGCGCAGGTCCCGAACTGAGCTGGTTTGATTTTCAGACCATTTATTTAAAGGTGCATTCCCTTTCATTCCCCCAACGATTTCCTTGTGGATGTTGCTTCCTTGCAAGAACAGGAGAATCTGCCCCAGAAGTTGCTGATGCACTGGAGCAGATTGCAAACCTGGAATCCAAACAAGGACTTCAAATGACACGATAAACAGTGAGAGAGAAATGCTCAAATGGCTTATCACTCACCTGAACCCCTAGACAGACTTTCTACCTGCAGTCTGGCACCCTTCCAGTGATTACTGTGTTATACCTGATTGTTTTTGTTTTAAATTTCTGTCACTGCTAATGGATGATCCCATAGACTGGCCTGGGACCCTCACAGGATATTGGCTTCGTTCAGCCAATGTTTCACACAGAAACTTACCACATTCTATTAAACAGAATTGTTATTCTCCTGTTTATTCAGAATATGCCTCAAATGAAAAGTATTCAAAGAGCCTTCATATTTTTGTAATTCTAAGTTAGAATTTTAGAAAATTGCTAAGATGTTTTATGTGAAAGGACAATTCACTACTGAATTGTCAAGATGGGCTCCCCCCCCCAATCCAAGTTTCTCTCTCTCTCTCTCTCTCCCTTTTCTCCCCTCTCCCACAAGCCACCAGCTCACACTGGGGACGGATCTGCAGTTCCCTGGCAACCTTCTATGCTTCAATTTTTTTTATGTTTAAAAAAAGGATATTTGCGTCTGATGTAAAATCCTTAATTAGTTGGACTTTGATTTAAGCAGATTAACTCGTATTTTAGTTTGTCAACAAAAAAAAGGGGAGATCACTGTACTAATTGCTCCCATTGTTGCTTTTGGTCAAATATTACTGCTGGGCAAATAGGAGGGATGATTGAAAACAAAAGCAGGACTTTCCACTTCCTTTTACCTGGATTGGTACCAGATTATTGCTAATTAGTACTCCATTATTATTTAAATGGAAAATAATATTGTACCAAAAAGGATGTAGAAGTGGCACAAAGTAATGTAAATGTCCGATTGATGTCAGGGGGGATCCTGTGACCCTATGCTTCACGCAGGAAGCTCTTCTCAATGGGAGTGCGGGTCAGAATCTTAGTGACTGTGTTGTAGCCACTGAGCTGCACTCCTTGCTTATTGTCTCATCTGAATGAGACCTCTGACAGTGCAGTGCTCCTCAGTACTGCACTGGAGTGTGAGCCTGGAATTTGTGCTGCTTCTGTCTCTGGAATGGGACTTGAACCTACAACCTTCTGGCTCGGAGGCAAGAATGCTACCCACTGAACCGCAGCTGACACCGAAGGGATTAGATAAGTCAGGAAGCAGTGATTAGGTGACACCAAGGTTGGGTTTTAAAAGTCAAGTTTGTAGGAGGAAGGAAAGCCGGAGGGAGGTGAGGAGCTGCACTTTGTCTTCTCCGCAACTGAATTCAAACAAACATTTTACCAAACAGGCATTCCCAGGCAAAGGAATTTCAGACTTAATAACCAGACACAGAACATCACAGGCAAAGGTCAGTGTCATCTGATAAAATATATCATGCTAAATGTTGTCATTTTATAGGTACAATAAAGTCGCACGTTTGGTAAGATTTTGTAACTTGAATGACTTTCACCAGCCATTATATTCCAGTTACTCTCTCATGTCAAAAGCCATGCAGGTGTGAGTGATTTATGATTGAGCAGAGGAATGTGGGATCACTCATCTGATGTGTTTAGTCAGCGAACTCCTAGTAATGTCTCCAGTGTCTTTTCTTAGCACAGTTATACCACATAACAGGTTGCAACTGGTATCTACTTAACGCAATATGGGGCCAACGTACCTAATTTATACCAACCAGCTCTGCTTAATTCTCTGTCCAGGAGAAACGAAAGTCCTGCAGATGCTCGCAAGCAACCGGGCATGGAGCTCTGCTCACCGCCATCCAAATGTTGGTTAAGTTTCCATATTAACAAAGAGCCAGTAGCTCATTAAAAGGTGAAAAATGTAATTACAACCTGTGCGAAACCATAACTGTGAGAGACGTTCTCCTTCACAATGTCTCATACTAGTTACCAACATTTAATATAACATGGTATTTATTTCGTATCAACACAAAATACAACAATTACTTGAATTTCTAGACCATTCCTCAAGTGCAGGAAGTTTCTCAAAACGCTTTGCGTTAAGGGGGAAGAAATTGTGCAGGACACAAATCAGAGAGGGGGTGGGGCAAAGGTAAAGAAGGGTTTTGAGGAGGTTTTTGATTGCAGGGAGAGATGTGGTAGAACATTGAGGGTGGGAAGGACAGAGGACATGTGCATAGTGGCTACCGATGATGAAACAGAGGGAGCAGGATATGAGGAGTCGCCAGTGTTAGAAGAACGGATGGCAGGTAGGGGGGAGTGAAGCTATGGAGGGATTGGAATGTGAGGGCAAGAATTTTGAAGTCAGTTTGCCGGACACAAGAGCCAGTGGATCCTGGAGAGGATGGGAGATTGCAGGAGTGTGGAGCTTTGCACAAATAAAGATATGGACTGCAGCATTTTGAATGAGTTGTAATATGTGCAGGGGTTGAGGCAGAGAGGCTGCCTTTGAGAGCATTAAAGAAATCAAGCTGCAAGGGGCTGAAGGCATGGACTAAGGTTTTGCAATGTTAAGGGCAGAGGTGGGCAACATTGTGGACGAAAGTGACATTGGTAGGCTCCATGGATAACATGAGTATGCTGAGGGGAAGAGAGGGAAGTAACTGCAGGGAACAGGATGGGTGAGGGCAGGAGAGAACTGGGAGCTGACAGTGGCAGCAAAATGGATGGTCACAAATTCCATTAATGCCTCCAATATATACCACTCTGGGGTGCAACAGCAAATTCTGGATCATTGTTTGTTGCTGAGTGTTAAAGGGGCATTGTTTTCATTTAATAAAATGTTTGCCAATCCATTTTCTGACAGGCCACAAAATGATGTAAATCACATCACTGAATGATCTTGATGAAACTAGCACAAGACACAAACTCTTTCCCACTGCCCTCCCCAACCAAAAGCACCAAGAGTAAAGGCTATTCATTTTTTTACACTTTTTTAAAAAGGCTATTTCACACAAATAAGTGTTTTGAGTTTACACAGGAACGAAAGGGTGTCGGTAGCAGCAAAATGACAATGTGTCCATAGAATAAAACATTTGGGGTAGAAATTGGTATGTGTTGCAACAGTTTTTCAGGCGTTAAACGAGAGGAAAAATACCAATTTAGCAGTTGGACACTCTGTGCCCAATCTGTGCAGGTGTTGAGCCCACTGCTAAATTCGTGTGTCCCGGGCAGCCACCTAAAACAGGTTTCTGGACCCATGCATGTGTGAATTAAGGGCCCAATGCCAATTGAAGGACCCCTGTGTAAAATTTGTTACAGGATTCCTCAGAGGCCATTGTGGCCCCCAACTGCAGGTAAGGTTTATATATATTTTTTTTGACAAACCCTTTTCAGAAGGAGGAGGAGTGCTCCCACCGACTCCACAGTGCTGACTCCTTCCTCCCCCTCACACCCCTCTCCCACCTTTCCACCCTCCCAGCCTCTCCTGTTGGCCCATCCTGGAACATACCTGAAGGCCGTTGCTAGCGAGGCAAGTGGCCCAAAATTGGTTTTTCTCATGTGCCAGGATGCCGGCAGCTCATCCTGAATATGTGGATAAGGCCTGAGCCCAGACTGTGAGTAGGCTATTCATGATGAGAGTCAGTCAAACCAGATTCTAGCCTTATGCTCCATATGAGCCTCCTCCCACTCTATTTACTTCATCTAACCCTATCAACATATCCTTCTATTCCTTTCTCTGTCATGTACATATCTAGCTTCCCTTTAAATGCATCTATGCTATTCGCCTCAACTACATTTATGGTAGCAAGTTCCACATTCTCACCACTCTCTGGGTAAAGAAGTTTCTTCTGAATTCCTTATTGGATTTATTAGTGACTATCTTATTTATGGCCCCTAGTTTTGGACTCCCCCACAAGTAGAAACATCTTCTCTACGTCTACCCCATTGAACCCCTTCATAATTTTAAAGACCACGATCAAATAACCTCGGTCTTCCCTTTTCTAGAGAAAACAGCCCCAGTTTGTTCAGTCTTTCCTGATTTTTGTACCCTCTCAGTTCTGGTATCATCCTTGTAAATCTTTTCTGCACTTTCCCCAGTTCTTCTATATCCTTTTTTTTGTAATATGGAGAGCAGATCTGTGTACAGTACTCCTAATGTGGTCTGACCAAGGTTCTATATAAGTTTAACATAAGCTCTCTGCTTTTGAATTCTATTCCTCTAGAAGTGAGCCCAGTGCTTTGTTTGCAGTTTTTATGGCCTTGCTACTTACCAACCGAAGCTAGAAAAGTGGTTTAGTATTGCTAATGCATGACTGTCTGAAGTAAATGGACCGTCTAGTCCACCTTTGCACACTGTGGCGTGCTCCTTATTTAACATGGCTCATGGAATAAGCTGTTTCATCCTACACTTTCCTCAAAAAAAAATCTTTCTACAATCATAAGGACGTAAAATGGGAATGGAAAGAAGAGAAACAGCCCTCTTTACTCCTCCTGTCATTTATGTCTATGTTTGGGGCTGGCTTGGATGATTTTTTTCCTCCCTACTGATCTGTTTCAGTGCAAGTTTTTTAAAAAAAAATTCCACCAGCAATTCTCTTCACTCCTCTCCCCAAGGCAGTGACTCCTGCTTGGATATAATTCCACAGATGCTAGTTGCCCTCCAGGTACCTTGCACATGTCCATTGTTCATAGGTTAGCCTAAATAATGAATTTTCGTCTACTATTTGACTGTGTGGGCATCACTACCAAATGTGGCTGTCTCCTCAGCGGATGCCCAAATGTGTCCTCCCAGCAAGAGTCACTGGATAGCAATCAGGAGCAGGAATCTTGGCTGATTCTCCCCTCCCCTAACCTAGGGTCAATTAGAACACATCGATTGCCTCCCTGGTTGAGATCAACGAACTCATCACAGGCCCAGGATCTTCCTGGTCTGCACGACTCACTAGATAAACTTACTGAGTCATAAAGCAAGTATGAAGAACTATAGCAGAGTTAGTGCAGATTTCAAAGCAATGTTGATGTAATCAAATGCTTAACCATCCCCCTGAAAAGGTCAATAAACTGTGTTGCACTTTGAAGTTCCTTTGATACATTGTATCTGATCCCTTGCAGATTTGCTACTCTTCCAGGCCAATGGTTTTTGACGTTTGAAGATGCCATCTTGGTACACTATAGGGCCTACATTTAAAGTATTTGCCATCTCGTTGAATGGCACATCAAAGTCCACTGAGAAACTGTGATGGGCTGTGTGGGGTCACGGTGCAATGCTGCACCAAAGTTTAAAAGAGAGCAGCTTAATCTGGAAATTGCGAATTAGGAGATGCCAAGCTTGGATTTTAAAGGCCTTGTGGGAGGAAGGAAAGAGGGATTGAAGTAAGGAGTTCCACGGTTTTGAGATCGTGGGACAGAACGAGTTAGAGACTGCACTGGATCTTAATTTCAACAAGGCAGGTGTGTAGGAATGCCATATTTGGAGCTTGGATGGTACAAAAGGAAAGAAGTCAAAAGAGTGCTGAGCAGATCAGTATTGATAAAATAAAGATGACAAAAGTTGTGACACAGGATTGCAAGTTAGAGATCATTAACCACTCTCAGATTATGTGTTTTTTTTTCCTCGTATCCTGCCCAGCTGTGAGAGAGACAGATTAGAAAGGCCTCCCCAGATGTGGGAGCAGTGTTTTATGTCTTGGATTCCACAGAGGGTTAAGAGTTGTTGAGTGAAAAGGAAGTGTTTGAAGCAACCTTTTAAAAACCACAAAGAAAAATGATTTTTTCAAAAAAAAAGAGGTACTTGTGGCTTTTAAAATTGATCTGCAGCATTGTAATTAAAATGTTTTGAGTTACCTCCTTCTTAACTTTGATATTTAGTGTTTCAGTTCACTGCACCAACTTTCAAAGCAACATTATAAATCAGAACAAATGGTTGTTAAAGTTCATGTCGAGGGAAATCACAGCTGTAAATTCCGATTTTATTTCAGGTATATTTGGACAGCGTTTGGAAGACACTGTACAGTATGAGCGGAAGTTTGGAAAGCGCTTGGCTCCCTTACTAGTCGAACAGTGTGTGGACTTTATCAGAGAGCATGGCCTCAATGAAGAAGGGTTATTCCGCATGCCTGGGCAAGCCAACCTGGTCAAAGAACTCCAGGATGCCTTTGATTGTGGAGAAAAGCCTCTGTTTGACAGGTAATGTACGCTGACGGTGATTCTTAAATTTACATAGTTAAACACTTGAGGCTTCTGAAGTTCTATGCGATGTTTACTGAGGAGATTTTTGTAGCATTGCAATGAAATAAGTCACCAATAGTTACAACTTTTATACAGACAGTGCCTAACTTCAAACTCAACATATTACTTCAAAAAATAGTATCGTGTGTCCAGTGAGTCATCATCCATTATGCCCTCCTTTGCACACCACCTTATTCTTCTGTACTGTTTTAAAACTAATTAATGCTCTCTATTCTACTCATTGGAACTTTTTGCTTCATTTTCTAAATTTACAAGCATTCACTGGTCCACGTGGGAGGTATGGGCCACTTTACAAGAGAAACTGCCATTTGATTGGCTAGGAAACTAGCTAGTTTTTTGACCAATTGAAAACCAGATTCTGTAGATTTTACATGGCTACCATCTGATCAATCTTTTATGTATAGCAATGAACCCAAATATGGAAGATTAGATTTTTCCAGCATATCGCCATTGGATCTGACAAGTGGGAAATTCTTCGGGAGCTGATGATCTGGGTCCCTGCTTGTGACCACCACTTAGCATGGAATCATAGAATGATACAGCACAGAAGGGAGCTATTCGGCCCATCATGCCTGTGACTGCTCTTTGAAAGAACTACCCAATTAGTCCCACTCCCCTGCTCTTTCCCCATAGCCCTGCACATATTTCCCCTTCAAGTATTTATCCAATTCCCCTTTGAAAGTTATTATTGAATCTGCTTCCACCACCCATTCAGGCAGTGCATTCCAGATCATCATAACTCACTCCATTAAGAATAATTTCCTCAAGTCGCCTCTGGTTCTTTTGCCAATTACCTTAAATCTGTGTCCTCTGGAACCTGTTTCTCCTTATTTACTCCATCAGAACCCTTCACGATCCTAGGATTTTCTGCTGGAAGTAACGGGATATATTTCCCATCATTCATGCCCTGGCATCATTAAGTGCTGAGAATGCAGCCATTCTCCACCCACCTAAAATATACAGACGTTCCTGGGCTCAAGGTCAGGATGGGAGGCTGGGGGCGGATGAAAAGGGCAGCCTTCCAGGATTATGCCCATGTTACGTTGGAACATGTTTCCACTGCAACAAAGACATTTTAAAATGGGAATAATGCTACTCCCGGATTGATGGAGCTTTCTGCTGTACTCCAATACCTCAATGCAGAGGTCCAGATTTTGTTGAAAACATAAGAACTTAGAGAATGCTGAACAAGTCCATCCCTTTTTGATAGATCAGCCCCATCTACCTGCCTTCTCACCAAATCTCTCCATCCTTTCTCTCCAGGTGCACATCTAATTGCCTCTTGAACCATACTGTCAGCTTCATTGACCTTGCCTGTTTTATGTTTTGGGTGAAAAGGTTTTGCCTGACTTCCTAATTTTGAACCTGAAGCTGTCACCATAGCACACAGTTTACCCACATAAACAATGAAGGGAATTGATAAAGTTAAAAAACTTCGATTAGGTTTTCTTTTTCCCAAAGATAAGCCCATTCCTTAAATCCTCTAAACATAAATTCCTGGTTCTTGATATCAATATTGCTCATCCATGTGTCCTCTCAAGGAGAATAACTTTTCTACTTGAACAAACTGGATCATCTCAAAGCTTGTTCTCAAGTACAAGCATTATAAACATGGGGAACTGATGGGGACTGTATGCAAAGCCAAATATCTAGTTACCTGTTGGGAGGTATGGATGGACAATAATCTGTCTGCTTTAACTGTTATTTGGGGAACGTCATAGCTTACCTATCACAGCTTTACAAAATTTGATGTTCTTAAATAAAATGTTAATAGTCCATTTCTAACACTGAAATTGAAATATTCTGATGGTTTAATTTTGATCACTGAAGCTTCAAAAGCTTTGGAGATAAAATTAGTAGCAATTCTCATTATTCCTTGTACACAAATAAAATGCCATTTGTGGTCCAGCATGAAGGGCAATTGGCCCTTCAGTGGTCATTCTGTGATTGGTGTTAAACTACCTCCATGGCCTGCCAGATGTTAGCTAATTGTGTCACCATTCTACAACTCCACGGATTGGATGTTTCACGTGAATATTACTTTTTTTTTTTGCAGGAACACCGATGTCCACACGGTTGCATCCCTGCTGAAGCTGTATCTAAGAGAGTTACCAGAGCCAGTGATCCCATTTGCCAAGTATGAGGACTTCCTCTCCTGTGCACAACTACTGGCTAAGGATGAAGAGGAGGTACGCTTACCTAGAGGGTTACCGTGTTTGGTCCTGAATGCTTAAATGTCCTCTTTGCCAACATTCTTAAGAATTGGGCCATTCCATATTACTCTCATAGACCGATTATACTACACCTTGTTAGCTCAATTCGAAGCAGTTTCAACTTTCCATTGATTCAAACTGTCTAGAGTAATTTGGGTGCCAAGTCATCCAAAGTACATTGAAATGAGAAGTGTGAGACCACCTCCAGGAGGTAGTTGGGTTTAACTAAATATGCAAAGAAGCTCCCAAGTGCTCCTGCTTGGCACTTTTTAAACTGACATTGGCAGAGAGTTGAATGCTGGTTTGCAAATGCTGGCAATAGGCACACATCCGGAGAGCTCCCTTTTGAGCAGAAAGCAGTAGAGGAGCTGGCAGTATAACTTGGGTCTACAGGCCCAGCGTGGGCACCTTGTAGGTACTAGTACATGTAGTATAACTGGGTCTTGGATAATATAGCACAATTATTGGATGGTGACTGGCTCCCATGGCAACCATTCAGCAAAGCCAATGCCAACACGAAAATTGGTGGGGGAAAAAAAGCACCAGGCAATTATTACTGTAGCGTTGACTTCTTCATTCCATTAAAGGAGAAAAAAATTAATTCAGGTGGCTCAGGTATGGAGAGAGAGGTTGACAATTTTTAAAAGATTTCATCTAAATAGAGTTAACATAGTTCCAATCGTGTATCAAGGCAGTTCCCTGAGAATCCTTGCCTTTTTCTTACTTGCCTTTTCCTTCTCTCTCTTACTGGCTGAAGTTGATGACCCATCATTATAATAAAGACCAACTACAAGTCTCTCAATACATAATTGGTAAAGATACATTTTTCCACCAAAAACGCGAAACCTCCCTCTAACACCTAGGACCTGGATGGTTTACTGCTCGAAGACTTTAGCCCTTATTTAAGGGAAAAACCTTTTAAATGGATTTAAACCCGGTGAAAAGATTCTGGGCAGAAGCTTCTTTTTCTTCGTTTGTTTGGTGGAGCTGCCAAGAGAATTGAAATGCTCGACATTAAAGCTGGATTCACACGACAACCGTAATGTCTACACGAAGCAAGCCCACTTCCCACCAACACTGCAGTTATAGTGTAAAAGCAGCCTGAGTCTGGTACCCAAGCAAATACCAGAATGAAGTGGAGGGAGGCTCCGTGGAGATAGAAATCTCACTCCACTTTACTTTTGGAGTCATTTCGGCCTTTTACCTGATGGAGTTGCGGCGGCGAAGCCTAAACTTTCCTTGTTGGGGCAGGAGACGTACTTAAAACCTCTTCCCCAATCGGCTGGCCTGGCAGGAAACTCACTGCTGCTTCCTACTCAAGCTGCTGAGTTAAAATTGCAGTCAGGTGCCGATGATGTCATCAGGATACGACATACGTATGTTACAAAGGACCCAGACGGCTTTGGCCGGGTGTCCTTGCTGCCTGTTCAGTTGAGCAGGCTACAGTTACAGTCAGTCCACCCCAAGACAGGTAAGTAACCTGGGCAATTTTAACTGGCCTACCTATCTGTTTTCTGCTGGTTAGATAGGGTTAAAACTGCCCAGTTTTCCTTTTTGAGTCTTCTACCTGAACCATAATAAGCATTAATAATCTGGTTTTGTTTTTATTCAGGGTGTCCAGGAGTTGATCAAACAGGTCACCAGTCTGCCTCAGGCCAATTACAATCTTCTCAAATATATCTGCAGGTGGGTTTCACACCATGACTAGGCAGACTACAATGGGTGGATGGTTAAGTGCATAAGCACAATGCATAAAGCCTCTAATCAGGACTAACCAACACTAAAGCCATCACTGATATGTTTCTCACCCATTCTGTGTGCTGTTCTACAACATTTTAGCACTGTACTCCTCTCCAATATTGAAACAGAATTACAGAACTGAATTTTGTTTGGACACTGTGGCTAGACTTGTTTTTCTAATAGAAGAAACTTGCAAAGTAAATAGCATTTTAAGAAATGCTTGGGGCACCAAATTCAAGATAGGAAGCCAAAAGTTTGAAGTTCCAGACCTGTTTGACTGTTGTAGCACAGACTCTGTCGTCTTAGCTTTGGGCAGATTTGGTCACACTTTTGGATGGACAGTGCTGTGGAATGGGAGCTTCTTGCTGTTATATTAATACTATTCTTGGAGATGGCTGTGGGACAGGAAAGTATGTGATGGGAAGTTGCCTGAATCAAGGCAAGAACTCAGTCTGCATGTGTCTAATAACCCCTGTGGGATTTTTTTTAAAACTGTGTTAGTGTTTTTTTTTGGTGGGTTTTTTTTTTGCAACGCCCATTTTAGGGGGGGAAAAAGTTAGCCTTGCTGGACACTTGTCATATCTTCCTCACCTGGCTGTACCCCTGATGTCCAAGCATTGGTTCGGCAGATCAGGCAGAGTTTGTGAGCTGCAAAATTTTGATAGTGTGATTGTTTACATTTGGGCAGAGGAAGATGTGTTTCCCCTCAGGGAAATAGCTTCCACTAAGTACAATTAATGCAACCTAACCTGTCGAAGAAGCAGATTCCTTGGTTCACACACAACAGATGAATAATCCAAGTGAACTAACAATTCTTTAGTTGTACAAAATATGAAATTTTCTCATTGATACATGTATACACCTTTGTAGAACTAAAAGACCATTTCAGCAAAATGAAGCAGATAGGATTATACTATATTTTGACTGACTGTCCCTTCTAACATTTACCATGTTATTTGTAGGTTCCTTGATGAAGTTCAGTCTTATTCAAGTGTTAATAAAATGAGCGTCCAAAATCTCGCAACTGTCTTTGGTCCAAATATCTTGCGTCCAAAACTGGAAGACCCAGTGACCATAATGGAAGGTATGTAAACTTGGCTCATCCCAGTTTTCTTGTCAACTGCTGTTATATTTTAGTAATTTGTGAATGTCTGTTCTTTGCATCTTCATTGGTTCACTTATAGCCCAAGTTCCTCTGACCTACATAGACTTCTTCTCTGATTGGCAGCACATACAGTTGAACTTCTTTGACTGACTATAAACATTTACTCATCTTTATAGATGATGTTGCAGGAAATACGTGAAACTGCAGCAAGATGTGTGGAGCATTCATTGCCCCTCCTGGTATGTTTGACCCAAGTGTCCAATTGACAATCCAGTTCAGTACCATAGCTAAGGCCTAGGCTTTCCAATGGAAAAGGGTTAAAAGAATATAACACTAAAGATCGTATGCTCATTCAGCAAATAAAATATAATTTCATTTACTCAGCGTGCCAGGTCAGTTATAGTGCCAGATAGTTGCAGAGTAAGGCGGCACTGCACCAATAATGCACCTTAACCTCCAATCTCACCTTATTGACTAGTGCACAACTGTAGCATTAATACCTTGTACCCCAGCAATCCTATAGGTTCTCTTGAGGAGAACTGCTAGATTTTCAGCAGTTGTGTATCATAGACTGATGACTACAAAATTACCACCAACCAATCCAATCTTTTATTAAAATGATCTAAAACTGGGTGTCCAACTTTTTGGAGCAGGATCTACATGGTACAACCATTGGGGCCACATTTGGCTAAAAATCTAACCCCCCTGCCCCCCCATGAAAACATTCCACGCTTTTCGATATAGTAAAAATCAATCCCCTTAAAACCAAAAGAGCATGTACATCACTTTTTGATGTTCCTAGACTGGTCTGCTTCCCCAGGTCCTCTTCCCTGCTGCTCATTCTGCTATTTTTTTGGTGCCCACTCTGCTGTCACCACTTCTGCTGTACCTCACCTCCCCCTCCCCACCATTGCCAGGCTTACCACTGTTGCCTTTCTCACTGTTGTTGGGGTCAGTGTCTGATAGTGAATCTGTTCCAAAGTTTGCATGTTGGATGCTGCATCAGCCTCTTCAAAGATTTTCCAGGCCCAAATGCCGTGTGATTGGTGCAAAAATTCTGATCCTTCTTTGGTATAGAAGCAACTTTTCTGATTCTCAAGGCCCAAGAATTTTAACCGGTTCAGTGAAGTCTTCTTTGTGCATAGTGTGCAAATAGAACAAAAAAGCTGCATAGGGCCAGGTTGAGGGGGAGCCATGACCCAAATCTAGTCTGTTTTTTGCACTCTTCTAAGGTAAAGTATCCAGTTGGCATTTTTAAGCTCTCAATGGTAGGACAGTGAATTTCCTGTTCCCACCATGTTCAAACTACAGCTTACAACATGAACAATAAGTGACCAGAAAATGGAGGATGTGATTCTCCTGAGAGGAAGTGCAGCTTCTAAATAACGGCAACCTTCGCCATTTTTCATAAACCTAGAAACATACAAAAAAAGGATGGGGAAAGACCAGCTGGTCCATCAAACCTGCCCCATCCACCATCTAACCCGTCCCTCCCCAACCCCTTTCAGCACCCATGCAATTCCCTGGGAGAGGCGTAAAGAGAAAAACCTTCAGCCAATTTAGGGGTTTAAAAAAAACCTCTGGGATGTTCCTCTTTTGACATCTGTAGGCAAGCAAGCTCCAGGAGATCATTGTGACTGATATCATTACCTTGTCAATCCACTTACCTTTTTATAATTGAGACACCACCCCAAACACTTGTACCCAAATGATGCAGTGTCTGAGGTATGCAGACTTTCTCATTAACTGCACAGACTTCCAGATAGAGTAGTGATGGCAGAAACCCTAGGATCACTTATAAAACAGTTGGTGGGTGCTATGCTTCTGGGTGGATGAATTAAGATGGACTAATAGTGTTCCTCATCTGTCTTGATCTCAAAGACAGATTTATCCAGAGGGTACAACTTGGATCAATTTTTTGTTTAACGTAAAATCAATTTTCAGGAGGAACAACAAATCATAAGTACTTAGTAACCAGAAATTATATATTTTTTTACAATGGTTTAAAAGTTATTTATAACATTTGTACTGTTCATTTTTAAAGGCAGCATATTAACTTTAGACTTTTAGGACCACTCATTTGGGGTAGATTGTGACTTTGTGCAATAGTGTAAAACGAGTAATAGCGAGTTATCAGCCTGCTTTACATCTCCTGATTTTTTTTGTTGTTTTTGTTTTTCTTTCCATTGCTGTCAATGGGAGAGATGTAAAACTGGCTGCCGACTTGCAATCATCCGTTTTACACTATTGCGCAAAGTCTAGATCTATCCCACTTTTTTTTCTGCTGAATTCTTAAAATTCACATGCGATTACACTGCTTACTTGATACACTTTTAATGTAATTATTGGATATCGGCGAACTCAGTCCTATCAGTTGGACTCCCTGCAGTGTCCTTGGCAATAGGACCAATTATATTCAGAATGCTCTTGGATTACTACAATTGATGTTAGCCACATAGGCAACGAACACTTCTCAAACTTCATATGTGAAAATTCGTATAATAGAGAAGAAAACTGGATGATTAGTCAATCAGGAAGCACTGAGTAATACACCCTCTGGGCAATGCTTGCTTACAAATAGTACTCCCATTAATCTATTTCCCTTTGTATCCTTTTTACTGTCTACTGCTGTTGCTCTGTGTCTCTTTCTCGGTCTTTACTTTTTACACTCTCCCATTCCCCAAGTCATTTCCTACTTGTCCACTTTCCTTTTTAGTTTCCATATTTCCTTCATTGTTAATGAAGTTCTCTTCCCTCTTGTGTCAACATTTCTTTCCCCCTTTGCCAACTCTATTCCCACCCAGTCGTTTATAAGGATTTGAGTAGAGAGGATAAATTATAAAGGAGATCAGGGAAGTTTGCTCAAGGTCCATATTAAACTATCCGAGCACAACAAATGACACTTTGGGTAAACCACTTGGGTTTGATCATCATTTTGTCACCATCCCTCTTTGAGGATCACTGGACAGTGCAAACAGTCATTAAGAGTACAGTGTTACCTGATCCCAGAGCTGGCAGTGAGGGAGCAACGAGCATCCCTGAGCAAAGGAGGCATAAAATTAGCCTCGATAGCAGTAGTGCTCATTCTAAAGCAAAGTGCTTGTTTGTGGACGTTTAATAAGAACAGGAGCTGGCTCAGTTGCAATCTACTCTCCTCACCTCTAATACAATAGCCTGCCACTGTCATCGCTTACTTAGTTGAGGTACCAAAAGAACTACCAGCACACATGGAACTGTATGCCACTAAGTCAGCATCTTCAGGAGAAAAGGTGGGAAAATGTTTAAACAATACAATGACAAATAGTTGATTATAGAGATTGTGAAATTACTGGGTGACATTCCCAGAAACTTTAGCAGCCCATGTGGTGGTTAACATAGAAGGATCATGGCCTCTTAGCTGAAGGAGGTGTCTCATCATCAACCTCCTTCAAAGTTCAAACCACAATAAAGAATTATCACTAATACCTAATATTCTGTTCATGCCTGCGGTTTTACCTGAGGCATAGTGAGATGAATGCTTAGTGCATTCATATGAAATTTCTTTGTTCTCTATTTTAATGGGGGTCTTAATTAATTTATTTTAAACACTTGGGAGGTCATTTTAACCCAACTCACCAGGCGGGAAACCCATAGGATCGGGTGGAACCCTGGTTTTACACCCCACCCAATATTACTCTCTATTGACTAACCCGATAGGCGGGTTAGGTTAAAATTGCCACAATATCTTCATATGCTAATATCAGTGTGATAAATCTACTGATAACTTCCTGAAACACGACTATGTCAGTTTCCTGAATGTCGATCATGCTCAGTTTCCAATTGGGTATGAGAACTGACTTCCATGCCCATGAGTTAGGGAGGGGGAAGAAAAATAAATGCAGCCAGAAGTCCTGCTTCTGAACATTGTTCTGTAATGACTGCTGAAAAGAGGAGGCTTGGGCTGAGTGGCAGTGCCCTCCATGATCAATAACCTGTTGGCATTCATTGTCTCGGCTCACACAGAATGGCAAGTTGGGTTAGACACTGAAGAGCTGCCAAAACTGGTGGAACTATACTCCCAGCATAAGTTAGCTTCAGGAGAGGAAACGGGAGAAAAATATACTTCCGTTTAAAGATTTCACCTGATTTAATAAAGCTTGGCAATGGATTTTCATATTAATTTAGACTAGGGTAGTGAAGATGGTGTTAAGAGGCATCGTATCAACAACGCAATGAGATAAAGTATCAAAACATATCCTGCGCACCCAGTGGGGAAGCAATAATTCAAGATAGATAAGGCTACAACGTTGTGTAGCCCAATTCTCCAACCCACATCCCCATGGAGGATGCTCCCACTAGGAATTAACCCTCGTATCACTTTTGAGCAAAGTCTCGGAAATGCACTCATTAGCTTTTGTGATAAAGGGTCAGTGCTCAATCATGAGTTAAACATGCAAACCCATTTCATGTCCGGTGTGTATAGTCCAGTAAAAATAAGTTTTTCTTTCTCTCCACAAACAGGTACCTCCCTAGTGCAGCATTTAATGACCGTGCTGATCAGTGAACATGACAGGCTATTTCCCATCAGTCACAGTGACCTACTGAGCCCACAGCCTGAAGTAAGACCGGTGGGCAAGCGCTGTCTGGTGGAGTGGGTGTCTGAAGAAGAGTGCGAAGAAACCAAGACTGACAATCAAGTGGGCAGCTTCTGCAACAGCGCAACCTCACTGGATGTGAACATTAGTACCCCCGTAACCGTTTCGAAAAATGCATCTCAGGAGCGAGCCGACAAACGGGTTCCTATAAATACCAGCCCAAACAGAAGATTGCAGACACTGCCTGGGTGGAAATACTCATTTAAACAGACTGGAGGAAGGGCCAGCAATGCCAAACTAGGTGGCTCTACTTTAGATATTCCACATTTAACAGCCAGTGGGAATTGGCTGATGAATGGCTTGTCTTCACTCCGAGGGCACAGAAGGACTTCATCTGGGGACAGGGTTAAAGAAACAGGGTCGTCCCGCCTGTCAACTTATGACAATGTCCCATCATCAAGTCTTTCCTTGAGCATTGGGGACAGGCAGAGCATTGCTAGCACTACATGGTCAACTTCATCCTGTGAAATTTCAGTGGTTGACTCTAGTAGTTCCGCAGTTTGCCACGAGAGTGACTCTTCAGTACTCAACTGCACGAAAGTGGACTGGCCGGTGCAGGTCACCCAGCCACAGGGTGAGACGCAGAGGGTCGAGACTGGCAATAGGATGGAGCAGTTTGAAGTGTGCATCAGTAGTATGAGCTGCAGCGAGAACAGTGACTTGGTCACTGCATCTAATGACTCTGCCACATGTTCGAAAGCACTTCAGAGTCTGGTCACAGAGCTCAAGTCAGAACTGACCAAACAAAGGGCAGAGTATGAAACCAGGATTATAAGGTGATAACAAGACACGTAACTTTCGAGTTACATGCATAACTGCTTTGCGAGAAACCAGGTTAGAATTCAGAATTAGGAGTAAATGGAACTGCACAGGAAACAATTTTGGTTTAAAAATGTGGTCTTGCACTGTGCAGGCATGAAATCAACAGTTCAAGGAATTGTTTAATTAGGATGCACAAAATCCAATAGTGCTCCAGGCTATGGCACAGTGGTATAAAATCACATGCCTGATTCCTGGAACTGCACATTTGAAACCGCACACACCATTACCACATAACAAGTCCATCTGATGTGATTCAGATGTGGGTTTTCTCATCCCTAATTGGAATTACGGAAATGTAATGGAACAAACTTACTGGGTGTGGTGTGTGTTGTGACTGAATTTGGCTTCTTGGATCCAGATTAGTTATTCCAGTGACAGCTTTGTATGGATCAATAATGTATTTAGATTATATCTCGTGAATGGCAGGTTTTTTTTTCTTAACTCTTGGCTAACTGCAACAGCCCTGTGCTCCGAACAAATGCAATGTTTAAGCAATAATGTGTACATGTACTGTACCAGGAGAAATAGGAGGGAGGGAAGGCCACCAGGTCAAGTCCTGCACTGGATCTGCCTAACCTCAGTTCCTCATTTAGTGAGCAGAGACCTTATTTTGCTGTTTCAATCACATAGTTGAGTGTATTTTTAAAGATGTCTTCTGATAATTTTGTTTAATATTTGAAACCTTTAATATCAATCGTTTTACATGAGTGCCCCCCAATCAGAACTCTGCTATTCATGAATATGCTATGCTGTATATTGTTTCTTAGTGGGAGTAGATTGTGGATGTAGCATTAAGCCACACTGAACCTAAACCTCTCATCACCTATTCTGAATGGTTTATTCCTAATCTCCCCATGAGTTCCTCTTGTCACCTCCAGACTATAGTGCTCCAACATACTCCTTCCAGGCCTCCTTAGTTCCACCTTTGACAAATTGCAAATTGCCTAAATTTCCACTGTCCATATTCTATCCCACAGCAAGTGTATCTTGCTCCAAATAGTATTCTTATCAACATCTTTTCCCCAATTTCACTTTAGAAGACACGTGTCTAAAAACACTCCTCAATCCAGAGCTGAAGGATTTGACAGAAAATTCATAGGCTCACAAAGCACAATCGCTGGTCACAGAGATTCACAATGCTTTTATTGACCAGTTTTAAGTACCAATGTGTTGAATCGAATTCTAAGTCTGTTAAAATTTGCAAAGCCCCTCAAATGCACAATAATCTCCATTGTTTTTCCACAGTGCTCCTGTGTATTGATTTGGCATTACAACAACTCAAATCTACCTGGGATACTGAACACTAACCTAATACAATGTAAATAAAGCCCATAGTAACAGGCTTTCTTTGGGGGGAGAAAAAAGTTTAAAAATTGGCTGATGATGTTTCACCTGGGATCTAGCAAGGCTTCCTCATAGCAAGTTTCATGTACTTTTTTGCCTCGAGGTGAGCTTGATTAACCCAGACAGACAAAACACAGGCAGCATCTTCAACCAATTTAACAGGCAGGTGTTACCTGGCATTTCTACTTTGCAACCAGACCACTTTCTGTTGTCAAGCATTCAGAACACAAGGTTCCAGCTTGTTGATAGAGCAGCTTGTTTAGTGATAGCAAACAAAGCAGCTGACAGATTGATCAGCCAGGGTGCTCTGAGCAATCTAAACAGCAGGATCTTCAAATAATTGTGTTTCTAGGAAAAGCTCCACTCAGCTGTTCTCGAGCTGTCTGCAGTGGCGTCTGTTTTACAGTCGTCTGTTAGTTTTTTTTAAGTTGGTACAGTGAGGGAGAATTTATACTGTCTAACTTTAACGTCGTAGCTAAGGAGACACTAAGTTGCAGTTTAACAGCACGAGCAGATTTGTAAGCTACATTTCGGTAGGAAGAATAAGGGGGCCACATACTGCCTGGATAAGAAGTCTAAATGGGGCAAAGGAGCAGAAGGATCTGGGGTACAGATGCACAAATCAAAGTATTGATGCAGGTTAATAAGGCCATACAAAAAGCAAACCAAGTACTGGGGTTCATTTTCTAGAGGGATAGAATTGAAAAGCAGAGAAGTTATGTTAAACTTGTCTAGAACCTTGGTTAGACAACTCTTGGAGTTCTGTGCACAGTTCTGGTCTCCATGTTATAAAAAGGATATAGAGGCACTGGAGGAGCAGGCGCAAAAAAGATTTGCCAGGGATGATACCAGAACTGAGAAGTTATACCTATCAGGAAAGATTGGGCAGGCTGGGGTTTGTTTCTCTAGAAAAGAGAAGACTGAGGGATGACCTGAGAGTTCTTTATCCCATCAAACCATCTCCTAATCTTAGACAGAGAGAAGATGTTTCCACTTGCGGGGGAGACCAGAATGAGAAGCCATAAATAAGATAGTCACTAATAAATCCAATAGGAAATTCAGGAGAAACTTCTTTACTCGGAGTGGTTAGAATGTGGAACTCGCTACCACAAGGAGTAGTTGAGGTGACCAGCATAGATGCATTTAAAGGGAAATATGATAAGTAAACACCTGAGGGAGAAAGGAATAGAAGGATATGCTGGTAGGGAGGGAGGAGGCTTGTGTGGAGCATAAACACCAGCATGGACCAGTTGGGCCAAATGGCCTGTTTCTGTGCTGTACATTCTATGTAATTCCATAATGCATTCAAGTGAAACCCTTCCCTTCACACCAGACGAGGAAATTGCTTGATGCTATATAACGCTGGCTTTGGAGGTTAGGTGCCCACAGCATCGGTCCAATGCTCTGTGTCACGACAACATAAAATGTGACATGGCCAGAACTGCAAAGCATAGCTACACTGCAAAGAGCTAGAAGCATTGCATGTCATTTTATTCACACAAATGTTATGTGCAGATGCCATTTGTTTTAAGTCATCCAAAGGATGGCACTTCTTAACAGTGCAGCACTCCCTCAGTACTGGACCATTAATGCCAAGCCTAGATTATGGCTCAAATCTCTGAAGTGGGGCTTAAACTTACAACCTTCTGACTCAGCACAAATTTGTTTCTACAAAGCTAAAATAAAACATATTGGCACATATCCTAAAGGACAACCTACTAAAAACCCTCCTTCTCCCTTCAGCCCAGCTTACACACTTCTACTAAATTTTTAGGTTACATTACATAGTCACTTTCTGTATGATTAGTCATACTTACACAAAATGCAGCAAAGTCAAAGCAAAAATCTTGAACTAAATGTTGAAGACTATTGCATTCCTATTTAAAGGAAGTTAGAAAAATTAGACCATGAAAAAGCTAATGCTTATTTGAAAATTAGTAAAAAGCTGCTCTATAAACAGCAATGTAATGAAAGCTTAGCCGATAGGAATTCTTGCTTGCAACCAAACATCAAAAAAATGACTATGCACAGGCTCTAAAACCCTCCATACTTTGCTTACATTGTTTTAACTCAACTTTGTGGAATTAAGGCAACATTAACGGGTTACTGTGGGAGATGCTTGTCGCCCAGTCATAATCCCAGAATTCAACACACAGCTGTGTCAGAGGTGTTGATGGATGGATGTAATGGTGGGTAAAAACTCATTAAAAAACTGTAGAGGCCCATGACTCTCAGATTGTGACAAGTATGGATTGTACATACTGAGATGGTCAATAGAAGCTATCAGTGAGCTGACCTCTTTTTGACACACTTTTTGAAATTAATTTGCGGTATTTCTGTGCAAGTCCTGCATTTTGCCTTTTGAACATTGGGAAATGAATGGACTGGAGGATAGAACCATAGATGTTTACAGCACATAAGGAGGCCATTCAGCCTATTGTGTCTGTGCTGTCTCTTTGCTACAGCAGTCAAAAACTAATCCCACTGTCCTCCTTTCTTCCTATGGCCCCTGTATCTTGCTCTACTTCAAATGTTCATCTACTTTTTCCCTTTTAAAAGATAAAATGATCTGGTCATCTTTTGTTGGCAGACAAAACCATCCCACCACACCTCTCAAGGTTCTATACAGTCTAATTAGGCTTATTTCACTCATTTGTAAGTACTTAATGTATCACATCTCAGTCATTCTCTAATTTGGAGTATTCCTAATGGCTCATCGAATTTATCGAGCGAGTAATTGAGGCACACAGACCAGGAATGTCCAGGTACAATCCTCAGTCTGTGCCGAGTTAGCTGATCTGACAATGACAATGGAGGTGCTAAAATTGGCCTCAATGCCCCTGAGTTAGGGAGGGGTAAGTCAGCTAGGGTCCCCACACCTAATTGCTATCCAATAATCCCTGCTCAATGTACAAGTGTATGGATGTCAGGTGAAGACCAGACTTGCTTGGCTGGGCTGTGATGCCCCTCAAAATTCGGATCAAAAATTTAAAAAGTGTGATTTTTTTTTTTGACTGGATGCATGTTCTACATTCAACTCCGTGTTTTAATATCTAGAATTGACCAAAGATAGCCTCTGCCTCAACATGTATCAGCTAGTTCTACGTAAACTAAGGTCATTTTCCCAGTATGTGAAGTTCTCGCTATTGTACTTATCAGAGTGCAGTCACCCAGCTGTCCTCTCCCACCTCTGCGAACAATGTTTGTCTGTGTTATAGCTGTGCATGGTATCAGGGACTGAAGGCAAAAACCTCTCAGTTCTGCCAATTAAGGCTCATTGCTTTTGTGTCCAACGTTAGTGAAGGCTAAATGCAGTTTCCTTAAAAGAACTCTTATCACATCTTTGATTTCTTGCTTTTTCTCTCCCACCCTGATTCAGCTCTGATTTCAGACCAATGGTTATTTGTTAGTGCTTTTCTGCCCTTATATCTTCATGGCTATGACTGCCAGTGTTAATACTTTTACTGAGGTAAACTGACTCAACCCATGATCGTTACAATACAAGGATTGATTAGGGAAAGCCAGCACGAATTTGTTAAAGGTAAATTGTGTTTAACTAACCTGATAGTTTTTTGATAAAGTAATAGAGAGGGTAGATGAGGGCAATGCAGTTGATGTGGTGTATATGGACCTACAAAAGGCATTTGATAAAGTACCGCGTGGTAGGCTTATCAAGATTGCGGCCCATGGAATAAAGGGGGCAGTGGCAACATGGATACAGAGTAGTGGTGACCGGTTGTTTTTCGGACTGGAGGGAGGTGTACAGTGGTGTTCCCCAGGGGGGGTCAGTGCTGGGACCACTGCTTTTCTTGATATATATTAATGACTTGGACTTGGGTATACAGGGCACAATTTCCAAATTTGCAGACGACAATAAACAATGAGGAGGATAGTGATAGACTTCAAGAGGATATAGACAGGCTGGTGGCATGCACGGCCACGTGGCAGATGATCTTTAACGCAGAAAAATGCAAAGTGATACTTTTTGGTAGGAAGAACGAGGAGAGGCAATATAAACTAGAGGGCACAATTCTAAAAGGGGTAAAGGAACAGAGAGATCTGGGGGTATATGTGCACAAATCATTGAAGGTGGCAGGGCAGGTTGAGAAAGTGGTTTTAAAAAAAACATACAGGATCCTGGCTTTTATAAATAGAGGCATAGAGTAAAAAAGTGTGGCAGTCATGATGAACCTTTATAAAACACTGGTTCGGCCACAACTGGAGTATTGTGTCCAATTCTGGGTGCCGCACTTTAGGAAAGTTTTATTTTAAAAATTTCATTCATGGGATGTGGGTGTTGCTGGCAAGGCCAGCATTTATTGCCCATCCCTAATTGCCCTTGACAAAGTGGAGGTGAGCTGCTTTCTTGAACTGCTGCAGTCCGTGTGTTGCAGGTTCTCCCACAGTGCTGTTAGGAAGGGAGTTCCAGGATTTTGACTGAGTGACAATGAAGGAACCACAATATATTTCCAAGTCGGGATGGTGTGTGACTTGGAGGGGGAACGTGCAGGTGGTGGTGTTCCCATGTGCCTGCTGCCCTTGTCCTTCCAGGTGGTAGAGGTCGAAGGTTTGGGAGGTGCTGTCAAAGAAGCCTTTGCGAGTTACTGCAATGCAGATGTAGAGAAGGGGTTGTTCTCCTTGGAACAGAGACGGTTGTGAGGAGATTTGATAGAGGTATTCAAAATCACGAAGGGTCTAGATAGAATAGATAGAGAGAAACTGTTCCCATTGGCAGAAGGGTCAAGAACCAGAGGACACAGATTTAAGGTGATTGGCGAAAGAACCAAAGGTGACATGAGGAAAAACTTGTTTACACAGTGAGTGGTTAGGATCTGGAATGCACTGCCAGAGGGGGTGGTGGAGGCAGATTCAATCATGGCCTTCAAAAGGGAACTGGATAAGTGCTTGAAAAGGAAAAAAATTGCAGGGCTACGGGGATGGGGAAGCGGAGTTGGACTAGTTGGATTGCTCTTGCATAGAGCTGGCGTGGACTCGATGGGCCGAATGGCCTCCTTCCGTGCTGTAACCTTTCTATGATTCTAAGGAGGTCGATGTTTGCTTTCTCACGGAAGGTTCATCTCCATGAGTGACCCCGTCCAGTAGTGTCAAGGCATCATCAGCAATTTTTCTTCATTCTATATTTCCTTTCACGGTACCTTGAAAGATCTGGCCTGCATTCCTCAGTTTTATCTTTGAGTAAATCAAACATTTAGTTCTGGAAAAGTATAGATTTATGCTGCTTTACTTCACATGATATAAATGTGGTTTCCTTATTCACAATCCAGTGATAACTTGCTTATCTGTCTCAGGCTGTAAAACTGTTGGGGACAAAGGTTAGCCCTAATCAGATGGTCCAATTCAAACAGACTGAAGCCGAATTTGAATCTAAACTTTTAAAACAATTAAAGAAATATAAACCTGAATCTCAAGCTCGGTCCTATAAGATATATGATCTGTTAGAATGTTTATCTAATCAGGCACTTAGTTTCATTGAGAAATATGATTTAAGGGCCGAGGTCCATAGTGCAGAACACCACCAAGACTGAAAAGAGCAGGAGAGAAGATAAGGTAAATCAGGAAATGGTGTTCAGGTGATGAATTTAGATTTTAAAAGCTTGAAGTGTTGAATTGCTTGAAGAAAAAGGGAAGAATGAGGAAGGTACACAATTGGCTGAGAAACCAAACATTATGGAGAGAAGAGAGTTCAAAATAATTTTAAGAAGGAAATAGAGAAAACAAATGTGTAAAGGGAAAGATTGGAGCAATGACCCTTAATATCTTATTCTCAGTTATGTAGGGGAAAGTGAGTAATCTATTAAAAGAATTGCATTTAGTGCACATTTCCTGCAAGTGTTTTATTTTATCACCGTGGGTGGTCTGTTACTGTTTACAAAATATATTGTCTAATATAGATAGATACTAACACCTAAAGGCAATTCATAATCTTAGTAATTTTACAAATTTGATAGATTTAGTTCTTTACTTCCTTAAGTCAAAGTTTTGACTTTGATAGATGTTCAATTTACCATCACCTCCACCTCAACCCATCTACCACTAAACCCTCATACATGTCTTCAACGCCTCCAGACTAGATTAGTCTAATGTTCTCCTTGGCAGCCTCCTCTCTCTTACCTTCCATAAACTTTGGCTCATCCAAAACTCTGCTGCTCTTATACTACCCTGCATGAACACTCTGTTCCTGTGATTCCAGCTACAGTGTGCATCCTTCCTCTGTTCATGCAGCCATTGGCAGGCGTTTCTTCAGCCTCTAGGTCTCACTCTCTGCAAATCCTTCCCAAAGCCAATCGCCTCTCCCTTTCCATCCCATCTAATCTTTTCTTTTGGTTTGTTTCTCCCTATACCTCGGTGAAGCCCCTGTGGCTGTTTACTGTTCAAGTTAAAGATGCTCTATGATTGCAAGTTATTGTTGGGGAGGGGAGAAAGGAGGAGGAGAAAGTCACATGATGGAGAAAAATGCACTGCATTTCCATCCAACGGTCTAATACTTCAGTTCCCATTCAAATATACAAGGTGAGTTGTGCTGGACTGTTGTTTTTCTGCAGAGTGGTGCTTTTATTTTTCTTTGGAGTGAAAAGGTAAAAGTGCAGAAAATCGGATCAGACTTATTTTGCCCGATAGTGCACACAAGCCCCAGGGTGGCTGCTCGAAGAGTTGGCATGGACAGTGGGAAAATGTCAAAAGTAGTCTAGACAACATTTTAAGAAATAGGCAAGTTAAAAATGAGTATATAATTTCAGCAATGGGTAAAATGTAAACTTAATTATATATAAGGAATACATAGGATTAAGAGCTTTCAGTAAAAAAAGAATCGAAGATTATAACCTGACAGTACAGATTCCCCACCTGTCCTCATCTCCGTGTGTTAGCTGGCTGGGCACACAATTAGCACTTGGATCAAAATGTGAGCCCTATTCACCAATCACTGATCAGGATTTCTTTGAAATTCTCTGTGGTAACATTGTTGCTTGTCACATTAGGTTATGATAACTAAGACTGATGTGGATGTAGGAGAGAAACCAAGTTAATTGTATCCCTTTCCTCAGGCTTGAAGAGTCTAGCACAGTGCTGCGATTGCAAGTGAACAGACTGGAAGAAGAGTTGGACCAAGGGAAAAAGAAATACGCTATGCTTGAAATAAAGATGCGAAATGCAGAGCGGGCACGTGAAGATGCTGAGAAAAGAAATCAACTTCTGCAGAAGGAGATGGAGGACTTCTTTGCCACATTAGGAGACTTGACACTGGAAGCCAGGGAAACCAAACCCAAATAGCAAAATCTGCTTTAAAGTTCATAAAACACCATGCAAGACCATGAAGACACCGTTTACATATTTCATTGACATTTTATAATAAGCGTATGCATTTATGTTTAATGTTATGAATTAATGTGATGAATATTAATAGACTATTCCATTTTGTACTACCTTTTTTTTGTTGAAAAGTCTCTTGTAGCTCCTACAGGCTGTTTACACATTGATTTCCCAAAAAAAGAACTTTGGGAATTGCTTTGTTTTTTCTTCTAGTTTATCTCCACTTCAAAGCGTTTACCACATGTTGTGCTTCTCTTACACAAGGAGCAAGAGTCCAGCATATAATGGGGTGAGGCCTGTCTCCTCTCAGCTTTTCTCTGCTTCAACAGTCTTGGCATTGTGCTGTTTCATCTATTTAGTGGGCTTGAAATGACATGTCTACACGATATTTGAGAACCAAAAGATCAGACTTGGGGAGGTCAAATGCAAAGCTAATTCTTTTATACCAATGTCAGTCAATTATTTGAGCCAAATTTTAATATATAATTGAGATGGTTATATTACAGGTACCAATTTAAGACCAGTACCTGCTGGACGAACACAGAGCCAGCAAACCTGAGTTATACTGCTAGCTCCAGGTCACACTCTGGTCAGAGATAGTGAAACTTGAGTTTGTGTGCATATATGCAAAAACTTCCACTCACTGCCACCTCAATGCCAAGTTGAAGGGGCTGTCTGTTCTTTATACTGCCAATAAAGATTTAAAAATAATTTTAATAGCTCTGAAGCAGTCCGGTGGATTGTCTGGGAATTTTATTAAATGCATTTTGCACTAGTTACAGTTATACTGTAGCAGGTGTGCACGCAAAGCTGTGCGACACTGCCCCCTGAAGGTAGTCTCACACCAGTTCACCACATTTGATTCTGATGCGTTTGCATCCGAATTACACAGTTTGCATCAGTAAGAAGTTGACGCTAATATGATTTGGCCTCTATGAGAGATTTATCGCGGTCTGTACACTTAGAAAAGTTTGGAGGAAGGAAAGCAATTAGAATTCAGGCCAAGTCAGGTATAAACATTGAAACAAAGACCATCCTGAATAAATCATCAGAATGCCTCTTGTGAAATGATGCATGGATTCAGGGCCTGCCCCTGTATGGGAAACAAAGTTTACTCTCACCACTTCACACCCACTCCGCAGGATTCAAAGTACTTGACATTGTGAGCTTACGTCAGTTTGGTGATGCACTCATCAGACAGAAGCCGTCTATGGCAAAATTCATTTTATTTCATGGCAGTTTATTTCACTGTTTTCGACAAAGTTTCACATCAGTAACAGCAAACTATATTCCAAATATGTCAGTCACAATGATCTGAAACAGTTTTAAACCCCGGCTCTTCAGTGACCAAAGAACATGGCATCAGGTACACTTTTCGTCACTCATTAGACAATCCCTTTAGACTCATTCCTACTTGCATTACCTGTGTGCTTAAAGTCCCTTACACTTGTACCATAGAAATATACAGCCGCAACATATCTCTCAATGAACGACCCTGAGGTTTAATTGATCAGTAGTTTCAATAAAACAAAACTCCACGGAATGTTTGCGGTCACGCAACTGCTATTTAACATCCGTGTCAAGGCAGTTTCTTTATTGTTGCAGTCCCTACCTTATTTACAGGAATAAAATATGCCGGGAGGTGCAGATGTGAGTGGATTACATTACAGTGGAATGTATTCTGTACATGTGAGGTGTAAATTTTATAAAGATGTTCCACACACTGTCAATTAAACAAAATCTAGTCTTCACCTAGTTTTAAGTGAACGTTCAGCCCAATCTGCCACGCGGGAATGGACTGGAGGGGGTGTTTAAAAGGTATCTGTTTTAAAAGGTAAGTATTTTAAAGTGAGATTTTGTTTCTGGCAATGCAGTTGTACAAATGTTTGAACTAACTTGCCAAGAAACATTTTTAATCAATAATATCAGAATCTTTGGTTAAAGGAAGGTAAAATAAATGGAATATGGGACTGGGAATAGAATACTAGAAATCTTGAATATCGAATAGATTCACCGAGACTGAGTTTTTTCCAGTATTTGGTGGCAAGTCGCCTGCACCTGGTTATATTTCACAAGGATTCTTTCTCGTTCAGTTCGCATGTGGCTGCATCATTGTAATGTAATCAGATACCAGACACCTGCCACACCCTTACCATTAATTGCAAATGGTGAAAAAAAAATCCACTAATAGCAGTTTTCCCCAATATTGTTGATATTCTCTATCCCAACAAAACCTTATGAAAACCAACCGTAGGAAATGTCGACATCTGTATAATGGTACTTATTGTTAGAGATTAACTATTACCTTATTTTGTCTTTCTTCCCTTCACCTCCTTTCAAATAGACCCTTGCTTGGGTTATGGTGCCTCTGGCAGCCTTCGCTCGTGTGATTATCCTTTGAGAGAGTCTGGACAGAGTGCATCAGTGTGCATTCAAGCGCATAGTTCATTACAACCAATTCCGATCCTGTTCTCAGCCAATGCTCATTCTTAGACAGTTTCCAGCGGGGATTCAGGACAATGATTCCTGATTATTTCCCCTCTTAGCCCAGAGGGGCTAAGGCCAAGAACAGAGATCAACTAGCTCAGCACGAACTGGGAATCAGTCATTATCGTTGCTGTCATTTCTTAAAAAGAAAAAAATCCTGCTGAAAGTGGGCTAAGGATAAGGTTTGTTCTACTAAATAAAGCCATGGTAAATTGTGGGGGCAGGAGGAGGTTAGTAGGGAGGAATATATTGTAGCACCAAGTAGGTAGCGGGAGTGGGAGGGGGGCCTTGGTTATAAGTCTCGACTACACTCTCTAAACCTAAAAAAACCGGACACAAACAGCCTGTAGAAGCTTACAAGAGAATATCAGATGGTGTTACAAAAAAAAGTGTTTTTCACTGAGTACCAGTTATTTACATTCTGCTTAAGTTTGGAAACAGTTTCACAAGAATGTTGGAGCAATGCAGATTTCCTCTTGTGTTTTATGTTTTGTGTATAATCTCAGGACAGTGGTGGTGCTATGTCCTTGCTTTTTCTTGACTGGCTGGCTGGCTGGGCAGCAGCTGGCTGAGTGTCATGTTATCACCGTGACTCCAAGCAACTAAATAAAGCAGATTGTTTGCCTGCTAGTCCGAGATAGGACATGTAACACAGATAAGGTGAGAGCAGTATTAATATATATATGCCTTATTTTTAAAGATTACATCACTAATCACAGTTCTGGGACAGCAAAATATCCAATTTTCTGTGCCTTGTGGAGCCATGTTTGCAGACTAGTTATGGGCTGCTCCCCACAGTCCATGCATTTACCTATTAAAAATATTATCCACGTTGTCTTTGAAAATAAGGCCTGTACCCTGTGACAATAAATTATTGAAGCGTGAACCAATTTGCACATACAATTTGAGATTCGAGCATGTCTTTCGTGAGACGTTTAAGATTTTTTAAATGTTCAACCAATGTTATCGAGTTACTTCATTGTTTTTTTGCACTATGTGAAAAGGAGCTTGGAAATGAACGGGCTCTTTACTGTTCTTGTATTGAATATATTATGCTTTTTAAGAGAGAAAAAAAAATAATTGACCAGTTTGTGATTTTTACAAAGCTTTCAAGATGAAACTAGGTTGAAATCCAGCAGTGCTGTGCAATAATATAAGCACAAAAGTAGATCCCTGCCTCAAGTCCCCCACTGCTGGCTTGTTAAAATCAGTAAAAGGTCCTTCTCCCACCCTCTGAAATGATCTTCAAAAGGATTTGAATCCTGGATAGGTAGAGGAGTTTAAAAAAATCAAACAGTGAATAACGGAAATCTGAAATAACGGAATATTCTGGAAAAATACACAGCAAGTCAGTCAGTATCTGGAAGAGTCGGGATAAAGACTTCATTTTGATCACCTCATCAGTTACATTTGAAATAAAATCTCTTTCAAATACTGATCGAGCATGTGTGCGTCTCCAGCGATTTCTGTCCTTATTTCAAATCCTGATTATAACTCTTGTCAAACTAAGCAATTATTCTCAGTGAAATATCCACTTCCTGTTATTTTGCGATCACCAGCTCATTCTTCATGCCGTTTAACTCAATCTATGGAACAGTTCGCACGAGAAGCAGCAATAGTGACAATAAAATTAGGTACAGATTTGAGATTTTGAATTGTAGAATCTATCAGCTATTATAATTTTACAATGGTAAAATTAAGGCAGGGGTTTACTTTAAGAATGTAAAGGATTATTTGGTATAGTCTTTAAACTAGCTGAGCGATTCCTCCTGGGATTCCATTAAAAAAAAAAGTTTGCTATTAATCTGTTGAGAAACATGTTTGTACTAGTGTTGCCCACAATAATCAAATAACTGAATTTCCCATTCATCTCACACAAGTTAAACTTGAAAGCAGTTCACCTATAGGTGAAAAACTTGTGTTACATGCGCACCCTACTGGTGTAAAATGGGCCACAATGAATCTTTTTTTAAAAAAACCTACAGAATAAATCAATAGTTGAACCAAAGGTGCTTCAATGCAGCGTTCTTTTACTCACCGTAAGAAAAGTCATTCCTGAGTTTGTCACTCTTTCCTACCCCTGAAAGAACCGTGCCTTCAATAAATTAGTTCTCCGCTTATACCAAGGCATGATTAACACAAACTCGTGAATGTTGCTATTTCTTCTCATCTGAATGAAATTGGTTCATTATCTAAATATCAGACCTGATATTACAACAGCTTCCTCATGACATCAAGAAGCTTAACCACCTTCTAGGTCTTCTCCGGTAATAAAAAGTATTTTTAAATTACTTGAAAATCTCAAATCACAAAAATCTAGTAATATTCTCAAAAAACAGGACATTATTGAACAGAGACTATGTCTCTCTCTCTCTCTCAAACAAGAAAAAATTGAAAAGACTAGCTTTTAAGAAAGTTAGATTTCATGATTAAAGACAATAGTATTTTCTCAGCTCATAAAACAGTGGATCTACCCAATACATCATCACTGCTGGATTAGATCGCCTCACTTTAAATTCCATAATCTCGCAGCTCCTTATAGTTGAGTCTCCATTTACCTTCAGAAAGTGGGGCTAAATTCTTATTGCAACAAAACAAATCTGCTAAGCATTTGCTTTTGTTTAAAAAGCAGTATATATATGTGTAACTTTAAATGAAACTATTAAAATTCTAGTATCCTTTTTCTTCAAATGTTTTTGGGTTTGTTTTCTAAATGTTTAAATCTTTAAAAGGAATTCTGCGCTGCGAGTTCTGAATTCAACCCCCTCACTGGATAATTGTCCTTAAACATGACGGTACTCGAAAATCTAACGAATGAATTAAATACATATTTGAACACTTTCATGATCAGAGTCAGGCTGGTGTGTATCTCGTGAACAATTACTGTACAAGATGCAGGATACAAAGTAAGTCGCTAGAACATTCAGATGTGTTACTGCAACTCCTCAATGTTCATGGAAACAGAAATAAATACTACTTAAACCATGACATCAGGCCACTGCTAACAAGCTAAGTTACCCGAGCACACTTCAAAATGGCTAAATAGTGGGGACCTTGCCTTCCAGTAGGAGATTCTAACATGTGGGTCATATGTAGCGATTGAAAAGACTATACAGAATGGAAATGTAGAACTGCCTCACACGGTTTGAAAGCTATTGATAATGTTATCCACATTCTGACAGCCCCGATTCTTAAAGTAAACGAAAATCAGCGGATTCAGTCTCGCCACAGTTTTTGAGCTTGAGCACAGGCCGAAAAGTTCGTGCAAAAAAAACGCTGCAGCATTCAGACGAGGTTTTTTTTTTAAAAAAAACCTGAAAAGCAACGGGCAGAGAAATAGTCGAAGAGTCATTCAGGGAGGTGGAAGGAGGAAATTTCCTCGGAACAAAATGTGTGAAAGGCATCAAAATCAAAGCGAGATTTCCTCTGCTCGCTAAGAGAAATCAGAAGCTTGTCCACTGGAAATAAAGATAGGAAATCTCCCCCAAATACTTGTTCTTTATGACTAAATTGTGTCACAAAATCATCCAACAAGTTTTACCACCAAGTAGGGTGCACTTATGATAAAACCCGCCCATGTTGAATTGTAATGTTGTCCATTACAATTCCTGTGCCACACTGTAACACGTGCACATTTCTCTGTCACAAGTTCACTTGATTCACTCAAATTTCATATTCATCAAACAGCGGCAACTAAGAACTCTAACCATGAGCAAGCAGTAAGGAAAAAAAATCCACAAATAAAAAAAGCAGAAATTGAATCAAATCATAAAAAAATTTCAAAATGGCTTAGGCTGCCATTTTAATCATAACTAATTGAAATATCACAATGTTGAAAATAAGGTTAAGGATAAATAGATACAGTATTTCACAGTAACATGATGGAACTTCTCTACTACATTTTATCTTGTGTCTTTGAACACCTTCATTAATGTTTCTGCTCAGAGGACTTAGTGGCGTAGAGTTTGAGTTCCTATTCTTCCCGGACCTATCACTGTCAGCTGAAGAGAGCCTGTGCCTGCAATTCTCAGGGTGCCAGTCTAACATGTACACTGTTGAGAAATCCCAGCATGAATCACCTCAATAACTTGAAATATGTCTTTACTTAGGCTAGAACGGTAATTATGCATTTGTTTTTCTAAATGATTTCAAGATAAGTTGGAACCTTTTTTTTGGCAAGCTTGGAAAGGAAACCTATTTTCAAATGCTTACCTTTTTTAGTGCAGAAACAGAGGCTGGCAGAAAGAAAGAGAAAAAAAGAAAAAGGGAGAGAAAAAAAGAAAAAGATTTTTTTAGGAACCAATCGAAAAAAAGTTTGCTTCACTGACTCTACATAGAATTTGGAAATAATGTAACAGTTCTTTCATTTTTGAGATGTGCATCCAACCCCCTGTTTCTTATCAGCCACTATCTACCCACTCCCCCTAGGCCCCACTTTCTATCTCACCTCTGTGCCTTCCATTATCTCCAAAACAGCCTCTTCTCTATCTGATCCCAGTACTTATCTCTATCCTAGTGCATGCTGCATACCATTTTGTGTACTGTCGTCCAGGATAAG
Source organism: Heptranchias perlo (assembly GCF_035084215.1). Lineage (NCBI taxonomy): Eukaryota > Metazoa > Chordata > Chondrichthyes > Hexanchiformes > Hexanchidae > Heptranchias > Heptranchias perlo. The sequence continues at coordinate 15,784,093 of NC_090360.1, forward strand.
ATATAAAAATTGAGCACATAGGTTAAAACAAGTGAATAATCATGACTACTAATTTATAGTTTTCATAGAAAACTGGAGAGTTATGGAATTTGATCCTCAAAAACACCAGTAAAAATGCCAGTAAGCATGTAATAAATTTGACCTATTTTTCAGTCACAACATCAAATCAATGTAATATATTGTGCATGGTGTAACAACTCTATTATAAAACAGCGTGTCTTTTGACCGAGCAATGTCACAGGAGATCCACTTATATTAAAACAGTACACCTGGCACGTGTCCTGTCTGTCACACTTTGTACATCACACATGAATATAAGCAAATTTTTCAACTTTTGACTCTATAACTTCATGTTCATAAACCAGCAACAAATTACAGCTGAACAAGTAGCCCTATCAGTCAGCAAGTGCCAAGCAGCAATCAAAATCAATCAAATTCAAAAAATTACAAATCAAAATGGGTAATTGGCAAAAGCTAGCAATAAAAAAAAGTGGAACCATCCAAATCACTCCAAATATTTTTTGAAAATCCCTTTAGCCACTAATCTGAACACTTACAAAAAGGAAGTAAAGTTTGTAACATAATAGACAAAACATAATTACACTTATCTACTGTAACTTGTTTCTCTGTTAAAAAACCTGTACTTATATGAGAAGCCAGAAGGTTAAGCTCATTGAGATTCTCAAAACCAGCAGTTTGGTAAGGATACTCAAACTAGCAGGCTATAGTTCCCACATGCACCTGTGCACACAACTGTAGAGTGTGCCAGGACTTGCTACCAGCAATGAAAAAATAATAAGACTGAAAACCTCCAAAAGAATCATTTTGTGACACTGAAAATAACTAGTTTGTTTATTTCTTTGCATAAAATATTGAAAACAGGTTAGATATAATAAAGAAATTTGTAGCAGCATGTTGTGTGTGACAAATAAAACTTTGAACAATGACAAATTTCAAAGTGGAATTTTTATACAGAACCTAAACGGTTACTTACAACAGCTGCCTTTTATGCAACCAAAAAAAAACTTATATAAACAGATTTATTTATACAATTCTTATATTTAACCGGGTAAGAAAAACATTTATTTTCCAGAAGCCAATCAAAACCACTTAATTTAATGTCCCTTACAGACTTCTTTACAAATTATTTCACTGGATATGTGCACCCCTCCCTACAGTCCCTTGCAACAGTACAGTCTCTGACTTACCATTAAGCAGTGACAGGAGATCTGCCTATACAAGGTGTTTTGTGTTGCAAATCTTTCGCATATTACAATTTCACATGCAGATTTCTGTGGCACAATTTTTAAAAACTCCCATTTCCTCATGGTGACAATACACTTTTACTTTATTTGTACCGGTGATGTCAACAAACAGCCTTAAAAAAGTATTTTAAAAAGTCAGTCATTTCCAATGTACACAAACTTCCCACTAACAGAAAATGATTTCAGGGGCTATACTTGAAAAAATTAAACAAAGCCAATTTGACCTCTTTGACCCAAGGTTCTTGCTAAGAACAACTAGCTTCTAATTGTCGCAGGAAGGCAAAGCAAACCTTCAACAGAACAACATTGTGCTTTACATGGTATAATTCTCCTATCTTAATAAAAAACATACACTCCAACCTCCCATGAGCAGATCTGCTGGTACATTAAAACATTAGGACTTCAATGAGTTTTCAACAAAATTGGGATCCAATTCCTAAACACGTGTCTATTCAAATTCCTATTGAATATTTTAACAGCTCTAATCCTACTCCAATCATCTAATTTAATTAATTTATTTGAAACAAGCAAGACATTCATCCACATCCAGATTCCAACCGGTGTTAGAACAAACTTTCAAAGAAAAAAGGTCGATTAGCAGAGGCAGGTGATAATCTGTGCCAAGTGGCAGTTTAAATCAGCTGATCAAAGTATAAAGTCATGAAGAATTTAAGATCTGAAGGGCTTGTGCACCTGAGCAGAACTGTTGATAGGTGACCTGCAGGGCTCTTGGCAGAACAACAGAGTGCATGCAGTGAATTAGGGCAGCCTCTGCTTTAGAAACTTATTAGCATGCTTGAAATAAGTTTTGTCGGACTTGCAGATCTGGTTGGAATCGAAGATCTTTACAGACAAAATGCATAAGTCTCAGTGCAAGGCAGTCCAATTTCTGTATGCAATTCTACATTGGTAAATGCACCCCCATCATAAAAGCCATTTCAATGTGATTTATTAATGTTAAGACTACATTGGTTTATAAATATATTTATCTATGACCAAAACAAAATTTCTTAAGATTGTGCACTAATGTATGCATACTGAAATGGCCAAGCAAGCCAGTCAGTTGCCTAGGCAACTAGAGATGGGCAATAAATGCAGCCTTGCCAGTGTCGTCCACATCCAGAGAACAGAAAGTTTCACATTTTGCCTGTCTTGCCTTGGGGAAAGGAGCAGATAGGGGTATTCGTGGTCAATACACCTGCATTCTTCCAGTTTAAAAGAAAATCACAAGTACCAAAGTCAACATCAGAAATAAACAGAAGTCAGCAACTTTTTTTTTAAAGATTTGTTTTTTTTTTAATACTTCACCACATTCTGGTAGTCTTCATATTTCACAATCATTTCATTTTAAAAATCCTCCTCCAAAACCTGTACAGATTACTCACATGACTGAATACTAGTACATGAATTGATCCATGAAGCTTTAAAAAAGGGACAGTAACACTTGCATAACTCTACACCCATTGCACTGGTCAGTGAATACAAAACACATACATCTCAGAGCAAGGTAGTCCAATTTTTGTATGCAATTCTATATTGGTAAATGCACCCATCATAAAAGCCATTTCAATGTGATTTGTTAATGTTAAGATGGTATTGGTGTGCAAATATACTAAAACAACTTTTCCCATGATTATACATGCAACCCCGAGTAGTGTAAACTGAAATGACCAAGCAAGTCCCTCAGCTGTCAGGGTAAACAGGGAGCAGGCAATAAATGCAGCCTTGCCAGTGTCGCGGCAGTGAACTCAAATTAGAATAGGTTTCCACATCAAATGTACTTTCGTTTAGCTGCAAACTCCGGGTGATTTTTCCTTACAGATTACAACTTTTAGCAAGATTGCTGCCCATACTGTAGTTATAATCATTCTAGTATTTGTGACTCTCCACTAAAGCCAAGTAAAATAATTTTATTTTATAAGCCTCGTCACTGCAGTTTAGGGCGATACAATTGCGGCAAGTTAGCCACCTCACAGGAAGGTCTGCATTTCAGAAGCACTGCCTGATATTCAGCCATAGTTTTGATCGCACTGATGAAAGATTGCACCTGTATACCTGATCAATACCAAGTCCAGATCTCATTGTGGAAGCCACAGTTTAACATTTAAAAAAATGCTTCAGTTTGTTGACGGTTTAAAACTACAATACTTATGTCTTTGTTTTATCCAAGAGTCAAATGCTGCCTCATTGGCAGAGCCTGGATTGACATCCCCAGATCCCATAAAGGGACCTTGCAGCAGGGTGTCTGGCATGAAACACCAATGAGAGTAGGAGCTGCATGCAGTAATTTGGACATGGCACTAAATGGTGCTTATATATCCATTATAAGGACTACAAAACAAATCCAGACTTGTGTGTCCAATTTGATAAATTTCTCATTGATTCATTTTAAACACAAGACCCTTGAGTTCAATTCTGTAATCACACAATAAGAGACTGTCATGCTTAGTTATGAATTTATGGAACACACCTGAATTTGGCCAGATTCAGAGTATTACAAGTTTGTATTTAGAATCCCTTATATTGTAATCATAATAAATACAGGGTGGTCATGCAGAGAACCAGATTTTTTTGTTTGATGCTTGCAGATAGAGAGGCATATAGCACCAGTGTTAAATTCACAAGCTTAGCAGTTGGCCCTCCGTATCAAACAGCATCATATAAAGGAACAACTCCCTCTAGATGTGGGAGGTATCAACATTTCACTAACACCCTCTGCATCCTTTGAAGACATTATGGAATACGCACTCCAACAGAAGGATTACTGTCCCTTAAAAAATATCAACCAACTGCAGAATAAAGTGGGCACTAATGGAACACAGAATTGCAACTATTAGTTCAGTTTTGGTTGTAATGATTCATACTGATTCAGTCACGGAAACAATTACAAACTTTCTTCTCTCCTTCCCCCTTCTGAATAAAGGCGGCAAATTTGGAACTCAGACCCATTAATCTTTACATACAGCTTTAAGAATGTTTCACCATGTATTAGACAGTTATATATGCATTTCAAACAAAAATTCACCTTACAAGTTGCACTCAATAGCAAAAAGGTCAAGAAGAAAATAAACATTGTAATTTGGCCAGGAAAACGAGTGTCTGTAAAATCACAATGGCTGAGACGGTGAAGCAGTTAACTGGGCAGCGGAGTATAACCTGGTAAAGTGATGCCACTAGAAGAGTCATGGTTGCCCCTTTGGTAGGCTGGTGTCTGTAAGAGCAAAGGGAAAAAACAGAGAAATACAACTGTCCAGGAACCAAAGAATATTTTGATTTGGAAGGGAAAGCACAATTCAAGAAACCAGGACTACATGAATAGATCTTTGATTTATATCTTCTCAACTGTGAGATGTTCACAGAAGGACGAGGAAACCAACATCTGACTATTGCACTATTACAATTTTCCATACAGTGCTTTTAACAGCCAAATGTTGGCCAAACTATTTCTTTTTGTGAACTGAAATGGGAAAGAAATGCTTACTAGTAAGGAGTGTGGCAGTCCACAAGCTGGAGCTGGGTGCTAGCAGTTCCTGCATTCTAAAGAACTTGAACCAAGAGTCAACGGTTTGCAGCACTTCCTGCCAGAGTCCCAATGCTAAGTTAGTTGCACAAACTCATTTTCTGGTGTACGGCAGCTCTTTATCTTTCCAATTTCAGATTTTGCACTAAATTAAAACCAGTTATAAATGTCTCCAACAGAACATTATTTCAAGCGATATTTCAGACCAAAAATAATCAACTGTTGCATTCTAATTTTAGTAGCCAATATTGTATATTAGCTGTAGCAAAACTTTAATACCTAGAGTGACAGTGCAACACTGTCCAGCCGGCAACTTATTCCTGTGCCCACACATTGTGAGCTTGAAACTTTAGATGATTTACATCAATATTGTTTAAACAAATCCCACACCCCAAACAGGTCTCAAATAACCCAACTGAAGTTGTCCATAAGCAACTGAAGCGTATGTACAGTCAGTTATGGCAGTTCCTTCACCAGTGTAAACACGGAACTGGTGAGGGAGCTGGCACTCAACCACCTGCAACTCTGTAAAGGCCTGGCACCTGGCAGAATCTGTAATTCATCATGGGGCACCACGCACTGTTGCAGATTTTTAAGTGTTAGTCCACATGTGTAAATTAATTCTGTGGTCACTGAATATAGACAAAGAATAAATGGGGTTAAGCTGCAATGCTCCACAGTTGATAACAACACGGTAAACACAATGAAGTAAAAGATTAAAAAGCAACAACAGCCCATTAAAAGGGTTCTTCCAAACATCACTGGTTATAAAGTTATTTTTGCAGTAATGTCAGTAGCCAGATTTATGTACTCGTGTGGTGAACTGACAATTTGGCCCTGGGCTGTAACCGACACAAAACTATGTCAAAGGTTGGAGGTTGGTACTAAGTTCACACCCTGTGCCTTCCTGAAATTTACTCTTGGCTTGTTCAGTAAATTTTATTCTTCAGCTATCCATCACTTTGTTTTGATAAGAGGCCACTGCAATTCTAATCGCATCCATGTCTTTATGGAAGAAAGCAGACAAACGTAAAGTAACCCTGTGCCAGGATTTATTCATTTTAAACGTTTGGTTGAAATGTACACTACATTTTTAAAGCAGGATTTCACCCGTGAAGCAGTTAAATGTAAGGGAAAGCAAGTTTACTGTATCCAGGGAGCTCCAGTCACCTGACTGGAAGTACCCAATTACTGTAACTTTAGGACTATTGGAATGGTATAATGAACCCTTGTCAAAAAAATGGAATCACTTGATCATTTTCTCATTGTCTGTATCGCCCCCCTCCCCCCCGACAGATAAAACATGTCAGATAACTGAAAATTATACTTCCAACATTTATTTTTTCCACATTGGAAGATTATGGAGCATTGACAAAGCATGAAATACAAATTCACAAAATGTAGCTTCACGTAAAATGTCGGAACTGTTCTCAAAGAGTCACTGCGGATATAAAAACAAATGGCTTACTGAAGGAATTAGCCCAGAGAGGGCAATTTGCAAGTGAGTAGCAAATTTCATGAAAACACTACAGTTAACAGAAACTATTTCCTCACCCCCATACAAATTTGGCACCAACAGCATAATTATTTGTTTATGACACACACAAAAACAGTAAAATTGTGTGAAAATGCAAACATAATTTGTGAAAAGAGTGAATTTTTCTGGGGGAGGAGGAGACTAAGCACTGTGAAACTAAGGATGTGTGATTTTTTTTTAAATAGTAATTTAAATGTAAAACAGATTATTCAAATGGCAACATATATAACACTGTGCAGTGATCTTGGTATCCCACTTGTTTAAGAAACAAGATACTAAAAACAAGTTTTACAACTGAAATAAAAACATAACATACTGCCAGATACAGAACAGGACAGACAACATCTATAAAGAGAAAAGGCAGGTTTACATTTCTGGAACTGATGACTGGAAGATACCACAAACTTTAACCAGTTTCTCTTACAATTGCTGTCTGATCTGCTATGTATTTGCAGCATTTTCTGTGAAGTATTCCAGATTTATATATTTTTTAAAATCTACAATTTAACATGTGATTTCTCTGCACTGGGAGGGGGGATGCAATATGTTAAGCTTCACATTAAAACAGTGAAGTGCTAAAATCTAAAAGACTGAAAATTAAAAAAAAAATACATTTATATCTAATTTTTTAAGCTGGTTCATTAAATTTCAGAATGCAGTTACTTTTTTTTTGGGGGGGGGCGGTTCCAAATAAGATTTTCTACCCTGCATAAAATCCAAAATATAACTTAACTCCTACTGTTAAATCTACTGTAATCAGTCTAATCAGACTGTGATTCAAATCATATTCTGGTTCAAAATCACCATTTCTGGCACAAAAGGACTAAACCCTGGATATACTGAGGGAGTTTGAGAGAATTCTTAATTGAAGGAGTTATCATTTCAGAAGCTGTTTAAGATAATATCTTAGAAAATCTGTAAATCATCCCATGCCCTGGGAGACTGCTCGTCTTGGTTCACGCATCCACTGTAACACGAACACCCCAATATCCTATAGTGCAAACTGCTGGGTCAGCTCATTGTTGCACTCGAGACACGAAAAAGCATATTATTTTCATTCCATTTTGTTACTTATAACTGTCTAAAGATGACTACTTTCGGTAGAAAAAGAGTCAATTATTAAGATGAACATGATTCATTAACACCAATTATTATCCTGGTTAATTTTTATATTATCCAATTCACTGCATACATTCCTGTAGTCCAAACTGGATATAAACATTTAGGTGGAAAAAAACCCAGCAATTATTCAACACAAGTATGCACTAAAAAAATAAACTAACCCAAGGAGCAGATGCAGGCACTATCCCCTCAGCTACCTAATCCTGGCATTTATTACAATCTTACAATTCATTGTACGCTAGTTTTTAAACTGATGTAAAAACAGGAAAAAAATACTACAATCCCTTCACATCTCCACACTGTCCTCCAAAATAAACATACCACAACACAGCTATTCCCATCTTTACAATCAAATTTGTATCACAATTTGCAAAGATTATTGCACATTGACTATGAGAAAACAAATATACAAACGCATTAAACATCTCTCTAACATACAAAGTACATGTATAACAATATTTCCTTCTACACAACAGTTTCAGCTGTGAATTTGGTTAACTCCTGGTGGTGGACCAAACACTTTAACAACAGAAATAAATTAAAACAGTTACATTCCATATTGTACTGAATGGTAGGAAAGTGGGCAGCTCGATGTCCTTGAAATGGTACATTGATTGTGTGAGGTAGTTCATCAATTATTTAAAAACCTCTTTTGATACGTTAGTTCTGTCACTTGTGAAGTGTGTAATGTTTGCCTGAAGTGGAAAATAACCCTACTCCATCGATTCTTGTCGACAAGCTGGCATTTTGACAAGTTCTATTAGGAAAAGCCAGCAACAAATTAAATCATCATTATTGCAAGACACTATCTATAACTGTGAACTCCTAGTATAACAGAAAATAATTAATCAAATCGCTTATAATTAGAAAGAACAGCTTATTAGGGGCAATGCGATCTTATTAGAATAAGTTTAGAGCTGGCATTCACTCAAGAAATAAAACTCGTTTTGTGCTGTCTTCACTTGTGGTGCCAAATTTTCGATGTCACACTTTCACTTCCCAATTCTACTCCTCTCTATTAGCTTACACAACTGGAGCTACATTTTTTTAAAACCTGTTTCAATACTCCTAACTTTGCACCCAGTAGCCATACTCAAAATGGCTTCTCTACCCTGCATTAAAATTTAAAACACGCTCAGGTTCAGCTTTAGCTTTGGATGTGTAATGTAAACAGGTAAGCCACAGTCAACCAAAATTTATTACGGACACTGGCATTGTACGTTTTCGAAACATAACAACTTATTGTCCTAGTCCACAACTAGCAGTAAGCCAGAGCTAACTGGAGTAGAAAAGATCCCAGAATGTTTAAACGGCATAAACCACTTCATGCAAGTGAGAAAGAGTGAAAAGTAGCCTAACTAAGCTGTCCCTCTGCGCACTGAGAGTCTGGAGCTTATTTGTATTTTGTGATCGTTTTTCCTCCCAAAACAGACCCAAACGTAATGGTGTTAAATGTCAGTCCTTTACAAATGTACAAGTCATGCTTTAGGGTTATTTGCCCCACACTAAATGTTGCTGTATTTAAGTTACTGTATGTAAATCCAACATAATTCAAAGTCATATTCTATGGCAAACTGATTCCAATAAAATTAAAATGCAGTTGGAGCTTTTTAAAAGCTGGTCTACCCTCTCTATCATCTAGCGCAAACAGTAAGAACCCAGAGAGAGGGAGGCTAGTCATCTGCAACAGCCCAGAGGTCCCGCCGACGTCTCTAGACTGCTGTCGGTATCTGAGGCCAGTGTTGGATCTGTTGACATGGAGGACACATCATTGACAGATGATGAAGAAGATGGATGATGAGAACCATTGATCATTGCTGCACCTGTGCTATGAGAAATAAGGAAACAAGTCAGTAATGTCGCAGACAGGTCATTTTTCAGCAGCATTACAACCGAATAAATCAGCCACGTCAACATAAGTAACGTGAACAGTATAAGAAGCTCTAAAGCAAAAGGCGCACTAGGGTATTGAAACCTGACAAACTACAACTCCTTTCACTTTTGTTCCAAAGTGCAAAACTTGTAGCAATGAGTTCATGGTGGCTTCTAAAGCGGACTTATACTCCTGTCACTATGGCTGGAACAATACAGTGTGTACACACAGGGTCCTTTGTGCAGACTGTTCAGCTTTACAGATTGGTGATTTAAAAAAAAACTAAACTTAGAAGTAGGCTCAAATTAGGGATTTGGTTTAAAAATGATACCCAGTATAATTCAACTCTTATCTTGATAACACTGGCAGGAGGAGACTGGGTCAAACCCTTAGTTTTCATCAGTTCCAATTAAGTACCATTTAATAAGGATGGCGGAGAAATGGCAAAAAGAAAATCCCAGCGAGAGAATTTTAAAAAAACAAATGTAAGGCTTAAAGCACACACATATGGGGGAAGGAGGATAAAATGGATACACAGGGATTTCACATTTCTTCATCTGGTTTCTTGGTTTGGTGGCGTTTTACTAACTCCGATGTTCCATTACGTGAGGCACTACATCAGTGCAAGCCGGCTGTCTCGAGTAGATTTTAATGTGCATCTCAGTGGTTTCAAACACATTTAAGTCCTGTGTGTGCCTAAGGGAAAGTACAGCAAGCGATTTCATGTTGGGTTATAAAAATCTATTGATTGTGTAGCTTGTTTGTTGTATATACAGATCTACAATATATGAAGTACTTTATTTAAAAATCATTTCAACCACAATTTAGTCACAAGCAGTAATAAAGAAAATGCCACATTCTTTCTTTGAAGTGTTGAATTTTCAAAGTTCAATCTCCACTTATTACTGCCACGTATCCCAGTGCAATTATCAACCATCAGACGCTTCCTCTTCCAGCTCTTACACCCTGAAATTAATGGTTAGTATAATTACACACAGGTCACTAAAAAAGTCAAGCACATCCTTATTTATGGGAACACATTTAAAAAAACACTCAAATCTTCAGTGCAAATCATGTCCTTTTAATAGAATAGGGCTACTGCTCCAATGCTGCATTTCATGGGTTTTGACCATTCCGACTGGATCCAAGAATAGAAAACTGACAGGTTAGAAAACCTGCAGAAAGGGATAAGAGGATAGTAAGTGGAATCCATTGTACAGCCACGTTGAGTCAAAATTATTAATTCACGGCTTTGATATATTTTTTTCCTGAAAAAGAATTATTCCACTTCTTGTTAAGGAGATTTCTTGCCTGGAGTTTACAAGACACAATTAACATAAGAGTTAACACAAGACAGAGAGCAGGGACATTTTCCAAAGGAAAAAAAAATTCATTCATTTGCTAAGATTTCCTTCGAACAGAATAATTAATTCAGTTCCGTAGTGCCTCAATCTCAGTCAGATGATCATCTTTCCTTCTGCCATATACAAATCCCTGCTTGGAACTTTGTATTTGTCTGCTTGACTGCAGTCAGTAACTCCTGTCTGATTCTTTCTGCACCTGTCGTGCCATTTTGTTGCTATTCAAACTCACTCTGAACTGCGACAAATATCTTGAACAGCTGAGCTGGGCAGTCAATTTAAAGGTCAGATTCAGGTGCCAGCAGCAGGAGAGGTGAGACAAATTCCCACCACATGGACACATCCTGTGACAGATGTATTGGTCCCTTACAAAGAAATACTAGATTAGTGTCATTTAACGACAGTGTCCTAAATTTTAAATTAAATTTACAATTCAGAGAATGGTTTCTTTTTATCCACAGTTTAAAGAGATTCACTTCTATGATTAATAATGGGAGATTATTATGGGTGTTTGGATCTTTGCAGCCTCAAATTTTATTCTCCTGCTGAATGGATGGCGGTGAATTTTGTCAAGCTCGCACTTGTGTAAGTGTGCGCATTCGTATATCTGCGTTTAGTATGGAGCCATTGTATATTCAGAAGTAATATTTAGTTGGTGAGACTTCAAAAGGAATTGTGAGGTTGCTTCAGTTCAGGAGTTGTTCCAATATTTTGATGACAGGTTCAGAGGGCAGCTCATTTGAACTCCCTACCTGTGGGATAAGGCATGGTCACATACACTGTCATTGAAAATGGGATAAGATGATAAGGCCTACAGACTTTACAATCTATTCCAGATAATACAAACTCTTTTTAAAAAACCAGAATTATCCAATACTTAGAACTAAGCAACATAAATAACGAAGCGAAGTGGGAATTTACTGCTGGAAAATTAAAATCAGATAATTTTAATTAAGCAACGTTGAATTAAAAGTCAACGATATATCTAAAAGATGTATCTTGTATATGGTAATTAACCCCTTAGACTTTTCTTGTTGTATGCAAGTTATATATTCCTTATTTCCTAAATGTTTTGTGGTTCATTTTTCTATTTCATAGAGAAATATGTTATCTGTAAAGACTCTGATATCTGCCAATTTGATGTGAACTGTGTCACACAGCAAGAGACATTTAATCCAGTAAACAGGCTGATTCAAGTAGGGTAACTGCTAATCCTCGGATCATGCAACTCTATGAAGGGCAGAATAATAAATGACAGCTTCTAGATCACAACGAATAAATCAGGTTAATGGAAACTGTAGTGAACCTATTGAGAGAAACTGTTTAATAAAAAACCCCAAATTAATAAAATTCATATCCAATCTGAGCAAATCTATTGCATTCATCCTGCTCCACATCAAAACTTATTCATTAAACTCAATACATTTGTGCGGAATGACTTGAGGTAATAAAATCAGCACCACTGACAACTGGAAAGACATATTTGCACAAGTAACTGGCCAGAAAATGATGCTGGAGTACTTTGACTTAGCAATAAATCACTTGAACACCATGGGTTTAGAGCTAGAGCGTGAAGCCAAATTAACTACAATGCCCCTCTCTGCTACTCCTCAAATACCCCCACCCGGACCAACCATTTGAGCCAAACTAATATTTTTTTCCCATGATCCAAGGTAGAGGAGTCTCCAGCAGGCTCCTCTATAGGGTCAGGGCCAGAGGATGGCAGCAGATCAGGGCTCCCTCTCCAGGCAATGTAATTTTGATGCCAGGATTTAGGGCGTAATGGTGAACAAAACCATGCTCAGTTACCCCAAGGCACTCGATGTCAAGCCCAGAGACAGGGAGAGGGAGCCTTCCCCACCACCACCAACCAATTTGATATACGGCAGGGACCAGGTCGAGCAGTTCCTGGGAGATATGAAGTTATGCCGAGGCAGACTCGACGTCGTCAGCTTCATCTGCCCAGGGCGTCTGATCCGGCCACAGATACATCAATTGGTTCAAGTGTATTATCAGTGGACCACCCCCCATGGGCAGGACCCTCCTTTGCCCCTCAGGAGGCGCTAAAGGGAAAGATTGGACATAAAAGTTTGTCTCGCCCTCCCGCCAGGTTGTCAGTCCCCGCAAGTGGATTTGGGGGGGGGGTGGGGGGTCCCCAAGATCTATTGGAAGCACCGTCTCCTCTTCCATGGAAGGAGATCCCTCTTTAGGGTTGTCCTCCTCTTCCAGGGAGCAGCACCTCCTATATTTTCCAGAGGGTTGTGGAAGGACAGAGAGCTCCATTTCTCCTGTGGTCTCTGCCTCCACAACCCCCCTTCCTCAGCACCGTTGCTTTAACTTTTGATGCTGGAGGGCCCGCTGCTGGTCTTAACACGGGCTTCTCTGGTCCCACAGTGCCAGGATCCTGCTTGGATAGAAAGGAAGCAGTGATTTGTAGAATTTCTTAGTTGAAACTTTTTAAAAAGAAAAGGGCTAGGATAACAAACTTTGTTTTTTTAAGTGTTAGATTCTTTAGGGTTTGTGATTTAACAATGCAGTCTCAGATTTATTTATCTTAACTGCGGAGTACTCACTCTGGGAAACAAAATTCAGAATAATGATTTGAGAGCAGTGGTAAAAACTGTCGCTATCCAATGGATGAATGCTTACTTCCCTCAATGAGCCATGAGCGCTGCTGGTAGCTCAGTAAATATATCCAGTAGGTAGCTGGGCAGGGTTTCATTTCTTGTCAGTGCCGAGTTAGCTGATCTCGGCTAGGGTGATGATGCTGGGTGTGCTGCAAATGGACTTTTCAAGCAAAGGTGCCATTCGTAACCAACCAGCTACAGACTTCAAGTTATTATCTACATGCCAGGTCCAAGCAAAAAAATTCTACCAATGCTAGAAGCAAGGAATGTTGTTGATGCAGTAATGTTTTGTTCCCAGCAGATGGTAGTGTTGCACTATGTACAGTTTATTGAACGGTTTCAAACAGTAAACCAGCACCACCTATTGTCTGCCCATTCTTTCCTCTTTCCTGCAGCAACTGTATCCAACAGGCCTGACACCTATGCTGTGTAACTGGTCTAAGTCCCAGTAAGTTATCATCGGATTACCAGTAAAAATATGCCACTTGCTGTAAAATTGAAGGGGCTTTTTCCAATTATAGCTGCAACTTGGAACAAATTCTATCTACATCTCCAGGTTTTAAGAATTGAAGGTACAGGCTACAATCTCTTGATACAATTTATACCGATTCTATTCACTGATCTTCCTGGAATTTAAAATTAAGTCATTCAGATGTGCGGCGTTTAATATATTTGAAATGACGTACCTTTATTTGGAATCAGACCAAATTAATCAGTGAATAAGAGATCAACTTTAATCTCAATATCCATTCCTAACAATTTTAGGTAAACTAACCTGTATTCAGGTGAAGGAGATGGCTGGAGGAAGTTCAGTATCTGTCTCAACTCTCTGTAGATGACTGACAGATATTTACCATTACAAATGTGCCCGGTAGAAGTTTTGTAACAAAATATTCTTGCAATAACTAACCTAAAGAAGGTGGCTGTCCACGTATAACTCCATTCTTCATTCTCTCTTCCCACTCCAGGACTTCCTTATATATCAACTCTGCAGACACCAAACAGAATAATTGGGTGATATAATCACTAGAATACAAAAACTATTATAACTGCATGGTTTTGGAATTGAGAATAGTTTTGGTGCTCATCCTGAAAATATCCATCCTTGAAGTAGGCAAGTTTACTCATTCCACCCTACGGGCTCTCTAGAATCAGTTTCTTTGTGTGAAAACCCGTAGTAAACAAAATATAACCCTAGGCCACTTACTGGACATTTTCATTGAGAAATGAAATATTTAGATAGTTGCAACTGTAACGTGGCTTTTAGGGGCAGTATACTCCAAAAAGGTTACTGCTTTGTGTAGCAAAATTTTAGGTTTCTGTTTATTTCAACTGTGGTAGATTATACAGAACAGAAAGCAATTAATGATAAAATTTTAAAACAATCTACTTCAAATGCGAGATTTAAATCTTTGAAAATATAATACAACAAACTTTAATGGGAAAAAAATTTGCTCAAAGTACTGGATCTTTTTATAGAATAAAGTCTGATGTTTACTAGATATTTCTTCAACTTGTTTTTTAAAAAAAGCTTGAATTGTAATGCTGCCCCTGAAGATATGCGAATGGGCAGACATCATTTATGGGGAACTGTACTGCATGCCCCAGAGTGACTTCAAACCAGCCTAAGCGCTGTCTTATTCAGAGACTAAGAATTACAGGCTTAGTATTGTGATCTCCCGGGGTCAGGGCAGCGCCCAGGCCATTCTGAAGTTGCACCCCCCCCTTTTGTCTTCAATGAAGCCGCTCTGGGATGTTCTGCCTATCTGATGTCACTAGAATGTCTCGGGAGGGAGACCCTTCTCAAGGAACTCAGGCCAGTACCAAGAATAAAGTGTTTTTTTTCCAAATATAAAAGAAAAGGACATTTTAAATGTGTGTAGTATTTTATTCTATAAAACTTTGAACAAATAGTACTCCCCGCTACACTTTCCTTAGCCTTTGATTGTAGTTAATTAATGATTTTTTAGTTGCTCTGGAACTAGCATTTCAAAGCCAGTTTATGCAACTCCATTACCCTTCTCTAAACACGAGAGTGCACGCGCATTTTATTTTAAATCCAAGTGGAGTTCTTGTTGTGCATGAATATTCTGAGCATTAGCAGGGCCAAAACACTGGTTTCGGAGGATATTTCTTTACCTTTCCACTCATCTATAGTGTGATCCCTCTCATCTAACTGCTTGTCATATATCTTGGGTGGAGGCTGGAAAAATAAATTGAAATTTTGTTAGACAAACCCTTACTCTATGGAGAAGTTTAAGCAGTACACAAAATCTCAAGAACAGTACAAGATTGTTGTTAACCAATAGACTGCTCATTTCATGCTTCATGAAATATGGTTTAATTGAAAGCAGAATATACATTAACTGTAAATCACAGGTTCAGAACAGTCTGCACCATTCAAGTCTAAAAATAGTTGCCAATAATTCAGCACAGTACATAAAGGATATGCTAAAGTAGTAGTTAAGGTGAATGCCAACATAATTAACTCTTACAACCAGACACCCAATATAGAGTATAGCATTATTCTTGTAGAATGACATGGCCTTCTGCAACCACTCCAAAAAAAGGCTGAATTTTAACAACATTAATTAACATGTCCCAAGAGACAAGGTGGGGGGGGCTAAGGAAGAGAGAGGTTTGGAGGGAGGGGCAAGGAAGAGAGTGAGAGAGCGAGAATTGGGAGGAAGGGAGTGAGGTGGTGGAGAGTGTGATTCCATTTATATTCCTCACATGAAAAGAAACATGTCTTCACTGATTTCCAAGAAAATCCTTTTTATATGTTTCACTCAAGCTTGCTGCGCTTTGGTGATATGTGTTGTGGGCGATCGACATGTCTCCTGGAGCAGCTTCACTGGCTTCAATAGGAGCTGGCAATTCCAAGCAGGGTGGTGGCGGGGTTGGGGAGGTAGAATTACAACTGGCTGTGGGCTCAGCTACTAATGGGCTTCGCTGCTCCAAACTGTCTCTCAGGCTGAGCCAAGATTTTAACTATTATTGAAATCCATGTAGCAACACCAAAACTTGGATGGGTTGTCCCTACAATTTGTGTCACTGGAATAGATGAGGAGAGGTGTGGAGCCCTAAAATGGCAGGTTTCAATCAGGGTATAAATAACTTGGAAAACCAACAATATTTTCTTTATAGTAGCAAATTGCATTCTATCATTTTGAGCTGTAGAAACAGGAAATATATGTCTTCCTGCTCCCTGCACCCAATTCCTTCACCTTTGTTGTCCTTACTTCATACAATTTAACACATTTTCCATTCTAAACTGAACTTACTAAGTTTTACTGACCAACAGGAGGTAATTCTCATTACTGCAGCAAAAAGATTTCCTAAAATATTACATCTCCCATGGCATTGCTCATGGCAAATCTGACAATGTACTGTTTTATAAGGGACAGGAGCAATATGCCATGTAACGCACAACACACTGCTCTGCTACTGAAGAAGAACTTGCATTTATATAGTATCTTTCATGCCCTCAGGATATTTCAAAATGCTTCACAGCCAATGAGGTACTTTTGAAGTGCAGTGACGTTAAGTAAGCCCAGCAGTTAATATGTGCACAGCAAGTTCCAACAAACAGCAACTTCCCACAAACACCAATGTGTTAAATAACAAATTAATCTGATTTTTTTTTGGTGGTATTTAAACCCATAATCTTCTGATTCAGAGGCAAAAGTTCTTCCACTGAGCCAAGCTGATGTTGTAAAGGGGAAATTAAGGTTGGCAATTTAGTCCTAGAACTCCAACTTTTCAGCCAACGACAGGAAGACGCACAAGAACAGCTCTTCAGATCATCTTTCCTCCTCTTCTTGCTCTTTGAGAAAGTGCTGGCCTCCACAACTAAGATTAGGAACTTGGGTGTGGGGAAGTCACGGTTGCAAGTCCAAATGCCACCACTCTTTGGTGCAGTGCACTGAACAACTAATAAGCAGCTCACCACAGTGTCAATCTGTCCATACTTTCCTTCCCACTGTCTCTTCAAGTAACTCCACTTCCTGCCTCATCCTCTAGGTATAATGATGGTGCAACTTGAGATCATTAACTTCTCCAAAATGCCCACCAGTGTCACACTAATCATCTGTTAGGAGGCGCACAGTGAAATTTGCCCTTCACCCAGGTGGAAATCCCCTGCTACTATGAAGCAGTGGATTTGGCGAAATACAGGCATTTTGAAAAATGTCTATTCCAGTTAGTGTTCAAATTAATGTTTTTATCCATGAAAAGGTCAGGTTTTATAGTGCACCACAGTAAGAGCGGATCAACTGACTCAGCAACATGTCATAATGGGAATTTATGAAGCTGCAAGCACATTACTTTGCAAACATGAATTATCATCAATCCAATCTATCCAGCAACATAAAATATTTTAGATATAGCAAGTGAAATGCTGCATAACAAACAAACTTCTTCAGGGATTCAGAACGGTTGTGAACGGCCCTTGCAGTCAGATTTAAATCCACTTAGGCTAGTTTGATATTGCATATATTATGAAGGCGTGCACTTGAAGGATTTGCCTTTTGGGAATGGGGGAAAAGAGAAGAGGAGCTGTATGTTAGACAATTGGACTTTTCCAACACGGCCTATATTTTTTCCAGATTTAGTTATGAGGAGGTACTAGAGAAACTGGAACTCTTTTCATTAGAACAAAGAAGGTTAAGAGATGTTCAAAATTTTGTGAGGTTTTGACAAAGTGAATTGAGCACTGGTCAGTAAGTTGGCATCCAGATTTAAAATCACCACCAAAAGAACAAGGGGAGAGGTTAGGATAATTTTTTTTATGCCGAGGGCTGTTGAAATATGGAATGCCCCAACAGAAACAGAAACAGTGGTGAAAGCAGAATTCATTATACCTTTTCAAAGGGAAGTGGATAAATATTAGAAAAATATTTTTTTTTAAAAAGGGCATGGGAAAAGGATAGTGGAACGGGACTATGTGGGAAGCTTTTTCAAAGAACTGACAACTGTTCAGTGCGCCAAATGGCTTTGTTCTGTGCTGTAGAATTCTAGGATTCTATTATGACTAATGCCAAGGGATCTTGGTCTACCAGAACAAGCAAACAGAGCCCAAGTTTAATATCGCACTCAAGGGATGTGCCTACCAACACTGCAAGGTGGTATCTAATCTGATCTCTAATATCCACAGCAGATTAAATACATTTTTACATTGTAGACTGATAAGATTTTTACCCTTTGTGATCTTTTTGCTCACATTTCAGATATGAGTTTTACATTGTTGACTATGTTCAAAGCTATTCCAGTTGCACATTTACATCGACCAATACCTGCTCAAGTTAATGTTGCATAAAAAAAAACACTTACAGCTTCTACTTCAGCAGGATCGTACCAAACATTAATGTAAGGATGCTGCAGAGCATCATCCACAGAAATTCTCTTCGATGCATCTATGACAAGCATTTTACATAACAAATCTCTGGCTTGACTTGCTGTAACACAGAAGAGAAACCTCCAGATAAGTATTACACAGATCATAAACCTGAATATCTACAACCATAACATTCATCTTAAAATAAGCACAATGAAAAAAAGTGATTTCAGAATGTAATTATTTTGCTAGTCAGCAATCAGCCAGACACACAGGAATCCAAAAGAGAATCACCAAATGCCTGTAAGCAGGTGCTTTTGACACAAGAGTAGTCATTATATTTGTCAAACACATGCAAAAAAACTAAATGATGTGCAACTTAGAAAGAAGAACAAATTAGCTTGCATTTATACAGTGCTTTTCACAATTTTAGGACATCCCAAAGCACTTCACAGCCAATGAAGCATTTCTTGAAGTGTAGTCACTGTTATAATGTAGGAAAATATGGCAGCCAATTTGCACACAGCAAGGTCCACAAAAATCAGATAAAGGTCACACAGATCTCCTACAAAAGCCCAACTTTTAAGATATTTCATCTGATATTATATCAATGACAAGGCTCAAGTATCACCAGAGTGAATGGGGTGCTGGAAGTTTCAATAGTGGAAACAACGGCAGCAAAACAACAAACGAAACCGATTTAACAGCCCAGTATCTGAAATGTTATATGGTACAGCAGCACTGTGGTTGCTGCTGAAGGCATTCTAATAGCTCAATAATTAAATGCTCAACTAGCAAACAATCCAGAATTTTAGTTCCAGGCCTTTGTACGAACGGTTTATCACCTGGGTGAATTCGGTTACTTCTCAGCCAGGCTATAAAGACTGATCAAACAGAAGTGCAGGGTTTCAACTTCAAGGAGGGGTGCCGGTCACAGTCATGACTGAGACTACAGCACTAAATGTTCACATGGGAAGAAGCCTGCAAGGAGCAAAACCCCCCCCCACAAATCTAAAAAGCACTTTCAGTTCAAGTGTATTTATCGGAGCCCAAGTCCACTGGGGTGATCTATATCAGCTTTGGTAGAAGCAAACTTTATTGTAGTGAACAGCAATATAAATATACTCAGCTATGAAAATAGCCCCCTCCCCACCACCGAGATAGTAAAAACTGCACATTTCCATTACCTTTCAGTTTATTGTGCTCAGAGTCGGCAGGAAAGAGGACGTCCGGAAAGAGTTTCTCAAAACTGTAGCCTGTATACTTGGGCCTGTTCTCAACGTATGTTCTAACTGTAGGCTGCAACTTCTTCATGAACTCAGAGGCTGGCGTTCCTAATTGTTCAATCACTTTGTTCCATTGATCAATATCTAGAGTTAGGTAGCTGAGAAAAATACTGCAGATCCGGCACACAGAAAAACAGCTAAGCTGTTTCAACGTTAGCAAAGTCACATTGAAGTTACTTGAGTAATATATACTTATTCAGAACTTTAAAATATGGATTTTAAACCATAAAATTAAACTGTTAAAGCACTGGACTTAATGAAATATCTCCTTTCTAAAATTAATAGACACTATCCCTTTTTCTTGGCTATAAACAGAATCTTCAAGGTGCTTAAAATGGACAAATAAAAAGCAAAATACTGCAATTACTCGAAATTTATACATATACTTTCTTTTAACCAGTTTGAATGCTGCAGTGTCATTATAAAAGGTTATACAAATAAGTTGGAAATTTCCACTGATTCAATCATCTTAAGTTTACTGTTAGCACCCTTGGAAAGTTGCAACCTGGGTGGTAACCGAATACAGAAATGCACGTGTTTCAAAGTTTACCACAGAAATTTCAATCAACAAAAGGGACAGTGTAGCTTTAAACATGGGTTTGGCTTAAATTCCAACTAAATTACAGCTGCACTTAAATCGGACAAGCCGCAGGCGTAACTAAAGCACCTCCTTCAATAAAAACAGGTGGTGAATGATGTTGGAAAAAAGAGGATCCAATGCAGTGACACACACCGTGCAATAATGAAACAGGACAGATTGAATATCAATAGAGTTTCAATTCAGAGGCTGCCTCTTTAAATTGTAAAATGTTAATACTGACCATAAATGTTTTAGTGCATTACTGTATTTAAGTAACTTTTAAAATGATTATTCATCAGTGAACATAGAACTATATTCATGACAATTTTTTCAGCTAATCTGAGAATGTGATTTGGTATTATCATGTCATTCTGATTAAGCACAACTGTCAGTTTTCTGGTTGATTAATTCCTGCTCGAGGAGCCCATTTAGGCACATTCAATGTGCATTTAACTACTGGTGTCAAGTAGATTAAGTACCAACTGAAATAAATTCACATGCTACATAGTTCCCCTGATGGCTCAACGAGATTACAGTGAGTAGAATGTCACAGCAGAAAGGTCTCAGGTTCAATCCCTGGTCTGTGCAAAGTTCACTGACCTTAGTTAGGGTGTGTATGTGTGTGTGTATACGTGAGCTTATGAGAGAGAGATCGATCCCAGTCTGGGCAGTTGCATGGTTACTATAATTGGTTTCTAGACTCATGGATTATTAATCTTTGCTGGTTATGTGCATGATAGACAGACAGACACTTGTCTGTGATACCCTGGGCCTACAGTAGTCAGGGCTCAACAGTTCATGTGAATAGCAGCCTGTTGGGCAAAGCACTAGCACCTATGGAACTACACCTCAGCGAGAAGTCAATGTCTTCTACGAAGGAGGTGAGGTGAGGAGGGGGAGAAAAAAAAATTCACAAGGTGCTGGCTACCAAGAAGTTAAACCTGATTTATTTTTTTTTAAATGGAAATATTCCATGTTCTCAAATATGTCCTGTGCTCTGACATCTGTTAGAGTTGTTCTGTAATCGGTCAATTGATGTTGCCAAAAAAGCCATGTGGGGAATGGCTTTGACTCCATTTGCATCGCCCCACAATAACATGGCTGCGATCAGAACACACACTTCTATGGAGGGGGGAGATCCGGAACATAGACCCATGTCCTACCATTCTGTAAAACAGTGTACTGGAATTTCAATGCTAAACCTGAATTTTAAATCACTTCATTGTATCAACAGAAATGCAAGATGAATTAATGACACATGCAAGGAAAATCAGATAGTGCTTTAAACAGTCTTAATGTGCTATAAAACTGCTTCATCCATGCAACATCCTAACACAGGAAGGAGAAAACAAGTACGATGACTTGCAAACACATGGGATTCTGGACTACTAAGCTGAACCTTTGAACACTATGCTCAAGGTCAAAGGGAAGGATACGATCTGTACCAGGGAACAACACACCACCTCTGATCATTTCTCCCATGATGCACCCAACTGACCAGATATCAACTGAAAACAAAATGCAATGACATGAAATTAACATGCAGAAATTGGATTCAAAGGAAAAGATAAAACAGACAAACAAGTTGTGATATGACTGATACATTTTGAAGAATGCTGGAGAAAGAGGCTGTTTGTGTCTGGCTCCTGAACAGCAATCTTGAATTACAAGAGTGGATCAAGGTTTACTCAAATCTTGTTCGAAAATGTCAATCTTGTGATTCTTTCCATGCAATCATTAGCTATTTCTTACCAGTGAAGAGATACTTCAGGTTAATGTTTTTGAATGTGGTCATAAAACAGTAACCTGTAATGATTCCCATGAGCAAGTGGAACCTCAAGGCTACTCATCACTAAAAATTAATATGAATTTTACAAAAGAAGTTTCTTTATTGCAGCACTAACATTCTTTTGTTAGCTTCTATGCAACTGCAAGGACCAGACACAGACATACTAGCAATGTAGGGCCACAGGAATACCGATATGGTCACAACAGATTTAGCATAGATGGTCAGTACATATAAACTTGGAAACATCATCAAAATAACCAGCAGAGACTGTATGTCCCATCGCCAGATGCAGCCTCTCCTATAGAGAGATGTGCAATTAAGAAAAAGCTACAGATCCTACCTGGGTAATTTGAAATCAAGGAAGGGAGAGCAATTTAAGTCTTAAAAGTTAAAAAAAAACTGTATCAATTGTCGAGGGCTTTGTTTTCAAATGGCAAAATGCAAGTTGCCTTAACACAACCACTGCAAGCAGCATTAAGGATACAGTCCCTTCCTGGAAAGAGGATTTTGTGACGAACCATTTCTCCCATTATGCACCCAACAGACCATAAATCCACTACAAGTTTGTAGCATAAAAGAAGGGAAAGTTATTTTGTTGAAGCGAGTTTTACCAAAATTATTGTTCAGAATCAAAACACGACAAGTCTTACATGTACTGAGTGTGTGGGACACCCAGAAACATTACACAGCTGAAAATCATATGGCATATTAATGTAGCTCCCAATTCAACTCCCCCCAACTTTGTAACTGTAGCAAATGCAGTGATGACGTTATGTGATGAAGCACATCTACAGTACAGTAGCACATACAGATGGATTAATAAAAAGAACACATTTATGCTCAGCACTTCAGATTCGACGTTACCATAAAAAATGCATTAATTTTACATACTACACCCCTCAATCCATGTGCTCTGGCAGACTTTCCTTTACTATCCATTTTCATTAAGGACTAAGAACCTCTTCAGCATTTGCTGAAAATGACTTCCTTGAATTTCACCAAATACATTTTAGCACAGGAACATAAAGTACAGCACTGTGTAAATGTCAGTTATTAGCATATAGTTTCTGTTGATATTTCTGAAATTCTCTATATAGAAATTACAGAGTATAAAATAATTCATATACTTAAGATATCACTGGTGACATTACTATTTTAAAATGTACTTTTGCCACACAGAATGCTAATGTTAATCTCCCTCATGTTTAAGGAGCAGACAAGGACTCTGTTCAGTCGCTTTCAGGATTAAACACTTTCACATTTCAGCTGGCCCCAAAGACTCATTTCTAGGTTTTATCCTGTTAGTCTGGAATGAATTTGAACTCAGGACCCTGAGGTGAAATGTCCATGTATTTTGTAACCCAGTGCTTGTCCCTAGATTAACAAAAAGTCATCACTAACGAGGAGGTCCTACATGGAGCCATCCAGGACAACACAACTTCAGTAGCTTTGGTGTGGGGTCTTTGTTTTTAAAAGACTGATCGCAAACTCTAGTTTTAAATAGTTGCTGTTTTACTCAAGTCCATGCTGTATGAAATAGGACAAAGGAGTCTGCTAAACATAGATACACTCAAAATTAAATCCACAAAAATGGTCTAAAATTATATAATTCCTTGGTTACTGATCAAATTCCTTCTAAAGGGAATTTTATTTAGTGGCACAATTCAATTAAGGAAAGGAGTAAAAGAGTTTTAAACTAGAAACACATAGCAAATTTTACTGATCAATCGACAGCTACTGCAGAATCTTACTAATAGGAACAATCTTGCAGTAGGTCGGTGTGTCCTATAACCTAATACTCCTTATTCCAACACTGCAGGATGCATCAAGAATTTATCTTCACCTGCTCACATATTCCCATTATTAACTCTCATTAAATCTACATTAGAAATTATTTAAATTAAGCACACAGATGAAAAGACTGGATGAGATTCAAAACCCTTCCTTTGAATTTACAGTCAGAAATGCAGTTGCAGTACTTTTATCCAGAAATGACTCAATAGGATGAGGACATTACCAATTCATTGGATTCAAAGGAACAAGCTTGTCTTCTATCTCTCCGTTTATGCACATACTTTAGTATACACTAACCATTTTCTTTATATCCCATTCCTAGAATGACCTCTGGAGCACGATAGTATCGTGTAACCACATAAGGCGTCATCAGGAAACTAGTTCCTGCTGTTCTTGCTAGTCCAAAATCTAAGATCTTCAGCGTGCAGTCTGCTTTCACTACTATGTTACTTGGCTTCAGGTCCTAAAAGTTAGAAACAAAATCAAGTTTTTATTTGGATGTGGGGGCACAAATTCTACCTATTCCTAACAACATCAAAGTACAAGCGTGCACAAGGAATTGAAAACACATAACTAGCAGTGGAATTTAATAAAAAAGACAAGCACAATATAGTACAGTAATATGACAAAGGGGCCTGGTTAAAAGGGACACCAAAAGGTACAGATGTCAGGCCGGTTCTTGTGGAGTGTGATGTGCAGCCAGATCAGAGTTATACTGCTGGCTGCACATTACTCCCTGCCTAGCAACAAGGGAGCTCTGTGAATGTGTGCAAATGAACATATGCAGAACTCTGCTCACCATCCTGTGAAATTTCAAGGTCAGGACTGTGGGCTGATGCCTAACATAAGGAGGTAAATTTTGGTTTAGAAAGTTCCCATGTGATCCAACAGACTGCCATAAAGTCTGGCTTCAGTTGTGCTCCAGCCCATCTGAAACCCAAGTAATAACGAGATTACCTACTGGAGCTGGTCTTGCATCTCCTGGCTTTAGTGCACTTAGGATTAAGATTGTTTATAACTCTAGAGTTATACTACTGCATTCGCATCGATACACATCCAAACCCACTTAACACTTAATGCAGCAGCACAGAATGTCCCTCGTTCCTAAGCATTCTAATCATTTCTGTTTCACAGGAATAGCTCTCATCAGTTGTACTACTTGTATGTGTTTACTGAGTTACTCCTCATTAATTAATTTTTCTCACAAGTAACAATTGGCTCAGAGAGAGTGTTGCCTGCATTCCTGCTGCTGTGCAGTAATTCTATCTGTTCTACTGGGAAAAAAAAGTAAAAATCATACAACTGATAATTTTCTTTAATATTCACCAAAGCCAAACAACATTTTTTTTATCAGTGTTGTCCAAACACTAGAATTTAATATACAAAGCACAGAGAGATGCTTTATTATCTCAGTGGGAAGGATCTGAGACAGCACTGAGCTGCACTGCAATTAGTTCCTTTCATACTAGAGAAATAGCAAATATTTGAGGAAAAATGTTTTCACCCAGAGGGTGGTGGGGGTCTGGAACTCACTGCCTGAAAGGGTGGTAGAGGCAGAAACCCACATCACATTTAAAAAGTACTTGGATATGCACTTGAAGTGCCATAACCTACAAGGCTACGGACTAAGTGCTGGAAAGTGGGATTAGGCTGGGTGGCTCATTTTGGGCTGGCACGGACACAATGGGCCAAATGGCTTCCTTCTGTGCCGTAAATTTTCTATGATTCTGTATACAGGAAGGAGCGGGGAAATGCAAGAGTAAGTGTTTGGAACAGCTGAAATGATCTCAGGGACTGATTGAACAGGACACAGTGATAAAGCCGAGTGTTGTGTTTCTCCTTTCCTTTCCTATTTTCTCCCTTCTCCTGAAGGCGTGACTACACCATGCAACAGAGAGTTTATCAGAGAAGTAGAAAAGCTACCTTAGCACCTCTAAGAGTCTGAATAGCGGGTTACAGGGGCAGGGTGGGAAGAAATAATTAGAGTGGGAGGAGGCTCGTATGGAATATAAACATCGGCATGGACCAGTTGGGCCAAATGGCCTGTTTCTGAGCTGTAGATTCTATATTATAGACCGCCTTTCACCCATACAAATCTAGAAGGGACACCAGGTTCAACCCTTGTTTGGTGCTAAGTTAGCTGATCTCCCAAAGGGTGCCAGAGTGAACAGGATCGGATTCAGCTACAATATCCCATAGATCCTATAGCCTGATGACACTCACTACTGAGGCCCATGTGAATAATGGCCACATTGTCAGGGTATCTGAAGGCAACCTCTGCCTATGGAACTGTACCTCAGGAAGAAGGGATGAAAAATTGAGAAAAAAAAGGAAAGGAGGAGAAACACAACTCACAGGTTTGATCAATCCTTGTGAAGATCATTTAAGCAGTTTCCAAACACTTTCTCCTACATTTCCCCCATCCTGAAAACAGATGCTAATCATCCAGTGGCCACATGGCACATCAACCAAATGGTCCTTCATATGAATCTAGAAAGTGAACGGTGGTGGACTGATTGTGGATACAGCGCAGCCAATCCTTTCTGTCCACAAACCCTTACAGCAGTGATCATTAGATAACAGTCAGGAAAGGGAACCCAAGTTGTGTTCCCCTTTCTAGCCTAGAATTGGAGCCATAGTACCTCCACCACTGTTTTAAACGCTTCCCTCATCTGTGGGACTTCGTGCCACATGATGCATTTGCATAATAAGCAATGGGGAGCTCTTCCTCCATATTGTGCATTTCCAGAAACTATAAATTTTGGGTCAACAGAAAGATTATTTTCCACTATTCTGGCAACTATTCAGCATTAAGTGTACGCCCAAGGATGCTGCCTTATGGATCTATTTGCTGCAGTGTAATGACCGTGCTTATCTGTTCAGGAACTTTTAAGCTCGGGACTCTTTCAGGTAGGACTTCAGAGGAATAGTTACGGTCAGCTTTCATTTTTTTAAAAATGCAAAAAACAATATGCTGCAATCATAATGACAGCAGTACTGCAAACACTAACGGAAACAATAAGGAAAAGCTGTAAGAGAAATGTTAGTTTTACTCAAGTCAGCTACAGTGCCTTAATCCAGAATCTAATTCATTCTCAAATGACCGTTTGTTGTAGACGCTGTGTGGAGTTGGGCTAGTGACATGTAGAAAGAATCTGACACCTTCTAGCGCAGTAAAGG
The DNA here is from genome assembly GCF_035084215.1 of Heptranchias perlo. Classification (NCBI taxonomy): domain Eukaryota; kingdom Metazoa; phylum Chordata; class Chondrichthyes; order Hexanchiformes; family Hexanchidae; genus Heptranchias; species Heptranchias perlo. The sequence continues at coordinate 15,811,362 of NC_090360.1, forward strand.
TCATTCGGAATTGGGCAGAAATAATGCAAGGATTAATAACGTAAGCACTGGTAGAGATCCAGCGTATTATCTAGGAGCAGGGAAGAAATAGAGGCAACGAAGAGAGGCAGAACAAAGTACACCTGTTTCAATAGGATTGGCCTTCAACATGAATTGAAATATGAATTGCATCTATGTATTACATGAACAATAAAATATCCCCATTATCACAGAAGCCAGTCTTCAGCCAATTCAATTCACTCCACGTGATATCAAGAAATGGCTGAGTGCACTGGATACAGAAAAGGCTATGGGCCCCGACAACATCCCAGCTGTAATGCTGAAGAATGGTGCTCCAGAACTAGCTGCGCCTCCAGCCAAGCTGTTCCAGTACAGCTACAACACTGGCATCTACCCGACAATGTAGAAAATTGCCCAGGTATGTCCTGTCCACAAAAAGCAGGACAAATCCAATCCAGCCAATTACCGCCCCATCAGTCTACTCTCAATCATCAGCAAAGTGATGGAAGGTGTCGTCGACAGTGCGATCAAGTGGCACTTACTCACCAATAACCTGCTCACTGATGCTCAGTTTGGGTTCTGCCAGGACCACTCGGCTCCAGACCTCGTTACAGCCTTGGTCCAAACATGGACAAAAGAGCTGAATTCCAAAGGTGAGGTGAGAGTGACTGCCCTTGACATCAAGGTAGCATTTGAACGAGTGTGGCACCAAGGATCCCTAGTAAAATTGAAGTCAGTGAGAATCAGGAGGAAAACTCTCCAGTGGCTGGAGTCATACCTAGCACAAAGGAAGATGGTAGTGGTTGTTGGAGGCCAATCATCTCAGCCCCAGGACATTGCTGCAGGAGTTCCTCAGGGCAGTGTCCTAGGCCCAACCATCTTCAGCTGCTTCATCAATGACCTTCCCTCCATCATAAGGTCAGAAATGGGGATGTTCGCTGATGATTGCACAGTGTTCAGTTCCATTCGCAACTCCTCAGATAGTGAAGCAAGACCTGGACAACATCCAGGCTTGGGTTGATAAGTGCCAAGTAACATTCGCGCCAGACAAGTGCCAGGCAATGACTATCTCCAACAAGAGCGTGTCTAACCACCTCCCCTTGACATTCAACGGCATTACCATCGCCGAATCCCCCACCATCAACATCCTGGGGTCACCATTGACCAGAAACTTAACTGGACCAGCTATATAAATACTGTGGCTAAGATAGCAGATCAGAGGCTGGGTATTCTGCGGCGAGTGACTCACCTCCTGACTCCCCAAAACCTTTCCACCATCTACAAGGCACAAGTCAGGAGTGTGATGGAATACTCTCCACTTGCCTGGATGAGTGCAGCTCCAACAACACTCAAGAAGCTCAACGCCATCCAGGACAAAGCAGCCCGCTTGATTGGTACCCCATCCACCACCCTAAACATTCACTCCCTTCACCACCGGCGCATGGTGGCTGCAGTGTGTACCATCCACAGGATGCACTGCAACAATTCGCCAAGGCTTCTTCGACGGCACCTCCCAAACCCGCAACCTTTACCACCTAGAACGACAAGAGCAGCAGGCACATGGGACCAACACCACCTGCACGTTCCCCTCCAAGTCACACACCATCCCGACTTGGAAATATATTGCCGTTCCTTCATCGTCGCTGGGTCAAAATCCTGGAACTCCCTTCCTAACAGCGCTGTGGGAGAACGTTCACCACACGGACTGCAGCGGTTCAAGAAGGCAGCTCACCGCCACCTTCTCAAGGGCAATTAGGGATGGGCAATAAATGCTGGCCTCGCCAGCGACGCCCACATCCCAGGAACGAATAAAAAAATACGTCAATAAGATGCATATTTCAAAATCAGTTTGCACAAAGTAATATGATCTTGGGAATTATATTCACTAGCAGCAGGCCAAGAATTAGTTGTCAAAAGTCACAGTGAAAATTATCAGTTGGAACATGGGAGTAAAGGCAAGAGTACAGTTTGGGCATCACAGTGCGGCGGTTTCTGTTGCACTACGACATTGAGGTTAGTGTGTAAGCAGAGGTTGATGCCAGTGATTTCCAAGCAAATCGCACTGGAGCGGAAGTGAAACCCTCAGCAGCTGGGGTTTTCACGGCTGAACGACAGATACCACAGCACAGTGTAGTTGGGATCGTAGCTGTGGGAGAACCATCACCACACGGACTGCAGTGGTTCAAGAAGGCGGCTTACCACCACCTTCTCAAGGGCAATTAGGGATGGGCAATAAATGCCGGGCTCGCCAGCGACACCCACATCCCATGAACGAATATTTTAAAAAAAGTGGATCGAGGGCATGGCTGGAACTTTGCTGACAAAATAGATAAAAATGGAAGTATAAGTTAAAAAAAAACTTTCAATAATTGTTTTTCCCTCCTGGGGAAAAGGTGTAGGAAATCATCTTAGTTGCTCGTCAACTTAACTGTTATGTATGCACACATCATGATTCAATAACGTCAGTCTTCATAGTGATTTAAACCCAGAAAGCAAGATTGAGTTTTGGATCAGCCAGCTGTCCAAACTCGAAGCTATCTCAGGAGTGATCTGCTCTCATTCACTTGGTGTGCTACAACTGCACCTAACAGTTCAATGGCTGAGTCTGTACTCTGCTGCTCCGTGGATAATCAGCAACACAGGGACACCATTTAATGCCATTCCTCATTTAAAATAATCGGGATCTCCTTTCCAACCCATAGGAAACGGCACCCTCCAGTAGATGGCTTATCCTTTAATAACCAAGGGTTAAATATAATTGTATATTGCACAGTGTACAATGATAGAAGAGCCTCTCCCCCAAAAGAAACTTCTGTCGAAGTCCACAGATAGTTTGTAAAGTGACTGCAAAAATAAAATCGGCTTAATAGCAGGCACTGTGAATGCTTTGATACAGCCTCAAAGCACTAGTCCTTGAATTTTTCTAACAGAACTATTCAGTTCATCTACCATTATTCTGCTTTACCACATAGAAAACCAGAGTGTCCCAGGCTGCTTTTCTACATTATCAGCAAACTTCAAGTTTCCATTGAGTTGTTACTGAAATGTAGTTCTGACAAACAAACCAGTGAGCCGCTCCACAGAAAGGCACTGAACAGGCATTAATTGCAATTCAACTTAGAAAGACTGTTATCTTTCTGTTTCTCAAGCAGCTGTCAGTTCTGTGTTACTTCATTTTGTCCCACATGAACCCCCACACACTGATTGCAGAGCACAGATTGTGCTTCAAACAAATGCATGCACAGTCCAGTTTCCCATTTTAGAACTGCTGCTCTCCTTGGTTCTTTGGACATATAGTGGAGTGGTCACCTTTTGACACAACAAAGATCTGCTGTGCTGAGAAAGCTATTGATTGATCAGCGAATCTGCAAGGCTGTAGCTCCCCCAAAATTATTCCATCAACAGAGACTTGTACTTTTTATCCCCCCTGCATTTCAGATTGGCTGCTGACAAACTTGGAGCCATTTTGTTTAGAAACTGGGAGATTAAGTTCAAGGCCATTTTGATGCAACAATTAAATATACCCCTTAGCTGAATTTTAAACAGATAACACAAAGTATAATACCAATGAGATTCATTTGCATAGCAACACTTAAAAATAATAAACTACACTTTTCTGGTTCTTATTCTCCAAACACACAATCTGCAAAGGAAGCTCTCGTTAAAATCTTTGAGGCAAGAATAAGCTTGGTATTTTAAATTTTTCCAATACCAATGTCCTTCATGACTGTAAACCAGTCTGGCCCATTATAGTATGTATAACTAAAACCTCAACCTACGTTAATTTCAGCTTCTGCGCTGAGGGAATGCTGTAATTTTTTGTTGAAAGACCAAGGTCAAGCATTTTGACTTGCAAGAAAAAGTGGAGATCAGAATTCAACTCACTACTGTAGGTGTGTATTTCAACAATCCTGTAACAAGCAAGAACCATGACCTCCCCTTCCCCCTGCCCCCACATTTTCAAAACAAGTGCACCACTGTTGGCTACAAAATACATTAATCCAATATATAATACAACTGAAGAGGAGGGAAGTAAACGTCTTTGCTTTTTTTAATTTTCAAACAGTAAATCTGTTCCAAAGCAATAGGTAATCACTTTAGATAACCCTAAAAAGTCGTTTGTTTCTATAGAAAACCTGCTTCCTTCATCAGACATTTTTCTTTCCTTTCTTCAGCCCTGCATTTTCCAATTTGTTTTCTCCTCGATTCCATCATTGTGAAAGCAACACTGTCTTGCTCCAAGAGCTCTTGCAATATTACTGAAAACTAGCCATTATCTAGAGCTCAAGTGTGTCTCTAGCTGTCAAATAATTCTACCATCCTTCCTTCTCTGTGAGGAGGGATTGCACCTCCCTCCATCAGTCTTGGGGTAAACATTCTATGTGGAGAAACAGGTACAAACCTGCAGCTTGGGACTGTGTCTTCACAACACACTGCAACACAGCATTACCCAAAATATCATTGCTGCCACTGGCTGGTTTCCTGGTGAACTTAACTAGTTCATTCTAGATTTAGCACAATACAAAATTCAGAAGACTCAATAAACATTACTGACCCGGTGTATAATTCCAGCTGAATGAAGGTGCTTGATGCCACACAGCATCTGATAGAGTAGATAAGACATTCGCTCGTGGTCCAGCTCCATCTGAATCACCTGACAGAGATTGGCATCCATGAGCTCCATCACTATGTAACTGTCAGCAAGAAGTCATTCAGGGAAAAAAAAAACATTTATATGTCATTGATGGACAAAAGTAATGATGCATCAGAAAATGAGAATATACTGTTTTGTTTAGTATTGAACTATTGTCTCCTACATAACAGTAACTGCAAACTAATTCATTGCACATGAAATGCTTTGGGACATTTTGGAAAGGTGCGATAAGGTGCCATATAAATGTACATTTTCTTTATACTTTAATGGTGAAGAAAATACTTACACATCTTGAAATTCCTCAAGTGATTTTTGTGGGGTAAATACATTCAGCAAGCCAATTATCTGGAAGAAATTGAATACCCTATGGTTAATGCAACAAACATGTCCATTCTGTGATAATTCTAATTTTATTGCTGTTGCATAGTCTATAATAAAGGAAGAGAGTTGTTAAATTGCATTGTTAATAGTCATTAAGAAAACTGGCAAGTAGAATATATCACATTTGCATTTGCACTTCTCAAATTAGCATGTGAATTAGTTAGAAAAATTAAGTTGAATCAAGAAAGTTGGGGACGGTGGAGAACAGCCCTATATAAGAAAGTCCAGCCTTATCCTGTCAGAAAGGACAAAAAACCTGAATAGGCAAAACAAGATTTTTGCCGGGGTTGGGGGGGGTAGAATTCCATAGCAGTATCCTATTACTAAAACTATATGAAGCTTTCAAATCTTTCACGTTGAAAAGCTTTAAAATAATCATGGGACAAACAGAACTTCAATCTGGTTAAAAAAAAACAATGTGCTTCGATGATTTCATGCAACCTACAGAATGTCTTTTCAAGCTGTTGTAAAGGTGAATATTAACAGCTGATGTCAATTCATTTCAAAATCAGGTGGGAGCAAGCATTATTGACAGGAGAAAAATATGATTCACATCTGACTTGCTGCTTCTATTATATGTTTTTATTACAGTGGGCCAGCGATCCATTATTTTGCTGTTCCAATAATTCCGAACCTCAAGGCAAAAACAGAATTTATATTTTTAAAATGGTGATTAATGGCCTCGTGGGAGAAAGGATGCCCGCTGTAGTTCTAAAACATACAGATAAAAAGGTCTCGCCTTTGAATCCTGGTCTATGCCAATTTAGCTATACTCAGCTGAGACAGAACACAGGCCTCAGCTTTCCTGAGTTGGGGGGGTGGTGGGGGGGAGAAAAAAATTAACAGAGTTCCTTCTTCTGATTGCAATCCACGACTTCTGCCAGAAAGCACAAATGCGCAAAATGTCAGGTGAGAACAGAATCTGGCTCAGTAGTGTTGGCCCCACAATTGAATATTCTGTTAACATCATGATCTAGGCTCACACATGCAGATCGCCACTTGGGTGAGTTACTGTATAGCTACAGACACCCCATGGAGCCATACCCAGTAATGATCAGGCACTTTCAGGATGGGTTTAAAAAAAAAGTTATTCTGTCCTGCATACTTCCTTGAGCAAAATATTTACATATTAAACATCAAAGCCTTTGTCCTTTGGGGTTATTTAGCACACCATTGGGATGCGGTTGGAAATGGATTTCCCTCCGTAACTCTGAGTCTCTGGAAATCAGAAGAGAAGGTTCAGCTATTCACGATTACCAGTTTAATTTTGAACACTGCTTCTCATACAGATCAACGTAGGGGTTTGCTTGTGTTTACAGTTTGTGCTTTTTTCATGTAACTTCAGCATTAATCATTCTCGGAGGACAAACAAAGTCAAAATTAACATTTTCCAGAAAAATGGCAAATTTGACTGCTCACTTTTTATGGATGAAGGCCACAGAAAGATGAAATCGTGCATCTACATATATCGCTCTAGGATAGGAGATGCACGAGATTTTTGACTATGGTTCTCAACTCATTCAGGCACGACAAAGAATCTCCTCCAAGGTTTATTCCTGGGAGACTAGACACATTGAATCTTGGCCTTTAATTGTAACCCCAAACCTAAACTTCAGGATGCTATTCAAGAAATGCCACTTGTCATCTTATGAAGTGTTAAGTTAAATTCCTGCATTTAATTCAGCATTTCTCTTCATTTAATAATCTTACTTTGTAGAATGTTAGAAGCTTCCAGGCCCTTCACAGTACTGGAGTTAAAAATATATAATTTCCCCATGAAATCTTTTGAATTCAAACAGCTGATTATACAGCATAAATATTAGGTGAACGGGAAATATTTAAAAACAAATTGTTGAATCCGAGATGGCTTGTCGGCCTGGAATTTCTTCCTTCCACCCGAAGTGCTTCAGGACAGGACTTCTGCTCCTAGCCCGATCCTGACCAATTTTCCTGGGTCCGAGTCAATTTTATATACAGGGCAGTCTCTCAGTGATATTTCTGTTCTGCCGAGGGAATGTGTCAATGCAGCACTGCAAATGGGGCAGGATAATAGGGTATGGTGGCGTAGTGGTTATGTTATGGATTAATAATCCAGAGGTCTGGACTAATAATCTAGAGAATGCAAGTTAAAATCCCACCATGCCAGTTTGAGAATTTGAATTCAGTTTTAAAAAAATTGGAAATAAAAAGCTGGTATCAGTAAAAAATGACTATGAAGCTGTTCGGATTGTTGTAAAAACCCAACTGGTTCACTAATGTCCTTTAGAGAAGGAAACCTGTCACTCTTACCCTGTCTGGTCTATTTGTGACTCAACAACAATCTTTAACGTAGTAAAAACGTCCCAAGCCACTTCACAAGAGCGTTATCAGACAAAAATTGACACCGAGCCATATATATATATATATATATAAATATTCGGAAGGGTGACCAAAAGCTTGGTCGAAGAGGTAGGTCCCAAACAAATGTGATTGACTCTCATTTAAGCAGCCTAGCATGCCGCACAGTTAAAGAAGGCACACCACCTTCTCAGAGCAACTAGGGATGGGCAATAAATGCCATTATTGCCAGCAATGCCCATATTCTGTGAATGAATAAAAAAAGGATGAACATTAAGACTGACTGAATTGTGAAGAGCTTTGAAGCAGACTAGAATCAGTATTTGAGTAATTTGGTATGGCAGAGAGAGAGAGGTGGCCACTTAGCTTTCAACCAGCACTCCTGCTCGTTGCAAGCCCCACCCCCTCCATCCCAATGTAAAAAGAGAGGTTCTAATGGAAGGACTCAATGGTCAACAACTTTGAAGGATAAAGTAACATATCAGAACCGCTTACATTTTTATGGTTGACACACTTCATGAGGACTAATTCTCTGTAAGCCCTTTTTGCATGGGTCTGGTTTTGGAATGGTCGGCTGAGTTTCTTGATAGCCACATTCCTGTCAAGAACTGCATCGTAGGCTGCACTATAATAGGAGAATAAGATGCCCAGAAAGATTGTGTAAGAAACAGCAACATAGAGAAACATACTTGACTCAAATCTGGAAGTTTTGACTTGCTTCCATTATTAAAACATTCATAAAATGCACTTACGAACAGTGGACATTATGAAGGTGTACTGATGCAGAATACCGAATTAACCACACTAAAGAGAATAAAAATTGGTTGTTGTACTTTGAAGCCTTCTAAAGTTTCAAACAGCTCTACAATTACAATTCTCATATAATTGTACACTGTATGATTGAAAGAGAACTCACTTATCAAAATTGCTGTATTGTATCTTTGTCACAAACTCTTGATAGACCAAAATACCACAAAATTTAATAACCGACTTAAGTTAGCTGTATTCTTAAAATAGTTCCTTTGTCTGTGTGTAGGAAGAAAAACAATACGGGAATACCACCTGGACATAGCTATTGTTTTCAAAGGAAAGTGGGCAGCTTTTGTTGGCAGGACTGTTTGATCATAAACTAAATAGATCAAATTAGTTTGACTAGTACCTGAGACTTGAAACAACGACGTTTGCGCATTTGCAACTGTGGGAGACGATGAACTCTTTCTCTCAAGTGCTGAAACTATCAAAGGAACTTGCAATAGGCTTTTTTGTTTCAGGCCTTGCCCAAGTAAACAACTAATGCCAGCTAAGGTGCTGCTATTTTTACACCTTATCTATTTGAGTGGTAGAAATAAACAACACTCGGATTACCAGAAATCTGAGAAATAACCTGGTAGTTATTTTGCCTGCCAAAAATACTTCTGGATAGCTGTCTTAGTTTGTTTGCCTGTATCCACACTTGTGGTAGTGGAAGGGGCTCTCTGGAGCTGAAATGTCCATATTACACTCACCCAAGCTCAGTTAAATGATTCTGAAAGAACACTAACATCTTGGACTTTGTTGTTTTTGGTACAGTTTATTGCGCAATTCAAGCATTTTATTATTGGTTTCTACGTAATATTGCCAGTAAATAAATTCTACTATTTTATACTGCATACTATGGTCTAGCAGCATGGTGGTTCCTGTCTATCAGAGAGGGCAGATGTGTGTGGCGGGCAGGCCGCACAATCTCCTGTGCGAAAGACTGCAATAAAAGGGTAATTGCTAGGCATGTGGCACTAAGTTACAAATTTCAGATGGCAAGCGATGTGGGTTCGGTTATGGAAGCTTTCTGCTGTGAACATAAATAAGAGATAGGAACTGTAACAGATATTTTTGTAAATCAGTTGGGGGAAAGAATTGCCGTAGCAAATTAATCTTGGGCAAAAACTATTTCTTCTACCAATCTGACTTGTGCTACAAGCCGTAGCAAGTAAATGGGGAGAGTGGCACATTGAAGTGGTGGTCCTCTGTGAGCACTGCTCCCCCAGAACCATTTCCAAAACACCGATGTATCAGTTGTCCTTTTTTGTACCCCATTAAATTTAACGTGGGACAACACTCATAGGAAAAAGGATGAACCTAAGCAATAACACAATTGTATTCTATAATAGCTTGCGGTAAGTTCATTGGAAATTCTTCCTTTCTACTTGGCTCATTTTAAGGCAAACGCTGCTTGCTTGTTCTGGTGCATCAGTTCTATGTTGTGTGCAATGTAAAACTTAATCTGCATAATCACACAGACTTACTGTTGACCAGAAATCAGCATTAATTAATGCAGCTACTTTCAATGCTGGCTGCATCATTTCTAACCTGGTATTTCCTCCTTTATCAATTTGCTATCAAATAAAGAGCACTGTAAGAGCAAAATATTGTTACTTTAAAAAATAAGGAATGAATGATTTAATAAAGGGAAAAACCATAATCCCATTCAGAAAACAAGTGAGGTGGCAGATCTGAATTAAACACTAGAGAGGCGTTATCTAGACTGTTTCAGTTCTCTGTGCGTCTGTTCTTGCCTTGATGTGATTGAATGCGGATGTCAAAAACTGCTAACTCACCATACAATCCCCTGTGCTCCCGAACCAATGGGTTTCAAGTTCTGATAGCGCTTCAGGACGGTGAAGGTTGAATCCCCAACCTCTACACTGTAGAACTGGTTGTCACGTTTGTTTCTGTTCATGATGTTTGAATTAGTTTGACAATATGCATCCACATATAATTGTTTCCCTCCAACCTGCAGGGTTTAAAAATATAAATACTTCAAATAGAATAAGGAAATAGTTTAAATTGATGAAAAAAATTAAATTGATAGGACATCACACTTGTTATGGGCTTCCTGTGAATCCTGAGGCAAGTTTACAGTAGTCAAGACACTCCAACTGGAATTGAAGCTATCAGACTAATGTGAAAGACTAGACTGGCTCCTGCAATGGCTCAGCAGGTTCACATAATGAGCAGCAGAGCTACACACACATCTTGAAGATTTCAGCTTCGATCCTCAGACTCGTGTCCAGCGTCCCGACTAATATCACAAACAGTGAAGAATATTTTTGTATTTCCCCTCCTGTGTCTTTAAAGTTGGGAAATGCAATTGGGAAACATAACTAGAATATATAAAAAATCTCACACCTGCACACACTTATCTACAAAACCTTACTTCTTGTTGCCATGTTTTTGTCACACTTTTGTGTCAACTTTTTCTATTATAAATTCCTATGTCCTCAGAGATAATGGAAACTGCCTAGCTGTCAGTGAACAAGCTGAAATCATGAGCAGGGCTCGCCGGCTCGGCAAGCGTTTACAGGCAGTTCAAACAAAGCAAGTGGAGTGTCATGCCCAGCAGTAGCCGGCAGTTGTTTTAACATTTTCTTCCTCCTTCACCAAAAGTCTGAAGAACAGAAGTACGGTAATAATCAAAAACACTGTAATTACACCCTCTCACCAGTGGTGGCGATGTAGCTCTTATTTTGCAGGTTTCAGCTCCTCAGCCTGAACTGCAAAGAAACTCCTCTGCTCCAATCAAATTGCTGTCCAATCTATTTCAGTATAAATAATGATATAAAATCAAAATATGTAAAAACAAGGACAGACTATAACTTTAAAATGGGGACCGAATAACATCTGTGCACCCTGCCTTCCACATTTGGGCTTAACTCCATGTGCAACACTTCAAGATATCGACAAGTAATAACTAATTTGTGTATTTATTTTGTATCATATGGCAAGAAAAGTGATTAGCAATGTGCAAGTAACCAAGTCCAGATTGGTGAGCTAGTGCATGCAGATGACTGACTCACTCTTGCCACTCTACAAGGTACAACAGGCACCTCTACAACTTTAAATCTAAGGTCTGCAAAGCTTACATGTACACGTCTCAAGGCCAGCCTGAATATCCATCACCAGATCTGGCTATGCCACCTCAGATGACATATCTCCTCCCTCTGTTATGGCCAAATCCTGTGACTCCAGAATTATTCTGGAGGGCAAACGCAATCCCAAACTCCTCCCCTTACCCACAATCCACATTATTTGCATTCCTGCCCCTGCCTACACATTCCTCAACTCTGCAATACCCAAAACACATGGATTTCTTGTTTCCAAAACTGAGGCTATTGGCTCAGTTGCCCTGGTCTCCTCTGGCCTCAGGGCCGACAATATGAAGTGTTCTTAAAATACAACGGAGAGACACATTGCAGATAGCAGGTCCAAAGACATACTGAAAATATTTACTGCAGTGTAGATGAGAACATAAAATTACAAAGCGATATTGATAGATTAGGTGAATGGGCAAAACTGGCAAATGGAATTCAATGTAGACAAATGTGAGGTCATCCACTTTGGATCAAAAAAGGATAGAACAGGGTACTTTCTAAACGGTAAAAAGTTAAAAACAGTGGATGTCCAAAGGGACTTAGGGGTTCAGGTACATAGATCATTGAAGTGTCATGAACAGGTGCAGAAAATAATCAAGAAGGCTAATGGAATGCTGGCCTTTATATCTAGAGGACTAGAGTACAAGGGGGCAGAAGTTATGCTGCAGCTATATAAAACCCTGGTTAGACCGCACCTGGAGTACTGTGAGCAGTTCTGGGCACCGCACCTTCAGAAGGCCATATTGGCTTTGGAGGGAGTGCAGCGTAGGTTTACTAGAATGATACCCGGACTTCAAGGGTTAAGTTACGAGGAGAGATTACACAAATTGGGGTTGTATTCTCTGGAGTTTCGAAAGTTAAGGGGTGATCTGATCAAAGTTTATAAGATATTAAGGGGAACGGATAGGGTGGATAGAGAGAAACTATTTCTGCTGGTTGGGGATTCTAGGAGTAGGGGACACAGTCTAAAAATTAGAGCCAGACCTTTCAGGAGCGATATTAGAAAACATTTCTACACATAAAGGGTGGTAGAAGTTTGGAACTCTGTTCCGCAAACAGCAATTGATACTAGCTCAATTGCTAAATTTAAATGTGAGATAGATAGCTTTTTGGCAACTAAAGGTATAAAGGGATATGGGCCAAAGGCGGGTATATGGAGTTAGATCACAGATCAGCCATGATCTTATCAAATGGCGGAGCAGGCACGAGGGGCTGAATGGCCTACTCCTGTTCCTATGTTTCTAAGTGGGCTCTAAAGCTTTTTGAATTATAAAAGTGAGATGTGTTACAAAAGGATCCTTTAAACTGCACTATTTGAATAGAGCAATGCTGCTTCTAAAGGTTGCATCTGCTTTACTGCACCATTTTCAGCTGGTTCCAATAGATGGTGTTTAAATAAGACAACAAAAAATACCACTTCATATTCCTAAGTACCTGGCGGTACACTGTTAAAAGCACCTTCGGGTAAAACACTACAAAAGCTAGAAATCCAACATGCAGCATTGGGGCTTTCAAAGAATGTTAACAGCTGCAGGTATAAATATACCTCTTGAATCTACAGCAATTTAACAAACAGGCTGAACGATAATGGATGGCTGTCAGCATAAAAAACGGGATCTCAATGTTCAGCACTCAAAATCTTCTTGCGAATGATACTGAATGCGTTCTCAAGTCATAAACCATACAGCACAGACAGAGGCCATTCAGCCCATGATGCTAGCATCTGCATTTTGTTACAGCAGTCGAAAACCAAAACCAACCTGCTCTTTCCTCATACCCTGTATCTTCCTCTGCTTCAAATAGGTATCTACATATCTCTTAAAAGATGCAGTGGCCTTTGCTTCAACTACTCCCTGCAGCAAAGCAATCCCTGCTCCAACAACTATCTGCATAAAGACATCGCTCCTAACCTTGCTCTTCATTCTCCATGACCATTTTGAATTGATGACGCCTTTCTGGCAGGCACTCTGCAATTCTACGTGTGGAAGTCTTGAGGAGTCACTGAAAACGGAAGGAAGTAACTGTGTACCACCATGTTGCTGGCATGAGAAAGGTCTCAAATAGCAGAGACCATGGGCTCGATTTTACCACCCGCTATCGGGTGCGTTCTCGGCGGGGGGGCCCCAAAAATCGCGAAATCCAGGAGCGGGACCGGATCGTGCCTCGATCCCGCCCACTTCCATGTTCCACGCTAACGCGCCGGTGTGCGCGCGCAGCCCCCGCTGGTGGGAATCCCGCAGGCAATTAAAGCCAGCGGGATGCCACTTGACAATATTTAGTTTCGTATTTCAGGTCATTAACTGACCTGATTAAGGGACTATGTGGGATTTTTGATCAACATGGGACTGTTTCCCACACTGGGGGAAACACTTCCAGCTCGAAGGGATGTGTTGCAGCTGTCAGCCTGTGGCAGCTGCAAAGGTCCATTTGACAGGTGGGGGGGGGGGGGGGGGGGGGGGGAGACCCTCACCCATTGCAGGAGGCCACTCTGTCACTTGGGACAAAGTTTGGCCTCCACCACCCTCCTCCTGACGGTCAAAGTCACCAACCTGCACACTTACCCCGGGGTCCGGAGACATGTACCTACCTTGCGGACCCCCTCAGATGTACATCTTCCGGATGGGGGCCGCCGTAGCTGCAGTCATGACCTCCTCGGAGGGCGAACAGTATCACCAGCCTCACCATCCACGCCGTCCACCTCTGACACGTGGAGCTCCACAACAGAGTGCTGTGACACATCCACCTGTACAGCAGGAGGGAGGGCTACCGCAGAGAGAGATGCGTCGCAGAGGGCACTACCATCGCAACAGGTTCCACAGACCGAGGCTCAGCCTCCTGGACCTCTCTGAGCAGCAGTGCACACGGAGGCTCAGAGTCACTCGACATGTAGCCGTGGACATCTGCAGCCTCTTTCATGCCGAGCTGCTCCTGGCTGGCCCGTGCACCATCTTCCTACCTGTCGCTGTCAAAGTCACCACTGCCCTCCCGAACTTCTCCTCCGCAGCCTTCCAGGGTGCAACCGGGGACATCGCTGATGTCTCTCAGTCGTCTGCGCAGAAGAGCCCTGCAAATACACCTACACCCACTCTGCAGTGACACAATGGGTGGCATCAGTGGTGGGTCCTCATAGTGATACCCAGGAGCGGGCATTATTGCACAAACCGGACAGGATTCGCGAAGACATGGCAGTAGTGGTGCCAATATAATGTGTGATGTGAGTTGTTCTGAAATTCAATATAAGTAACAACCATGACAAACCCTCAAACACCCTTGTGCATCCCCTTCATGCTCATGACACGTTTGCCTTACGCTGCCTACTGCACATATGTGATGCATGCCCTGTGGCTGCAGCACAGGTGGTGGCAGGTTGAGTGAGGCTGGCCGTGAGAGAGATGCATGAGAGGGTGAGTATGGGATAGAGCCATGAGATTGTAGGAGGATTGGGTTGCGTGGTAGTGGCGGGGTGAGTACTGGCGAGGTGAGTAGGTGCAGGTAAGATGAGGATGGGGTTTGAGTGGGTATGAGGGGTGATGTGACAGAGTAGTGTTGGCAGTGCCGAAGGAGATGTGGGGTGGGGGCGGTGATGTGGCAGACGGAGTGTAGGGGAAGGACTACGTGTACTCACTGGGCTGCTCCATGCAGTCATCTTTGCTATTTGTTGCAGCATCTGTCAGTGGAGGACTGCCCCTTTAAATAGAGCGCCTCCAGCTGACAGATCTTACTGCGCATGTGCAGCCCGCCCGACGCGCAGATCAGCAGCGGGGAACCCGGAGGAGCAGGTAAGTGGCTCCAATTAGTGGTTTGCCTGCTACGATCGCGCGGGAAACCCACTAATTTCACCGGGCGCGCTAGCCCATCCGCCGAGAACCCGCAGCCCTGCTAAAATCGGACCCCATATATCAGAATCAATCAATGCTAAAGGTAATGCAATCTTTACATCACGAGCTGCACTTGCAACTGCTTAGAAATCTGAAGCTGCTGGTTCTCTTAATAGGAACATAGGAACAGAAGTAGGCCATTCAGCCCCTCGTGCCTGCTCCGCCATTTGATAAGATCATGGCTGATCTGTGATCTAGCTCCATATCCCTGCCTTTATCCCATATCCCTTAATACCTTTGGTTGCCAAAAAGCTATCTATCTCACATTTAAATTTAGCAATTGAGAAACTACAGATTAACAGAAACTACACACAATTTCAATTTTTCTTGGGAGTCAATTAGTGAGATACACTTACGTGTGAGCACCTGTAACAAGAGCAGTCTATGCAGGAGAGCAAGAATTGTATTGTCAATTTACAGAACCTTGACATCATGCACTGCAAAGAGTTCGGCTTTTGAAGTGTAACCCATCAGCTAGAGAGCTGCTCAGATACCTCCCCACTCTACACAAGTCAGGAGATTGATTCAAACTACAGAGCGCTTCTTCCAAATGCCATCAATATAAAACAAAAGCTTGCTTGCATGCAGCTAGTCAGAAGGTCATCTTAACTAAAATTACAGACTATAGGAACAGCTTCACTATTGTATACTCAAGCACAACGAGTTTTCTGCCAATCAATCAGTTTCACCAGCCACAATTGTCATTTGTTAACAAGTGCGGCTTTCAACATTTAATTTTTGAGGGACCCTAACTCTGGATCTCAAACTTAGCTAAATATAGAAGCTAAATATTTGAAATTCTATTTATATTAACCTATTTCCAGTCGTAGTCTATGGACAATGGTGGAGAAGTTTTACAATCCACAGCTGAGTGATAGCCAAAGTGGCAGAACAATTGAACACAAGATGGAGTGATAACCACAATTGTGTTTGCCTAGAAAACCATGGTGACATTGGAAACAGGAGAAAGAAATCTGGCCGGCTGCAACTTGCCCCCTGGGCTAAACAGGAAATATTTTAAAATAGTGCACTAGGGCATACAATAACTTATGCTGGGAGGACGTACTTGAGCAAATACTGACTGGAATCAACTAATCACAGAAGAAAGTCACTTGTTGAATTATTCGGAATAAGTTGAACAAGATCAGATGTCAACCCACTAAAATTGAGCAGAAGACACAAGGAGAAAAGGTATCAGTCAAGTCTATTTGTATACAACTGATGTATGGAAGCCCACATCTATGCTCTCTAATAGGAACGCTCACCTCAGTGGAATGCTTTCCCCTCCATCCAGCTCTAATCTTTGGAGACCAATAAAGTCTGCCAAATAGAAACTTAATGTGCCTCCTAACTTAGTGAATGGATTAGTGATCCATCACTAGATCAGGCTGGATCACATCAGCACTATCAGGCCTCACTCTTCTTTGTTAAAACCACACATTATTCCAGGATAATCCTGGAGAGTAAGATGAACCTTGGCATCTTTACTCTTCTACCAACTGTCTCCTTTAACCCTTCTCCCCACCCCCTCCACCCTCACCTCAAACAAGGAGCTCATGGACGTCTTCATCACAAAGATTGGGACCATCTATTCATCTATCTCTGCTGCTTCCCCCTTCTCCACCAAACCAAATCTCTCCCCAGGCTCCCCTTACCCTACCCTGGTCCTGCGTCTTTCTCAAGTGTCTTTCCCATCTCCCCTCATCCATTCTCCAAGCTCATTTCATCCATGAGACCCACCTACTGCTCCTTGGACCTCACTAAATTGCTGACCACTCAACTTCCCTTCTTGATCCCATGCCGGCTGACATTGAAAATGATTCCCTCTCCTCAGGTACTGTCCCCCTCCCTTCCAGGACCACTGTCATCAAACACCTCTTTAAAAATCCACTACTGACCCCACTGTCTTTGCAATCTACTGTCCCATCTCCAAAGTCCTTGAACATGTTGGTGCCTCCCAAATTCGTGCTCACCTTTTCCCCCTACTTCCTGTTTGCATTTCTCCAATCAGGTTTCCGCCTCTGACACAGCACCAAAACAGCCCTAGCCAAAGTCACAATTGACATGCTCCACGATTGTGGTGTAATATCCCTCCTGTCTGCAGCCTTTGACATGGGTGACCACATCCTCCTCGTCCCCCTCCAAGGCCTTTCCTCTATTGTTCAGCTCAGTGGGATAGCCCTCGCTAGGTTCCAGTTTTACCTATGCATTGCAGCCAGAGCACCTCCAGCAATGGATTTACTTTCCGCCCCCACATCTTTTCTTCTGGAGTCCCGTAAGTATCTATTCTTGGCCCTCTCCTCACAGTGATGTCATTTACAGACATAGGGTCAGCTTTCACATGTACGCTGATGACACCCACATTTACCTCTCCACTCTCTGTGGTCAGACTACTGGGCTGAGATCTACTCTGCCAACACTGAAAAGACCAACGCCATTCGGCCGTACTCAGCCCCGTCACAAACTCCATACCCTTGCCACTGTACCAAACCCTCATCCGTGCCAGTTGGGTAGGGAGTGTCTGTATCGTGATGCATAAGACATCACGACTGTATGAGATAGGCATAAGATGCATGTCTTCTGCATCATGATACAGTTGGTCTTTTCCTGTCCAACATTTGCGTACATCCGTTTGCACGTTCGTACGCAATGACGAGGCCAGTTGGAAAACATTTAACTTTTGAAGCAAGTAATACAAGCCTGGGTACATATGGCCTAACTGGTGTGCTCCAAAGTTTCAATGCCAGATGTAACTTTGAACAAAAGAAATCCTGGCAAACTAAGAATAGAGCCATGAATAAAATGGAAGCAAAATCTCAACAGGCAAACCACAGTACATAAATGAGAAAATGAGTTACTTCAGTAATATATTCCACTGAGGAAAAAAGGGTGTAAAAGAAATGACAGCCATCCGTGGCTAAGTAAAGAAATTAAGGATAGTATCCGACTAAAAACAAGGACATATAAGGTAGCCAAACTTAGTGGGAGGATAGAAGATTGGGAAGTCTTCAAAAGACAGCAAAAAGTAACTAAAGGATTGATTAAGAAAGGGAAGATAGATTATGAAAATAAATTAGCAAAAAATATAAAAACAGATAGCAAGAGTTTCTACAGTTATATAAAAAGAAAAAGGGTGGCTAAGGCAAACGTAGGTCCCTTAAAGGATGAGACCGGGAAATTAATGGTGGGAAACATGGAAATGGCAAAAATGCTGAACAAATATTTTGTTTTAGTCTTTACGGTAGAGGACACTAAGAATATCCCAACACTGGACAAACAGGGGGCTCTAGGGGGGGAGGAGCTAAATACGATTAAAATCACTAAGGAATTGGTACTCAGTAAATTAATGGGACTCAAGGCGGATAAATCCCCTGGACCTGATGGCTTACATCCTAGGGTCTTGAGGGAAGTGGCAGTGGGGATTGTGGATGCTTTGGTAATAATTTTCCAAAATTCTCTGGACTCGCAAAGGTCCCGGCAGATTGGAAAACTGCTAAATGTAACACCCTGATTTAAAAAGGGTAGTAGGCAGAAGGCTGGAAATTATAGACAAGTTAGCCTAACATCTGTGGTGGGTAAAATTTTGGAGTCTATTATTAAGGAGACAGTAGCGGAACATTTGGATAAACATAATTTAATAGGACAAAGTCAGCATGGCTTTACGAAGGGGAAGTCATGTCTGACAAATTTGCTTGAGTTCTTTGAGGACATAACGTACAGGGTGGATAAAGGGGAACCAATGGATGTAGTGTATTTAGACTTCCAGAAGGCATTCGACAAGGTGCCACATAAAAGATTATTGCTCAAGATAAAGAATCGCTGGATTGGGGGTAATATTCTGGCATGGGTGGAGGATTGGTTATCCAACAGGAAGCAGAGAGTTGGGATAAATGGTTCATTCTCGGACTGGCAACCAGTAGCCAGTGGTGTTCCGCAGGGGTCGGTGCTGGTCCCCAACTCTCTACAATCTATATTAACGATTTGGAGGAGGGGACCGAGTGTAACATATCAAAGTTTGCAGATGATACAAAGATGGGAGGGAAAGTAGAGAGTGAGGAGGACATAAAAAACCTACAAGGGGATATAGACAGGCTGGGTGAGTGGGCGGAGATTTGGCAGGTGCAATACAATATTGGAAAATGTGAGGTTATGCACTTTGGCAGGAAAAATCAGAGAGCAAGTTATTATCTTAATGGCAAGAAACTGGAAAGTACTGCAGTACAAAGGGATCTGGGGGTCCTAGTGCAAGAAAATCAAAAAGTTAGTATGCAGGTGCAACAGGTGATCAAGAAGGCCAACGGAATGTTGGCTTTTATTGCTCGGGGGATAGAATATAAAAACAGGGAGGTATTGCTGCGGTTATATAAGGTATTGGTGAGACCGCACCTGGAATACTGCATACAGTTTTGGTCTCCATACTTAAGAAGACATACTTGCTCTCGAGGCAGTACAAAGAAGGTTCACTCGGTTAATCCCGGGGATGAGGGGGTGGACATATGAGGAGAGGTTGAGTAGATTAGGACTCTACTCATTGGAGTTCAGAAGAATGAAAGGCGATCTTATTGAAACATATAAGATTGTGAAGGGGCTTGATCGGGTGGATGCGGTAAGGATGTTCCCAAGGATGGGTGAAACTAGAACTAGGGGGCATAATCTTAGAATAAGGGGCTGCTCTTTCAAAGCTGAGATGAGGAGAAACTTCTTCACTCAGAGGGTAGTGGTCTGTGGAATTTGCTGCCCCAGGAAGCTGTGGAAGCTACATCATTGAATAAATTTAAAACAGAAATAGACAGTTTCCTAGAAGTAAAGGGAATTAGGGGTTACGGGGAGTGGGCAGGAAATTGGACATGAATTTAGATTTGAGGTTAGGATCAGATCAGCCATGATCTTATTGAATGGCGGAGCAGGCTCGAGGGGCCGATTGGCCTACTCCTGCTCCTATTTCTTATGTTCTTATATGCCTGAGGAATGCAAATGAAGATTTCTTCAGATACCAAGAACTTGGATTTTTATGGTGACTTTCACATTCTTAGGACAATCTAATGTGCTTTACAACCAATTACTTTTTTGAAGTATAGTTGCTGATGTTATGTAGGCAAATGTGGCAGCCAATTTGTGCACAGCAATGTCCCACGAACAGCAAATTAGATAAATGACCAATAAAATCAGTTTTGGTGGTGTCAGTTGAAGGGTAATTGTTGGTTGGGAACAAGACCTCCTTATTCTTCTTCAGAAAAGTGGTATGGGATCTTTTATGCCCATCTGAACAGGGAGACAGAATCTTGATTTAATGTCTCCTCTGAGAGATGACACTTCTGACAATGCAGCACTCTCTCAGTACTGCAGTGAAGCACAAGTTTAGATTATGTACTGAATAATAAGCATTCCTAATGGATAGCTGGGCTAACCTCACCATACGTGGAGGAAATATTTTTTAAAAGGATTTAAAATTATAGGAAAATACTGCATTAGCATATTGCTGTTTTTAGTAATTTTGCACAGCCTAAATTGCTTCATGCGATCATCACTGCGAAAGCATCATTAAGTTAAACTGGGTTATGAGACATTGCTAGAGTGACCTCAGTGCATCTATGATAGTGCAAAATTGTGTCGCTACAGCACAATACCGACAATGATTAGTAATTACTTCATCCATTGTCCCATAACCTTGATTTTAAATTTATATCCCCAAATATGGTAGAAACTAAAATGCTAAACAGTTGTGTAACTTACGTCAGTAAGCTGTCAGTGTACAAGTGATATTAGCGAGTAACTGAATCCCTCTCTTTCAAGAAACCTTACGTATTTGGATCATTTTTATTAAGACACGTTTATTTAAGTTTGAACAAAAAACAACTATTTTCCTTTAGTTTACTGTTTTGATTTACATAGCTGTAACTTTATTACCTCATGCCAATGGAAAACTTGGAGGCTTGTCCACTCTTCCCTCACATCAAGATTATTTTCTATACATACATGAACTTAATGATTCTCCACAAGATACTATTAAATAAAAGCAGGCGTTCTCTTACCATAGGATTCCAACAGTTAGTCAAACTTTCAGAAGACATTTTTCTTCCATTTTTAGGACCATGCACTTATTGTTATAGAGGGTACTTACCGAACCTTGCAAGAAACCAGTTGGTCATCATCAGGCAGATAAATGTTTCTAATGTTCATTGATATTGATTTTAAAAATATGAATATTACCACCTGGTTTCTTGCAAAGTCACGAGTTAGCCAAGTTTAGATAAGCAGTTCCGGATGGCATTTAAGTTGCAATGAATAGCACCAAAATATGTCCCTGATGATGGAAGAGACATATATTCTAAAAGATCAACTAAGGAGTTGGAACACTACAGTTAGAGAAAACTTCCTGACACTTGATCATTACTTTATGGTTCAACAGAACACTTACTTATTGTTCTCCATGAAAGCAAACAGATGGGAGAGAAAAAGAAGGTACTGATGAAAAAGAGGTAAAAGTAATGTTGTATAGCTTTTTTCTTTTGGCAACAACGGATAGATTGAAGCCCAGAAGGCTAGTCTGTCCGAAAACATTTAACACTTCCAGACACCATCAACAACAATAACTACTTGCATTTATATAGCGCCTTTAACGTAGTAAGACATCCCAAGGTGCTTCAGAACCGTTATAAAACAAAATTTCACACCAAGCCACATAAGGAGATATTAGGACAAGTGACCAAAAGCTTGGTCAAAGAGGTAGGTTTTAAGGAGCATCTTAAAGGAGGAGAGAGAGGTGTAGAGATTTAGGGAGGAAATTCCAGAGCTTAGGGCTTAGGCAGCTGAAGGCACGGCCGCCAATGGTGGAGCGATTAAAATCGAGGCTGCGCAAGAGGTAAGAATTGGAGGACCGCAAAGTTCCGAGAGGGTTGTAGGGCTGGAGGAGGTTACAGAGAAAGGGAGGGATGAGGCCATGAAGGGATTTGAAAACAAGGATGAGAATTTAAAAAAATCAAGGCTTTGCCAGACCTGGAGCAAATGTTGGTCAGCAAGCATAGGGATTATGGGTTAACGGGATTTGGTGCGAGTTAGAATACGGGCAGCAGAGTTTTGGATGAGCTCAAGTTTATGGAAGGTGGAATATGGGAGGCCAGCCAGGACAGCATTGGAATAGTCAAGTCTAGAGGTAACACAGGCATGGATGAGGGTTTCAGCAGCAGATGAGCTGAGGCAGGGGCGGAGACGGGTGATATCACGGAAGTAGGCGGTCTTGCTGATGGAGCTGATGTGGTCGGAAGCTCATCTCAGGGTCAAATAGGACACCAAGATTGCAAACAATCTGGTTCGGCCTCAGACAGTGGCCAGGGAGAGGGATGGAGTCAGTGGCAGACAAGACACTGGCTTTGGTCTTCCCAATATTTAGTTGGAGGAAAGTTTTACTCATCCAGTACTGGATGTCGGACAAGCAGTGTGACAAATAAGAGGCAGTAGAGGGGTCGAGAGAGGTGGTGGTGGTGAGGCAGAGCTGCGTGTTGTCAACATACATATGGAACCTGATGTCGTGTTTTTGGATGATGTCGCCAAGGGCAGCATGTAGATGAGAAATAGGAGAGGGCCCAAAGATAGATCCTTGAGTGACACTAGAGGGAACAATGCCAGAGCGGGAAGAGAAGTCATTGCAGGTGATTCTCTGGCTACGACTGGATAGATAAGAATGGAATCAGGCGAGCACAGTCCCACCCAGCTGGGTGACAGAGGAGAGGCATAGAGTTAGATCGAAACTACAGCACAGAAACAGGCCATTCGGCCCAAATGGTCTATGCCAGTGTTCATGCTCCACACGAACCTCCTCCCTCCCTACTTCATCTAACCCTATCAGCATACCCTTCTAATCCTTTCTCCCTCATGTGCTTATCTAGTTTCCATTTAAATGCATCTATGCTATTTGCCTCAGCTACTCCATGTGGTAGCACATTTCACATTCTTACCACTCTTTGGATAAAGAAGTTTCTCCTGAATTCCCTATTGGATTTATCAGCGACTATTTTATATTTATGACCTCTAGTTTTGCACTCCACAAGTGGAAACATTTTTTCTACATCTACCCTATCAAACACTTTCATTATCTTGAAGACTTCTATCAGGTCACCCCTCAGCCTTCTATTTTCTAGAGAGAAGAGCCCCACTCTGTTCAACCTTTCCTGATAATTATATCCTCTCAGTTCTGGTATCATCCTTGTAAGTCTTTTTTGTACCCTCTCCAATCCATCCATATCCTTTCTATAATATGGAGGCCAGAAGTATGCACAGTACTCCAAGTGAGGTCTACCAACGTTCTATACAAGTTTAACATAACTTCTCTGCTTTTCAATTCTATCCCTCTAGAAATGAATCCCAGTGCTTGATTTGCTTTTTTTATGGCCATAATAACCTGTGTCGCTACTTCTAATAATGTGTATCTGTACCCCTAGATCCCTTTGCTTCTCTTTCCCATTTACACTCTTATTATCCAAGCAGTATGTGGCCCCTTTATTCTTCCTACCAAAATGCACCACCTCACACTTATCTATATTGAAATTCATTTGCCAATTACACGCCCATTCTGCAAGTTTATTAATATCCTCCTGCATTTTGAGACATTCTTCCTTTGTATTAACTGCACCCAATTTGGTGTTGTCCGTGAATTTTGAAATTGTACTTCCGATTCCCGAATCCAAATCATTAGTGTAAATTGTGAACAACAGCGTCCCCAGCGCCAATCCCCGTGGAACACCACTTCCCATCTTTTGCCAGTCTGAGTATGTACCCATAGCCCCTACTCTTTCTTTTTTGTTTTGTAGCCAACTTGCTATCCATTTTGCCCGATTCCACATGCTCTGACTTTAGTCATGAGTCTACAATGCGGTACTGTATCGAATGCCTTTTGAAAACCCAAATATATTCCATCTCTGACATTACCCTTGTCTACTCTTACTTCTTCAAAGAATTTAATAAGGTTGGTCAAGCATGACTTTCCCTTCTGAAATCCTGACTATTCTTTATTATATTTTCGTTCTCTAGATGTTTTTCTATTACATCTTTGAGTAAAGATTCCATTATCTTTCCTACCACCGACGTTAAGCTAACTGGTCTATAGTTCCCTGGACTTGTTCTATCTCCCTTTTTAAATATAGGAAAAACATTAGCTGTCCGTCAGTCCTCTGGCACTATTCCCATTTCTAATGAATTTTTATATATATGTAATAGTGCCTCTGCTATCTCCTCCCGAACTTCTTTTAATATTCACGGATGCAATCCATGTGGACCAGGGGTTTTATCCTCTCTAATTTGGTTTGGTTATCTCCCCCCTTTCTATCTTAAATATTTTGGTGATCTCTTCTTCTAATGTCATGCCCACCTTGTTAGTCTCCCTGGTAAATACTGACGCAAAGTAACTATTCAATATTTCTGCCATTTTGCTGTCATTACCTGTGAATTTATCTTGTGCATCCCTTAATGGCCCAATCCCTATTTTGATTTTCTTTTGTTATTTGTGTGTCTGTAGAATACTTTATTATTTCTTTTTATATTCCCTGATAATATAATTTCATAGTTCCTCTTTGTTTTCATAATTTTTTTTTATATAAAAACTTCTTTCCTAACCTTTTTGTATTACCTTTTATCATCCTCTCTTTTACTGTCTATGTGCTTACAGTATGCCTTTTTCTTTAGTTTCAATTTTACCCTTCTCTCTTTATTCATCCATGATGCTTCATTATTGGCTAGTTTGTTCTTGCTTTCAGAGGAATATATTTCTCCTGAATTATATTGATCACCGTTTGAGGAGGGGAGTGATGACGGCAGATTTGAAGGGGTTGGGGTGGGGGGAGAAAAAAAAAGAGACAGTACCTGAGGAGAGGGAACCGTTAATAATATCAGCTAACATGGGGGCCAGGAAGGGAAGTTGGGTGGTCTGCAGTTTGGTGGGAATAGGGTCGAGGGAGCAGGAGGTGGGTCTCATGGTCAAGATGAGCTCAGAGGGGGCATGAGGGGAGATAGGAGAGAAATTAGAGAAAGATGAGAGTCAGGGCTAGGGCAGGGGAAGGGAGGAAAGCAGCAGAGGCAGGTAAACGGATAGTCTCAATCTCAGTGACAAAGAAGTCCATGAGCTCCTCGCACTTGTTGGAGGTGAGGGTACAAGAGGCAGGGAAGAGGGGTTTAAGAAGACGGTTTGTAGTGGAGAAGAGAAGAGAAGCTGGGGGTTATCATTGCATTTCAGTATGATTCTGGAATGGTGAGCAGTTTTGGCAGAAGAGATAGTGCTTTATGTGATCCACGTAGTGATTTATGTGGTCTAGCCAGATCTGGTGATGAATGGCTAAACTAGTTGTCTGCCATAAACGTTCAAATCTGCGTCCCTTGGACTTAAGGGAACGGAGATGAGGGCCATACCAGGGGGAATGACTAGGGTGAAAGAGAGTAATGGTTTTAATGGGCACAAGGGCAAATGTGGAGGTGAGGGTGTTTTTGAGCAGATCGGTAGCTGTAGAAATGTCATGATGAATGGAGGGCTAGACAGTTGGGAATTTGAAAGTGTCGTTGTAAGTGACTTGGAGGAGAGTTTTTTCCAGGGGCGGACACAGAAAGAAGTGGGGTTGAGAGGGGGCAGGGGGATTGTTAATTGTACAATTAACACAATGAGTGTTAATTGTATTCAGGTGTTGGGTATCAATTGGGGACTCTCTTGTATCCTTTTTATAGGAGAGCTTATCGAGGGTGTGTGTGTAAGGGGAAATTCTGTGAATAAGGGCTTGGAAACAACTAAAGACCAGTCTCTAACATTCTATCCTTCCCCACATGGCTGTCCAATTTTAACAGGGATGTGGGCAGAGGGGTAAAAGACTTCTTCACAGATATCTCATCAATCTAATTTAGATACAGGAGGGTTTTCTCTCACTGTAGTGTGCTGACTGGTTGAGCAGTGTTGTAATTAGGCTATTTTAGGATACTAGCACCAATACAGAAAAAATAGTCATCCTAAAGCCAACAGGCTTGTGTGGGATTCTCAATTCATCACCTCAAATTGCTACCCACCCCCACAACAACCACCATCAGACCTGTAATCACCACAGCTTGAACTTAGTGTTACATACTGTTGCTCAAACAACTCTACCCAGATGCAACCCAAGTTTGAAATGCTGAAGTCCATACTCATTAACCTTCTGGATATTTTTCACAATTCAAGCGGATACAAGATAAAAAGTTCACACAAACCACCATTCCGCTTTACTGTACACCCACAGGATGAGGGGGAGTGTTTAATGCATTAATCATGTTTTGCTGAAATCTAAGTGACAAGAAATGCTCAATACAAAGTATGATTCTAATAAATGGATAACATTGCTGGTTAACATTGTTATTGTCACTAGTCTATCAATAACAAGTAAAATAATAGAAATCATTTTACAGCAGGAGTGTCCAAGCTTTACTCCATTGTACCATGGACGGTGAGGTCGGGTATAACATTTAATTCCACTTTCCCATTAATTTGCACAAATCAAGTTGGTACAACTAATCCGATGTTCATCCTGTAAACATACCTTTCCAAACCTCCAGGCCCACAAACTTCAAACAGGACAAACCAGCAAATAAGAAATGCAAGTATAAATGATGACTAAGTTGCCTGGGCTTCAAGGGCCCATTGCCAGGGCTCAGAGAACACTTCTGGCCTGCACAGTACAGTTATAACACCAGTTCTAAGGGCAGGCTAGAAAAGCATTTGAAAAGTAAGAAACAGCCAGCATGGATTTAAAAGGAAAAGATTCTGTCTGACAAAGCTCAACAACCTTCGAGGACAGACAGGTACAGCAATTCTATGACCTAGTTTACAGTAAGTTCAATCAACCAAACCCCTCAGAAATGAAACCTGAATTGAAGATGCTTCCCCTACCCATTCTGCTAGATCTCGTTTGACAACTGTCCTGAAACTAGTTTTCTTCCTCACAAATTGAAAATTGGATGTAAAAAATACATTACTCAAGTCACAATTGTAACTGAAATTGAAGTTGCTACCTATGA
This sequence comes from Heptranchias perlo, assembly GCF_035084215.1. Taxonomy (NCBI): domain Eukaryota; kingdom Metazoa; phylum Chordata; class Chondrichthyes; order Hexanchiformes; family Hexanchidae; genus Heptranchias; species Heptranchias perlo. The sequence goes on from NC_090360.1 coordinate 15,838,544, forward strand.
AACTAACAAGAACAGAATCCATCTGGGACACTTTTGTGTGGGTTAAACTGCAGCTATTGATGGCCACCTACAGGAGGCAGATTGATCCTTTGTCAGCCCCTTGTAGGTAGCCATCAACATGTAATTACTACATGCAATTTGACTAACTACACCTAAGTACCTCTGCATAAATTCCATTCTAGTCAATTTCAAAGGGCAGCTCTGATTTCAGCTATATTGTGACTCAAGTTCTGTACCATTTTTTTTAATAAATCAGATTGAAAACCTATTTAGGGATAACCACTCTAGAGATTGGGACTGTTTGGAATGTAAATCCCTTCTCTACTGCCTCTCAGCTTATTTGCTGGCTCATTACTCCACCACATATTTTCCTAGTTCATTCTGTAGATCTCATTTTGTCTAGGAGAACAATTTTGAATGGGACAAAAGAGTCTTTCTATGCTTGCAGGAGCTCAACACAAGCAGTATACAGTGAAATTGGTTGATCCAAACTCCTGTTCAACCAATTTATTTTACTTCAAACTTTTTGGCTAAATTTTTGCTGTAATTGTCAGATGTTTTCTGAAAATCCAAAGTCAAACAAGAAATACACAGAATTAAAATAATGACCATAGGAATCCAGGATAGCATATGGGACTGGGTAAGAAGTTGGTTAAAAATTTGGAAGCAAAGTACTTGCGAGAAGGGCAATGTCAGACTGATTTGAGAGTTGAGTGAAATTCTGTGATTGGCTATTTCTAGCCTACATTAAGGACCAGATACCAAAACTAAATGTAATCTCATCAAATTTGCTGATGACATTAAAATAGGTAGAGCAGTAAAGATTTACAGGAGGCTTTAAGACTGCTTATACAATTGGAAAGAAAATCAGCAAATTATATTTAATGTTGAAATGTAAAGTATTACACATTTATTTTCAACCAACATGCAAATAATTATAAAATAAGCAATAAATTGGCAGAGGGAGGTTCAGAGAGGAAACTGGGAGCAACACACACTTTCAGTATTTGGGCAATGTAGAAAAGCAACATAAGTCAATAGAATGCTAGGATATAGAGTGTGAAAGTCTCTAGATGTTATGCTTGGAGTTTACAACATAATGATCAAACTGCATTTATACTGCATACTGTTTTCGATTCACAAAGCCATAAAAAACATAAGGATGCAGAGAAAGAACAAGACTGGTTAAGGAAGGAGGAAAGATGAAAGAAATTCAAGTTCTACAGTCAAGAAAGGTGGCGGTGAAGGCTAACTCATCAAGATATATAAAATACTAAACAGCAGGTAAACCCAGAATATCACTTTAAATTAAAAGTAATAGATTATTGTTGGTTGTGTAAGGTTATTTGGTTTATCATACAATGTTCAAAACATTCCATGTCACAGCATCGCAATCACACTGCAAGGCTGGCCCTGCTGCTCCTGTCAACACCAGAACATGTGTAAAACACAGCCTGGAAAGACTCAAAAATACTGGTTCCATAATGTCAGGATTTAAAAACTTCAGAAACCATTGGTAGTTATTCTCATCGCTTGTTTCATCAATCCTTCAATTTTAAGCTACAAACCTTCACAAAACTTGGATTGAACCATTAAAGTAGCTAAAGCCTTAGTAAGTCATCAATTAGCTTCAAGTCTTCGACTTGCAGTCTGAGGTGGAAATTCCACATGCCAGTTTGCACATGACTGTAGTGCTAATTTGTTGGCTACACTTTGGCACCAGTATCCATCGAAACAAAGTGGCCTTGATTTAGTCTGTCTTCATTATTACTCCAAACATTCCATTGACAGAAATTCATGCACAGTAGTCAAATCCATGCTAAATATGCAAATTCCGCACAACGACATGGTCTGTACGACAGTTATATATGTGAAAACTCTTCAAATTTAGACATTTTAAAAAACATTATAGCATTTAAACTGCATCTTCTCTGTGGTATTTTAAAAAAAATGTTCATGGGATGTGGGCATCGCTGGCAAGGCCAGCACTTATTGCCCATTCATAATTGCCCTCGAGAAGGTGGTGGTGAGCCGCCTTCTTGAACCGCTGCAGTCCGTGAGGTGAAGGTTCTCCCACAGTGCTGTTAGGTAGGGAGTTCCAGGATTTTGATTAAGGAACAGCGCTACATTTCCAAGTCGGGATGGTGTGTGACTTGGAGGGGAACGTGCAGGTGGTGTTGGTCCCATGTGCCTGCTGCCCTTGTCCTTCTAGGTGGTAGAGGTCGCGGGTTTGGGAAGTGCTGTCAAAGAAGCCTTGGCGAGTTGCTGCAGTGCATTCTGTGGATGGTACACACTGGCACCACCATGCGCCGGTGGTGAAGGGAGTGAATGTTTAGGGTGGTGGATGGGATGCCAATCAAACGGATTGCTTTGTCCTGGATGGTGTTGAGCTTCTTGAGTGTTGTTGGAGCTGTACTCATCCAGGCAAGTGGAGAGTATTCCATCACACTCCTGACTTGTGCCTTGTCGACAGTGGAAAGGCTTTGGGGAGTAAGGAGGTAAGTCACTTGCCGCAGAATACCCAGCCTCTGACCTGCTCTTGTAGCCACAGTATTTATGTGGCTGGTCCAGTTAAGTTTCTGGTAAATAGTGACCCCCAGGATGTTGATGGTGGGGGATTTGCCGATGGTAATGCCGTTGAATGTCAAGGGGAGGTGGTTAGACTCTCTCTTGTTGGAGATGGTCGTTGCCTGGCACGAATATTACTTGCCACTTATCAGCCCAAGCCTGGATGTTGTCCAGGTCTTACTGCATGCGGGCACGGACTGCTTCATTAGCTGAGGGGTTGCAAATGGAACTGAACACTGTGCAATCATCAGCGAACATCCCCATTTCTGACCTTATGATGGAGAAAAGGTCACTGATGAAGCAGCTGAAGATGGTTGGGCCTAGGACACTGCCCTGAGGAACTCCTGCAGCAATGTCCTGGGGCTGAAATGATTAGCCTCCAACAATCACTATAGAGTTTCTGTTCTCCCTAAAGCCATATGGAAATAGTCACCAAGGCTCTGAAATTTGTTAATTCTCCTTAAACCTCATCATATGACCATTTGCAATGGAAGACAAACCTTTTTGAAAGGCACAGATCATTGTCCAAGGCAGTTACTTGTCATTGCACAGAATACTCCCAAGTTAGTTATTCGGGTTAGGCAGCAGTGACTGTTGGGGTACTGTAACCGTGTGCCCTCAGCAGCATTTGCACACTTAAAAATTATGCCCCATTTGGACAGTATCTCACATGCCCAGTCATTTGAATGCTGTGATGTTTAATGGAAAGTACAAGATTTTCTGACATGAGCAAATGTACGATATTGACCAAATGACTGACTAGGTATCTCTTTGTGCATGGTTGAAAAAGTTATTCACAACTGCATTTATAATACTTAATTATGATAAATATATTTTTAAATCACATGTATCTATAATTAATGGTTGTCTACATTTCTAGATAATGCCAACAAATTACTTTTCAAAATGAAATTCTTCACACTGTATGTCCCTACTTCATGCAAGACTCACAAGAATGCAAAGCATACCTTAATCTCTTAACAAGGGGCGAAATTAGTCATGCTAACAAAAAAACAGTAAATCATGCTTCAGCAGATATTAGCATTGTAATGCTATAACAACGCTGCTATAGCTGATCCACCTTTACCAGCCTATAAACTATCAAACCAATCAGGCTTTAAGCCCTTGACAGTGCACATGGATGACTGCACAATATAGGCCAATAAATCCCACTATTTTAGCGGGACATTCCAAGATGCAAGAGACCAGTATACTGGCACTTACTGAATCAAAATAGGCATCAAAATTTACTATCTATCCTGATTGTTGGAGACATATAGTAAGAGTCATATTCCAGAATCTCTTGCCTGCTTTCCTTTCCCAATCTGTTCATCTTCCTAATATCTGACAATGGTACAGCACAGATGTCAGTCAAAGAGAAAAAAAAACATTTTTTTTAATGAATACACTAATATCACTGTGCTACAATATTTAATGAGCTGGTTCTCCAATCACCACGTAATGAACCAGATTTCAGAGAATTACTGAATGACCTCTATTGGTTTGTTGCATCAATTAACACAGCTTGTGGACAATATAACCAGGCTAGAGTTTACACTTAAGCGTTTAATGAACTGAACAAACCATTAAGCAGCTGCCCCAAACCCAAATGACTTCACAAAACACAAACCATTCAAGGTCATGCTTACTTGTCGAGCTACTGATATCTATACTCAATTAGAAAAGGCAATTCAGAAACTGTACCTCTGATATATGAACCTTCAATGAGTTTTATAGAAGCAAAGATCAGTACTGGTTTTATTATACTAGGCGGTGTCCTTCAAACAGTGGTTGCACCAGTTGGAGGTGCGAGCTTCAGCAACAGTTGCTTGTCTCTGCAATCTAATCAGGGTAAGCATCAGACCCTGGACATATGAATGCATGTTCACATGCCAAACCTTCAGATAACAGCACTTCCCAGTTGTCCCAAGCCTCAGAATTTCCTCATCGACCATATGATGGACAGCTACCTTCAGGGTGGTGCAAGGAGCTAGGAATATAGGAATTGCTAGGCAAAGAAAAAAAACAAAATCCAACTAGTTTGCCTTCTACCATCTAGTAGTCACACGAGTTGTTGACTAATCATAGCAATCAATCTCTATCAATGAGTCTACAACAGACCCAGACATGACGTGAGGAAAACCCCAGTGGTTAGAGATGAGTAGTTGAAGAGAACTGAGGATCAATGGTGAGCATGAATCAAGGAGGGAGCTGATGTGGCAGTTTTGAAGATGGTGGAAAACATGGCCAGAGGAGAGAATGCACGTAGTTGACAATATTGGTGAGCATTACGATAGTCGTTTGGAGATCAGGAGTGGAACTGGAAGGGAATCAAGGGAACCAGGTAATGGATATCAGATGAGTTGGATGAAGGCTGAGGGGGGAGAAGGTACAGAATGCTGTGGGGTGGAGCAACAAGAGGCTGAGGCTTAAAAAAGCAAATTTTGGCAATGAAGAATTCCACAAGCTCCCTACCCTGGGCATCAGAGCGAGGTTGGAGGAGTGGGGGGAAGGAAGTCAAAAGGAAGCGGTTTGTGGTTCTTTGTAGTGGAAGGATTTGCTGCTTGTTTGAGGTGGTAGTCTAGCTAGATCTAGCAGTAGATGATGGTTGTACACCACATCCCCACTCAAATCTCATCACTGGATGCTGCGTCCTACTCCCACCAATGAATGATGTATCGTACTCCCACCATTGGATGCCGTTTTCCAATCCCCCCCACTGCTGTCCCAATGCCTCTTCTTCCTACTCTGTCACAGCTTCTCAGTGTTGTGCACATAATTGCTGTGGCTGCCCAACTAGCAGGCTACTGTCAGTACAGGTAATGAGAGGGGGAGCTGCACTTTGCTCTACGGGCAATATAAATGCAGGGGAAGGAGCTACACTTGAGAAAACAGTGTACCGAGTTCATGTACCGAGGATTAGCCACTCCTGCAGTAATGCACTGTCTGATCTTGCTGTCACAATAGGCACTGCACAAACAGCTGTATCCTTCATAGATTCTTTCTGAATGCCGATCACGGGTGGGAATGAGGTCTGTTGATGACACTGGCAATGTGGGGTGTAAATTAGTTTTGGAAATTTATTCATAAGACAACTGCCCAGAATTCAGTACTGCAGTTCTCTGGTGCAAAATTAAATACAGTAAAAGAGGTTACCACAAAACAAATATATGCACACTAGTCAATTCAAACATATTACACTCTGGCATTTCCTTAAAACGCCACTTTATTCCAAGGGAGGTTTTAACCCATTTATTTTAAACAACTTAATGGGGCCGATTTTCGGATGGCCGAGCAGGTGCGTTGGAGGCTCCCAAAATGGCGGAATCCCGGAGCGGGTTCAGAGTCTGGCTCCAACCCGCTGACTTCCGAGTTCCCCAATGACGCGTTTGGGTGCGCGCACAGCTCCCGCATGCGGGACTCCCACCGGCAATTAAAGCCGGCGGGATGCTACTTTACATTGTTATTTAGATAGTTGAGGTACTTGACAGAGCTCATTGAGTTGAGATTTTGGCAGGGGTGTGATTTTGAAGGATCCTCAGCATGTTTCCCGTGCTGTGGGAAACACTCCCTGTTGGAGCAGACGTGTTTCAGCCAGCAGCCAGTGGGAGATGCAAAGGATTATTTGACAGGTTGGGGGAAAACCTCATTTATTGCAGCAGGGCAATCTGTCCTTTCAGACAAAGTTTTGGCTGCAACAACCTTGTCTTTCCATTCAAAATTCTTAATTTATACCCTAAACTCCGCTGTGCAAACACATTTACTTACTTTGCAGACCCCCTCAAACTCACACCGTCAGGATGGGGGAGCGCTATAGCTGCATTCATCCGAGAACGAGTAACATTACCAGCCTCGCCAGGCACGCCGTCCACAACACAGCGCTGCGCCACAGGCACCTGCACATCAGCAGGGAGGGCAACAACAGAGAGAGCGGCCTCGCAGGAGACACTATCCTCGCCACGGGGTCTACAGACAGAGGCTCATCTTCCTGGACTCTCTGAGGTGCAGTGCATACGGAGGCTCAGAGTCAGTCACCAGGTAGTCGCGGACATCTGCAGCCTCCTTCATGCCGAGCTGGCCCGAGCAGCATCTTCTTATCGGTCACTGTCAAAGTCACCACTGCCCTCAACTTCTTCGCCTCCGGATCGTTCCAGAGTGCCACCAGGGACATCGCCGGGGTGTCTCAGTCATCTGCACACAAGTGCATAAGGCAGGTCACCGACGGCTTGTTTCACAGGGCCTCGCACTACGTCAACTTCCCCATGGATGACCTCAGCAAATGAAAATGGATCGTGAAACGTGATCCCCAAAACTCCAAAAACAGTTGAAACCCCATGTACGATATACTGAATTTGAGTCAGAGTCAAGGTAAAGCAGCGGTCTCCATTATAGGGAATAGCATGCCTTCCCTATGTCATAGACAGGGCCATCCATTTTCGGTTTTCATAGAAGAACAGATGGAAATAGCAATCCCCCACATCAAGAACTGGAGTCCTGCAGCTCTCTGCACCCACTGAACATCTTTGCAGCAAAAAAGATAATGTGACCAAGACCAGACTTTCTGTAAAAACAGAATGCTCAATTAACTAGAGCCCTTAAACAAACAGGGTAGAATTCACAACGGACCCAATCCCAAAGCAGGAAATCAATGTATTCATATTACACAGTTTTTCCTTCTGGGATATTTCCTGGCATAATAGTTTTCAGAATTTTACTACTTCTGATCAATGCAGACGAGGGAACGGATTGCCAAGATTAATGGAGACTAGCTTTATATTTTCTAGAAACCCAGTGCTAACAATGGATATTTAGCATGAGCTACAAATTTATCTTGTTATTTCTTTTAATACACTGATATATTAAAAATCTTGTGTATGTACACACTTCCTGTCCAACAACCTGTTATGATTTTTGCTCACGCTTTTATGCCAACATTTAATATTAAAAGTGCCAAACATTTAGAATGGAATTCCTGCATGTAAAAAGTTGCCTTTAACAATGCAGTTGCAAGCTCCAGCCAGTAGGTGGTACTGGAGAGCTAGATTCGGAACATAACATAAAAAAATAGTAAACAATTTTACAACACCAAGTTATAGTCCAGCAATTTTATTTTAAATTCACAAGCTTTCGGAGGCTTCCCCCTTCGTCAGGTGAACGATGTGAAATGAAATCCTCGAAATGAAATCGCATTTATAATTCACAGAACAATGCTTGGTGAGTACAGACAGTTTTTTCAACTGCCCGTACTCACCAAGCATTGTGGGGGAAGCCTCCGAAAGCTTGTGAATTTAAAATAAAATTGCTGGACTATAACTTGGTGTTGTAAAATTGTTTACAATTGTCAACCCCAGTCCATCACCGGCATCTCCACATCATAAAAAAATAGGAGCAGGAGTAGGCCATACGGCCCCTCGAGCCTGCTCCACCATTCAATAAGATCATGGCTGATCTTCTACCTCAACTCCATTTTCCCGCCTAATTCCTATATCCCTTGATGTCCAAATATCCATCGATCTCAGTCTTGAATCTACTCAACGACTGAGCATCCACAGCCCTCTGGGGTAGAGAATTCCAAAGATTCACAACCCTCAGTGAAGAAATTTCTCTTTATCTCAGTCCTAAATGGCCAACCCCTTATCTTGAGACTATGATCCCTAGTTCTAGACTCTCCAGCCAGGGGAAACAGCCACTCAGCATCAATCCTGTCAAGCCCTCTAAGAATTTTATATGTTTCAATGAGATCACCCCTCATTCTTCTAAACTCCAGAGAATATAGGCCCATTCTACTCAATCTTTCCTCATAGGACAACCCTCTCAGGAATCAATCTAGTTCACCTTTGGTCTCCTTACCTAAGGCAAGTATATCCTTCCTTAGGTAAGGAGACCAAAATTGTACACAGTACTCCAGGTGCTGTCTCATCAGAGCTCTATATAATTGCAGCAAGACCTCCCTCCTCTTGTACTCCAACCACCTTGCAATAAAGGCTATCTACCATTTACCTTCCTAATTGTTTGCTGTACGTGCATGATAACTTTTTGTGATTCATGTACAAGGACACCCAAATCCCTCTGACTACCAACATTTCTTAATCTCTCCCACTTCCTACCAATGTGGATAATTTCATATTTCCCAACATTATACTCCATCTGCCAGCTTCTCGCCCATTCACTTAACCTTCTATGTCCCCTTGCAGTCTGCTTGCTTACTCTTTGCTCCTCACAGCTTACTTTCCCACCTAGCTTTGTATAGTCAACAAACTTGGGTACATTACACTCAGTCCCCTCATCTAAGTCATTGATATATATTGTAAACAGCTGATCCTTGTGGCACCCCACTAGTCACAACCCGCCAACCCCGAAAATGACCCTACTCTCTGTTTTCTGACCGTTAGCCAATCCTCAATCCATGCTAATATATTACCCCCAATCCCCGTGAGCCCTAATTTTGTGTAACAACCTCTTGTCTGGCACCTTATTGAATGCCTTTTGAAAATCCAAATATACTACATCCACTGGTTCCCCCTTATCTACCCTGCTAGTTACACCCTCAAAAAATTCGAATAGGTTTGTCAAACACGATTTCCCTTTCAAGTGCCCTGTTACTACGTCCTTAATAATAGATTCTAGCACTTACCCTACTACTGATGTCAGGCTAACTGGCCTATAGTTTCCTGTTTTCTATCTCCCTCCTTTCTTGTATAGCAGGGTTACGTTTGCTACCTACCAATTCACGGGGACAGTTCTAGATCTAGGGAATTCTGGAAGATCAAAACCAATGCATCCACTATCTCTGCAGCCACCTCTTTTAAAACCCTAGGATGTAGGCCATCAGGTCCAGGGGATTTGCTAGCTTTTAGTCCCATTAATTTCTCCAGTACTTTTTCCTTTACTCATCTTAATTATTTTAAGTTCCTTACTCTCATTTGACCCTTGGTTCCCCACTATTTCTGGTATGTTTTTTGTGTGTTCTACTGTGAAGACAGATGAAAAATATTTGTTTAACATCTCTGCCATTTCCTTACTTCCCATTATAATTTCTCCTGTCTCAAAGGGACCTACGTTTACTTTCGCTAATCTCTTTCTTTTTACATACTCCCAGCTCTGTTGCATTTTGTATGTTAAAAAAAAAACACATCCATCAATTGACCATGGGTAATACTATGAGCAATTTGCTAGTATTGCACTAGATATACAGCAGCACACCTCTAACCTGTAACACTGGGAACCATGTTATTACTATAGTGTGGACATATTAAAAATAGACTAGCAGACAACTGGTTAACAGTTCTAAATGTACTGCAACACCAGATATTGCAGTAATTCATGATAAAGTCCAAATCCATACAATATATAAAATTAGCTTTGTATGTCATGCACTCCTTATTTGGCCATCACTGCTCCATCTTGCCTCTAGGCAGCATTTCAGTAGAATTTTCCAATTTTAAAGCTACTTGTCACGCAATCGTGGCTAGTTTCACCCTTCAACTATAGATGGAGCTTCACAAACTCCAGATCCCACATCTGTATCTGCAGTATCACTAGTGCACTCTGAAGGAAAATTTCTTTATTCTGACTGACCATTAGCAATGCCACAGGAGATTCATTAATTACCACATGATATTACAAATCCATAACAGAACTGTCAACTTGAACTCAGTTATCTGACCAATAAGGTACTTTAAAACACCGCAATCTATAAGTAACACTATCACAATAATTCATTATATTTACTCTGTGTAACTTAAGTATCATAAAATATAATTTTGACAACTAAATAAAAACTTAAAACTAAACCACTTATCTGTATTACTTTCCACAACAGAATCCTCTTCATTTTTTAAAAAAAAGTAAAAATATTACAACGTTTTACACTAAATACATGCTGGGATAGTATAACTATTTGGAAATTCAATTTCAAAATGACACTCTGGCTAAGATTAGGGAAGGATCGGGCCTACAATTTTTCTTACAATAACTACTAATTTTATTGACAATTACTTTTTAGGGATTACAGTCATTTAAAAGTTAGTGCTGAAATTTTTAATTATGTATTTTACAGCACTAAAGTAACCAATCACAATACGCCATTGGAACTTTTCCATATAATATGGATTTCTGCTACCTTCCTCACATATGGGAAGACATCACAAAGCACTATATATTGAGTGAATAGTGTGCGGAGTTGGGGGGGGTGGGGGAAGAAAGAGAAAGGAAAAATAAAAGGGAGAGGGTTACAGCGAGGGCTGGTGAACGTGTATGGTCAATGAGAAGGGTTTCTCAGGAGGTTTTTGGAAAGCACGGAGGGAGGTGGCCAGGTAGGGGAACTTGGGATGAGTTCCAGAGAGCAGCAGCGAAATGATTGATTCAACATTCAAAGAGATCGGGGGACAAGGAATAGACCGATGAAAGGTTTGCCTGGGCATTCAAGGCTGCAGGAGGTCACTAAGATAGGGGTTAGGAAGGGACTTAAGTGAGGATGAGAATTTTGAAATCAACTTGCTGGGGCATAGGGAGCCAGTGGAGCTTGTAGAAGAAGGAAGTGATGGAAATGTAGAAGAGGATGTGGGCCCTAAGTTCTAACTTTTGGAAGGTTGAGCAGAAAGGTCAGCTAGGAGAGCATTACAGAAGCTGAAGCATGATATAGGCATGGACTTGGGTTTAGGCAAAGGTGGGGAAGAAGTGGCGGCAGAGGCAAGCAATGTTGCAGAGATGCAAGAAGGCATCGTAGGGGAGGATGCTCAGCTCGGGGCAGGGTTCAGCAGTACAATGAGGTGCCGCACTTCCTGACTCAACCTGGGGTGGTATTCTTACACATACTCAAAAGCAATATAACTCAAGATAACTGGAATCAAAACACACTTCAGACACTGATGCCATATTTCTGTCAATCAGAAATCAGAGGCACGAGGACAACAAATAGTACTACAGCAAGTTTCATTCAGTAAGAATTTAAAATAAAATCAATTGCTTTACGAGCAGTCTGCAACAACGCTAGTTTAAAAGCCCCATTGCGTGGAATTTTTACTAACCTGAAGAGATCAAAGTGAATTTGAAATGTAGACTGCCACTATGATAAGATAAACCAGGCAACAACTTACAATTTATTTAGTGCCTTTAATGAAGAAAGACTTCCCGGGGCTTATTCCAAAGGTGCAAGGAATAAAATGGAAAATGAGCCAAAGGAGGAAATATTAGGAGGGGTGTCCAAAGGCCAACTCAAAGAGGTGGATTTTAAGGAGGCTCTTAAAGGTGGATAGGGATGTAGAGAGGTAGAGGCGAACAGAGAGAGATTTAGAGAGCACGGGGCTTGTGACGGTTCAAGGAATGCTTACCAATGGTGGGATAAATGGAGGGGGTTGGGGATACACAAGGCAGTGCATGTAAATGATTAAACAGAATGTCTGATTTTGGAAACAATCAATTCTCTCGATAATAAATTCCGACATACTGAAGGTCAATATTGGCATGAGGTGTTGCTTGCTAGGAACTCAATTAGAGCCAATGATAGGTATACCAAGTCATATTAGTATTCAACTACTGTGCGTCTTACTAAGGTGAAAGTTTCAAGATCAGTAGTTCCAGGATACAAACTTTGATTCTAATATGAAAAAAACCATAAATTTGAATAACAAAGTACCAGTATGCTGAAGTCAGAATTCTAACTCTGTCCTTGGCTACATGAATCATTTGGCACTGTATGTTGCTGTGCATTGTCATCAATATGTAAAATATTCACCAAGCCATAAGGGATTAATTTTGCTGAAGCTATTACGTTCAACTATTCTTAAAAAGTTGACAATTTTTGCTTTGACAGAAAAGATTATTGAAGATGTACAGTCATCCAATTGCATAAATCCTCTTTCTTTAAATGAAATGCTCAGCTGCACACTAAGGGTAGCGATTCAAAGACTGCATAAATGGCACAACCCGAAAGGAAGCTTAGGAATTTTTTAGTCTCTTATTTTCTGCTCAAGGCGGCCACAGGTATCAGCACTGGGGCCTAGTATGCATTTTCTACTGAGCACCTATTGCTAAGTCAGGTGCAGTGAGACGTAGATTTAAGGTAGAGTTCCTTTAACCCGAGGGTAGGTGACTTGAGAAAGACTACCAATTCAAAGTGGTTTAAGACCACCGATCAACAATTAGAAAATGGATTGACATTCCCCCCAAAAAAATCATTTCATTTTGGTTTGACTGCAGCTTACCTAGTCAGCACCTGAATCCAGGTCCCAATCTCACTGTGAGCTACCCAATTGTTTGTCATCTTTTGAACAGCACAAATTCATGGGGTGCTTCCTTTCCCATATCAGACTAGGCTTCTTTTGGCTTCCCACATACAATTCATTTCACGAAGCAGAAGCCACATTAGTTAAAACAACATAAAACTAACAAACGGAGCAGAGGTGCCCTAATAATGGGAACCAAGTGCGCTGGGCTGCAAAGATTCACAGCCATTAATCCTTGAATTGAAGTGTACTTTTATAGACACTAAAATCCACCAGATAAAAAAGGTACAGGGGGTTTCTAGATTTCTAGGAAAATGCTCCTCTGGCAGAGATAATCCATTAATTATTCAAACCTATCTACAGGACTTATATTCTTTATAGTCCAATTGAGGAATTACTTTACAACGGTACTTAGTTACCAGAAGGGGTTTGTTGGGCATTCCTCCAGGCCTCCTCCCATAATGATGCTCCTACGTACTATCCAGCCACTGGCCAAGAGGATCAGGACCAAGGCAGTTTTAGGGGAGTTTCAGGAGTGAGGAAGAAGGGCTGCACTCACACTGTATTACGAGTCTTTCAGTTTACTGTCAGTCAACTAGAATCTGGAGTACCAGCAGGACTGGGGAAGGGCCGATTGAGAATGTTAGCGAACAGTGATGGCTCTCTCATTTCCCACACTAACCAATATGAAGATCTTTACCCCAATTCTTTATCTAGAATCCCCTGAAAAGGTTTTAGTTTACCACTAAAATTTATTAGTGTGGCATTTAAATCATTACTCATAGAATATGGACATCTGCTCCAAATGATTCTCACATTTAAGTGTTTTTCTCCTGAGGACCATGGCAAAAAGACAGACTCAATAGGCAGAATAGCCTCCCGCTCAGCTGTAAATTTTTACTGTTCTGTGGGTTAAGTGGAAGTTCTCAGATCACTGTTTATCTAGTAATCAGTTGTCCCAGGTTGCCGAGTCAGCTGATCACAGTTAGAGTAAGTGAAAATGTTGCAATTTGTTTCAGTGACCCTGGTGTTTTTCTTTGGGAGGGGGGGTGGTGGAAACAGGGTGAATCACGAAGTAAAAAGAAAAGTAACTCACCTTATTGCTATTCAGCATCCTCCAATGGAACTCTACGTGTGGATGTCAAACAACGACAGGATTTGACTTGGTTGTGATGCCACCTGAAGTCAAATAGTCTGCCAACATTCAGTGTCAAGACTCAGAAGAGTGCCAGCTTCAACTGGGGTGGGGTTGGGGAGAAGAGTGATCCCATGAACTGGGAAGGGAGGAGGGAGTTAAATTTTAAAACAATTTAAACATTGGATAAAATAATTTTAAAACATCTTAATCAGATTTAGTAATAGATCCGCAATGGATTATAATTTCTTCACAAGATACGAGGGAAGATCCTTGTAATTTTGCCATGCAGTGGTACTACTCAAGAGTAAAACATTCCATCGAGGCAGGGAAAATTTGGAAATGCACAAACACAATGGTGGTCACGAGCTGTCATTCCTTCCAGCATCACCTCCAGTTCATTTTAACTTCCTCCATTGGTTTCTGATCTGAAAGTTACATATTTATTGCCAATTGAAATGAAATGCCTTGATACATAGACTGCAATTTTCTTGTCACTCCAGGTTAGACATCAACAGAAGTGCAGCCGCTCCACTGGGAGCTTCATTTTCAAATCAAGTTGGTGTTAACGGGATTATATCCATTTTGAGACCTGTGAGGCTCGTGAGGAAACAAATGAGAAATTAAAGCAATGGCAGACTGCTCAAACATTAAAGTACAGCTGGTTGTATGTGGTCATTGTTTGCAGTTAGTTCAGTTCACTTTTTGCACAATGCTTTCCTACGAAAGCAAGAATATCTTTTGTTACATTATTCAGTAGTTTAAATTGATAAGTGTTCACATCTCCCTCCAAATTGGCGAAAAAGCTGAACTCATTATCAAAAGAAAGATTTTCGTAAGCATCTTACAGACATGAACAGAAGGTTATTTGGTTGTCTTATACTGCTGAGAAGCCTCTCGGCTCACTCAGAAAAGTGACAAATTGTGGGTTTGGAGAGGTAGAAGAGGGGAAGCGTCCCTCCATATTCTCTCCTTGATAAGACAGGAAACTTTACATGATTGCTCGGTCAATACAAGGCCTCTACAAAAGCAGAAACACTCATAACATTCAAAAATAAAGGGTCTTTTATGGTTCTGACGCATTCACCACTTGTTCACCACCAGGAACCTACAGCTACTGAGTATTTTAAATGCAGTACACTGAGTCTTGAAATCCTCAAGTAGTTATTAAGTTGAAAAGCATCCTATTCCACAGCACTGATGTTCCTCACCTTCAACAAAAAGGTTACCCAAAAACAAAATGAAAATACTGAAAGCTTCGTCGTACCTTTTTAAAAAGGGAAATGTTGTGTACACTGGTCAGACATGTCTGCAACTGCTGCTCTTTTTGTGCATATGACATTCAACCAAAACACAAAAAGGTCCAGACAGCGATGTCAGATCCACGATAGTCTCTGTAAATGTTTTTTAAAAAATCCTGCTCAGTGATTAACATGCCCCAGGACACATAAGTTTAGGCTGACATCATCAAGATTAATAGGCCTTTGCTTGAAACATGAATTTGATTAACCTTTTAGGTTTTACATAAAGAGTATACATCAAAAAGATTTTGTAAATATTGCTCAACTAAACTGCTCAGCACTACCACAATAGGAAATCGCACCAGGCTACTTCAATGTCTTGGAGTGAGGAAAGCATTTAAAAGACTGAATTGAACATGAATAAAGGGTTAAACAGCTGAACTCTGTGGAGAGCAGTAGAATCATAGAATAGTTACAGCACAGGAGGCTGCCATTCGGCCCATCGAGCCTGTGCCGGCTCTTGTAAGAGCAAACCAGTTTGTCTCATTCCCCCAGTCTTTCCCTATAGTCCTGTAAATTTTTTCCCCTTTAAATATTTATTCAATTCCTTTTTGAAAGCTACAAATGAATCTGCTTCCACCACCCTTTCAGGCAGCTTATTCCAGATCATAACTACTTGCTGCATCAAAAGTTTTTCCTCATGTCGCCTTTGGTTCTTTTGCCAATCACCTTAAATCTGTCCCCTCTGGTTCTCGACCCTTCCGCCAAACTCCCACATAACTCAGCGTGTCTTTCAAATAGTGGAGAGTCAAACTGTATCTACGCATACGGTTAAGTGGCTACAGATCATGAACTGGACGCAAGCAACCTGAATAGGATGCACTTAACCTTCAATGAACATACAGGTACAAATAGTGCACTCAAAAGCACTAATTGTAACAGTTTGGAAAAATCGATAAAATTTACCTTTAAATTCCATTCTCCACAAAGCTGTTGAAATGCCACATGCTGTAATACATGCAAAGGAGAATAAAAATCGTAATAGTCAGCTTGGTTACAGCCAAATACCTCATTCTGGAGGAACCTATTATAATAACTGAGATCTATATGTCAAGTTCAGGTGAAATTCTGTAATATTCTCAAAAACTTTCATTTACAGGGTACGTTTCATATAATAACATCAAGATACTTAAAGGGAAATGGTGGTTACTAAGCCAGTATGAAATTTGGGGACCAAATGCATAGTTAAAAAGAGATGTTTAAGGAAAAAGAGGTAGCAAGACATTGTGCTTTTTTTTAGAAGAGTAGAGGGCGGGGGTTGGGTGACAAAGATTGGTTTCCAATGGTGGAGTAGGAGTAGGAAACAAGTAATATACCAAAGTCAGAAGAGCATAGGGTGCAGATTAGGATATCGGGCTGGAAAAGATTGCACAGATAGGGTGGAGAAAGGTTATGAAGGTGAAGGTGGGGCCACACAGATCTTGACAAGAACAGCAGGAATGAGTCTGCTGGACCTTGCATTGAATAGCATTTAGATCGCAGAATATTGGATAAATTGAAGTTTGTGTAGAATGGAACTGGAAAGGCCAGAAATAAGAGCACTGCATCAATGTAACCCAAGCTGTAGAGTGGGTGCTTGCTATCAGCAAGCAGCCAAAGCTGTTAACGGAACTCAAGGCACGTAGATACTGTTGAGCGTTAACGTGGCTTCAGTCTAGTCAATGTTGAACCATGGAAAGTTACAGCTGATCCAAAACTTGAAGTTGGATAGGCACCAAACTACAGTAACGAACCTGAGTCACATTGGTGCAAGAGATGTAGGCATGGGCCTCACTGGCATATATGGAAGCTAATCCTATGTCTGCAATATCACCAAAGTGCAGTATTTAGATGAGGAATAGGAGGAGACCAAGGAAAGAGTACTGGGGATTACCAGATGTCTACGTAGGCTTGGGAGGAGAAGCCATAGGAGGCAATATAATGATCACATTACAACAGGTACGAGTGGAACCACAAGAACAGTGCCACAATGGTGGACCAAGGAAGAATGGCTGTGGAGAAGAATGGAATGGCTTACAATGTTGAAGACAGCAAAGGATTTGAAGATAAGCAGTGATAATGAGCCACTGACATAATTGTATTGTCATTAGTGAATTTGACCAGTTGGTCTCAGTACTGGTGGCAAGTTGGAACCTCAAGCAGGAAGTGGTGAGGGTGGTAAAGAGGCAGATCATAAGAAGAAAAACTAGTAAACTTAAGTTCAACAGTCTGAGATGGCAGAGTTTATTATCGAGCCCATTTTGTTGATAAGTTTACTAAGTCGGAGTTATTCAGGTGAGAGGATGTTATTTCCAGATAGAATATGGATGACCAGTATTATCACAAAATTGCTCCATTCTGCAAACCTTTATTTAGTTAGCATTCTGATACATATAACCTTTGGTCTCTATCAAAAAAGTGAATTTGGAAAGAAATTATACACTAGATATCCTTCCTCAGCTTTAGCATCACATTATACTCCCATAAGCAAGCCCTGACTCCATACAAAACAGAGTGTGTCTTTACTTGCCCAATATCCAGGGGTCAAACAGAAAATGCTGGTCATGTTTTGCTTTACTGGAAATGTCACATGCTTCCTCGACTTTGGATGGCAAAAGAATAAACATCCTCAAACTATGGCTTTGGCCGTAAACTACAAGATTTATTGAAAAGCAAACAGATAAATGAATAGTTGGAAAATAGTAGACTTACAGTAATCACAAAATAGATTTGCTGTAATTACAGACTGTACTATTTTACAGCTGGACATAGAAAACAACAAGGGGACCAAGTGTAACATATCAAAGTTTGCAGATGATACAAAGATGGGAGGGAAAGTGGAGAGTGAGGAGGACATAAAAAACCTACAAGGGGATATAGACAGGCTGGGTGAGTGGGCAGAGATTTGGCAGATGCAATACAATATTGGAAAATGTGAGGTTATGCACTTTGGCAGGAAAAAATCAGAGAGCAAGTTATTATCTTAAAGGCGAGAAACTGGAAAGTACTGCAGTACAAAGGGATCTGGGGGTCCTAGTGCAAGAAGATCAAAAAGTTAGTATGCAGGTGCAGCAGGTGATCAAGAAGGCCAACGGAATGTTGGCTTTTATTGCTCGGGGGATAGAATATAAAAACAGGGAGGTATTGCTGCAGTTATATAAGGTATTGGTGAGACCACACCTGGAATACTGCATACAGTTTTGGTGTCCATACTTAAGAAAAGACATACTTGCTCTCGAGGCAGTACAAAGAAGGTTCACTCAGTTAATCCCGGGGATGAGGGGGCGGACATATGAGGAGAGGTTGAGTAGATTGGGACTCTACTCATTGGAGTTCAGAAGAATGAGAGGCGATCTTATTGAAACATATAAGATTGTGAAGGGGCTTGATCGGGTGGATGCGGTAAGGATGTTCCCAAGGATGGGTGAAACTAGAACGAGGGGGCATAATCTTAGAATAAGGGGCTGCTCTCTGAAAACTGAGATGAGGAGAAACTTCTTCACTCAGAGGGTAGTAGGTCTGTGGAATTTGCTGCCCCAGGAAGCTGTGGAAGCTACATCACTAAATAAATTTAAAACGGAAATCGACAGTTTCCTAGAAGTAAAGGGAATTAGGGGTTATGGGGAGCGGGCAGGAAATTGGACATGAATTTAGATTTGAGGTTAGGATCAGATCAGCCATGATCTTATTGAATGGCGGAGCAGGCTCGAGGGGCCGATTGGCCTACTCCTATTTCTTATGTTCTTATGTTCTCCTACATTAACACTCAACGTAAAACTGGACCCAAAACAAGGTCCTTGACTAATCTTACATGGCAGCTCGCTATTGACCCAAGACAGGGGCTCTGGTCGACTCCTATTTCTAATGGATTTGCAATTGAATGTCAACTCAGAGCAATTCAGCTCGAGATATAATTTCAAAATCATATATCAGAACAAAGAAATTAAAAACATACTTCTCAAGGACACAAAGAACTGCCAATCCAACATATACTTAAAACAATTCAAAAGGATTGTATTTGAATTGAGTGACTTCCCATTTTCTAGGACCAAATTAATCTATTCCAAACATTTGGGGTGGACTGGAGATGGTTTCTCAACTGAAGACAACACCTGCTTAATAGCTATGGGGACAAGCTAAAGACATAAGCATACTCTGAAAACAATGGGCAAAGCAGCAGGCAAACAGAATCATTAATAAGGCAATTACTTAAGTATGTCTCGTTGATACCAAATCAGACGCTGTCTGGGTTTCCTGAGCTGTTATGCATCAATAAGCAGGACCGTTTCCTGTAAGTGCACCAGTTTTTTTTTAACCCCACATATACTATCACAAAAGAACAAGAAAATACACCACAGACAAAAAAAATATTCCATGTCGGAAGTGCCTTAAGTCCTCAGTCTGGACAGTGAAGCAAGTGTTTTTAGATTAGTTCTTGGAAAATAAATTTGGGTTTCCTTACCCACTGCAGCTGCAAAAATAAATCTTTGTCTATATAAGCATAGTTTCAAATTCTCAGCATAAACCTTAAGCATAGGTGCTTTAAATCACTCTCACCCCCTCAGTCTCTCTCTCTGAACCAGCCTGTCAATTAATAGGCTTCCTGTGAAACTTTACCCGAAAAAGATCTGAAATTCTAACTTTTGAAAATAAATTTTGAAAAACTCCACACTGTACACATTCAGACTACATCCTGGGTATTGCAGGCATGGGTATAATGGATGGTTCTATTCTTCTGGCTCACTACCAGAGTGTTAGCGCTGTGTAGAATATCAAATCCAAGCCAGACATTTGAGAGAGGCTGAGGCCTCTGAGTAAAAATTTCAATTTAGTACTCAAAGATACGAGGGAACATTTTAAAGGTAAGTTCAATCATGTTACTGTGAAAAAGGTAATTTTTAAAAAATCTTTGTTTTAAACTTATTTTCACCCCTCAGTACCTGAAAGAGAAAGAGAGAACCAAAGGTCTTATAAAACTTAGGAACATAGGAACATGTAGGCCATTTAGCCTCTCGAGCCTGTTCCGCCATTCAATGATATCATGGCTGATCTATGACCTAACTCCATATATCCGCCTTAACCAAAGGTATTAAGGGATATGGGGCCAACAAAAATCTATCAATCTCAGATTTAAAATTAACAATTGAGCCAGCATCAACTGCCATTTGCGAAAGAGAGTTCCAAACTTCTACCACCCTTTGCATGTAGAAGTGTCTCCTAATTTCAGTCCTGGCTCTAATTTTTAGGCTGTGTTCCCTAGTCCTAGACTCCCCAACCAGCGGAAATAGTTTCTCTCCATCTACCCTATCAGTTCCCCTCAATATCTTGAAAACTTCAATCAAATCACCCCTTAATCTTCTAAATGTCAGGGAATATAACCCTAGTTTGTGTAATCTCTCCTCGTTATTTAACCCTTGGAGTCCAGGTATCATTGATTAGATTGCTTCATTTTTATTTATTGGTCATATTTGTCGCTCTTTTCTGAATACGAGATTTCACCTGGGCAGGTGCAAAAAACTGTATATATGTCAATTGTGACATTCATTTTCATAATATTACTGTTAGATCTCCCATGGCACTGCTCACAGCAAGTCAGACGATGCACTGTTCTCTAAGAGGAGTCCTATTCCACACAATGCACAATGTATTAGTCTACCGAGATGGAGTCAGACCTCTTTAGTCAGACCTCTTTAAAGCAACAAAGTCAAACTTAAATAAACTAAATCCAGACCATTCAGAATTTAACCGCCATATGATCAGAGAAATAGGTTAGAATGTGCTGGTCAATATCCAGAAGTTAGACATGCAGGTCAGAAGCATCCAGCATTTCAATATGATTTTGGACCTGTAACGTCTGCACTTAGTGATGTACCATTTTTAATAAACTACATTAGATCTCCCATTGTATTGCTCACAGCAGGTTGGACAACCCATTCTATATCTTTAATAACCACGAAACAATGAAATTTATGTTAACTTTGTTTTTGAGTGCCAGGATACACATCAAGATGGAAGGGAAGTCGTTCCACATTGCAGGGAGAGAGGAGGCAATAAAAGTAGTATTGGAATGGATTGACAGTGGTGGAAGGCTTATGTTGTAGTCTGGGAATAAGAGGAGGGATTGGTGGGACCTGGGAGAACAAAGGGGCATTCCAGTGTCCTTGTATATTGGGGAGGGGGATCCATAGGTCTGGATATGGAGTTATGGATCTGGCAATGAAGGGTTTGGGTTGTAGATGTGTCAGTGGTTTTGGGGGGGGGGGGGGGGGTGGCGGATGCTGGGAGGGTGGGTGTGGGGGTCCAAAAGTAGCACAGTGCTGCGTGACAATTGGTGAAGAGTAGGGGTCAATGGGT
The DNA here is from genome assembly GCF_035084215.1 of Heptranchias perlo. Classification (NCBI taxonomy): domain Eukaryota; kingdom Metazoa; phylum Chordata; class Chondrichthyes; order Hexanchiformes; family Hexanchidae; genus Heptranchias; species Heptranchias perlo. Next base: position 15,860,107 of record NC_090360.1, read on the forward strand.
GTTGGAATAACATGTAAGAGGTTACTGCGCCTAAGTGCAATGCTAATGTGGAGCCATGGAATGTCATTAGGATGGGTCCGAGATGTTACAGGGTGCAGGAGTACTATAAAATGCAGTACCAGCGTGTTGGGATGTTTGTGACAATGTGATCTGGAAAAATCAGGAGGTAGAGCTGCAGGTGTGTTTGATGCGTAGCTAATAGCTGGGTCAAATTCCTGGAACTCCCTTCATAACAGCACTGTGGGAGAACCTTCACCACATGGACTGCAGCAGTTCAAGAAGGCAGCTCACCACCACCTTGTCAAGGGCAATTAGGGATGGGCAATAAATGCCGGCCTCGCCAGCGACGCCCACATCCCATGAACGAATAATAAAAAGAATCAGCTGATTTATTAGCTTTTACTGCCATCTGATCTTGCTGACAGATGAACTGCTCAAATGCTGTCAGCAGCGACTCCCACTGCACTCCCATGATCCATGAAAATTCTTGTGGATAATTTAAGAACATAGATAATGGGTGCTTGGGTAATCAAAGTTCTACTGTATGTCTACTTGAATTGAAAACATCCAACAGTACAATTATACCTCCTGCCCTTCCAAACTTAAGCTATCCCTGGAGAGAGAATTTTGGACAATGCCACACTAGTGGTGAGAGTAATCTTCTGCCAACAAGATCAGAAAAGATAATAAATCATCTGATCCATCAGCTTCTCATCAAATACACCTATAGCACTACCCCCCTGAATTTTCCAGATCCCATAGTCACGAACCCCCACGCCTGAGGACGTGATAAACTAACATAAAACAAGAAAATATTGGCTCAAGTTTGATTTTTCTTATAGCACAGAGGTTCCCAAACTTTATTGCTGAGCCCCCCCTTCAGAGATTCATGTCCCATTCGTGCCCTCTTTTTCTCCAAGAAACAGTATTTTGTAGTCCCCAAGGTGGCAGAGTTCAATCCTATTGATTTCAAAAACTGGGCGGAAAAAATTAAGAGTTCAAAATGCTCACCCTGCCTTCGGTCATGTTGGGAATGTGTACCTCAAATAACCAATGGCTTCAAGGATCCGTATTTTTAATGCAGCAATCAAGAGATGTCACAGAAATGTTTATCACTTTAACTAATGCAGCCCCACAGAGCCAATGTAGGTGCATTATGAGGCAATTTCATCACAGCACACAATGTTTGAATCCCCGCCAATTTCTAGAATCGGACATTGATCCCATCAGTGGCAATTCTGGTGTATAGTAACTGATTCTTCACTGGCTGAAGTTAGGGTTCCAGTTAAGTAGAACCCTTTTGTACATTGCTTGGCACGTGCCTTGGCATGCCTGGATACATGCTTATGGAGAGATCAGTCCCCAACAGTTAAAATCTAAACACTTGAAGAGCAGCAAGAGGAGAATCCCTGTTGTCTAGATAAACTGAGTTAAGATCAGTTTAAAAAGTGTTCATGGTGGTCCGACAAACCCTCAGCACTTTGTGAATTCAGGTTTGACACCACACTGGATTTATATTCCATGCATTGTCAAACTGGAGACTCCCCCTCCAGGGAGTCTGGCTCCGAATTTATATTGCAAGTTTAGTTCCCACGAGAAGTAAAAATCCCATTGCACCGATGCTAAACCTGCAGTGTAAAGGCATTCTAAGTGGAATTTTTACATTTGCCACTTCTGTGATGCAGGCAGCAAGTAAACGACTTTCACTTCCATTGTTAAAGCTGGCTCCCTTGTCCAGAGGCAGAATGTCAAACCCATAAAAGGAACATCTATGATTGTGCGGCTAGGATAAAGGAGGTTTCAATAATGCAGATGCAAGGAATCAGCTCACAGGGTCATTTTTCTGCAATCCAAACTACAAAAGCATCTATGGCAGAAACAGAGCACCATCCTTTTTGACGTATTATACAATTTATGTGCAACATCTTTTTCACATGAAATGTTAAGACAAGCCAATGTAATGTGAATTTAAAATGGAACTGTTAGCTGCCTTCCGAAAAGAATTCTGCTTTTTTTCTGTAGGGGAAGAGAGACAATATACAAATCTGTCCAGAGGTATTTATGGGTTTCTGTGCAGAAGCAGCCAATTGGTTCCCCAAAGTGCTGTCAATTTACTATACTTACAAGTTAATTGCATTGGCAATTCTCTCATGTTCCTGAGATGTTCATGCGGTAAGCCTGCAATCTCATCAGTGTTAAGCCATCTGAAACCAACCAAGTTATTTGATAGGTAAATCAGGTGTCAAAATACCCAAATTTATCGAAGGTCAGAATGCTGCAATTTATGCTCCATCTTGCTGAAAGATAAAATTGATTTAATAAGATATTTGCATGCCTAGTGTGAGAAGACAGCTTTTGATCTGGGCTATGAAAAGCATATTTACAGTTGTATAAGTGTTTCTGCCTTTCACTATTTGACAGCCCCCTGTGGCAAAGAGGCATGGAGCAAGGAAGCAGCACTGTTATGTTCCAAGTCTCTTTTGGAACAGTTTGAAGTATTGTGCAAGTCATGCATTATATTGATGATTATCTGCTGCATTAATTTTGCTTCTGTGTAATTATGAATCTCAGAATAAAGTGAGGTAGCAGTTTTAGCCTCAACAATATGGTCTGATGGTATGCTTTCTGCCTTCTGGAATAGACAGAAGTACTCACTGGGTGGTCCATCCAACCTCTGGTGCAAAATATTACAGTAAAAAGGTCAACAGTTAATCCTGTGGCATGCTATTCCTATTCATGGCAAACACAATAGGTGTAAGTTTCAGATCACAGGAGACTAAGATCTGCCTACGGAAAAGGCACTTTGCTTGAGAACACAAATTTAAAAAAAGGTGGTAGAGAGCCTGAAATGTAACAGGACCAAATGTAAAAGTGCCAAATGTAAAAAAGTGTCCACAGTAGCTTAGATGAACATGTTTAAGAAATGAAGCACACATTTCAATTTTTTTTTTAAGTTCAGCTTCCTTGCAGGATATTCATATTTCAAAAGAAAATATCACTTTCACCTATTGTAACACATGCCTTTAGTATTAAACAGTATCAGTACTCATTGCAGTCTAGATTGTAATACTGCAGCCAAAGCATAAATAATCCTATATGATTTATGCATTGAGCATCCAAATATTCAAGCTGGTCCAAACCCATTGCTTCTGAGCACCACTATTGAGCATCTGATTGTACTTCCCTCTACTCTCAGTCCCACATTCATGCCATATTATCTAATCCTGTTTTTGTCCTTTTATGATGAAGAAAATCAGGTGCTCCTTGACAATTTTTCATACAATTCTATTGTTTACACTCAGTGGTTTTCAGTAAAACTGATAGATCAGTTAGAAAATTTAACAGATCACTTTCCTCCCCATTTCTGGATTCATACCAGAATACTGGAATTGAATACGAAAGAAAGGAGATCATGCTGGTCTTGTTCAAGATTTTATTTAGTCTGCACTAGGAGTAATCGTGACTTTGGACACACCATTATGGGAAAAATATAAAAGGAAAGGAAAAAAGGTACAATGTAGATTCACCAGCATAGATGTTGACAGAGATGAGGGGTCTATAGTTCTGATGAGAGACTACAGAAGTTAAGGCTTTTTCCCACTTGAGCTGAGAAGGTTCAGGGATGACCTGATAGAGGTCTTAAAAGATTATGAAAGGTTATGATAAACTAAATACTAACAGATTATTTTCAGTGGTTGGCAGGACAGTCATGAGAGGATCCAAATCTAATATTACCACAAGAAAAAAAGGAAAGTTAGAAAAAAAGTCTTTATACAGAGTGATGTTAGAATGTGGCATTCTCTGCTACAAACCATTGTTCAGTCGCATCCATAAATTCTTTTAAAAAGGGAATTATATAGTTGCTTGCAAAATAAAAATATTAAACACTAGGGACCGCGAGTGGGATTAGACTAGATGGTTCATGGAGAAAAACACTGGCACAGACTTGCTGGGACAAATAGCCTGTAACATTAAGTGAATGCTCACTTAGAAGACATTTCTAACATTTAGCTGTCATACCATGCAAGAAATATTCTTCATTCATCTTTGCGTTGTACTAGAATAACACGTTGCAGTTTATTAGCCCAGATAATTAGAGTGTGTGTATTAAAATTAATTGTTTTCCATCAAATAAAAATATTGAAACTAAAAGGGCATGTGGTCCATTTTGGTTACTGTACCACACTTACATCCCATTGTACAAATAATATGGTGAATATTATGGGATTAACTGTGCTGACCTTGGAGGAAACATCTTGCGTAATTTAAAGCATTAGGGAAAGTGAAACAACTAAAACTGCTGCTTAGATGTTATGGGAAATCACTGAGATTTAGCAAGCTTTACTTTCTACTGCAAATATCTCTGAATAGAGGGGGTGGGGATAGTTGCCATCATGCAAATGTTAGTACAAAGCTATCAACCAACGGATCAGATCAAAGCTCTGCAGTCCTGCCACATCCAGTCGTGAATGGTGGTGGACAATAAAACAACTAACGGGAGGAGGAGGCTCTGTAAACATCCCCATCCTCAATGATGGCAGAGTCCAGCACGTGAGTGCAAAAGACAAGGCTGAAGCATTTGCAACCATCTTCAGCCAGAAGTGCCGAGTGGATGATCCATCTCGGCCTCCTCCCGATATCCCCACCATCACAGAAGCCAGTATTCAGCCAATTCGATTCACTCCACGTGATATCAAGAAACAGCTGAGTACACTGGATACAGAAAAGGCTATGGGCCCCGACAACATCCCGGCTGTAGTGCTGAAGCCTTGTGCTCCAGAACTAGCTGCGCTTCTAGCCAAGCTGTTCCAGTACAGCTACAACACTGGCATCTGCCCGACAATGTGGAAAATTGCCCAGGTATGTCCTGTCCACAAAAAGCAGGACAAATCCAATCCGGCCAATTACCGCCCCATCAGTCTACTCTCAATCAGCAAAGTGATGGAAGGTGTCGTCGACAGTGCTATCAAGCGGCACTTACTCACCAATAACCTGCTCACCGATGCTCAGTTTGGGTTCCGCCAGAACCACTCGGCTCCAGACCTCATTACAGCCTTGGTCCAAACATGGACAAAAGAGCTGAATTCCAGGGGTGAGGTGAGAATGACTGCCCTTGACATCAAGGCAGCATTTGATAGAGTGTGGCACCAAGCAGCCCTATAAAATTGAAGTCACTGGAAATCAGGGGGAAAACTCTCCAGTGGCTGGCGTCACGCCTAGCACAAAGGAAGATGGTAGTGGTTGTTGGAGGCCAATCATCTCAGCCCTAGGACATTGCTGCAGGAGTTCCTCAGGGCAGTGTCCTCGGCCCAACCATCTTCAGCTGCTTCATCAATGGCCTTCTCTCCATCATAAGGTCAGAAATGGGGATGTTCACTGATGATTGCACAGTGTTCAGTTCCATTCGCAACCCCTCAGATAATGAAGCAGTCCGTGCCCACATGCAGCAAGACTGGGACAACATCCAGGCTTGGGCTGATAAGTGGCAAGTAACATTCGCGCCAGACAAGTGCCAGGCAACGACCACCTCGCCTTGACATTCAACGGCATTACCATCGCCGAATCCCCCACAATCAACATCCTGGGGGTCACCATTGACCAGAAGCTTAACTGGACCAGCCATATAAATACTGTGGCTACAAAAGCAGGTCAGAGGCTGGGTATTCTGCGGCGAGTGACTCACCTCCTGACTCCACAAAAGCTTTCCACCATCGACAAGGCACAAGTCAGGAGTGTGATGGAATACTCTCCACTTGCCTGGACGAGTGCAGCTCCAACAACACTCAAGAAGCTTGACACCATCCAGGACAAAGCAGCCCACTTGATTGGCACCCCATCCACCACCCTAAACATTCACTCCCTTCACCACCGGCGCACTGTGGCTGCAGTGTGTACCATGCACAGAATTCACTGCAACAACTCGCCAAGGCTTCTTCGACAGCACCTCCCAAACCCGCGACCTCTACCACCTAGAAGGACAAAAGCAGCAGGCACATAGGAACACCACCTGCACGTTCCCCTCCAAGTCACAACATCCCGACTTGGAAATATATTGCCGTTCCCTCATCATCGCTGGGTCAAAATCCTGGAACTCCCTTCCTAACAGCACTGTGGGAGAACGTTCACCACTCGGACTGCACGGTTCAAGAAGGCAGCACACCACCACCTTCTCAAGGGCAATTAGGGATGGGCAATAAATGTGGGCCTCGCCAGTAACGCCCACATCCCATGAACAAAAAAAAATCCTGTTAATTTATGATATTTGAAAACGGATAATTCACACAGAAAATAAAGCACATAGTCTAGGTCTGGTTAATATTGAGTATTGAGATACTGCAATCCAACTTGTAACACTAAATTCAACAGGTAGTGCTTGAGTTTAATTTCTCCAAATTAAGTTTCCTCGGTGCAAACCAGAATTAACCTGGCCCAGACAAAACGGGTTTCCAAAGTCCTACTATCGCACTGAATGGCATTTTGGGCCAGGCTGAAGATGTCCCTTTTGAAAATTGCTCGAATGTTGCTGACAAGGAGGAATTGTTTGTAACTGCTACCCCAACTCCTAATGCAAGGTTTTCCAACCTGGCCATATCAAACACAAAACTCATAATTTTATCTGTAAACTACACATTGCCCATAAGCTGTGCAATGTAACTCAGGCAATTGTCTACCGTATATAATTTGTGCATTAGCTCATCTGAACCATGATGCCAGTTGAAGATGAGTGAGTTTGTTATTTAAGTGGGAATGATTAATCTAGCACAGTTCAGGTTAGGTCCTCCACTCTAAAATTTGTATTTCTGTCCAGTTCTTTTTTGGAGGCAGTGTATGGCATTCAAATAATTTTTTTAGAAAAAAACATTGTAGAAATGTGCTTGAAATAATGGAAACAAAGGAAATTCAAGAAAAGATAGGTTAAATCTTTACAGTAATGGGGATTTCAAATCTGATTGAGACATCATTCTTTTACACCTCTGTCATTATAGCTGAGACAAGATCTGACATTCCATCCAGTAATTCCAAAAAGAGAGAACATTAACACAGAGTGGGTTCATGATGGCATTATGCATTATAGAAAATTCCAAGATAATGCACTATTAAAAAACAATCGTTAAGAGAATAATACTATGCCAACTCAAAGTGCAAATTATTCCAGCAGTTCCCAACAGACTTCAGTGATGTCCTTCCAGAACTCCTTTATATATCTGAATATTTGACTCTTTTGTTGGACATGATAGGCAAAGTCACAAGTTGCTCAACAAAAAGAATCAAAATTTCCATCTGATCCAGAGGTTTGCTTCCTCCTTATTCTTTTATTACACCATTTTTAATGCATTCACAAAATATTATCTCGCATTCAATAGCCCACTTTCCCAAGTACATTATGACTAGTACTAATTTGAATAATTAAGGTTCTGCAGAGTATTATGAAAATACCAAGGACAACGTATACCTGAAATGCAATAGTTTGTGAAAATGAAAGACAATATGATCGGGCACTTGAATTATAGGGCAACAACAGATACGCACAGTGCAGGAAACAGAAAATGTAGATCTGAAATACACAGCATGCAAACAGTATGTTTATAGGGTAAATGATGGCACCATATAAACACCACAACAAAAGTATCACAGCAGTGACAATGAACAAATTAAAAAGGTGAACGTTGCACCATGAATTGTCTTGCTAGACAACTGAACAGGATGATAAGCCAAGGGAAGTGTGATGATTCAAACTTTTTTTATTTTAGTTTTTCTTTATCCAATGGAACTAACTTCTCTATATTTTTTGTTTAATAAATAGATTGAAGTATTAACCAGTTTTCCTCTGCCTCAGGTACCACTATCCATTTTGGAGGTGGGAGCAACATCCAAATAAAAATTACCCCCAGCTGAAAGAACAACTTGCATTTATATAGCACCTTTAACATAGTAAAATGTTCCAAAGAGGTTTCACAGCAGCTTATCAAACAAAATTTGACACCGAGCCACATAAGGAGATTAGGAAAGATGACGAAAAGATCTGGACTCAGGAATCAGATTTCAAAATCTGCAGGTATAGTTAATACTGAGGAGGTCTGCGACAAAATACAAGAAGACATTAATAAACTTGCAGAATGGCCATGTAATTGGCAAATGAATTTCAATATAGATAAGTATGAGGTCGTACATTTTGGTAGGAAGAATAAGGAAGCCTGGGAAAATAACAGTCTAAATGAGGTAGAGGAGCAGGAGGGATTTGGCAGTACAGATACACAAATCATTAAAAGTAGCAACGCAGGTTAACAAGGCCATAAAAAAAGCAAACAAAGCACTGGGTTCATTTCTAAAGGGATAGAATTGAAAAGCAGGGAAGTTATGTTAAACTTATATAGAACCTTAGTTAGATCATACTTGGAGTACTGTGCAGTTCTGGTCTCCATATTATAGAAAGGATATAGAGGCACTAGAGAAGGTGCAAAAAAGATTTCCAATGATGATACCAGAAAGGAGAGGTTATACTTTTCAGGAAAGATTGAACAGGCTGGGGCTCTTTTCTCTAGAAAAGAGAAGACTAAAGGATGACCTAATAAATGCCTTTAAGATTATGAAAGGGTTTGATACGGTAGGCGTAGAGAAGATGTTTCCACTTGCGGAGGAGACTAGAACCAGGGGCCATAAATATAAGATAGTCACTAATAAATCCAGTAGGAAATTCGGGAGAAACTTCTTTACCCAGAGAGTGGTTAGAATGTGGAACTTGCTACTACAAGGAGTAGTTGAGGCGACTGGCATAGATGCATTTAAGGGGAAGCTAAATAAACTCATGAGGGAGAAAGGAATAGAAGGATATGTTGATGGGGTTAAATGAAGAAGGGTGGGAGGAGGCTCGTGTGGAGCACAATAGACCTGTTGGGCCGCATAGAATGTACAGCACAGAAACAGGCTATGTAAAAAAAGCTTAGTCAAAGAGGTAGATTTTTAAGGAGGGTCTTAAAGGAGAAGAGAGAGGTAGAGAGGCAAAGGGGTATAGGGAAGCAATTCCAGAGCTGAGGGCCTTGCCAGCTGAAGGCACAGCTGCCAATGGTAGAACAAATTCAAGAGTCTCTTTTTCAGCCAACGGAGGTTAGGACTGTACAGATTGATGCAACTAGGTCAGTCTTCACTGAGAATTTGTTACATCAAATACTCAAGCACTAGTGTTGAACAGATTACTAGTCTGTGATGTAGGTGGCCAAATTGCACCAGGACAAGACAACTCAGTTGTGGTACAGAAGGGATCAAAATAAATTAACGTGGCAGTATCACTTGACTTTTACACTGATCTACACTTGGGAACAATTGCATGCATTCACCAATAAAAGTCTTGTGTATCTAACCAAACCTTGATCCTAATGGGATCCAAGGTGTAGTGTTCCACTACACAGATTTCCAAGTAAAGTAAAATTTAGGAAAACATGGAATTTCCCTGGACCCACCAGCAGCCTAATGTAAAACTGTAAACAATAATAAAATGGGCTGGATTTTCTTCTGAGCGACAAACAGACGGCGCCTGCTGTTCATTAGACTTGCACTTGCCCATGGACTTTTCATGGGCTTTTGCACTGCAAGTTCCTCTCATGGGGCCCTCAATCCAAAGCTGCGCCCTGTCCCAGGCATCTGGGACCTGCGTGAATGGGGCAAGCAGCTATGTATCCCCTTAACCAGATTGAAGCATGTTAATAAGCAGCGCTGAGTCAGAACCAGGAAGTGTAAGTTAGAATAGTGAATTCAATGTCAAATCAGGTGCAGAAAGTGAAATAAAAAGAGGGTAAGAAATATTGAATTAAGAGACAGAAAAAATAAAACAATAAAAATTTTATTTTTAAAATGTCCAACAACTAAAATCTGAAGGAATGAGTCTCCACACTTGTAAAAGTTAATTTTCAGTGCCAGAGGGGTTATTTGGCAGTAATTAAGATTTACCACGCCGTTAAAAGTGTGCTTGGACTTGAAATTACTTAACGTACCTTTTTTTGCAAGATTAGTTTGTATCCACCAGGTCACTGCAGGAACTTCACGCTGTTCCATTCGTTTGAATGGGGGGCCAACCGGCGAGATTTCATTCTCGCGGAGTTTACGGAGGAAGGTCGAATCTGGTACAGCAACTTCCAGATTTCTGCGTGTGACTGCGCATGTGTTGTCACCGGAAGTTGCAGTATCAGATGCACAGAAATAACGGTGAGCGCCATTAGCCTCGCTGTTATTTTCACAAGAAAATCCAGCCTATTATAATATAATAACATTGCTGAATATTAACTTGCATTAAATCCACCTACTGCACATGTGATAGATCTGCAGAACCAAACTTCCCACTGTCATTATTTAGCTCAAAATGCTTTCTCCAGATAAACTACTGGCATTTTTCACAGTTCAAGAAAGTTCAGAACAAAAATCTCTCACCCTCGATCACACTTCACGAAAATTACAATGAAAGAAACTGCTACAGTGTGACCATGTGAAAATTTCTCACACTCATCATTACATTTTACTGAACAAAATGGCCATCAGGAATCAGTACTAATTAAGCCTGTGTTTTGTGAAGCCATGTGTTTACATGAGGATTCTCAGTTTCCTCAAGTACAGAGCAGTGTAAAAGTTGCAGGGGCACTGTTGTGTTGACCTATTTTAAATCCTTCTCAGTTTCTCACTTCTCACTTCCAGGATCAGTCACCTAAATCTAACTGACTTCAAGCCAACAAGTGCAATTTAAACACTGTACAACATTATGCACTAATTACATAAAAGGAAATTCCAACAATAAAGATGAGCATTTTCTGGAGCAGATTACTTCTGAACTCAATTACAAAAAAATATTAAATCTAGAAATTAAATAAGAGTTGCTATGCTAACCGTTCTACACAGATTCCCATCCTAAATCCCACCACTTCTTTCTTCCTTGAAGATCCTCTGTAAAACCCACCTCTTTGACCAAGCTTTTGAGCACCCCCTCTTAATCGCACCTTCTTTGGATTTGCTTCCATCTCCCTTACCCATTGGATGTTTTTCTACATTAAAAGGAACTATATAAATGCAAGTTTTAATGCCAGTTCAAAAAAACATTTTTAGAATAGAAGTGACAGAACATAAACATATATAAACTACATCTACATTACTGTCATAATGTGCTAACTGGAGCAAAGATAACTTCTGCACAAATGTTTGAGCCCTAAAGACAATCAATGTTGGCCAATTGGAACTTACAAACCCTTTCAAATATAAACCAGTAAATCTGTGAAGGATCTATTCCCAGCAGTAACAAATACAGACAAGAGGAAAGGAGGACAATTGCTCAAGTGTCACAAGATATTCCCTATATACCTCAGCACAGTGGTCCACACAAGCTTTATCCCTGTGAGGAATACCTGCATGAACAGAATTTATTAAACACTTTACTGGCTTATGTATTTGACACTGCCAATAATATCACATTGAATGTTTAACAGAAGGCAGCACTGCACCATACATTTCCCATTAAGAGTCTGGCAATGTTACAACCTAGTTTTTGGAGAATATTTGCTCCACTATTATTGTATCAGAACATTATAATCATAATTACAGGTAATGTCCAACTTATGCCACTTATGAAGTATTCTGCTTATACTTCAGAAATTTGGCCTTTTGTTTCATTTTTAAATATTGAACAGTTATTCGGTTTAACTCATTAGAAATGGGCTGCATATCCAAAAGCTAATCTGATACATTCACCCGCACATTCCATCCCACTGTTTATTTCTAAGAATATTTTACAACTTGATACAATATTTATATAACCTACAATTAATCTAAACCGTACTAAATTTGCACTAACTTGACTGTCTATTAGTACTGTCTTACTGTAGTGTTAAATATCCAGGTGACAGCAGACCTATAAATCTTTCCAATCAAAAGAAGTCTCCTAACTCAATACACTCAGCTACATGCTGTAAATTTCAGAGATCAGGCTTGTCATACTAAACCTGTTTGAATAGTGAATGCTTCTTAAACAAGCTGCGCAGTGCCACATAAATCAGCTGTGGAAGTTAATTTTCTAGTTGACCATTTGCTTTTAAAGGAATGATGATTGCAGAATTCCACTACTAAAATCTGCTTAAAACACAAGCAAACCCTGGTACTAGAACTTTAAAAAACTATTAAACTTGGAGAAACCAGAGAAATGTGGGTATCTACTTAGCCCGCCCTTCCACTTGCAAAAACATTGGTTTTAACTAGTCTTCCAGCAGTGGTCAGTGAAACCATGTTTTTCCTGAAGTGAAATTACGTATACTGTACTATGCAAACAGAGAAAAAAATACCCTTTTGGATTAAAATTTCTTGATTGTAAAAGTAATAATACTGTTTGTAGAAGTCTGCTGGAAACAATGCTTATAACTGGCAAAATGGTTATGATCACATTTACATTATCAGATTGCACAATGTTGGTTCTGAAAAATTAATTGGTTTACCTAGCTACCTACCTACAAAACAGAGCTGTGGCATAATGACATCAGGTCTCTTAATTAGCACCAGATCACAATATAAAGCTGCAAGGAGAGATGACAAGGCAACAATTTATCCACTTTTTAAAAAATGAACCTTAAGTAGTTTTATATAGTGGGTTTGTGGATAAAAATTTTCCGTTGAATGCGAGATGGGCAGAGTGTACATTAGCACCAATGATTTGTTGCAGCACTTTGAAGTACAGTGTGGTATTTCAGAAAGTAAAAAGCACTGCCATAATTTTTTTTCAGGTAAGACTATTAAAATGAAGATATAATATACACAATCTCACATGCATTTGTGGAGCTAGATACTAAATTACCGCAGTAATGCATGGTGAGAAATTTTTAACCAATACCATTCACTGGATGCTGAACAAGGCCGGCATAACAGCTGAAAGCAAGAAAACATTTAATTCTGGTCAACCACATATTTATCAGGTCAATGATAGAAATATGTCCATACTCTTGGTGAGGAATGCAAGGAAATGATGACAATAAACTTAGCCATCCTTTACAATGAGCTCCAAACTATCGTATCTTACAGACATAGATAAGAGCAGTCATCACTAACATGGAGGGCCTCCCAAACATAATTGTCAAATTGGCATACCAATAAATACTGTGGCATTAAGGTTTGAGATAAATCCTGGCAGCTTGCCAATCAGTTCTATTGTATCAAGTTACTATTTCTTTGCAGTTCATACAACTTGTGCGGCATCAAAACCCTTATGGGGAAAAAAAAAGTGTGTAAGCATCGAAACAATTTAAAGCAACTTTTAAAATGCTCACTTTTTCTTCAGGAAAGTGGTAACAGATTCTAAACTCTTGAGCAAAATATCCAAGCAAAGTGATCAACTGGCAAATCCAGTCATACTGCAAGGTACATGTGGCTATACAGCTTGACAATGGTCATTGGCCACAACACTATTCTGCATAATTGCCAAAAGTAATCATGCATTTGTTTGATACCCTGTACTAGGAATTTACTTATGTGAGGGTTATCACCCACAGCTGACTATTTGCAACACAGTACCTGTTGCAGAAAATTACAACGAAATGTCTTCAATGACTTCAACCCAGCTTCCAGTCCCACGCCCATCATTTTTCCCTTGTCCCCCGCACAACACTCTTTTCTCCATCTTGTAAGCATTTGGACATTCCTCGACATGAGGGCTACTATACAAATGTAAGCTTTGTTCTTGTTGTGATAGAATATCTTGCAAACTCAACTATAGCTGAGTCATACAGACCAGAAGATCCCACGTTCCATTCCTGGCCTGTGCTGAGTTGACTGATCTGGTCTCAGCATCTCTCGGATGGTGAGGAGAAAACCAGTCCAAGTTTCCAACAATGACTCCTGCTGGAACGTGGACAGGATCGATCTCAGATGGAATAATCCCCATGGTTGAATATTCTGCTGGCACTAAGCTCACATGAAGAATAGATGAGAGAAGGCAATCGGCACCCGTGGAACTAACCCAAGTTTGAACACATTCCAGAGACAAAATTAGAAATAATGGAAGAAAAAAAAGCTAGCCCGGACACCCTTTAAGCTTATAAACTGCAGTTATCAAAGATAGAACAACTATGATGAACATGCTTCAAAGCAACACCTACAAGTATATTACTACTAGTTAGCAGATTGCCATTACAGGAAGATGGCAACAGCCTGTCTAGAATAAGCATCCCCAATATTCACCTTTAATTTCATGCCAAAAAGCTGCAGCTTCAAATTAAAATGTTGCAAATGATTAATTTTGAAATTTCACACATAAAACCTATTACCATAATATGAAATGTTGAGGATTTATTCTTAGTGTGTCATCCTCACTTCATACTGTCAGTGCAAAGTAAAAACATCACCCCCGCCTCAACAAAGATTAAGACAAACCATTTTTTGGCCCAAACAAAAGAAGCATACATGCCTTAAGTGCTTCCCTCAGATAAGAGAACAAATTCTTTGCATCACTGAAATTAGGTGTAAAATAGAGGCATAAAAATAAAGTAAGTGTAGGAGTGGTGATGCTCTCATCTTAAGAATCCTTTGAATGAACAAGTGACTGTGAAACACAAACTATTTTAAAACCCGACGTCAAATCTTAAAATCTGAGGATCCATTCTTACATAACGAATCATAAGTTAAATGGGAGCATTTAATAAAGGCGATTGTACAGAGCACTTTTTACCATTTTACACTTACTCAACTTAATTGAAGCTACCACAAGTAGTCTGAAATTTCAGCTGCTTTTAGATTGTCCCAAGACCCATGCTAGTGGCGCTGCCTCGTGGCACAAGGGCCTTCCACCAGAGGCTGCAACCCAAGTGCAAACTGGCAGCGATTTGCTACGGCACACAGCCGGGAAGACCTTTTTTTAAAAAAATGGTGTCATCCTGGCCATTGGCTATAATGAACTCTGGCAAGTTTATTTTTGGGTTTCAGCCGGCTGTATGACTGGACACAAGGAGCCAGCATCACCACCATTGACGCCGCCACCATATAAAGGCAACTTACATTACTGAAAGCCAGCTTGTGATTTATTGCTGAATACACATGAATTCAAGTCAGGACAGAAGATCCTATCTTAAAGAAATACATCTCATCCCTGAGCACAAAAGTATGCGCTTTAATCCTGAACAATACTTGCATATGGATCACTTTTCTCCATTTTGTCAGTAGGCCTAAATTCTGCTGTTCTCTGGTTGTCAAGTCATTAATTTATTTTCATGTTCTGCAGATGGGAAGATTTTTTTTAAAAAAAACTTGAGATTGCTTGCATCTTCATTTCTCCAAGGTTCATTAATTCCACTCATGCCAAAAATGAGCATTCTGTTCCTGTCGTCTCAGGTAAACATTCTCACTGGTGTTGAAGATGTAAAGAAAAACAGCGGAGTTCAAAAGGCTGTGATGTCACTTAGCCAAAACATACAATAAATGTACTCTGCATTTCTTACAAAAATCCACCACCTCAACCCCACCCCCATCTGCATTACCACATGATTAATTTTAGCACAAAGCATTCCCCCCACTAAGTAACAATGCAATTGCATATTTATCCAAATCCAGTGTTTGTAGTTTATATAGAAATGCTTTTACATATTTCACTTAGCTGTCAAATTCACAAGAATAATACTTCTCAAAAAAAAGTACAGATTATGCACACAGAATGTACTAGTTGAAGGAAATAAAAGATTGAAGAGAAACCAGATGGCACGGCAATACAAGAGTAGATGGAGACCAACTGAAATTTTTGAAAAAGAAACACCAGACAAACAAATATTACATATTAGATAGCTCTCCTACAACTTTTCTTGGCCGAATGTTGCTGCCATTACATTGCAGGGTTGAAAGTAAGTGTTTTATACGGTTTCTCTTACTAATGAAAAGAATATATATTATCCCGAGGTCACAATGAATGATCCTCTGGATAATATTGTGCATTATAACAAATGGCTACTGCATGAATAATCGTGGTATCCCTGTGATGACAAGTGAAATGTTCCTTATCAAGTGAGGAGGAAAAGTGTCAATGTTCCAAGAATAAAAAGGTTCTGTTGGATTAGAAATAGATTGGTATATAGAACATACAAGAACAACTGAAGGTTGAGATACTGTCAACTGAATTTTTTTTAAGCTGGATACCAGATTTTTTGGATGACTGTTTTTGTATGTTAAAGAATATCTCCAATTTACTTCAATTAATGAATCAAAAATTTGAATGCACTATGACCTAGTGTTATCTAAATCTCTTTCCCACACAAAAAGTCTATCCCCTGATCAAGCTTCCGCTGTATGACAATATAACATCAATCTGAGCTCATATATATCCATGAAGGTGCATGGGGCTTTTCAATGTAAGACAAGACCTGTAACATCAAAAACATTGAAGTAGCTGTTAGCACAGGACATAAACAATTTGTACACTGAAGTGGTAGCACATGGGTTCACAACTGCAATATAGTGAATTTGATCTCAGCTGACCTAAGAGGGTAAGGAGGTGCCATGCAGAACATTCCACAGAAAGAAGAGAAATCTGCAGAAAAAGTCAATGCACATCAGTCACCTAGGGGCTCGATTTTAGGAGCGTGTTTCCGGCGGGTTCCCAGCGGGGTGGCCCCGAAAATCCCGATCTCCGGTCACGTGACCGGATCGCGACGAAATCCCGGCCACTTCCGGGTACCGCGCTGACGTGCGGGGCTGCGCGCGCAAGCCCCGCTGGTGGGAATCCCGCAGGCAATTAAAGCCAGCGGGGTTCCACTTGAGAGTACTGACCTTGCTCGTTGTGGTCAGTTAATGAGCTGAAGCAGCTGTCAAAAGAGGAAGTGTGGGATTTTAGGTTCAAGGCAGTGAGTTTCCCACACTGGGGGAAACAGTCTCCCTCCAACCAGGCGTGTTGCAGCCAGCAGCCTGTGGCAGGTGCCAAGGTGCGCTCCACGGGGGAGAGCCCTCACCCACGCAGGAGGCCACCGCGTCACATAGGGCAACCCCTGCCCTCCACCACCCCCCGCCAAGCCAGAGGACAGACCGACACGAAACCGCAGCCCCAGTCCGAGGAACCACACACCTACCCTGCACAACCCCTCAGACCAACACCTGCCAGATGGGTGGTGTGTGGAGACCCTCGGAGGACGAAGAGCATGACCAGCACCAGCAGCCTCGCAGTCCACGCCGTCCGCCGCAGGGACGTGGATCCCCCCAACACGGTGTTGTTGCACGCCCACCTGCACAGCAGGAGGGAGGGCTACCGCAGAGAGAGACGCGTCGCAGAGGGCACTACCCTCGCCACAGGGTCCACAGACCGAGGCGCAGCTCCCCGGACCTCTCCGAGCAGCAGTGCACAGGGAGGCGCAGATTCGCTCGACATGTAGTCGTGGAGATCTGCAGCCTCTTTCATGCCGAGCTGCTCCTGGCTGGCCCCAGCACCAACTGCTTACCTGTCGCTGGCAAAGTCACCACTGCCCTCCACACGTTCTCCTCCGCATCCTTCCAGGGTGCAGCCGGCTACACCGCCGATGTCTCTCAGTCGTCTGCGCGGACGAGCCCTGCAAATACACCTGCACCTACTCTGCAGTAACACGATGGGTGGCATCAGTGGTGGGTCCTCATAGTGATACCCAGGAGCGGGCATTATTGGACACAACGGACAGGATTCGCGGAGACATGGCAGTGGTGGTGTCAATATAATGTGTGCTGTGTGTCGCTCTGAAATTCAATATGGGTAACACCCATGACAAACCCTCAGACACCCTTGTGCACCCCCTTCATGCTGACGAGACGTTTGCCTTACGCTGCCTACTGCACATATGTGATGCATGCCCTGTGGCTGCAGCACAGGTGGTGGCAGGTTGAGTGAGGCTGGCCGTGAGGGAGATGCACGAGAGGGTGAGTATGGGATGGAGCCATGAGATTGTATGAGGATTGGGTTGCGTGTTAGTGGCAGGATGAGTACTGGCGAGGTGAGTAGGTGGAGGTAAGATGAGGATGGGGTGTGAGTGGGTATGAGGGGTGATGTGACAGAGTAGTGTTGGCGGTGCCGAAGGAGATGTGGGGTGGGGGCAGTGGTGTGGCAGACGGAGTGTAGGGGAAAGACTTCGTGTTCTCACTGCGGTTGACCTACTGCGGTCATTGCAGCGCCTCCTGCACTGTATGCAGGTGGGCCATATGTTGGTGGCGCAGGTGACCCCCTCTGCCACCTCGAGCCAGGCCTTCTTGGTGGCAGAGGCAGACCGCTTCCTCCCGCCCGCCGGGGGGAAGATCTGTGTCCTCCCGCTCCTCCTCACCCCATCTGATGATACCTGGGGTGAGGCATCATTAAACTGGGAGCAGCCTTCCCCCTGGGCTGCTCCATGCTGCAATTTGTTCCATTGGTTGCAGCATCTGTCAGTGGAGGACTGCCCCTTTAACTAGAGAGCCTCCAGCTGACAGATCGTACTGCGCATGCGCAGCCCGACCGACGCACAGGCCAGCGCTGTGGACCCCGGAGGAGCAGGTAATTGATTCCTATTAGTGGGTTGCCTGCTACGATCGCGTGGGCAACCCACTAATTTCGCCGTCCGCGTTTTCGACGCTCCCGGAGGACCACCCGCTGGGAACCCGCAGGCCTGCTAAATTCGAGCCCCTAGTGACAGACACATAAATGGCAAAGGGGAAACTAATAGAGAATGGAAAGACGACTATATTTAAAAACTCAAAACTTCCTTGCTGAAAAAAGTGCCAATATTTTAAACAGATGAGTTCACAGAAGATAGGTTAATTTGACAAAATTTAGATGAGGTAGTATAATCAAACCATACCAAGATAAAGTAAATGCATCAGAACAAGAGTGAGATGACGTCATTATGTTGCACACTGAAAGCAAACACACTGCATGCTACAGAATAACTATTTTTGAACATCTCAAGATCTGACAGAACAGTTTGCTGAACCGAACATGGGAAAATAGATCTCAAGCACTGAGTAAAGATGGGTCAGCGACAGAAGTCAATATGAAACTTAATGACGATGTTTGCCAAGCCAATATTTTGATGCACAAGAACTATAGTCAGATGAAAACAAAAAACTGATAAATGTTGATACAGCTTAAAAGCCAGGGTGAAGCATGACAGGCAAACTAAAGCAACTCTGAATTGACTACGCCACACAGTATTTTTAGGTGGTACAAGTGTGTGCCTTATTTCGATCATAAACAGAACATAACATAAAGAGGACTTTCGACCCATCAGACTTCCCACGTTTACACACCATGTGTAGTCCACCACATTATTGTCCTCACCCTATCTATTTAACCAAGGTGAGAGTGAGAGTGACTGCCCTTGACATCAAGGCAGCATTTGACTGAGTGTGGCAACAAGGAGCCCTAGTAAAATTGAAGTCAATGGGAATCAGGGGGAAAAATCTCCAGTGGCTGGAGTCACACCTAGCACAAAGGAAGATGGTAGTGGTTGTTGGAGGCCAATCATCTCAGCCTCAGGTCTTTGCTGCAGGAGTTCCTCACAGCAGTGTTCTAGGCCCAACCATCTTCAGCTGCTTCATCAATGACCTTCCCTCCATCATAATGGGGATGTTCGCTGATTGCAGAGTGTTCAGTTCCATTTGCAACCCATCAAATGATGAAGCAGTCCAAGCCCGCATGCAGCAAGACCTGGACAACATCCAGGCTTGGGCTGATAAGTGGCAAGTGCCAGGCAATGACCATCTCCAACAAGAGAGAGTCTAACCACCTCCCCATGACATTCAACGGCATTACCATCACCAAATCCCCCACCATCAACATCCTGGGGGTCACCATTGACCAGAAACTTAACTGGACCAGCCATATAAATACTGTGGCTAAGACAGCAGGTCAGAGGCTGGGTATTCTGTGGCGAGTGACTCACCTCCTGACTCCCCAAAGCCTTTCCACCATCTACAAGGCACAAGTCAGGAGTGTGATGGAATACTCTCCACTTGCCTGGATGAGTGCAGCTCTAACAACACTCACGAAGCTCAACATCATCCAGGACAAAGCAGCCCGCTTGATTGGCACCCCATCCACCACCCTAAACATTCACTCCCTTCACCACCGGTGCACGGTGGCTGCAGTGTGTACCATCCACAGGATGCACTGCAGCAACTCCCCAAGGCTTCTTCGACAGCACCTCCCAAACCCGCGACCTCTACCACCTAGAAGGACAAGAGCAGCAGGTACATGGGAACAACACCACCTGCACGTTCCCCTCCAAGTCACACACCATCCCGATTTGGAATTATATCGCCGTTCCTTCATCGTTGCTGGGTCAAAATCCTGGAACTCCCTTCCTAAGAGCACTGTGGGAGAATCTTCACCACACGGACTGCAGCGGTTCAAGAAGGCAGCTCACCACCACCTTCTCAAGGGCAATTAGGGATGGGCAATAAATGCCAGCCTCGCCAGCAACACCCACATCCCATGAACGAATTTTAAAAATTGAGGGAAAAGTGCTGCATAAATATTCCCTATCCCCACAAGTATTGATGCAAAATTCTAGAACATTCGCTTAGCTCCACATCAACATAACTCCACAAGATGACCTCACAACTGCTCCAACAGCACAAATACTACCTTCGAGTATTTAATCATTTTTAGGCCATTCTGATCCCATAACCTGCAACCCCATTCTAAGCCAGGTGTTTACCTAGCTCTATTTTTTGATGGAGTTGTTCAACACAACACCAAGGACATTTCCTGGGATCTGTTTCACAGTTCCATTCTTCTTTGTGTTGCGGGTGCGGGGCAGAGGAGAATATGGTTTCTAACCTTTAGTCTTGATTCAAGCTTCTGATTATTGAACCCAGAATCATCATGTATACATCAGTTTATCCATTCTGCTCATTTTAAAGATCTGAACTATGAATCCTCTCAAATCACTTCTTTCTTCCCCCCCACAAAAAAATGTTTCTCTGCAGGTTGTGCCTCATAATTTAGTGTCCTGAGTCCAAGAACTATTTTTGTTGCTCTTCTCTGAACCTTCTCCAAATCTGCCAATTTCCTATTGACCAAAAATTGCACACAATATTCCAAATGCAGCCTGTTGACATATCTCTAGGCAAAGGACCATTTTGAAATAGGCCCTCTTTATTGTCTACATGTTTACCATTTCCTAGGATATTCGTTGCCTTCCGTTTATCTACATTAAAATCCATTTTTCAATCTTTAACCCATCTGCTCAATTCATTACCCTTATATTTGTCACTTGGTCACATAGCTTAGCATCAAAAAACTGTTTTTACATATGTCTCCTTCAAATCATTTATGAATAGTGTGAACAGCAAGGGATCCAAATTACACATCTGTGGAAATCCACAAGTTACTGCTCCCAGACAGCATTATTTCCATTTACCATCACCCTATGTGTCCCACTGCCAAACTAGATTTCAATCAAGCTCGCTAATTTGTCATTAATTCCACAAGCCTTAACTTTCATTAAATGCTTTTTGAAAATCCAAGTGCAAATTAGGTCTACTGGCCAGCACTCATCCACTAGTTTAGTTACTGCCGCAAAAGAATTCTGGCAGAATAGGGAGGCATCACCCGTCACTTCTAAATCCATGCTGACTACTCCGTCTGGTCTCTCTGTTCTTTAAATGAGCACTGATAGCATCCCACATAATGCAATTAGGTATTTTCCCCATGACAGAAATTAAGCTAACTGGTCTATAATTGCCAGGTTCGCACCTCACACTGTCTTACATCTAAACTTTATTAAAGTAGATTTCAATTTTTTCCAAATTTATTTAATCCTATTCATTTAATAACTATGCAACTTTACTGATATAGCACATCAATAATTACATAGAATTTTACAGCACAGAAATAGGCCATTCGGCCCAACAAGTCAATGCCGGTGTTTATCACACTAGCCTCCTCCCACCTTACTTCATCTCACCTTATCAACATATCCTTCTATTCGTTTCTCCCGCATGTACTTATGTAGCTTCCCCTTATATATCCTTTTCGTAATGGAGACCAGAACTGTGCACAATAATCTAAGTATTCTCTAACCAAGGTTCTATCTAAGTTTATTACTTTTGAATTCTATTCCTCTAGAAATGAAACCCAGTGCTTTATTTGCACTTTTTATGGCTTTGTTAACCTGCAATGCTACTGTTAATGATTTGTGAATCTATACCCCTAAATCCCTTATTTTCCAAAGAGTACGTGGCCTCCTTATATCTCCTACCAAAATGCATCTCCTCACACTTATCTAGATTGAAATTAATTTGCCATTTACACACCAATTCTGTAAGCTTGTTAATGTCGTCTTGTATTTTGTTGCAGTCTTCCTCAGTATTAACTATACCCACCAATTTGGTGTCGTCCATAAATTTTGATATTGTACTTCCGATTCCCGAGTTCATCATTTACATAAATGATTTGGACAACAGTCAACATGTTCCAGCACCGATCCTTGTGGAACACCACTTCCCACCTTATGCCAGTCTGAGTAACTACCTTTAACCCATACTCTGTTTTGTTATGTTTTGTTTTGTAGCCAGTTTGTCATCCATTCTGCTACTTGTCGCTTGACTCCACATGCTCTGACTTTAGTTGAGTCTACTATGCTGTACCTTATCAAAGGCCTTTTGAAAGTTCATGTATATTAAGTCCACTGCATTACCCTTGTCTACTCTTTC
Source organism: Heptranchias perlo (assembly GCF_035084215.1). NCBI lineage: Eukaryota > Metazoa > Chordata > Chondrichthyes > Hexanchiformes > Hexanchidae > Heptranchias > Heptranchias perlo. The sequence continues at coordinate 15,882,757 of NC_090360.1, forward strand.
CGCTGCTTTGAAGAATTCAATAAGGTTGGTCAAGCATGACCTTCCCATTTGAATTCTGTACTTATATTTTCGGTTTCTAGATGTTTTTCTATTACATCTTTGAGTAAAGATTCCAATATCTTTCCTACCATTGATATTAAGCTAACTGGTCTATATCCTTTTTGAATATAGGAACAGCATTAGCTGCACACCAGTCTTAGCTCCTTTAAAGTATGCATGGATGCAATCCATCCGGACCCAGGGTCTTATCCTCTCTAAGTTTGCCTAGTTTATCAATTATCTTCCTCTTATCTATCTTAGATATCCTTTTTGGTCTCTTCTTCTAATATCATGTCCACGTTGTTAGTCTCCCTGATAAAGTAACTATTCAATATTTCTGCCATTTCACTGTCATTACCTGTGGGGTTATCTTGTACATCCCTTAATGGCCCTATCCCTATCTTAATTTTCCTTTTGTTATTTATGCGTCAATGAAATACTTTACTATTTCTATTCTTTGATAATTTCATTTCGTAGTTCCTCTTTGCCTTCCTAATTTTTTTTAAAACTTCTTTCCCTAACTTCTTTGTATTCCCTTTTGTCATCCTCTCCTTTATTGTTTGTGTATTTAAAGTGTGCCTTTTTCTTTAGTTTCAATATTATCCTTATCTCTTTATTCATCCGTTGTGTCTCATTATTGGCTAGTGTGTTCGTGTTTTTTAGCAGAATATATTGTTCCTGAACTATGTTGATCATATTTAAAATATTTTCCAGTGCTGTTCTTTCTTTTTGTTTGTCAATTTTTTTTTCAAGTTTACCTTCCCTAGTTCCATAACTCATAATTAGCTTTTTTCCCCAATCTATTACTTTGCTCTTCGTCTAACTTAATTCTCACAATTATTAGCTTAAACCTTATTATGTTGTGATCGCTATTGCCTTGATGTTCCCCTACTATTGCAAAAAAGGTCATCATAGTCCTACAATAGACAAACACAATCTTCTGCTCCCTGCTTCCTCAAATTAAAAGGAAAGACCTGGAAGCAACATTCACTGCAACAACACCACCATAGAAGTAAACCGAAGAATTGGTATTCCCCTCATCCATTATGTTTAGCCTCTGACAATATGCTAGGGTAAAAGAATCAGCCTACAAAACTCTTCTGCTAAAACTTGGTCTCTGGTTTAGGGCCCCAAGTACAGCAATATCAGTCTTTATTATGCCTGATCGATGTGGCCTACTCTTCATCAAATGGCAACAGCACATCACAAATTACGTCATCTGTCAACGGACTAACACTGATCTATTACCTGCAATGCTAGCCAACTGGTTTGGGCATACTGCTCAACAGCCCCAGAAGCAGTGGTTAGCCAGATCTCCTTTGCGCTTCACCAACCCAAGCCACAAGATTAGAATAGATAAATAATATAGAATAGTTGCATGCTCACTGGGCTGATCAACAACACAAAAATCATCTGAAACACCAAGATTATTCTTTGACCCATCTGATCAACATGATTCCCAGTCCACGTAGAATTAATTGATTGATTCTACTAATGCTCTATACAGCAGCAAAGCAGATCATTTATTCTTCAAATTGCATTAGGAATGGCTTAAATATTAAAATAACTGAACATTCCTTGTTGAATACCAAAGCTATACATCAAGGTCAGGAAGAAAATAAATACACTAGACATTACATTGACCTTTATATCAATGATCCATAAGTCAGGAACACCAGTTCCTCCTAAATTGACATTTTCTTACTTATCATTTTCCAAGTTATAAACAAAACAGAGATAAAACTGGGCTCCACTTCTAAATAGTCAAACTCTACACTGACATCTCTGGGTTCACTCCAGATGAAAGACAGCCAAAAACCAGGCAAACCGTTGCTTGATCAATAAGGATTTGACTCATACTTTGCAAACTTATAGATGCATACAACATTTTTGTATCTTATTTGCTTACAAAGTTCAAGTGTGAAATGTTGCAAAAAAAATGAAAGCAGATGGGTTCCAAAGTACCCCTGCATTCTGGAAAGTTACATTTTGAGCATTATCAAGTTTATGAGGCACTTCTTTATGTTTATGAGCATCCTCAATACAGCCTTTCAACATAAACTGAAAGCTGACACTTTAATGGCTGTTTTCCTATATTCATTTTGGGATCAATCTTTTAACAAAGTTCAAGCTAGAATAACAATCCATCTAGAATAACAATCTTTTTCCTGTAAAGAGATGCAGTGCTACATAGCTACTGTTTTACGAAACCAATACAAAATTTCTACTACACAAATACAAAACTTTCACACCCTACCTGTCCAGAGACCAAATGATTTTTTTTAAATGGCAACTACCAATCTGCCTCTTTTGAAAATGTTAAGATAGACTAGTTTATAAGCACCTCATCTATTGGGTCATCCCAAATCACCACAACCCCACTCTATTATCTGTAGTGATCATTAGCCATGAAAGCACAGTGTTTTGAAAATATTCAGCAAGTCCAATGTTTTGAGCAGTTTATGCACTTCTTTGCTAACATACTGAAGTGAAATTGCAACTGTAAAAGAGACAGTAATACATTCACTCTTCAAGGTGCAGGTATAAGCAATGTGTGATAAAATTCCTCCATACCATAGATTTAACACAGCACATTAACCTTTAACCTCTTCCCTCACACCCCAAAAAGTCTCAAATTGGATTGATTACAGAAATTGCTCTACTTCTGTCAGTAATATCAAGATCCTCAAACGCAAGCTTTGTTTACAATGGGAAGCTGACTTCCCTCCAGCAATCGTGGAGCCAGACACTAGTGGTGCAGAGTGCAATTCCACACCGCCTTAAAAACAAGTGCTGTATTAAAAAAGACTTGACAACACCTATAAACATGGTTTTGAAAAGAGACAGATGGTGTTTGAAACATACTGTAAGTCAGGAAATATTGGTGGAAGGAATGTTTCACAGTCAGAGGCTGCCAGCACTTTCCTGCATGAGAGATTTGAAGCAAATTTAATTTTGTGGTCAATTTAAATTTGCAGACAATTAAATAAGCAAAGACTAAATTTGACAGTGAGAATTTCCTGATTTACAGTTTTTTGTGTTTAGGGCAATGTAACATAACCTTCACTATTATGACAGGATATTTAATAGCTACACATTTCACTTTGTAAAAGGTCTATCAATGTCCCAGAACAGGGTAATAAAATATACATAAAATAAAATTCAGCAGCCAGTCTATTTGCCTTAAAACAAAGAACATTAAACTTTAAAACTACAATATTTCTGGACCATTGCCTTTTGAAATAACATTTTAAAATGAAACAGAATTGTAACTCAATTAAAATCTTTCATTGCATTCTCCATTTGCTAAAACTTAACTACCTCTAAAACACCACCTGCTGGGATAAACCTTCTTTTAGCACTTCTACCTCAACACAACCCGAATAAAGATGTAATTCTCCTACGCTGCTGATCACTGTATTACATGCAACACTGAAAACCGCAAACAAAGGAATTGGGGGGGGGGGGGGGGAAGGTGACAGAGAGAGAGAATGGTGTAAATACGACAACTCAGCCGTGTAATGTTTATATCCAAGAGGCTGGAGAGCAACCTCCATCAAGAAAATAGTCTCCATTCGCGACTCAACAACCATGAACGAATTTGAAATAAGATCAGCCACCTATTCCAAGCGTTAAAATGAAAATAAATGTATGCATGCTATATATACAAAAACGGCGTTTCGTTTGCAATTATGAATACTGTCAGACGTTCATTCAAAAGGCTGTACAATACCACTTTCCACTGATACAGTGTCTACATCATAGAACGACATTAGCTGTGCATTAGGCTCTGTTGTACGTCTCGTAAAATATGTTTGAATTGGGGAGGGAGACGCTGCCGACATTCGAGGTTTCGCTTTTACCTTCCCATCAGATTGAAAGTAACATGGTGTTTTAAAGCAAACAAAAGAATAGCTCAAAACGATGGGGCCATAGCAAGAGAAATAACGAGGAACAATAACCAGAGGAGGGACATTATCAAAATATAGATAAAAACGCAAGACTCCAACAACAAAATATCAATAATGAAGAATCAATAAATTCTGAGTTTTACAGAGCCCAAATATATATGAATAGAAAAAAGTGCACAATTCTAATAAAACATCTGGTCATTGCGAACACCTTGGATTGTGACCGGAGGGTTATTTGCTCCCCCAAAACACAAGGCTGGTTGGACTGAGGCCAGATCCCACAATTACTATACAGAGTAAACATGTTGCAACCAACATCGAAAGAACGAGCTTCGTCGGAATTGCAGGGACGGAAACCGAATGACTGCTTTGGACACATTGCGAATCTCTCCATCTCCCTGCAGCTGGCCAGGAGGGAAACCCGGGGTGTGGGGTAAGAGAGGGTGAGCCCGCCGGAGGGGTGGGGGGAGGAGGAAAGAGAGGGTGAGCCCGGGAAGGGGGGGGGGTGAGGGATGAGCCCGGGAAGGGGGGGGGATGAGGGAAGGGGGGGGGGATGAGGGAAGGGGGGGGGGATGAGGGAAGGGGGGGGGGATGAGGGATGAGCCCGGGAAGGGGGGGGGGGGGATGAGGGATGAGCCCGGGAAGGGGGGGGGATGAGCCCGGGAAGGGGGGGGGATGAGCCCGGGAAGGGGGGGGGATGAGCCCGGGAAGGGGGGGGGATGAGCCCGGGAAGGGGGGGGGATGAGCCCGGGAAGGGGGGGGGATGAGCCCGGGAAGGGGGGGGGATGAGCCCGGGAAGGGGGGGGGATGAGGGATGAGCCCGGGAAGGGGGGGGGGGGGATGAGGGATGAGCCCGGGAAGGGGGGGGGGGGGATGAGGGATGAGCCCGGGAAGGGGGGGGGGATGAGGGATGAGCCCGGGAAGGGGGGGGGGATGAGGGATGAGCCCGGGAAGGGGGGGGGGATGAGGGATGAGCCCGGGAAGGGGGGGGGGGGATGAGGGATGAGCCCGGGAAGGGGGGGGGATGAGGGATGAGCCCGGGAAGGGGGGGGGATGAGGGATGAGCCCGGGAAGGGGGGGGGGGGATGAGGGATGAGCCCGGGAAGGGGGGGGGGGTGAGGGATGAGCCCGGGAAGGGGGGGGGATGAGGGATGAGCCCGGGAAGGGGGGGGGGATGAGGGATGAGCCCGGGAAGGGGGGGGAGATGAGGGATGAGCCCGGGAAGGGGGGGGGGATGAGGGATGAACCCGGGAAGGGGGGGGGATGAGGGATGAGCCCGGGAAGGGGGGGGATGAGGGATGAGCCCGGGAAGGGGGGGGATGAGGGATGAGCCCGGGAAGGGGGGGGATGAGGGATGAGCCCGGGAAGGGGGGGGGATGAGGGATGAGCCCGGGAAGGGGGGGGGATGAGGGATGAGCCCGGGAAGGGATGAGGGATGAGCCCGGGAAGGGGGGGGGTGACGATGAGGAGCCCGGGGAAAGGGGGGTGACGATGAGGAGCCCGGGGGAAGGGGGGGTGACGATGAGGAGCCCGGGGGAAGGGGGGGGTGACGATGAGGAGCCCGGGGGAAGGGGGGGGTGACGATGAGGAGCCCGGGGGAAGGGGGGGGGTGATAATGAGCCCGGGGGAAGGGGGGGTGATAATGAGCCCGGGGGAAGGGGGGGGGTGATAACGAGCCCGGGGGAAGGGGGGGGGGGGGGAAGAAAGGGTGATTCGGGGGCGGCGGGGAGTGCGGCGCTGCGATTTATTGCTGCCCGGGGGGGGGGGTTCTGCAGCATCTGGGAAAGGGGAGAGAACCCGAGAGACTTCACGGGAACGCTGCAGCGAAACTGAGAGTAAACAAGGGGATGAGTCCGGGAGTAAACAGCCGGGGGAGGGGCGGCGCCCCCCCCGCTCACTCACTCTCCCTTCCCCTCGGCCCGGGAATCAGACCCTCCGGGCCCCGGCCATCTCCAGCTGTAAACAGAGGCCCCCCCCCCGTCCGGTAAAAGCCGGGCCTGAGGTAACCGAGTCCCCGCCACTCACTCACTCACCTCTCCTCCGCCCCGGCGGTCCCCGATCCGATCGCTCCGGTATCCCCGATACAAATTAAACGTGAGGCGGCGGGTCGGGACTGCGGGAGGGACGAACACGACGGCGGTGACAGCGGCGGCTGCGGCTTCCCCACCGAAACCGGTCCCTCTCAGTCCCGTCAGCGCGCAACGACTGCGCAAAAAAAAAAACAGCGTCAGCCCCTGCGTGCGCGTCCCCGGCGCCACGGCCGCGCGCCTGGTGCTCAGCGAAGGCGCGCACCGGGACTGTCACCCGCGCTCCCCCCCCCCCCCAATATGTGAAAGCCAGAGGTTTATTCAGCGTCAGCCCCTGCGTGCGCGTCCCCGGCGCCACGGCCGCGCGCCTGGTGCTCAGCGAGGACGCGCACCGGGACTGTCACCCGCGCTCCCCCCCCCCCCCCCCCCCCCCCCACACACAATATGTGAAAGCCAGAGGTTTATTCAGAATTAGGAGTAGGAATTATGGTCAACAGGATGGAGGCAAATTATAAACAGGTAAACATTATTTTCTCTCTCTATTTCTATTGTTCTCTCTAAATTAGTTGCATCTTTTCAAATCTCCCCCACATCATGTCCCTCACTCTGAACAAGCTATGAGAAACTCCCATATCAAATCATTCTCGCAACCTGACAATATGCACAGCTCTACTGTGTAAAATGACCATTCATAGTTCCATCCTTAATAAGCAATGCTATTAAAAAGCCTACTAACATTTAGGGTATGTGATGAATTTATAGAGGTACCATTTTCCCTTCAAGAGGTACAGTCTTTCATTCAAAAGCATTTGCTACATTTTGCATTCTAACAAAGGGTCTGTATTCAAAACATTGCTCCATTTTTCTCTTTACACGAAAAGGATAGAAGATAACTATTAAACCCAACAATAACTGTTGAATGTTACATAGAATTAGATGCAAAGAGGAATCAACATCTGAAGAGACATTTTGACTGAGCAGAATCTATCAAAAAGAGATGAATCTAGTTGGGTTTATCCCAGAGTCATTCTCATCTGGAGCATGGCTACTGTTCTAATTGGCCTTTTTTCTAGAAGGAATATAGTCAGGATTCAAGGTCAAATGCCACAGTAATAGAAAAAAAACAGTACCTGAAGAAGATTTCAAAATAGAAAATGAGAGAGAGAGAAATGAATATATAGATAGACAAATAAATGGATGGAACTGAAAAATAAAGATAAAATAACATTTCACTGTGTTTATAATTTGCTTCACTCCTATTAAGCATAAAGAGAAAGCCCATCTCTTGCTCCTGGACTAGTCCAAAGCCACGAGAATCAGTTGACTAGATAAGGATAGGCTGCTTCATGTACACCAGCACATTCTACAATTTGAACTGAACCTTAGGGGGCAACTTTAACTTAACCCGCCCATCGAGAAATTGACAGGATCAGGTGCAATGCTAGTTTTACACCCTGCCCGATTTTACTCTCCATTGAAGTCAACAGAGATTAATATTGGGCAAGATGTAAAACCAGTGTTGCACCCATTCCCATGGGTTTTCCATCTGGTGACTTAGGTTAAATTTACACCCTAAAGCATCTATGACAGAAAGGTGGAAAAATTGACTTTACAAATGAGCTCAGTGTCTTGGGCGTGTGAGGGAAAAATCAACCAGGCCTCCTGGGTCTCCAAACTCCAATCTTTTTAGCATGGTTTATATCCCCTTCCTCCCCGTCACTCCCCCCAATACTCGAAATCCTGGAATTGCCACTACTCTCCTTCCCCTAACTCTGCATACATGGTTTTGATTCTAGTTTGTTTTTACTAGTTCAAAACAGAGGGAATCCAAGTCGTTTAAATGAATAGACTACCCGATTTATAAATTGCTTTCATCAAAGTTTGTGTAATTGTAAATATTTGGATTGTGAAGATTTATGTAATTATGTCATTTTTTGTGACTTAGTAATTTCTACGTCTAATCTCCAATGGAATGCTAACATAAAAGAGCAACTTTCTTGCCAAACTCATTTTGATATTTTGCTTTGTTTTAACCCATGATTCTATTCAATTATAATTGTATAGGATGCCATTTCTCTTATTTTTCTTCTGATTTCTCTTGGACCACACACAAATAGAGTAAACAATACATAAGCACTCAAACTAGTAAAGATAATTTCAGAAAATTCTCCTTCGCACAAACAATGAGCAACATGTAGAAGAGATTCCAGGTAGAGTAGTGGAGGCAGAAACACTGGAATCATTTAGAAAACATTTGAATGCTACAATGGGGAGCCTTTAGGATCTCTCTGGATGGATGAATTATGATGGGCTGAAAAGCTTTCCTCACCTGCAATTAATCTATCTTTAGAAAATTGAAGCTGTGCTGCACAAATATTGCTTTTTACCATTTTCTTTTATCTGTTATGGTTACAGATATGTGCACTGAGCTGAATATTAGTGTTGGTAGCTGTCAAATAACTCACTAGTGGGCTGTAATCTGTCTACTACTCTTCACAAAACAGACCACATAGACTGACCTTTGTTTTTCAGCGTTCAAGTTCTAAAACTAGCTATTTGTACGACAATAATAATCATAAAAGAACCCAAAACAATCTAAAAACGGAAAAATGTAATCAAATAAACCAAAATTATTGTTTCAATTCTACAATTAAATAAAACACATTTCACCATAGCTGCTCTTTAAATGTGACTTGTTTCATTTAGTTTTCTTTGAAAAACAAAAACATTTCCTCTTTACACAAGTATTTCTTTACATAAATAACAATTGTTTTCCCAAAGGCGATGGTATAATTTTAGAAGTTAACATGCAACTCTGTTCATATGGCCGTCTGTTTCTTGCTAAATTGGGGTTGCATGGAGAACACTTTGCTAAACTTTGATCTTTGCCTTATCTAATCCAGTAACAATATTGCCCCCATGAGTGATCACAAATGTTTAACTTTATGTGAGTTACAAAACTTAAAGTGTTTATTACAAAATGCATATGTCGGTGAGTAATGTGATACTTCAGTGAAGTGCTGAGGCCATAATTTGATGTCAAAATAATGGTGAGGCTCATACTGCACGTCGTTATTTATGCACAAATGCTACAGCAACTTCAAGTGAGGACAGATGCACGGTTAAACGTGGAAATCTAAAAGATGGTGTCCGAGATGTGCCGCACCACCGTTAGCTTTGCGGAAACGACATCTCGCCTGTCTGCCTCACCATGGAAACGCACTGAATGACGTGAAGTTGCTGTATATGCACAGTAGAAATGAACTAAACTCACCACAGGAAGTTAAGTCTTCTCCATTTCAGTCTAAGTACCCTTTTAAGGACATAACAGGCGCTAAATTGGGCCATGTAGCACCCATTGTTTCGGCACTACATAGCCTCTCTGACATCCAAGATGGCGCCTTGGATGCACACGGACGTTTCCAGCATGACGTGCACTGGACGCCATCTTGGTATAGGAGTTAGCACAGGCACAGATAACAAACGCTGGAATCATGCAAAGTAGGGAGAAAATGGCTTCAATCAGTGTGTAACACTGATTTAAAGTGATAGACACCATTTTGGGACTTAACGCTCAACTCAACGCACATTCTTAACCCCGACCATCTGAACGTGTCTTAGAATGCCTGGAGGACCAGCGCTATTTAAAGGGACAATGCCGGATTTACAGGTTAGTGGCTGGATTATTGCTTCTGGCTGCGGAGACATTTGTAACTGTTTTTGGAAATCTCCTAGACTTGAATATTAGAACATGGGGACATAGCCTAACATTTAGAGCCAGGAAATGCAGGAGCGAAGTTAGGAAATGCTTCTACACGCAAAGGGTGGGAGACATTTGGAATGCTCATCTGCAAACAGCAGTTGATGCTAGCTCACTTGTGAAAGTTAAATCTGACATTGATAGATTTCTGTGAACCAAGGGTATATGGAGTTAGGTCAAAGGTCCACCTTGATCTCAATGAATGGCGGAACAGGCTCGAGGGGCTAAATGCCACAGACACTTGCTGCCTCATGTTACGCGCCACCTTCCGCAAGAAAGCGGGACGTGTGTCTGGGTGAATGTGCCTGTCGTGGTTGAATAGCTGCCAGTGTGTGTGACCTGTGGTCACTTATCTTATTGATGTTAATGGGACCGTCCTTTGTGAAAATTGGTTGCCACATTTGTCTGCAAAACAACAGTGACTACACTTCAAAAAACGATTAGTTGGCTATGAAGTACTTTGGGATGTCCTGAGGACGTAAAAGGAACTAAATGAATGCAAGATCTTTCTTTCTTAACAATTCTTATTATTTCTGTTGAGAAAGAGAATTGCTGCAGGAGTTCCTCAGGGCAGTGTCCTCGGCCCAACCATCTTCAACTGCTTCATCAATGACCTTCACTCCATCATAAGATCAGAAATGGGGATGTTCGCTGATGATTGCACAGTGTTCAGTTCCATTTACAACCCCTCAGATAATGAAGCAGTCCGTGCCTGCATGCAGCAAGACCTGGACAACATCCAGGCTTGGGCTGATAAGTGGCAAGTAACATTTGCGCCAGATAAGTGCCAGACAATGACCATCTCCAACAAGAGAGAGTCTAACCAACTCTCCTTGAAATTCAACGGCATTACCATCGCCGAATCCCCCACTATTAACATCCTGGGGGTGACCATTGACCAGAAACTTAACTGGACCAGCCACATAAATACTGTGGCTACAAGAGCAGGTCAGAGGCTGGGTATTCTGCTGCAAGTGACTCACCTCCTAACTCCCCAAAGCCTTTCCACCATCGACAAGGCACAAGTCAGGAGTGTGATGGAATACTCTCCGCTTGCCTGGATGAGTGCAGCTTCAACAACACTCACGAAGCTCGACACCATCCAGGACAAAGCAGCCCGCTTGATTGGCACCCCATCCACCATCCTAAACATTCACTCCCTTCACCACCGGCGCAAGGTGGCTACAGTGTGTACCATCCACAGGATGGACTGCAGCAACTCGACAGCACCTCCCAAACACGCGACCTCTACCTAGAAGGATAAGGGCAGCAGGCACATGGGACCAACACCACCTGCACGTTCCCCTCCAAGTCATACACCATCCCGACTTGGAAATATATTGCCGTTCCTTCATTGTCGCTGGGTCAAAATCCTGGAACTCCCTTCCTAACAGCACTATGGGAGAACCTTCATCACACGGACTGCAGCGGTTCAAGAAGGCGGCTCACCACCACCTTCTCAAGGGCAATTAAGGATGGGCAATAAATGCTGGCCTTGCCAGCGACGCCCACATCCCATGAACGAATAATAAAAGAGACACGCTGCAATGTTAGCCACCGACCTCTGATCGAAAAAGAGGCCAAGTTCTTTTCAGTTACAAACATTAGCTGCTTGGCTTCTTCCTAAACAGCAGTAATCCTTGTAAAATTAATGGAAATTCTAGAAAGGCTAAGAGAGTGCAAAACAAATAAATCCTTTGGGATGGATGGTATTGATCCCCAAGTACTGGGAGAGACCAGGGATAGATTTGTGAGGCATTAATGGCTATTGTGTGAGAATCACTAAAAAGTGGGCAGGTCTTAGTAGGGTGGAAATTGGTGCCCACTTTCAAAAGGGTGCCAGAACAGACCCAGGCAACCGTAGGCCTATTCGTCTTATATCAATAGCAGGTAAAACAATGGAATCAATTAATTAGGCTTAAACCTAAAGCTTACTTGTATGATAATCTAATAAACAGCAGCCAACATAGATTCAGAGGATGTGACATTCAAAATGGGCTTTTTAAAAAATTCTTTCATGGGTTGTGGGTGTCGCAGGCGAGGCCAGCATTTATTGCCCACCGCTAACTGCCCTTGAGAAGGTGGTGGTGAGCCGCCTTCTTGAACCGCTGCAGTCCATGTGGTGAAGGTTCTCCCATGGTGCTGTTAGGAAGGAAGTTCCAGGATTTTGACCCAGCATTTCCAAGTCGGGATGGTGTGTGACTTGGAGGGGAACGTGCAGGTGGTGTTGTTCCCATGTGACTGCTGATCTTGTCCTTCTAGGTGGTAGAGGTCGTGGGTTTGGGAGGTGCTATCGAAGAAGCCTTGGCGAGTTGCTGCAGTGCATCCTGTGGATGGTACACACTGCAGCCACTGTGCGCCGGTGGTGAAGGGAGTGAATGTTTAGGGTGGTGGATGGGGTGCCGATCAAGCGGGCTGCTTTGTCCTGGATAGTGTCGAGCTTCTTGAGTGTTGTTGGAGAGCCTTACAACGTGGTGTGACTTACATTCCAAAAAGCACCTAGCAAAGTTGCTCATGAAACTTTAAGCTTCTAATGGTGAAGATTCAGTAGAAAACTTGGGAATGGTTAAGAAATTGGTTGAAGGGTAGGAAGCAGTGGGTACTTGTCAGAGGATTTAAGTCAGGGTGGGGCAAGATGCTGAGTGGGGCATACCAGGGAATGGTGATGGGACTCCTGCTATTTCCAGTTTACATTAATGGCTTAGACTCAGAACCCAGTGTAAACTGGCAGACAATACCAAACTAGAAGGTTGATTGAATCTCAGAAAGCACCTAAGGAATTACAAAATGAGTTGGAACAAATTTGTAAGTTGGGAAGAGCAATGGCAGGTATGGTACGGTAGCATAGTGGTTATGTTACTGGACTAGTAATCCAGAGGCCTGGACTAATAATCCAGAGTCATAAGTTCAATATCCCTCCACAACAGCTGTGGAATTTAAATTCAATTAATTAAATAAAATCTGGAATTAAAAATACTAGTATCAGTAATGGTGGCTATAAAACTACCGGATTGTCGTTAAAAACCCATCTGGTTCACTAATGCCCTTTAGGGAAGGAAACCTGCTGCCCTTAACCGGTCTGGCCTATATGTGACTCCAGACCCACAGCAATGTGGTTGATTCTTAATTGCCCTCTGAAATGGCCTAGCAAGCCACTCAGTTGTAAAATCTCGCAGAAAAAAGTCATAATAAGAATAAAACCGGATGGACCACTAGGCACCGGATATGACAAAGGCAAAGGCAAACCAAGCCCAGTTGACCCTGTAAAGTCCTCCTCATGAACATCTGGGGACTTGCACCAAAAGTGGGAGAGCTGTCCACAGACTAGTCAAGCAACAGCCTGACATAGCCATACTCACAGAATCATACCTATCAGCCAACGTCCCAGACTCTTCCATCACCATCCCTGGGTATGTCCTGTCCCACTGGCAGGACAGACCGACCAGAGGTGGCGGTACAATGATATACAGTCAGGAGGGAGTGGCCCTGGGAGTCCTCAACATTGACTCGGAATCTCATGGCATCAAGTCAAACATGGGCAAGGAAACCTCCTGCTGATTACCACCTACCGTCCTCCCTCAGCTGATGAATCAGTCCTCCTCCAGTTGGAGGAAGCACTGAGGGTAGCAAGGGCAGAGAATGTACTCTGGGTGGGGGACTTCAATGTCCATCACCAAGAGTGGCTCGGTAGCACCACTACTGGCCGAGTCCTGAAGGACATAGCTGCCCGACTGGGCCTGCGGCAGGTGGTGAGCGAACCAACCCGAGGGAAAAATGTACTTGACCTCATCCTCACCAATCTACATGTCGTAGATGCATCTGTTGATGACAGTATTGGTAGGAGTGACCACCGCACAATCCTCGTGGAGATGAAGTCCCATTTTCGCACTGAGGACACCATCTTACGTGTTGTGTGGTACTATCACGGTGCTAAATGGGATAGATTCAGAACAGATCTAGCAGCTCAGAACTGGGCATCCATTATACGCTGTGGACCATCAGCAGCAGCAGAATTGTATTCCAGCACAATCTGTAACCTCACTCTACCATCACCAACAAGCCAGGGGATCAACCCTGGTTCAAAGAGGAGTATAAAAGAGCATGCCAGGAGCAGCACCAGGCGTACCTAAAAATGAGGTGCCAAAATGGTGAAGCTACAACTCAGGACTACATGCTATAGACAGAGCTAAGCGATTCCACAACCAACGGATCAGATCAAAGCTCTGCAATCCTGCCACGTTCAGTCATGAATGGTGGTGGACAATTAAACAACTAAAGGGAGGAGGAGGCTCTGTAAACATCCTCATCCTCAATGATGGCAGAGTCCAGCACGTGAGTGCAAAAGACAAGGCTGAAGCGTTTGCAACCATCTTCAGCCAGAAGTGCCGGGTGGATGATCCATCTCGGACTCCTCCCGCTATCCCCAACATCACAGAAGCCAGTCTTCAGCCAATTCGATTCACTCCACGTGATATCAAGAAATGGCTGAATGCACTGGATACAGCAAAGGCTATGGGCCCCGACAGCATCCCAGCTGTAGTGCTGAAGAATTGTGCTCCAGAACTAGCCGCGCCTCTAGCCAAGCTGTTCCAGTACAGCTACAACACTGGCATCTACCCGACAATGTGGAAAATTGCCCAGGTATGTCCTGTCCACAAAAAGCAGGACAAATCCAATCCGGCCAATTACCGCCCCATCAGTCTACTCTCAATCGTCAGCAAAGTGATGGAAGGTGTCGTCAACAGTGCTATCAAGCGGCACTTACTCACCAATAACCTGCTCACCGATGCTCAGTTTGGGTTCCGCCAGGACCACTCGGCTCCAGACCTCATTACAGCCTTGGTCGAAACATGGACAAAAGAGCTGAATTCCAGAGGTGAGGTGAGAGTGACTGCCCTTGACATCAAGGCAGCATTTGACCGAGTGTGGCACCAAGGCGCCCTAGTAAAATTAAAGTCAATGGGAATCAGGGGGAAAACTTTCCAGTGGCTGGAGTCATACCTGGCACAAAGGAAGATGGTAGTGGTTGTTGGAGGCCAATCATCTCAGCCCCAGGACATTGGTGCAGGAGTTCTTCAGGGCATTGTCCTAGGCCCAACTATCTTCAGCTGCTTTATCAATGACCTTCCCTCCATCATAAGGTCAGAAATGGGGATGTTCGCTGATGATTGCACAGTGTTCAGTTCCATTCGCAACCCCTCAGATAATGAAGCAGTCCGTGCCCGCATGCAGCAAGACCTGGACAACATCCAGGCTTGGGCTTATAAGTGACAAGTAATATTTGTGCCAGACAAGTGCCAGGCATTGACCATCTCCAACGAGAGATTGTCTAACCACCTCCCCTTGACATTACCATCACTGAATCCCCCACCATCAACATCCTGGGGGTCACCATGACCAGAAACGTAACTGGACCAGCCACATAAATACTGTGGCTACAAGAGCAGGTCGGAGGCTGGGTATTCTCACCTCCTGACTCACCAAAGCCTTTCCACCATCTACAAGGCACAAGTCAGGAGTGTGACGAAATGCTCTCCACTTGCCTGGATGAGTGCAGCTCCACACTCAAGATGCTCGACATCACCCAGGACAAAGCAGCCCGCTTGATTGGCACCCCATCCACCACCCTAAACATTTACTCCCTCCACCATCGGCACACTATGGCTGAAGTGTGTACCATCCACAGGATGCACTGTAGCTTCTCGCCAAGGCTTCTTCGACAGCACCTCGCAAACCTGCGACCTCTACCACCTAGAAGGACAAGGGCAGCAGGCACATGGGAACAACACCACCTGCACGTCCCCCTCCAAGTCACACACCATCCCGACTCGGAAATATATCACCGTTCCTTCATCGTCGCTGGGTCAAAATCCTGGAACTCCCTTCCTAACAGCACTGTGGGAGAACCTTCACCTCACGGACTGCAGCGGTTCAAGGAGGCGGCTCACCACCACCTTCTCAAGGGCAATTAAGGATGGGCAATAAATGCTGGCTTCGCCAGCGACGCCCACATCCCATGAACAAATAAAAAAAAAAGGTGAAATTCAAAATGGACAAGTGTAAAGTACTACACACAGGAAGGAAAAATGGGTGACACAAGAGGGTAGATCTTGACTTTGTGTGATAGTGAGTTGGCAGCCAGTTTTATATCTCCCTGGATTTTTATTTTCATTAACTTCAAGTAAAGGGAAAATTTAGAGCTCGTGTCATGAATTTCTTCTTCATACAAAGAGTTATTAATACGTGGAATGGACTTCTGGATAGAGGAGTGGCAACAAAATCTTGGAATCGTTTAAGAAGAAATTGCGTGATATGATGTGCAAACTGTAGGATTTTTTTTGGATGGATTAGCTAAGGTGGGTCTAATGGCATTTATCCTATTAGATCTTTATTTACCTATCATAGAATCATGGAATCATACAGCACAGAAGGAGGCCACTAGGTCCATCGTGCCTGTGTTGGCTCTTTGAAAGAGCTATCCAATTAGTCCCACTTCTCCGCTATTTTCCCATAGCCCTGTAATTTTTTACATTTCAAATATATATACAATTCCCTTTTGAAAGTTAATATTGAATCTGCTTCCACCACCCTTTCAGGCAGTGCATTCCAGATCAGAACAACTCACTATGTTAAAAAAATTTCTCCTCATCTGCCCCCTGGTGTTTTTGCCTCATTATCATCAATCTGTGTCCTCTGGTTACCAACTCACCTGCCAGTGGAAAAAGTTTCTCCCTATCTTCTCGATCAAAATCCCTCATAAATTTGAACACCACTATTAAATCTCCCCTTAACCTTCTCTGCTCGAAGAAGAATAATCCCAGCTTCCCTAGTCTCTCCACATAACTGAAGTGCTTCATTCCTGGTATCATTCTGGTAAATCTCCACTCCAAGGCCTTGTCATCCTTCCTAAAGTGTGGTGCCCAGAATGGCACAATATTCTCGCTGAGGTCTAACTAGTGATTTATAAAGGTTTACCATAACTTCCTTGCTTTTGTACTCTATGCCTCCATTTATGAAGCCTTTATCAACTTGTCCTACCACATTCAAATATTTATGTATGTCTTTTACCTTTGTCAATAGACACACTTACTTTTCTACAAAGACTTCTGGTCCTAGCAAATTTTACTAGCCATATATTCAAATGGCTTCTCTAACTGTTTGCCTAAGTTTACAACTTTGGTTTAGAGCATCAACATTCAGGGTCCACCAGCTCACTGCTCAGTTTGTTCTGTTTGATTTCCTGTGATTTTATCATTTAAATGTAGTTATTGTTTTGCTTTGCTTCAAATCTCACAATCCAACAGTCTATTGAAAAATAAAACTCATTAATTGCGGACCTAGTTCACATACCAATAAATATTATCCAATTAAGTGAGGAGCTCAGGAATGGCAGATGGATTTTAATGTGAACATAAGCATAAGATAAGCTGTCGAAATTTATTGCATCAGAACTCCTGGACTGCATTACACCTTTACAACATTTACGGCTACATATTGTGCTCTGTATCTTGTGTGCACATCTTTGGTGCACGATAGATATTGTATAATATATGTATTATATTTTACTATTTGGTAGGTAGATTGCATTTTACAGCTGAGGAAAGATCATTCAGCTCATCTTCCAACATAGCGTCTAACTGAACAAAACCCAATGAATTTGCCTCCATTATTCTGCCCGATACAATTATTCCAACATTGCAGAATGTTTAGTGTTTAATGTTTAATCATTAATATAATGTTTAATCATTAATATAACTTTGATATAACAGTACAAACTTTCTGTGCAATATAATTTCTAATGGAGTTCCTTCATTTTTAAAGGAATATCATGTAAGTAGGCTCTTGATAATTGTATCACAAGAATATTAACTGGCCTGTGACCAGCGGTGTGCCTCAGGGATCGGTGCTGGGTCCGCTGTTATTTGTTATTTATATTAATGATTTGGATGAGAATTTAGGAGGCATGGTTAGTAAGTTTGCAGATGACACCAAGATTGGTGGCATTGTGGACAGTGAAGAAGGTTATCTAGGATTGCAACGGGATCTTGATAAATTGGGTCGGTGGGCCGATGAATGGCAGATGGAGTTTAATTTCGATAAATGTGAGGTGATGCATTTTGGTAGATCGAATCGGGCCAGGACCTACTCCGTTAAATGGTAGGGCGTTGGGGAGAGTTATAGAACAAAGAGATCTAGGAGTACAGGTTCATAGCTCCTTGAAAGTGGAGTCACAGGTGGATAGGGTGGTGAAGAAGGCATTCAGCATGCTTGGTTTCATTGGTCAGAACATTGAATACAGGAGTTGGGATGTCTTGTTGAAGTTGTACAAGACATTAGTAAGGCCACACTTGGAATACTGTGTACAGTTCTGGTCACCCTATTATAGAAAGGATATTATTAAACTAGAAAGAGTGCAGAAAAGATTTACTAGGATGCTACCAGGACTTGATGGTTTGACTTATAGGGAGAGGTTGGATAGACTGAGACTTTTTTCCCTGGAGAGCAGGAGGTTTAGGGGTGATCTTATAGAAGTCTATAAAATAATGAGGGGCATAGATAAGGTAGATAGTCAAAATCTTTTCCCAAAGGTAGGGGAGTCTATAACGAGGGGGCATAGATTTAAGGTGAGAGGGGAGAGATACAAAAGGGTCCAGAGGGGCAATTTTTTCATTCAAAAGGTGGTGAGTGTCTGGAACGAGCTGCTAGAGGCAGTAGTAGAGGCGGGTACAATTTTGTCTTTTACAAAGCATTTGGACAGTTACATGGTTAAGATGGGTATAGAGGGATATGGGCCAAGTGCAGGCAATTGGGACTAGCTTAGTGGTATAAACTGGGCGACATGGACATGTTGGGCCGAAGGGCCTGTTTCCATGTTGTAAACTTCTATGATTCTATGATTCCATAAACAAATATGAATACAAGTGCTTTCTTTCTTTCTATTCATTTTGGGACGTGGTATTGTATTTATTATAAATGAACTTTAAATGAATAGAGTATATTTTATGGTCTCAGTGGTTTGGGCACAGGATGAATGTGTGGTGAGCTTCACACCTGGCCAAAATAGGAATGGTTGATTACACCTCTCAACCCCCTGGTTTGGCCAGAATTAGATACGCAGGTCAGAGGCGGCTCATCTTTTGGACAGGTGAGGCACATGCCTAACCAGGCCAGTGCATTGCCATGGCAACAGGCCCTTGTTCATAGCTATTTTTCATTATAAGAAGAAAGCATGGTCAAAGAAATGAGTGAGAGGAGACACTAAACAGCTAAGAGGAGAGGAAGCCAATCATCACTTTGGCAAAGCCAGCTACTTTTCTTGAACTTGTTCTTCCTCTTATGCAGATCGTAAACCTCCATCCCTCCCTCTAATTTCACAGCCTAGGCCTCTCTCTCCCATCCCTCTTCCATCAGCTCCGGTTCCGAGCCAGCCCACTGCTCACCTGGCAGCCCTTTTTGTGGGATCACACTACCATGATATGGAGCACGGTCCCACCACTCAGCTCCAACCTGCTCACCGGCGGATCGAGCTGCTCCAGACAGCGATACCGACTCCCCGCTTGCCTGTGCACACGCTAATATCTATGTGAGGCAATGCCTCAGCTGACGAGCCGCCTCCGATGCAGACTGAGCTCCCAGCCTGAATTGGGCCTTTCTCCAGCAGCTTGCCAAAAGAGGAGCAGAATACCTTGTACAGCTGCGTCTCTTAAAAGGGCTGCAGCTGGAATTTTATGAAATGTCGGCCCTTAAAAGATAAATAGCCGCATATGATGGCACAAATTTTTGGCAACCTTTCTAAAGGCTTTGTGGGCCAAATGATATGGGAAGTAATAACCTGTGGATGGCAAAAAAAATGTGGAAGCAGGAATCAAAGTATGGGGAAGGAATTCAGTGGCACCAAATTGCCTTGTTTGATGGATGGTGATGTGGAATTACTGCTGCAAGAGGATAGCTGCCTTTCTATGCACTCGAGGGCATTCTCTCTGGAAGACAGTAATGCAAAATACCTAGCAGGAGCTGCAGCTAAGGTGTATAATACCTGCTGGACCTGGGAACAGATGCATAAGAAGATGGCAGACCTTAAGAAAGCTGCCAAGCTATGGCTACACAATAGCACCATAAACCAGGTAGATGGCCCAAAAATATTTGCCACAAAGTGTTGCACGTCAACCTGTTAAGAATTTACTGCAAGCCTATGCCAAGTCCCCTCACAATCTTACAACTCTAATTGTTTACAATGCATGCCCGTATTCCAGCAGGGCACAGTTCAAGCTTACAACCAAAGCCCTTGGCACAATGACATCTTATAAAGGTTTCACACACCAAATCATTGTAACACAGCCTATCTACATGATGCATGCTTATACAATGACTCACAAGATGGGCTGTAGACTGGGCACAAGTCTGTCACGTATATCCTCCTTCAACTTACGCCTCTGCTTGAATGATAAGATAGCACCCAAACTGGTGGAAGGCCCTGAAACTATAAGCTCTTGACTCCCTTTGAGGAGGCCACCCTGGGCAATCTTGCCTATAAGAACACGAAGAATAGTACCATCCTGTCCTTATGTTTTGTTCCCTTCTCACTCACTCGCACACAGGCATACACACAGCCATATAATCATCATCTTGCAATGTAAGCTATATTTCAAGGTGTGTCTTTGAGCCAGTTGTAAGAATATAGGTATATTTTTACATTGTTTTTTAAAGACAGAACAACTAATGTAGCAATTATGTTTAAACCACATGAGTAAATCTAAATTGGTTTGACCTGTATACCAGCGGATCTTATCTTTTGATAATAATGACTCTCCAGGACAAAAGCCATAGTTCCAAAAGAGCTAAGCTAGGAAGCAAAGGTTGCTGAAGGACGAAACCTTAGACAATGTAGCAGGATATTGACCAGGATATGGCCCCTATCTTTGTGTGTGACGGGCAATCTGTTTGATGATCTAAGGGTCATAAAATACCCAACAAAGTTAAAACCCATCAAGAATTGGACAATGAGTGCTTATTTTTAAAATGGTATAAAAAAACAGATACGAAGCAAAACTCAGTAGGAACTTTAGCTAGCTTCAAGGACAGCTACCTTGAATGGCCTGGATAGGCACTGCTCACAATTCCCGGGAGGTTCTTTACACGTATGTTTCTAGACGTAGGACTGCGTGTACTGCTCTGTATGTAGTCTTAAGATGAATGTTTTGAAACAATAATAAATGTAGTTAATTGTCAGACAGATTACTGTCTCCAGCTTTTAGAATCTGTTATTAAAAAGGATAAAGGAAATATCCAACACCAACATGTTAACATTTGCTCTTTTTCTGCAATTGTGGATATGGAAGCTCTGCCAGTGGACAAGAACAAGATAGCAGCTAATAGCATCTTGTGTTCCATTCGCCAATGTTTTCAAGCAACGGCACAGCTACGCACATCCAGGGGTGAGCTTGAAGAAGTAAGGTGAGTAAGAACAACTAGTGGTGACAAAGGGGGAGCAGGAACCTATTGCTTGAGTGCTATCAACCACTCCCTGTGCTTTGGGAAATGTGGCAGTGCGGGGAAATTGGGAAGCTACATAAAGTGCTGCCATGCTGATCAATGTATCACGTGCATTTTTGGTACCTGTGTGGACAGCACATTTGCTGATATTGCAGGTGATCCCTACGCTAGACTGGAAGGACGCAGAGGCAGAAAAGTTGAGGGCGTTAGTGACCCTGTCTTCCACTGGTAGTGCCATCGCTATGGGGCTGCAGGTGTCCTTGCAGTAGATGGCACAGGTCTACAACTCATGCTGACCTGGAGCCTGTGGAGGCAGCTGTGCTCAATTGTTGGCAGGGAGATATGCAATTTCCCTGCAGATTCAATTGGTGGCATAATAGTGGATACCAGCCCATTGATCTCCCTAGAATCTTATATTACTTCAAACAGGAAATAATTTAACAATTTAAAAGTAACCTCTGTAATTAATTTTATGTTGACTTGCCATCTGGCACAAGACTCAAAAGCTTACAGTTAGATACTTTGTAACTCCCTGAGCTGCTATGAAAGTTTGTATTGTATGTGCCCTTTATCTTTTATGCTATTCGTGTTCTTCCCAACTAATGTTAATGCTTTAATTACAGTCAGCTTTCCAATTATTTGGCAGATAATATATAGTTGTTTTAATCCACCCAAACATTCCTACATGTTCTGATGCCAAAAATAGACAAAAACCAGCACTAAAAAAAACACTGAAAATTTGACAACAAAAAAATCAACAACAAAGTGTCTGCCCCTTTAAGGGCTCCTTTGTGTATGGTGCTTCTCTTTATACCCACTCCACATGGGCAAGCAGAGAGCACACTGCGATCCCGTCCTAGATGGATGGACAATTGTATTAGGATCCATTAATACCATGTTACAATGAAACACTCACTCATTGGGGTTGATTTTACCTTGCTCAAATCAGCATTAATGGGGCGGTAGAGGCCTCAAATTGAGATCGGTAAACTTATCGTCCCGTTAACACCAAAGATCAGCTTGCTGCAAATCGTGGCACTAAGACGTACATTTAAGGATAGAATTGGTTGGAGGGTGCACTGTTCATTCTCTGACCAGTTTCACTGGAGATAGAGCCAAAGAGGCCCTGGAAGGGTAAGTTTTAAACTATTATTTTGGGGCCAGGAAGAGCAGGAGTGCTTCACCGGGCCCCACAAAAATAACCTGGGCCACTAGCACTCCTTCCGTTCCCTCCCCCCCGCAATTGCGACACCCCTTTCCCTGGACGTACCTTGCTGCTGGCTCAGCGGCCTCCGGGCTGCCCGATATTGGGCAGGCCTGAATCCAGCGAGCTGCATCGGAAAGACCATTTGGCGCCTGCAACTCGCCAGTTTCATTTAAATAAGGCCGGGGCTTCAAAATGGCTCCGACCTCCGCCCATGGAACGGTCAGGCTGCCGACCCACTCCGCTGACCAACCTGCCAAAGGTTAAAACCAAGCCCATTTTGTGTGACCCCTGCCCTCCCCCCTGATTTCCTGACTCTTGCAGGCACATTCTATGCCTGAAGCTGTTGGGCAAGAAAATCTGCCCGCCTATTCTTCGGCCTAAGCTTTGCACAACATGATGTTTATCGAAGGGAATTAATAACTGCCTGTCCATCCATTGTATTCTGCCCCTAGAGTAGCTCCTAGCTCAAGTCTCACATGTGGGATTCTTGAGCCACTTACTGTGGAAGAGTGGCTGAGGTGGTTTCCCATTGCCTTCCTCACAATTTTTATCTTCAGAATACCTTCTCTTAGGTGAGCTGCAACCAAGGCTAAAGAACCCAACTTATCCTTTACTGGCAGGGTGTGGGGTGGTGGGGGCTTAGGCCGAAGAATATACGGGCAGATTTTCTTGCCCAACAGCCCAACAGAGCTCAGAGATTCCACAACAAACGGATCAGATCAAAGCTCTGCAGTCCTGCCACATCCAGTCGTGAATGGTGGTGGACAATTAAACAACTAACGGGAGGAGGAGGCTCTGCAAACATCCCCATCCTCAATGATGGCAGAGTCCAGCATGTGAGTGCAAAAGACAAGGCTGAAGCGTTTGCAACCATCTTCAGCCAGAAGTGCCGGGTGGATGATCCATCTCGGACTCCTCCCGATATCCCCAACATCACAGAAGCCAGTCTTCAGCCAATTCGATTCACTCCACGTGATATCAAGAAACGGCTGAGTGCACTGGATACAGCAAAGGCCATGGGCCCCGACAACATCCCAGCTGTAGTGCTGAAGACTTGTGCTCCAGAACTAGCTGCGCCTCTCGCCAAGCTGTTCCAGTACAGCTACAACACTGGCATCTACCCAACAATGTGGAAAATTGCCCAGGTATGTCCTGTCCAGAAAAAGCAGGACAAATCCAATCCGGCCAATTACCGCCCCATCAGTCTACTCTCAATAATCAGCAAAGTGATGGAAGGTGTCATCGACAGTGCTATCAAGCGGCACTTACTCACCAATAACCTGCTCACCGATGCTCAGTTTGGGTTCCGCCAGGACCACTCGGCTCCAGACCTCATTACAGCATTGGTCCAAACATGGACAAAAGAGCTGAATTCCAGAGGTGAGGTGAGAGTGACTGCCCTTGACATCAAGGCAGCATTTGACCGAGTGTGGCACCAAGGAGCCCTAGTAAAATTGAAGTCATTGGGAATCAGGGGGAAAACTCTCCAGTGGCTGGAGTCATACCTAGCACAAAGGAAGATGGTAGTGGTTGTTGGAGGCCAATCATCTCAGCCCCAGGACATTGCTGCAGGAGTTCCTCAGGGCAGTGTCCTAGGCCCAACCATCTTCAGCTGCTTCATCAATGACCTTCCCTCCATCATAAGGTCAGAAATGGGGATGTTCGCTGATGACTGCACAGTGTTCAGTTCCATTCGCAACCCCTCAAATAATGAAGCAGTCCGAGCCCGCATGCAGCAAGACCTGGACAACATCCAGGCTTGGGCTGATAAGTGGCAAGTAACATTCGCGCCAGATAAGTGCCAGGCAATGACCATCTCCAACAAGAGAGAGTCTAACCACCTCCCCCTGACATTCAACGGCATTACCATCACCGAATCCCCCACCATCAACATCCTGGGGGTCACCATTGACCAGAAACTTAACTGGACCAGCCATATAAATACTGTGGCTACGAGAGCAGGTCAGAGGCTGGGTATTCTGCGGCGAGTGACTCACCTCCTGACTCCCCAAAGCCTTTCCACCATCTACAAGGCACAAGTCAGGAGTGTGATGGAATACTCTCCACTTGCTTGGATGAGTGCAGCTCCAACAACACTCAAGAAGCTCGACACCATCCAAGATAAAACAGCCCGCTTGATTGGCACCCCATCCACCACCCTAAACATTCACTCCCTTCACCACCGGCGCACTGTGGCTGCAGTGTGTACCATCCACAGGATGCACTGCAGCAACTCGCCAAGGCTTCTTCGACAGCACCTCCCAAACCCGCGACCTCTACCACCTAGAAGGACAAGAGCAGCAGGCACATGGGAACAACACCACCTGCACGTTCCCCTCCAAGTCACACACCATCCCGACTTGCAAATATATCGCCGTTCCTTCATTGTCGCTGGGTCAAAATCCTGGAATTCCCTTCCTAACAGCACTGTGGGAGAACCGTCACCACACGGACTGCAGCGGTTCAAGAAGGCGGCTCACCACCACCTTCTCAAGGGCAATTAGGGATGGGCAATAAATGCTGGCCTCGCCAGCGACGCCCACATCCCGTGAACGAATAAAAATTTTTTTTTAAAATGTGCCTGCAAAGGTCAGGAAATCATGGGGCGGGTGGTGCAGGGGTCACACAAAATGGGCTTGATATTAACCTTTGGCCAACTGATCAGCGGAGTGGATCAGAGCCCGACCGTTTGGTGGGCTGTGGTCGGAGCCATTTTGGCGCAAGTACCCTCCCCCGCCCCGCTGGACATCAATCCAGTATTCAGAGCCGACACTCTGGTCTCTGCTTGATGGGGCAGTCTGGAGTGGGTCCAGAACCCAACCCTTCTGGCTCAGGGCTGGGAATACTACCACTGAGCCAGTGGTCATTGAATCTAGACGCAAGTATCTTATTGGATGTCAGCCCAGTATTTAGAGTCCATATTCTAAACTACACTAGCCGGGGCTGTCTGGAATGGGACTCGAACCCTTCACCTTCCAACTCAGAAGCGGGAATGCTACCAAAAGCCAAAGGCTCACTCCTCAACTACCATACATCTAAGAATCTAATTTTTCTCAGAAAAATCCATGTAGATTTAACCAGATACATTGCATATTTACTTTGCTTATCTTTACATTCTGTAAGATGTGAGCAAATATAGTGCAGTGTGTTTGTGGGAGGATGATGTGTACTTGTGAGCAAAGTAATTGGAAACTGATTAGAATTAAGTTGAACAGATTTTTACATGGGCTCAGTTAAAGTTTTGCAAGGTTGATTTCTGATATCGAACAATTTACATTTTCAGTGGCAGCACTGTGAGAATTTATCAAACATAATTGTCGCAGTATTAAAACCATGCGAGCAAGCCAAGTGTGCCTTTGCAAATTGGCGACTGAAGAATGAAAGTAAGGAGATCTGAGACAATAATGCTTATTATAGTAATTAAGCTTTTAAAAATGATTAAAAGGTATTTCAGCAGGATATCCCAGTAAAGCTTGAAAGCTTGTTTACAATGGGTTCCTGCCCTAAGGCAGTCAGCAGACACTACACAGTGCAGGAGACAACGCAGATACATATAATTATAAGTGGTTGGATGAAGTCTGGTAAAATGCAGTACTCTATTTTAAATAGTACCAAAGCAGTTGTAACTAAACAAGCTGTATAAACAGAGCACAGCAACAGTACATAACAATTAGAATGACTAACAAGTTAAAAGAAATAAAACCACCGGTGAAGTCAGCTTGCCTTTCTAGGACACACGTTGCTCTCCTTTTTCAACTGAATTATTTATCCTTTGAATACTTAAGGTGCTGAGGCTGTTTGACAGGCAGCGGCAGGACTCCGGTATCTTACGGAAGTGGTCATTTTTCATGCACGAGCCATAACAGCGAGTGTTGGCAGACTATTCAACCATGGAGAACGCCACTAAAAACATGAACTTATACAGCGCTCCTCACATCAAAGAATGACTTGGAGTACTTCGATTAGGACATCGAGCAAGAAAAGAAGCAAATTTAGGGAAGGAGACTGAAAGTGTGGTCAAGGAGGTAGGTTTTTAGGAGGCTTTTGAAAGCTGGTAGGAAGATAGCAAGACAAAATGGTTTTGGGAGAGAGTTCCATAGAGCAGGAGCATCTTGCATTGGGGGCATCAAACAGGCGTAAAGTCCCTTATTTGCATATGCAAAGGACATAACTCCTGTTTCAGGATCGGGCACTGAATGACTATTTTTTTTCTGTGCCAGTATGGCTTAATAGGCCAGATAGCGTCCGATAAACAGGCGCTATGTGGCTAAATTTATAGGCCTATCTTTGCTTATTGGAGATTTAGCTTGTATTGCTGGGTTGCTGGAGAACCCATCCATTTGTCAGAGTGTCTGGCACAATTGCTAGATGTTAGATGGGTAAGCTGAGAGCGGCAGTATGAAACCAGGTCATGCGATGTAGCTCACACTGATGGAAAGTGTTTGAGTGGAATCACACTGATGTATTTATAGTGCTCTAGAAGCTATTGCTAATGTTTAAAAGACTTTACCCAAATATGATACTTTTAAACTCCGCCAAAAATCAACTTATTGCAAAAATCACGTGGACATGCATCTTGGGTCACCATCTTTTATTTGTTGTCATGGGTAACAGCTGAGCCTGCCACCACTCTTCTTCCCAGGCTCAGAAGTTTTAAAACAAAATTGCAATCCATGCCTTGGAAATCCTTTGTTCATTTAAAAGGAACTATATTACTTAATGTGGCATTGTTGGCAGTCCAGTCACTAATATTGGCAGCTTCTCATTCCATTCCAATGTAATGCTGAATAAAACACATATTTAAAGAAATGATTATTTGGGAAAAAAATAGTACGCAAGTGCAGAGCAGAAGTCCTGCGACTCTGTCACAATGACTGGCATTTGAATTTTAGCTGGTCTCTGAAGACTCCTGCTGTGCATTTCCACCCAGGTGCAGTCTGACCCGTTTCCAAGGCAACGCAAGGTTCAGTAACAGATGCAATAGGCTCTACGTGGTGTCTCTCAATGTACATCAACCAAACAAGGAGCGAAAGGAGGTGGCATCAGCAGGATTCAGTTATTGATTTCCTAACCCATTAAAAAATTATTCAATATTACCCTGAAGGAGGCTAAAAGTATATTAAAATTATCTTTTTAAAAAATACAGTGCAGTTCTTTTAGGCTTCAGAAAAATGTCATAATTCCTTTAAAAATGAGTCATTGCACTAAAAATGTAGATGTCTTCCCTTTAGCTAATTATTTGTTAATTTTATTACAGGTATTTAAATGAAATGGAGTGCATTGTGTTTTTAATTAGGGTTTTATTGTACATTTCAGCTACAGAAAAGGAGCAGGATTCTCACAGAAAAAGGGGGCGCCAATAAATCAGGGCTATCTGAACCATTCACCAAGGCACTATACCCAACCAATGAGTGAGGTAAGTGAACTAAATACACAAATACTGTCTGGAGATAGCTGGTAGTTTCAAATGGATGTAGCCTGCCTGCGTTAATGAAACTGCTTATAATTAGAAGCTAACCAGATCAAGTTTGTTTGGCCAGTACTTTGGGTTGATGAAATGATGATATATACCCAAGTTTCATACTGTGGATATAGAAATGCTCTCAATGTCTGTGATTGCTGCAATCATTAAAGGGGCAACAAGGGGCAATGGGGTAGATTTTAACCTTGGATGGACTTTGACCAGCCGGAGGGAGAAGGGTTCATGCCATCCACCCAAAGTACCCAGGGAGAGGCCAGAGCCATTTTGAGGCCATGCCTCATTTCCATAATCCAGCTAATTTGACACTTATTTCATGAGTCGTTAAAAACTTCACATGTGGAACATTATCAAATGTTCCAAAAATCCAAGTAAGTTCTCTTTACCAAATAGCTGCCATTCACTTGTTTACTTATCTCCTCAAAGGATTCCTGTGGATTCATGAAACGTAACTCTTATGTCTAAAGCTATCCTGGGTTTTGTACTCTTTAAATAAAGATATTTGGAGAAATACCAAATTAGGTAGAAAGGTAGAGTGTTTGCCATTAGTTGAATATAGTCATAGTCCATTAGTCATCACTATAAAAGTCTCCAAGTAAAACAAAACCACCCTCTTCTCCAAATGCCTGAGGAGTATTTCCAGGTTATTGTTCCATTACCAGCTATGTTGTACTTACACATTCTCAGAAATACTGATCAATATTTGTACAAGTAGATTATACTGGCTTTACAACAGTTGCCCACTTTGTTTTCAAGGTTTTCCAACTATTACTTTGTGATTGCAACCTAGTTATAATAATATTTATAAAAAGTATAATACATATATAAAAAGCCTGCTTTGCTGAGATAGCTGATCTTAGCAAGGACAACAGTAGGGAACAGAGGCAGATTGACTCTCCCGAAAAGGCACAGGATTCTCATGTGAAAAGAGGGCGCCCATAGTACAAAGCTATGGAAGTATTCATGGGGGAACTCCTGATTTCTCATAAGGCCAGCTGGGGAGAGAAAAAGTGGGCAGAGATCCCAGTCCTGATCATCATCCATTGACCTGTGCTGGAAAACAGAAATTATTTCCACAAGCAAAAGCCTTAAGGAGGCAGTAAAAAAAAAGCTAAATGTTCTATCTAGTCAAAAAGAATAAATATGACTCAGTTGTGCAATCGTGCAAGTGTCGGGTCCCGATCTGGAAAACTGGGTTTAAAACATGTTCGGGTGGTCAATTGGACCCCATAATCTGACTGAGTGATCTTATGGAAACTGCCTATAAATTTCCCTTTTAACCAGAGGTCCTCCTCATTTCTTCATTGCAAATCTCATCCTACCTGTGACAGGTGAAGTTCAACGTTGATTTGATGAATTATCACAACTACAGCTAAAGATGACTGTTCAACATTTTTAACCTTTGTACACTGATAGACCTCCTGTAGGAGGAAAGGAAACCCAGTCTGAGACCAGTAGTTATAGAGTGCAAAGTGCAGCTGGCAAGATCGGAGTTATGCAGCATGCTGCCCCTGCTTGTGACTTGTGCCTTTGCTGTCAGGGATGGAGTTCTGCACATGCATCCATTGAGCTCTGCTTCCTTGAAAGCTTTATTTTTATATATTGTGGGTTCAACAAATCACCTGAGCACTTTCTAAACCCAGTTTCACACTGGGCTTGAGCTATACTCCACCTAGTACAAAGCCCCAATAGTGTGAAGCAGCCTCCTGCTGGAGTCTCACATTGTTTGCTTGGGTGTCCGATCAGGACTTACATAGAGTTACATCGAGTCTACAGCGCAAGAACAGGCCATTCGGCCCAATTGGTCTATGCCGGCGTTTATGCTCCACACTTGACACCCGTGATACACTGCTCTATTGATGAGTGCACAACCAAAATTCCTCCACATTTCCTAAAAGTGGCCATAAAGCTGCAGACTTAGCTGGCCACTGAATGAAGCTAAGTAATATCAGAAAATGCTGGAAGTACACAGGTCAGTCAACAACCATAAAGTAGGTTGGAGGACCTTCTCGTGGATCTACTCCTGGACCTGGCAAAGTTGGCTATATAAAGGTCCAGGATGAGCACGGCCCATGGGGAGGGTCGCTCTGGCTGTCTGCCTCTCTTCCCCCAGTCTTGTCCATGCCCAGGTGGCCCTGGACAGGGAGCATGGGGTGTCCACCGGTAAGCTTGAGGCTTTCTCCAAGCAGTGGGCTTTGCAGGGATTAGAGCGGTTGGCAGACACAGACAATAATAATCGGCCATAATTTGCTGTAGCAGGGCATCTAATGGCGTCTGCCATTATTTACACTTGTCCTTGCATGTTTAGGTTTTCAATTTTTTTCATGGCAAGTTGCTGAAAGTGTGAGTTGATAACATCTCAGCGAGGGAAGCAAGGCACTTGGGACCTGAGTGAACAAGGCAAGCAACTGTGTATCTCCTTAATCAATAAGATTTAATGGTGTGAAATTAACAGCGTAAGGACTGAGAAGGAAGTGTAAATTAGAGTGGGTGAATTCAATTTCAAATCAGGTACAGAAAGAGAAATAAAGAGAGGGAAAGAAGGATTGGATTAAAAGAGAGAGAAAAAAGAGACAGGAAGGAAACATTTTTTAAAAGTTGAAACATTTAAAATGTTACATTTTTAAAATCTCCAACAACAATTAAAACCTGAAGGAACGAGACTCCACACTTGTAATAGTTCATTTTCAGTGCCAGAGAGGTTGACTGGCAGTAATTAACACTTATCATGTCGTTAAAATGGTACTTAGACTGAAATGGACAAGACTCAACTTTCTGTGGCGAGTTTAGTTCGTATCTACCGCGCAAATATAGCAACTTCACGCCATTCGATGCATTTCAATGGTGAGCCAGACAGCACGGTGTCGTTTTCGTGAAGCTAATGGTGGAGCGGGTGCATCTCGGACAGCAACTTTTGGATATTCGTGTTTAACCGCACATCTTCCCCTTGCCTGAAGTTGCTGTACCATTTGTGCATAAATAATGCCGAGGGCCATTAGCCTCTCTGTTATTTTGCCTGCAAATTCTGGCTTATTATGATTTACCTTTTGTTTTGTTCTAACTAGACTTATGTCTAAATTATTCTATTAGTTGTGCCTCCTGAACTTAAAGGGACCACTTGCAGAATTGCAACGGGATCTTGATAAATTGGGCCAGTGGGCCGATGAATGGCAGATGGAGTTTAATTTAGATAAATGTGAGGTGATGCATTTTGGTAGATCGAATCGGGCCAGGACCTACTCCGTTAAATGGTAGGGCGTTGGGGAGAGTTATAGAACAAAGAGATCTAGGAGTACAGGTTCATAGCTCCTTGAAAGTGGAGTCACAGGTGGATAGGGTGGTGAAGAAGGCATTCAGCATGCTTGGTTTCATTGGTCAGAACATTGAATACAGGAGTTGGGATGTCTTGTTGAAGTTGTACAAGACATTAGTAAGGCCAACTTGGAATACTGTGTACAGTTCTGGTCACCCTATTATAGAAAGGATATTATTAAACTAGAAAGAGTGCAGAAAAGATTTACTAGGATGCTACCGGGACTTGATGGTTTGACTTATAGGGAGAGGTTGGATAGACTGAGACTTTTTTCCCTGGAGAGTAGGATGTTTAGGGGTGATCTTATAGAAGTCTATAAAATAATGAGGGGCATAGATAAGGTAGATAGTCAAAATCTTTTCCCAAAGGTAGGGGAGTCTATAACGAGGGGGCATAGATTTAAGGTGAGAGGGGAGAGATACAAAAGGGTCCAGAGGGGCAATTTTTTCACTCAAAGGGTGGTGAGTGTCTGGAACGAGCTGCCAGAGGCAGTAGTAGAGGCGGGTACAATTTTGTCTTTTAAAAAGCATTTGGACAGTTACATGGTTAAGATGGGTATAGAGGGATATGGGCCAAGTGCAGGCAATTGGGACTAGCTTAGTGATATAAACTGGGCGACATGGACATGTTGGGCCGAAGGGCCTGTTTCCATGTTGTAAACTTCTATGATTCTATGATTCTAATTGGTTTTTTTTCTGTTAATGACACTGGGGCAACCCAGCCTTATTCTTATTGGTGAAACAAAAATAGGCATAGTTAAAGAGAAAACACTAGCATTTCGGGTGAGTAGCCTGAACTGTAACTATGGTGGCCTGGTCTCAGCTGAATATTTAAAGGCCTGGATACACTGGGTGTGTTTCAATGTGTTTTGTCAGCATTTTTTCTGGAAATATTGCACTACAGTGTTGGTTTTCATTGGGGAGGGAAGAAGCAATCAGTTTCAAAACTGGAAAAATAATTAAATGCGTAAAAATGGAGTAAAAAGCACGCGTAGAGTGTGTAATATTTACCTGTGACTCTGCATCAGTTGGTATTTCCCAAAGAAAAAGTGAGACGGCGTCAGAGTCTTATCTGTCATTCTTTTAGCGACTCCGCCTGTTTTGTTTGTGACCTGCCCTTAAATCCATCTGCTTGGGAACTTTAAACAAGCCTCCTTGAACTCCGCAAAGTCCCAAAAGCCAAGCTCCGCCCGCGCTCTCCCGTTATTGGTGCTCTGGCAGAACTTAGCGTCCCATCTCCTAGGTTTCTGCCCTTCCCATGTTTTGGGGCAGCGGCGGTGCCAATCAAAAGCTGCCAAAGGTCTCGATGGGGGCCGCACAGATCGGGGGAATGGAATCGCGCGAAGTTCTGGAAAGAGGATCACATTAAATAGCCGTGGTAGAAAGTTAAAAGGTTAGTCAGTTAGAAGAGGAGGGCGGGGAATAATAAAGAAGAGAAATATGCTGGGGGATCTGGCTGGATTTATACACAGGCTGTGGTAGGATTGGACTCTACCGGGTGGTCAAGATGAAACACTCCTGGTGGAATTTCACCTGCCAACCAGTACTTGGTTACTGTGTACTGACTGATCGGTCAGTCGTGACTGGCGCCTTGCTGGGACTCTAACCACGGTAATAAAAACGCGGAATTTGGACTTTTCGCCAGGGAAACAGCGCTGCTGAAAACTCAAGTAAGACTTTCGTTTCCCTCCTCCTCCTCCTTCCTTTCAATAATTATATTTTTCTTGTGCAGTTTTTGCTTGATGGCGTGAAGTGGCATTTAATAGGCAGTGGGCATTGGCTGTATGTAACAAGTCGTGATAAGATCTGAACCGTACAATAACTGAGGTACAGAAAGGGGCTGGGGCAAGATTCGGTAAGGTGACTTGTTTAAGGGTCGTACGTATGTAGGTGAGAGAATCGAAATGGGCTTGATAAATCCAATATTGATCTATATCAGTCTCCCACTTAACTTTTAATAGTGTCCTCCCAAGCTCGAATTGTGCAGCCATTCACAGGATCAAGCTGACAGAATGGCAATACACAAAGGAACTGAATCAATTAAATTGTGTTTGCTTTGCCTAAAGTTGCAGAAGTTTTACTGGCTCCTGGGGTAAAGAGAAAGTTCACTTTGATACACACGTGAAGTTGGCAGCGATACATCAAGGATGTGTGTGTGTGTGTGTGTGTTTGCCTTGTGATTTCCCACAACACTTGCATTCCCCTCAATGTTCATTCCTTGGACAGAATAAGGGTTTAGAGTGGCGGTGAAATAGTATCACGCTGGGGGATGAGGTCTACACAAAGGCTGCTGTGTTGTGTTCTAAAGCTGGAATGCTTCTTGAACAGGATTAAGACTCCCACTGGAAACCTAACTCAGTAGTGCGTTTTGATGCATGAATCAGCTGCGAACTTCTGTTCTACAATTACTTTCCAATTTTCAAATCACTCAATGCAGATTCTAAGAAAAAAAAATCTGCATATGTTGACAGTGTGCTGTGGAATCCTGTCCTATAGACAACAGGCCGGCGTCAATGTAAACGCATAGCCCCAGACTGCAATCAGTGCAGTAAGTGCGAATATTGGTACAGAAAAAAACACCTCACAACATAGTCACAGGTTTGCTTCAAGTTGCTTCCGGTCCTTGGGGTTTTGAAACTTAGTTGGGGAGATAAATATATATATATATAAAGGAAAAAATGCTAATATTGGAAATCTGAAATAAAAGCAGAAAATGCTGCAAATACACAAAATGCTGGTCAGCATCTGATAAGAGGTAAAATAAGTTAATATTTAAGGTAAAGGCCCTTCATCAGAATTGTAAAAGGAAGACAAGCTAAAGGGCTAACCTAAACAAAGAGGGAGAAGGAACAACAGGGTAAAGATGGGGAGTTAAATTTTCTTCCATAAGAGGTAGGAGCAGGAGCTTGACCTTTTTTACGTTTGAGGCTAGGTGTGTGTTTAAAGTGTTATTCAATGTCCTGGACCATTTCTTAAAGGATGTTCTTAAAGGACTTTATCACATTTCAACTGGCAGTTTTCAAATATGGACCAGCTCATTAAATACTCCATTGCCTTGGCCAATATGAGCACCTCATGATGCTTGATTTTCCACATGTATTCCACGCAATCGAGTGAAAAGCAGTTTTTGGTCTTCCCATTGATTTTTTTTGTATATTGAGGGACTGTAGGAGATATAATTCAATGAGACATCTGTGTCATCTTCATACACCACCTGATGTGGACTTGGCGAACCCCCCCCTTCTTCTCCACGGAAGGCATTGATTTGTGTTGGGGTGTGATTCCACAGCACTGGTTACCTCCAGTACCTTGCCCACTTGACCTTTCTTCACGTATGAGCTAAGAGTGTGTGGCACCAAACTATTCAACCATTGGATACGTTACAGCTGAGTCTGATCCTGTTGCCGGCCAAAATCTAGGTAAACACACGCACACACACTTTCTAGTAGGGGTCACTGTGATTAGGAGCAGGAGCCGAAGGTAATTTTCCCTTCTCTAGCCAGGGCACTGAAGCCAACTACAGCATCCGTACTCCATGGCCTTGCCACTCCCTATCTTTGTAACCTCCTCCAGCCCTACAAACATCCAAGATTTCTGCGCTCCTGCAATTCTTGCCTCTTGCGCATCCCTGATTTTAATCACTCCACCATTGGCGGCCATGCCTTCACCCTGCCTAGGCCCTAAGCTTTGCAATTCCCTCCCTAAACCTCTCTGCCTCTCTACCTCTCTCTCCTCCTTCAAGATGCTCCTTAAAATCTACCTCTTTCTCCTTATATGGCTTGGTATCAAATTTTGTTTGAAAATCACTCCTGTGAAGCACCTTGGGACGTTTTACTACATTAAAGGTGCTATATAAATGCAAGTTGTTGTTGTTGTTGTTGCTAACCTAGTTGAGATCAGCTAACTCACCAGAGACTAAGGATTAGGCTGGGGTCCTTCTCAACTGTATGAGGCAGCATCACATTTGGTGCCCCATTTACTCGCTGACCCACTAGAAAGGGTGGCTCTTTTTCTCGAAGTCATGAAAACTTTTTTAAAAAGCATCCATTTACGGTCTTTGGATGCATGTGTTTCGATATTAGAAGATTGAGGGGTGATCTTATTGAGTTGTTTAAAATGTTAAGAGGACTCAATAGGGTAGATACTGAGAAATTATTTTCTCTGGTGGTGGAATCAAGAACAAAGGGACATAATCTTAAAATTAGAGCTCGGCCATTTAGGAGGGAAATCAGGAAGCACTTTTACATACAAAGTGTAGTTGAAATCTGGAATTCTCTCCCCCAAAAGGCTGTAGATGCTGGGGGACGATTGGAGCTTACAAGACTGAGAGCGATAGATTTTTGTTGGGTAAGGGTATCAAGGAATATGGAGCTAAGGTGGGTAAATGGAGTTGAGGTACAGATCAACCATAATCTAATTGAATAGCGGAGTGGACTTGAGGGGCTGAATGGACTACTCTTTTTCCCATTTTCCTATGACATATTGGGTCTAATGCCGTGCTGTACTGCACTCTTCCACATGTTCAGTTCGCCTCATGGCACATGCCGGGAGCTCATATCAAGAAATTGCGCTTCTCCACCCAGTGATTTTTCTGACCATTAAAATGCATGCAAGGACAATGATGGCTGGGATTACAGAATTGCCTGATCTGCACTCCCAACAACCAGCAGGAGTGTGGAAGTGGATATCCCTGGCCACAGTATTTCTCTTTAAACAAGACCTGTATGCAAGCTGATGCACCGAACAGGAAATGTGATCTCTATATTATTTTGCCCTTTCATTGCTATGAAAACACAAGCTGTTTCTCTTTTGTGACTTTTCTTTTAGTGCCTTAATGTGCCATCATGAATTGTATCCATTTTGTTCTGTTGTAAACACAATCATCCACTAATTTTCCAGGGTTGTATCATGAAAGCCAGGGATAAATTTATAGCGAATGCCATCCCATTTCACTGGCACACATTATACTTTCATTTATCAAATGAGGTATATAATTATGAGCTATGTAATGTAGATCCTTTTCAAAAATCTGTTTTTATTTTCTCTACCTCATTAGTTTCCTCAGGCTAAGCCCCTGAGCCCAGGCATTAGGAGAAGCCGTGAGTGGAACGGGAGTCCATTCGGCCCATTGATCTTTGCTCATTCCGACCCTGTGGGGAAACACCTCACCTCTGCTCAGTGCTACGTCTTTATGACACAGATAAGATTAGGTGCTCTCTTTGTGATTTAGGTGCATATCCATATCTCAATACCCAGTGCCACAGATAGGGCTGTCACCAGCCTAATTTTGAACCAGACAGCCTCAGTTTTTGAGCAAAACAAAAAGGAAAAACTGCAAATGCTGACAATCGGAAATAAAAACAGAAAATGCTGGAAGTGCACAGCAGGTCAGTAAAGAGAAAAGACAAGCTATGACCTTGCAGGTGTAATGCCTACATCTCAACACTTGAATGCTACACCCCTGAAACATCAATAACTTGCTTTTTCTTTTAACAGATGCTGTGTATTCCCAGCATTATTTAAGTTTTTGATTAATGTGTCCACCAATTTCTGAAATGAAAACCAATGTTATTCATCAAGGTTATCAATGAATTTTTAATATCAGTAAAGCAGTATCAGATCTGAAACTATGATCCCACGCCTATAGTACCCCAATTCCATCCCCTATTGGGTTCTGGACCAGCCAAAAAATTCACACCCAGACCCAGAATACTGGTGTACCAGTGCTAACAAAGCAGAGGGCATCGCTCTGGATTTCTAATGTTTTCTAAGGTTTATTGTACTGTTTCTTATAAGTTGTTCAAGCAGCTTACCACTCAGTTGCCTCTAAGTATTAACTTCAGAGTTTACTGATATTTTAAAATGCTTCTGGTTACTGTGTGATTTATGCAAAGCAACTGGAAGGAAGTAAATTGACTAAGCTCGTCAAAGCATCAAACTAAATGCCTATTGAAACTTTCTATTGTGA
Organism: Heptranchias perlo; assembly: GCF_035084215.1. Taxonomy (NCBI): domain Eukaryota; kingdom Metazoa; phylum Chordata; class Chondrichthyes; order Hexanchiformes; family Hexanchidae; genus Heptranchias; species Heptranchias perlo. The sequence goes on from NC_090360.1 coordinate 15,919,953, forward strand.
TATTAAAAGTTACTAATTTAAACTGGAAATCAACATGCAACATGCTTCAGAGTAAATGTTTCGATATATCAGTGAGTAGTGAGAAAGGAATGAGGGGTGGGGCAGTGATCTGATATAAAAGTATGGACTGAAAGCTGAATGCTTTAAACAGGACCAAATTCTCTGTTAGCTTCATTGGTGTACGATTTCATTGATATTTTTCATTTATTGTTTAGCACACTGATTCCTACTTTGCTTCAAATAATTTTTAAGACATAGTACAATAAACTTTAGGAAACCAGAACAAAGTGTAGTGCCATCCATGCCCTACCAAGAAGATAGATGAGTAACCAAGAAGATAGATGAGGGCTGTGCAGTAGACGTGGTCTACATGGACTTTAGCAAAGCCTTTGACAAGGTACCGCATGGTAGGTTGTTACATAAGGTTAAATCTCATGGGATCCAAGGTGAGGTAGCCAATTGGATACAAAATTGGATTGACGACAGAAGACAGAAGGTGGTTGTAGAGGGTTGTTTTTCAAACTGGAGGCCTGTGACCAGCGGTGTGCCTCAGGGATTGGTGCTGGGTCCGCTGTTATTTGTTATTTATATTAATGATTTGGATGAGAATTTAGGAGGCATGGTTAGTAAGTTTGCAGATGACACCAAGATTGGTGGCATTGTGGACAGTGAAGAAGGTTATCTAGGATTGCAACGGGATCTTGATAAATTGGGCCAGTGGGCCGATGAATGGCAGATGGAGTTTAATTTAGATAAATGTGAGGTGATGCATTTTGGCAGATCGAATCGGGCCAGGACCTACTCCGTTAATGGTAGGGCGTTGGGGAGAGTTATAGAACAAAGAGATCTAGGAGTACAGGTTCATAGCTCCTTGAAAGTGGAGTCACAGGTGGATTGGGTGGTGAAGAAGGCATTCAGCATGCTTGGTTTCATTGGTCAGAACATTGAATACAGGAGTTGGGATGTCTTGTTGAAGTTGTACAAGACATTAGTAAGGCCACACTTGGAATACTGTGTACAGTTCTGGTCACCCTATTATAGAAAGGATATTATTAAACTAGAAAGAGCGCAGAAAAGATTTACTAGGATGCTACCGGGACTTGATGGTTTGACTTATTGGGAGAGGTTGGATAGACTGAGACTTTTTTCCCTGGAGAGTAGGATGTTTAGGGGTGATCTTATAGAAGTCTATAAAATAATGAGGGGCATAGATAAGGTAGATAGTCAAAATCTTTTCCCAAAGGTAGGGGAGTCTATAACGAGGGGGCATAGATTTAAGGTGAGAGGGGAGAGATACAAAAGGGTCCAGAGGGGCAATTTTTTCACTCAAAGGGTGGTGAGTGTCTGGAACGAGCTGCCAGAGGCAGTAGTAGAGGCGGGTACAATTTTGTCTTTTAAAAAGCATTTGGACAGTAACATGGTTAAGATGGGTATAGAGGGATATGGGCCAAGTGCAGGCAATTGGGACTAGCTTAGTGGTATAAACTGGGCGACATGGACATGTTGGGCCGAAGGGCCTGTTTCCATGTTGTAAACTTCTATGATTCTATGATTCTACATCCTGTTAGCACAGCACATCAATGACCTGTGCCTAGTTGTGCCACTCCTGGCTGGTCCAGAACCAAGTGGGGCCCACCCAGTCATACATACAGTGCAGATGTATTGAGTCTCAATCATCTAGAGTGAGACTCATTCATTTTGGTTTAAGAATGTCGCCTATTTTGATGTGTCTCACTCAACACATCTCAACATGTTTAAATGGGTTGTCAATGTGTCTTAGCTATGTTTTACCATAAATCCCACTGCTAACATTTCTCATATGTTAACAGTCCTATTATTGCCACGAGTAGATTGCTTGGGCTATTCCATTTTATTCGTTATTTTGGAGGATAATTTTTGTTATGATTCTGCTGTTAGTTAGAATGTGCCAATAGAATCAGTTGCACTGGTGATATTACTAAAAAACACATTAACTTCAGTTGGCAATGATGTTCTTGTCTGCTATTTTAACAAAGGCCTTAGCCCTTTAAAATAAATGGGTTAATGGCTTCATGAAGAAGGCAGAGAAAGATCTTTTAAAAAATATATTAACCATAAATTTTACTGCCAACACATCGCCCCTGCCTATTTCCTCCAGCCCTACAACCATCTGAGAACTCTGCGTTCCTCCAATTCTGGCCTCTTGTACATCCCCAACTTCCTTTGCCCCACCATTGGCGGCCATGGCTTGGAAGGCAAATGCACCACTTGGTGTGATGCTGAGTCATTCAGATCAGGAAGGTTCCTGTTTTGATCCCCTGGTCAATGCTGATCTCAGCCAGTGCAGTGTTTGTGTAATGCTGTGAGAACCCCATCGCTGGTAAGAGGAAAAATAAATCAACCTAGGGCTTTCACTTCTGATTGATATTCAGTGACCCCGTGCTGGAAAGTACACACTTGTGTGTATTGACTGTATCAAGGTGCACAAATGAAGAATGGCCAATTGATGCGGTGTTAAGTCTTGTGCACATCCATGGAACCATATCCCAGCACGTCAGCACTTTCAGGAGACAAAGGGAGAAAACCTGAACAGAAAGTATCTGGTAAATTAATGATAAAATTGGGAAGGTAGGAACTTCATTTGTAGTGCCTTATTACATCTTCAAGACATCCCAAAGTGCTTTATATCCAACAAATTACTTTGGAAATGTAATCACTTCTTATGTAGGCAGATGTAGCAAATGAGACAACTCACCAGTTAATCTGTTTTTGGTGGTGTTAGTTGAAGGGGAAATGTTAGCCAGAACACTAGGAGAATTCATCTACTTATCTTCAAATAGTGCCATGGGATCTCTTATGTCCCCTTGCAGGCAGACAGGTGCTTGGTTTAATGTCTCCTCCACTCCATCAGTACTACACTGAAGTGTTAGCCTAAATTATCTACTCAAGCTCTGGCACTTGAATTATATGGCTTTGATTTCATCGAAGTTACACTTTTACTTCTATCTATTATCCATTAATTCCTTTACCTTTATAGAATAATAGAATCATACAGCACAGAAGTAAACCATTTGGCCCATTGTGCCTGTGCCGGCTCTTTGAAAGAGCTATCCAATTAGTCCTCTCTCCTGCTCTTCCCCATAGCCTTGCAAAATTGTCCCCTTCACGTATTTATCCAATTCCCTTTTGAATGTTACTATTGAAACTGCTTCCACCACCCTTTCAGGCAGTGCATTCCAGATCATAACAACTTGTTGCGTAAAAATATTTTTCCTCATCTCCCCTCTGGTTCTTTTGCCAATTACCTTAAATCTGTATCTTCTGTTTGCCAACCCTCCTGCCAGTAGAAACTGTTTCTCCCGATTTACTCTATCAAAACCCCCCATAATTTTGAACACCTTTACTAAATCTCCCCTAACCTTCACTGCTCTAAGGAGAACAATCCCACCTTCTCTAGTCTCGCCACATAACTGAAGTTCCTCATCCCTGGTACCATTCTGGTAAATCTCCTCTGCACCCTGTCCAAGGCCTTGACATCCTTCCTAAAGTGTGATTTTTACAAAACAGTTTGATAGGTCTTACATATAAAAATTCGAGAGATTATGATGCCTAGTAGAGTGCATAAAGGATTAGTGGACTTGCTGAATGCATTCTTCGTTGAGGTGTGTCCACAGCCTGAAACATGTGGGGGATTCATGTCCTCAGTGTTCACACAATAAGTGCTATATGGTGCCAACACCACAGATGTCTCCTATACCTGTCTGCATTCTCTGCATACAGGCATCTTATGTTGGAAGTAGCTCAAGATGAAATCACCACTTGGGATGGTGTGCACTGCGTCCAGTGATGGGAGCGATGCCTCGTTTACACTGGTGGTTTGCCAACCTATTCCAGTGCTCCTATCAGCAATGCCAAGGTGCTGTTAGGTTTCTGAAGTAACCTGGGCAAGGTTTCACTTGAATTCTTGAATGTTGTGGTGAATCTGGAATAAGTAAAACTGAACAGCGCTGGTGATTAATATTTTCAATATTCGGTTTACAAACTTTGACAAGGTCTTTTCAAAATGGACTTAGAATTTAGTGAAATGGATATATTTACACACTTGTGAGTGCCATTCACTCCTTTAGAATTACTGCTTAATGGTAGGGTCATACCAAACATTTCCAAAACTCACCTTCTTGTAACATCATGAAGGTTTGTTATGGGGACAGTGTGCATAGGCAGAATGAATTGTGGGTAGTAATTCCATTCCCAAAGTCAATCAATAAAACTTTAATGATCGCAAAGCATTTCAAAACCAATACAATAATTCTGAAGTGGAGGCAAATGATGTCACATGAGAGGGAGTCCGACACAAAGCTTGTAGCTTACCTCGAACCATCAGTTTTAAAGCAGGGTAACAAGGGGTGACTGCCAGATGATGGTGAGTGCACAGATATTTCACTTTATAAAATTTAGGATTATGCAGCAATTCAGCGCAATGCATTTCCCTTTTAGGCCTTCTCTATAGACATAGGCCTGAACACAATATTTATTTGTATATAGTGTTTGGCTCGGTATCAGTGAGGCAAATCTGATATATAGCAAAATATTACTGATATTTCGACATTGTAGAGTTAACAGAATTTAGTTTCTATCCAATAATTTGACAGTTTTCATCTCGTTTTCTGCTGAGAAAAGTCATAAAACAGTACAATAGTACCACTCAATGCCAGTTACCATCAGCTCCTTTATCACTTTGTTATCTTTACTACTTTTCATTTATGTCACTATACCGCTTCCATGCTGTTTACCTGCTGCACCGTGCTAAAATTAGCTTCACTCTTGCACTTTCTGATGTCATCAGATTTAGTTGTCCGTAGTTCAACTAATGTAGCCTGTTGTTCAATGCTATCTGCTGTCAAAGACAAAAAGAATATTTTAAAGAATAACAGAGGTAGGAGCGGGAGCAGGACTGAAACTGACTTTCTACGTCTATATCTATGTCCAAATCTAGCCACCTAACTATCCATCTGTGCATCCCTCAAAACGTTTGTGCCGATAAGCTTATAGAATCATAGAAATTTCAGCACCGAGGAGGCCATTTGGTCCCTCATGCCTGTTGTGCAGATATTAGCACCATATCAGAGCATAAAGGGGAAATTAGAAGATGTTTTCTCCATGGAAAGGGTTATTAGGGTATGGAATGAATTGCCAGAAATGGCAATTGAAGCGGAGGCATTTAGGAAAGTAGGAATTGCTAGACGAGAAAAGACCAAGGTCCATCTAGTTTGCCTTCTACCATCCTGATAGTCACATGATGCAATGATAATAGAGTTGTTGACTAATCGTAGCAATCAATCTCAATCAATTAGTTTACAACAGACCCAGAAATGAGAAAAACCCCAGTGGTGGAGAACTTTGAGAACCGTAGGTCCAAAGTCACCTGTTCCTCCCAAACATGTTATACTTATCATAGGTCATGTCTCAAATTACTCAGATACTGTATCCCAAAATGTTAAGAAAGAATTAGATAAACACTTCATATTGCCTGGCTGTCGATTCCCTATTGCTTGTTCTCAGGCCTCCGGCTCTCTTCCCTGTCTTGGCCCCATCCTCCTATTTACGCTCGAGCTTCCACATCCACCAAAATTTGCCAGGCCTCATCCTCAGCACTACTACAGGAGACGTAACATTAGTGTCGTAAGGAATAACAAAGGTAGGAGTGGATTTGAAGGACACATCTCAGATAACATTGCTAGAGTACACAGCTTTACTCTTGTGGTTTATAAATTTCCTAAAGGCTAGTGTTACACACTGCAGCTTTTGTGTTATGTGTTTTCCTGGATGTGACTCATCCCTAGCCATCTCTTATCTTGCATTTACTGTTAACATTGCTAAAATGCTCTGACTCCCATTTAAAAGATGTTTGACTTAGAAAATTCTTTCTTAAAGTAAAAGTCAGATTACACGGCCCAATCTTGACTGTGTGCTCTCTACCTGCCCATGTTACTCACTAGAATTGACATAATCCTTCTCTCACCTCTAGGCTCTAACATCTTTCTGCTCAATGCAATTTTTATTGGCTTTCTCTATTTGTTGAATGACTGTGGTCACTGCTGCTCTGAACATTCCTCGCTGGTTCCTCCTATACTGTCCTTCACTCTTTTCTATCTTCCTACATCCTCAATGTAATGAAATCAAGACTCATCACACCATCTTCTGCTCTAACTCAGTCTTTCCCAGGTACCCAGAAATGTAGAACTCCATGCCTTCTTCACTCTTCATTGCTGTTTGTGAGAGCTTGCTGTGCGCAAATTGGCTGTCACGTTTCCTACATTACAACAGTGACTACTCTTCAAAAGTACTTCATTAGCTGTAAAGCACTTTGGGACATCCTGAAGTCTTGAAAGGTGCTATATAAATGCAAGTAAGTCTGTCTTTCTTTCTTTCTTTCTTTCCCTTTCTCCTGCTATCTACCAGGCATTAAAACCTAAGGTTGGAATCACCTAACTACTATTTCTTGACTAATCCAAACGTCAATTCTAATATTTTGAACCTTGACATCAGGTGCATGGGCCTTGGCCCTTCACCAATGTTTCTCCAAAATATGCAGCTAGAATATGTTTTAACCCAGGGTCTCCAAAATTACTATAGAGTCAAAAACCAATTGGAGTCCAGGCGTCCAGTAAAACAACAACAAAAAAAAATGATGACACATCAAGGTTACCAGCTGTTTTCTAACACTCAAAATTATGGACAATTGGACGCAAGTCAGTGGGTCGCTGTGCATCTGTAGTGCTCTTTTAAACTCCATTTTGAGAATATCGTGGAGCAGGCAGTATAACTGGGGTCTGGTGTGCTCTAACTACCCTATGGCAGGTACAGGTGTCAAAGGGGTACCTGTGCTATAAAGGTTTTTTCAATCTCCAACAGCTGCCCAATGCATTGAGAGGATAATGCCATTACTATTTTTCCTCACTTGTTTTTAGCAGCAGCACTCTAAAATGGTGTGTGCTGGTGTGGCACTGCTGGATAATGAGTGCCTATTCCCTTGATCTCAATCCTGCGATGGGCAGTACATCACCCTTTCAGCAGTCAGTCTACAAAAGTAACAGACATAATTTTATTTAAGGAATGGACAGTTACTGGGGTCAAGCTCACAAATATATTTTTAATGAGCCTTTTTTATAATCACTTAAAATTGAAACCTGCTTCAGTTAATATGGAGAACAGATTTAGTGATACACAGTCCAGTCTTTCAGCAGCAGATGAGCTGAGGTGGGGGCAGAGACGGGTGATGTTATGGAGGTGGAAGTAGGCGGTCTTGGTGATGGAGAGGATATGGGATCAGAAGATCATCTCAGGGTCAAATAGGATGCCAAGGTTGCGAACAGTCTGGTTCAGCCTCAGATAGTGACCAGGGAGAGGGATGGAGTCGGTGGCTAGGGAACGGAGTTTGTGGCAGGGACTGAAAACAATGTTCTCCCTTGGCCTAGCTCTGAACCCGGGTTGTGGTAGTTCCAATTAGCCATTTAATAAAGCAGCATAGGAGGCTTTTCTGCACAATTTCAATTTGAATAAACAGATAATTCAAATTAAGCAACTTTGAATTAACAATAGATTGGACTGTATTTTTTTAGAAGTTTGTATTATTTGTCTTTCTAAAGGACGGCATTAGGTCATTTGGCAAGTTACGTCACAAGGTTTCTTTAAGTTAATAACAGTACATAGAAATGAACCTTATCACAAGTTATCTGTGGCAAATAGATTTCATTGGGTTAGGCTGAGTGACTTCGTATTGGAACAGCACAACCTAGTAACAGATTTACTGAGGTTTGCCAGCTCATTTATTGTTTCAAGTTACAAGAATGAGACAGAATTCTAATTGCATTAGTGTATAAATTACTCAAAAATAGCAACAAACATCAAAGGGAAAGGGAACTAAGTTCTACCCTGTCTGAAAATGAATTCAACATTTATCAAACCAGGGGACATGGGGGAAGGTGGGGGAGGACGGGGTGGGAGTAGCTAGTTCACAAAGTTAGATGAGGAAGGAAAATATCTCAATATTTCCCCCCCCCCCCCCCCCCACCGAATTTTCTCACCTTACACCTACTGTCTTGAAGTTGGCACCTCGTACAGGGCTTGGTGACTCGATTGGTGGCAGCTTGATGATACCTTGCCCAACTAATGATTATTTGTGCATGAGCCTGGATAATGATCGCTGGTTGTCTGTCACACCTTCAGCACTGTCATGTGTTCACTTGACTTCTACACGTGCACACTTCCACCAAAGAGTCACTGGATGGTAATCGGAACCAGGAACTTTGATGGATTTTCTTGCCCATCCCTACCCCACTGACACATTTACAGAACTCCCATTATCTCAAGTGAGATCCAACTCAGCGCAGATGATAAACTGAATCCTGGACCTTCCTGGTTTATATGGCGATCAATAGGCAGTGTATTTATCACTGATCCATTGGGGAAGTATCACTGTGATCCTTAACTCCTGTATACTGTTGTTTCTTAATCTATCATCACATAGAATGTACAGCACATAACCAGGTCATTCAGCCCAACTGGTCTATGCCAGTGTTTATGCTCCACACGAGCCTCCTCCCACTTTACTTCATCTCAACCTATCGATATATCCTTCTTTTCCTTTCTCCCTTATGTACTTATCTACCTTCCCCTTAAATGCATCATCTTTTGTGAAACTTTCCTCAAAGAGTTCCTAAATTTGACCACCCAATCGTTAACAGCAAAATGTACCCATTCTGGTAACCTGAATTCTCACAGCCACACACCACTGATGTAAGAACCCATCGACATTGGATGAAGGAGCAGAGAGAAAAATCACCTACAAACAAGAGTAATTGCAATTTTACAAGTCTTTTACTCAAAGTTTTGGATGTATTTAATCGTCAGTAAAACCAACGTGATCATTCACTGTCAACAGCAAGATCCCACTGTCTATGTTCTAGTGATTCCCTTCTACAATTTAGATTTACTTAACTGATGCTTTGAAGCTTCCAGTGCGCTCAATCACATCTTGAAAAGAAAGAGTGAGAACCTCTTTTCAACACTGCCAATAGATTACAATATACCAGGTTGGCCAAAACAGCTTTCACTTTATTTTTTGCATTTTACCAAATTGATTCTTTAGCTGGCATTTGGATAACTGGCTAATAACAACTTCTGTGGTAGTTACTGAAATTCATATAAATTGTCCATGGTCTTTCCCACCATCAGTAAGGTTATTTTTATTTATTAGGTGGAGTTGGGTGAGAGACTTCAGGGAGATACCTACCGACTAGAGCCTATCACTGTATTCTTACAGACAACTTTCCATTCTAAATGTATACGTAGACAACTTGAATGTTAAATGTTGACAAAAGTATGACCAAAAATCTTGACAAGACGAAGTTGGACAGGAACTCCATGCATACATAAGGGGCCGGATTTTGCTCTGGGCAGGCTCCTCTGGACGGCGCCTGCCGCTCATTAGACTTAGCCTTGCCAATGGAGTTTTCATGGGCTTTTGCACGGCAAGCTCCTCTCAAGTAGCCCTCAATCCAGCGCGGCGCCCTGATCCAGGCATCTGGGACCTGTGTGAACGGGACAAGCTGCTGTGCATCCCCTTAACCAATCAGATTGAAGCATCGTTAATAAGCAGCGCAGACACTGAACCAGGAAATGTATGTTAGAATAGTAAATTCAGTGTAAAATCAATTACAAAAAGCAAAATAAAGAGAGGGTAAGAAATATTGAATCAAAAGACAGATAAAAAAGACAGAAAGAAAAAGAAAAAAAACATCCAACAACAATTAAAATGTGAAGGAATGAGACTCCACACTTGTAAAAGTAAATTCTTAGTGCCAGAGTGGTTGTTTGGCTTAATACGGCATTAAAATTTTGGTTAGACTAAAAAACACTTGAAGTACCTTTTTTCCTGGTGAGATTAGTTAGTTTCCAGCAGGGCAGGAGAGGATCTTCACATCGTTGCAGTCATTTCAACGTTGAGTCAGCTGACGAGATCTCCTTCCTGCGAAACTTCTGGAGGAGCAGGGGATCTGGTAGAGCACCTTTGGGATTTCTGCATTTAACTGCACACGTTTGCTGGAAATTGCCACTTACACTGAAATAATGGTGGCCGCGGTTAGCCTCGCTGTTACTTTTAAAGCAAAATCCGGCCCAATATTTTTAATAATATAATAACAGATGAAACTCATAATGCTTCACTGAATCTTATAGTGCAGATATATAATTTGACTGCTATCCTTGTCAATCCTTTTGCTTAATCTCCAATATTCATTTACATCAATAAACAAGAGTTGGCTTCAGCCTATTAGCTCTGGACCTGCAATTAGGTTTTGAGCAGTATTGAAGTGGGTGAGTGGAGCTAGCAAAAATATTCCAATAGGATTCCTGGCATTATTTGCTAGTTCCTGCCTTTGTGATTGAAGGCAACCAATGGGAAATGGTAGAGGTCCATTCTATAAGTTTACAAACTGCATACCTCTCACCATCTATGAGGAACATAAAATAGCTTCAAACAGTTTGATCTGCAAAGAGTTTAAAGTGTTCCCAATTGGCAGAGGCTTGAGTTGGAGTGTAACCTGATGTATTCATAAAACAAAAACAAATCAAAAGAGAGTTTCTCAAGCAGCATGTCCAATGCAACATTCTCCTCCAAGACACGGTTTGATATTTCCTACTGTTAGACATGTGAGTACATTCTGTTCTTGTTTATACAAAGTACCATTATGACACGGGTCACTTTGCAAACATACTCTAGGCTGGATGCAAGGATCCATTTGAAATGTCTGTTTTGCCTTGATGTAAGCATTTGTGAGCACAAGGAAGTCGAGTGCCAGCTGCAGGTTTTGCGATATTGAGCAGGGTTGAAAAACACCATCACTGAAAGCACTATGGCTGCACATGGAAGATTCTTACTATTAGAATTAATTCTAAATACATTGAGAATGGTTAATGCGTGAAACACAGATTTGACATTCCTCTTATCTAGTGACGTTTGTGCAAATACAGCACTCATGTAACAAGACAATCCTTTCAGCCTGTCATTTAAGGGATTAACAATGTCAACTTGGGTTGATTGGCACTTTCGCCTCTGAGTCAGAAGGTTTTGGGTTCAAACCCCACGACAGAGGGAATATATAATCCAAGCTGGCACTTCAGTGAGCACTGCATTGTTGGAGGTGCTGCCTTTTGGATGAGACTTTAAACTGAGGCCATGTCTGTCTGTTCAGGTGGACGTAAAAGGTCTCATAGTATTACTCGAAGAAGAGGAGGGAGTTCTCCTGGTGTCTGAGCCAACATTTCTCCTTCCACCATCACCAAGTTTCTAATATTGTGCTAAGGGTGATGAGCAGAAAACTTCCCTGTTTATTCTTCAGCCACTGGATCTATCCTGTCGCTCCAAAGGTATTTTCTTCTCATCTAGTGAAGTTTGTAGGAATGACGTACTCGTGTTATAATTCGGACCTCTTGTGTATCCCTGATTTTCACCATTGGCGGCCTTGCCTTCAGCTGCCTAGGGCCAAAGCTCTGGAATTCCCTCCCTAAACATCTACGCCTCTTTACCCTGCTATCCTCCTTTAAGACGCTCTTCAAAACCTACCTCTTTGACCAAACTTTTGCTCACCTGGCCTAATATCTCCTTATATGGCACAGTGTCAATTTATTTTTTGATAACGCTCTTGTGAAGTGCCTTGGTATATTTTACTACGTTAAAGGCACTATATAAACACAAGTTGTTGTTATTGTAGTTGTCCTGTCTTTGAAAAGTTGAAGAATAACACAACATGGTTTCTAGCCATCAAACATGTTCATTGAACAAAAGGTGAACAAGTGAATATATTAAAGTGATATTATACTGCTATGAAGTGTGCCATGCTTATAATAGGCATTTATGGAATGTATTTAAAACATTATAAGACTACGAGTGGGAGGGAACTCTAGATACCATTCATGCTTAATACATAGCACTAATATACGGTTACCGATGGGTCTCCTATAGTGGCAGACCATGTGAGGTCATCAAACTTTGTTATGGACCGGCAGCCATGGTGCAGTTTGCATTTTCACTTGATGCCATCTCCTGACAAACATCTTGAGCCACTCATTTTGAGACTTGCCACTCATCAGTCTAAAAAATGGCTTCTGTCCTCTGGCACTATTGCTTCAGTAAGATCTCAAAAGCTCATCAAGAAACCTGCAAGAAATTTCACGCCTTCTAATGGGCGAGTTTCCCGTGTCTTTCTAATGCCTTTCACTGCTTGACTGAGATAATCTTTGTACATCATCCAGCACTTTTCCACCTTTAAAAGCCTCTTCTCAGGTTATTAGACCAACTAATTATTTCTTTACCATAGTGATTAACATACACGACTCTTGACTTAGCATTTGTTATCCCCTTCCCTCTTTGATTTGTTCAGGTAGGGCTGTGAATGAAGGTTCAGGAGTACACAAATGGCTGAAGGATACTAGTTAGGCCTCAAATGGCCCTTGGGTACCATGGTCTTAATTATATGCACCAAAAAGCCATTCTGCAGTGATGAGCTACAACATCATGTCAAGGATGTCAAGGCCTGGGAGAGGGAGCAGAGGAGATTTACTAGAATGGTACCAGGGATGAGGGACTTCAGTTATATGGAGAGACTGGAGAAGCTGGAATTGTTCTCCTTAAAACAGAGAAGGTTAAGGGGAAATTTAACAGAGGTGTTCAAAATTATGATGGATTTTGATAGAGTAGATTGGGAGAAACTGTTTCCAGTTGCAGGAGGGTCGATATCCAAAGGAAACAGATTTAAGATAATTGGAAAAAGAACCAGAGGGAAGGTGAGGGGAGAGGTTTTTTTTAGCATGATCTGGAATGTACTGCCTTAAAGGGTGGTGCAAGCGGATTCAATAGTAACTTTCAAAAGGGAATTGGATATATATTTGAAAAGGAAAAAATTGCAGGACTATGGGGAAAGAGCAGGGGAGTGGGACTAATTGGATAGCTCTTTCAAAGAGGCGGCACAGGTACGATGGGCTGAATGGCTTCCTCTTGTGCTGTATGATTCTATGATTTTGCAGACATGGAAGAACCATATTTCTTTTTTACATGCAGAGGAACAGCAAAAGAAGGTGGAGAAAGACAAATCACAATCCAAAACATGCACTGAATCTGTGCACACAGTTTGAGTAAATAGCTTTATTAAATCTTGTTCTCTGTATTGAAGTGACTTGAGAAAAGAATTTTAACATGAACATTCATTATATTTTGGCATTGGACCATTTGTGAAGACTCAATTTGTGAAGGAGCAATTCCAAAGCCAGAGATTTCTGCAACCATATTTAGAGAAACTTGACAGGCTAAAATGACTGGATAGACAAACTCTGATAAATACAACAACAAGGCAGACCTTGTGTTCTGCAGCATTTATGAGATGCTTTGCGAATCCCTGTTGCCTAGTTATTCCTTGCCTGTCCGATGAATGCTGGCCAGATTCTTGGATCTTTTGTCCAAGTGCTCGGGCATATTTTGCGAGTCACCATGGACTATGCCAAGCCTATCCTTGTAAGAGTCTAGAAACTTTGGAGCCAGTGTGCTTTTTGCCATTAGTCATCCCTGAAAATTCGAGCTATGTTCTGAAGTTTTGAGTGAATGCCCATTGTCCATGGGTTTGTCATTTAATGCTTGTGTATCAACCAAGGAAAATTGAAAAGGAAAATGAAGAAAGAACATGCATTCATATTATTCCTTTCATGTCCTCGAGATGTCCCAAAGTAGTTCACAGCCAATGAAGTACTTTTAAAGTGTTGTAATATAGGCAAGCATGGCAGCCAATTTGCACCCAGCAAAGACCCACTAACATCAATAACCAGATAATTTGTTTTTGTGGTGTTGGTTAGATAAATGTTGGCCAAGACATCAGCCCTTCTCTTCTTCGAATAGTGCCATGGGATCTTTTACATCCAACTGAGATGGCAAACAGGGCTTTAGTTTAACATCTCATCTGAAAGACAGCACCATTAACAATGCAGTATTGAAGTGTCAGCCTTACTTTTATGTTCAAGTCTCTGGGCCGCTAGAGTAAGAGCTGAACCTACAACCTTCTGACTTAGAGGTGAGAGAGTGCTACCGTTGAGCCATGGCTGACACTAGGAACCACTAATGCAGAGGAAAAGTAATATTATGGCCCAGGTTTGTGTGTAATGGTGGAAGGAGGGTATCAGAAGGATGGAGGGGCCAGGAGGAGAAAATAGCAAAGTGTTAATGTCATAGTCTACTAAGGTCTCACCTATTTAATTATTTAAATTCCAGGGTTCAAAAGTTTGCTTCTGTTACTGTACCACATAGCTACATAAATTACAGCTCCTGAATATTACTGTAATAGAACATATTTGAATGTTGGGATGAAGTAAAAACAGGCAACGGGCAGTATCCATGTTTAATAAAAATTAACATTGAGCCCTGCTTTATGATTATTAATTTAGCAACATGGAATGCTCTGCTACTATACCGTCAGTTTAGCAGCTGGCCTCAGTATGATCTAGTACCATGCTGGCTTGTTCAATTAATTATATTAATGATGTGCAGCTCACTTAATAACAAAAAAATGTTTTTAAAACTCTGAAAAAGCTCCAAGAACAAGATCCAACATAGGAGCAAAGCAGCAGAACTTTAAAGTAGGCCATGGTTGTTCAAGGATCTAATTCTGCTTGAAAATCCCTTGAAGTGGGTGATGCAGCCTGTTCAAAAAATGACTGTGTTTGTTGTCCATGTTTTCAGTGAGGAGAGATGTAGCCTCTTGTGTGACAGTCTTCAGGCTGCACAAAATTTCAGGAATCTTGTTTCATGGATTATATCGTGTGGCAGGGCAACTGGGAAAATAATTTGCAGCATGTTTTCTGAAATAAATTTCCAGATGCAAGAGGGTCGAATTCCTTTTTTAATGAAACATGGGATAATGCCCGTCATTCTCCATAATTAATAAGCTGATAAAGGAGCCGCATGCTCATAAATTGCATGTTCAAAGCCGTGCTTTCTCAGTTACATTAGTGGGTGCTTAATGATGGGCATTCTGTCCGTTTTTTGCTAAAATAAAAAGAGAAATCGGGCTGAAAATGGTTGAAGTGCCAGTTTAACCCTTTCTGTGTATTTTCTGGAACCAGTTCAGTGACAGTGAAAACCGCAGCTGATGAATTCAATCAGAGTCCAAGTTTTAAACAGAGAAAAAAAACCCTGAATTCCATGCGATTCTGGGAGAAAAAAAATCTCACAGAAAGACTGAAAAATACATTAATTGTGAATGTCTCTGTCCAAAAGGAGATAGTCTCAGTTTGGTCCATCAAAATGCAGCCTTGGGGATACTGGCCCTTCTGGATCCCCTGCTCCATAAAGACTCAATGGGATGTATCTTCCACCTTCCTGGTCCAGGTTGTCAAACCCAGATCAGATTTAGCCAGTAGACTGAAGGAGGTGAAACTGTTGGCGACAGAAGTTGGGGAAAAATGTAGGTGAACGGAAAACATAAAGTGAGAAATAGGTGTAACATCAGAAAGGAAAAAGAGCCAAAAGCAGTTGGAAAATTTTCCCTTCGCTTCGCAGGAGAGATTTGCACAAAGTAACGATTTAAAGAGACAAAACTGACGCACAGCAGTAAAATAGTGCAACAGGCCCCAGGTCCAATCCAGATACTGAGCAAAGGCCTGAAATAGGCTATGGAAGTGAAAGTTACTGGTACATTATAGTGCCAGCAACCACAATCAGAGGAGAGTCTTCTGCTTAGGAAAGGAAGGTGGGCAGGTACAGATGATGGGCACCAGATTTTGGATCCACCCTCAGGGCAGAGCTGTATCCCAGTGCTTAGGCCCGTAGTGTGTATTTGGACTTTCATACAGAGTCTCAACTTTATAGTCCTGCTTAATGAATAAGGTATAGATTATAGTTCAGACAGATGTGAAATCAAGCAGACACCGCATGCTTTTAAGTGCACATTAGCTGTCCCACAAACTACTTTCTACATGACTGAACTGAAATGAATAAATTGACACAAAATTATTTCTTGCCAGTAACCATAATTATTTCTTCCCAGGTATTGTTAGGCAAGAGTATGAAGGGACATGGAACCAAGGCGAGTAAATGGAGTTAAGATACAGATCAGCCATGATCTAATTGAATGGCGGAACAGGCTCGAGGGGTTGAATGGCCTACTCCTGTTTCTATGTTCCTATGTTCTGAGCCAGTTTCCAAAAAGATAGGAGCTGAAGATTCTAGAACTGGAAAGCAATGACCTTATGTAGGGAGTTCAAATTGCCAGAAATAGTTGCACCTTTACAAGAACAACGGCAAGGATTATGTTTTGTTATTATTTTCAGATATATATCATGCCCAAACAATGGACATTGTGGGTTCTAGGATTTCACCTGATCCAATGCTGATGTTTGCATGCATTGCTCTGTCTCACTATTTCACTGAAGGACTAAATAATTTATATTCTTTGAGGCTGTGTAATACCTGTGGGCACTGTTTTGCATTGCTGACAAGCAAATATTTTCAACTCAGGCACATGAACGAGAATGTGGGATGCGGGAATTCAGGTAAGTTACCAAAATGGCGGACAGTAGAGCTAGCAAATCCTATGGATATGTTGATGAACTAACTTGTAAACATTTCACCCGTTGCCACTGCTGAACAAGAAACGAGAAGGATGAACTGTGCTGTTTCTTGGTCATTCTTGGTCATTGATAGGGAGATAGGGAGAAACTGTTTCCACTGGCAGGAGGGTCGATATCCAGAGGACACGGATTTAAGATAATTGACAAATTATCTTAAATCTGGGAGGAGATGAGGAGAATTTTTTTTATGCAGCGAGTTGTTATGATCTGGAATACGCTGCCTGAAAGGGTGGTGGAATCAGATTCAGTAGTAGCTTTCAAAAGGGAATTGGATATATACTTGAAAAGGAAACATTTGCAGGGTTATGGGGAAAGAGCCGGAGAGATGGCTAATTGGATAGGTCTTTCAAAGAGCCGGCACAGGCACAATGGGCCGAATGGCCTCCTTCTGTGCTGTAAGATTCTGATTTTTAGACTGTTACCAATATTTATGTCCACTGTTTTCTTTCTTTTCAGGGTTCCCAGCTCAGCCATGAGTAATTCTTTTGTAACTCTGGCTGAGGTCCTGAAGGTAAGAGGAGGTCCTATAGAAGACAACGAAATCTGGGCCTTGTTATTACAAGCCACTGAGGTCTTGCAGGAGAATGCAGTGGAAGGTAATTTCTTCTCAAATTTATGGATTTAACTAGTACTTAGATTTACATTGTGAATTTAATGTGGAGAAACATCTCAAGGGCTTCACAAAAGTGAGAGTAAAATCATAAAAATCTATTTTGTTTCTTGTGGTTTGCATAATTTATGAACAGCCATATTGCAACTGAACCTGAGAGATTTCATTTGTCTTTAGCACTGTATCATAATCATCCTATTTAGCTGGAAATCAGGAAACCATTTCTTTGTCATGGTTTCTTGTACAAGACCTCAGTAAAGCTTCTAGGAGCATGATGTGTTGGATTCTGTCAAAGGATACAATTAGGCAAGATTCAGGTAATTCCCAGCACCACCACTGCACTTCATAGAAGTGAAAAATAAGCAGTGTGGGAGAAAGGTTAGGGCTGGTGATCAAAGAGGTAGGTTTTGAAGAGATGATTGAAGAAGGGGAGAAAGTTGGGAAGATGGTGGGGTTTAGGTGCAGTGTTCTAGATTGTGGGATCAAGATGGCTGAAAGCTCTACAGCTGTATGTGGATTAGAGTGAGAGGAGGATGATAAGGAGGCCAGGGTTGGAAGAACTGTGGGGGCGTGGAACTAAAAGAGGTTGCAGGGGTGGGGTTGGGCAAGGAATTGGAGAGACTTGTAGATAAAGACAAGGATTTTGAAAGTGACGTGTTGAGGGAAATGGAACCCATGAAGGTCTGCAGCGACAGGGTGATAGGAGAGTGGGACTTAGTGCAAGTTAGGACATGGGCAGTGAGTTTTGCAAAGGATGGAACTTAGGAAGCCAGCATGGAAAACTTTGGCGTTTGGAACTGACAACGGTGTGGTTAAGCATTTAATTACGTTAAAAGTGTATAGTACAAGTCGTTGTTGTTTTAGCAATACAAAGTTTGAGTCAATTAGGGAATTTACATATATATAGGTGTGATACCCAAAATAAGACATCTGAAGTGCGACATAATTAATGTGATCTGTTAGAAAAAATCCATGTTAGACGCAAGAGTTATTGTACAAAATTCCTGATCAGCCATAATATTTAAATACGTGTGAAGTATGAAATGTTTCTCAACTCTTTGCGTTTTTTATAGCCAGCATACAATTGTCAGTCATCTATCATACATTAAATATCCACTCTTAAAAGACATTGGCCCTGAATTTCCTCAAACTTTCTGCCACTCTGATGCCATAACTTCGCTGACTGTTGTTTATTATGATGAAGAGTTTGCATTTAGATTGTACTGCAGCATTGGTGATTAAAAGCATAAAGGCACAAATATTACAAATTGGTTGTTATAAATAGAAATTCCAGATAAGGTATAGTATTTCATAGCAAACTAGTTATGCCTGCATTGATCAGGGTTGAACTGCACAATGGACTTGTTTAGTACTTTGTCCTTAAGATCATTGCAACTTAACTCTCAGATTATCAGCAGGCTCACGGAAACTCCTGTCTCCCTGGGCTGACTGGTTTTATTTGTTTTCAGGTCACACATTGTTACACTGAAAATAGTACTAATAGATTACAGTGCTAAAGCTACTCAAAATATCAGGGGTAGCTCCCTTACTGTCACAAGAAGCTTTCAAAACAAACTTGCATAAAAATAAAGAACACTTTGACCCTGAGAACCTGGGATCCTGCTTCACTGCCATTCCACCACTCGCTTACATTGCCCTGAGGTGTCGGAATTCCCAGGATCAGGCAATTGGCATACAATGGGCAGGCACCAGTGCCAATATTGGCGCAGCTGGGACGCTGTCGGCTTTAAATATCTTGTGGGGATCACGTCCGCCTTCTTCAGAGTACAGGTGTAAAGTACATTGGAGAAAGCCAAAGCGTCTTCCCAGCTCAGACCCCGGTTAAAACGGCACCGGGGTCCTATTGACGTAATGGGACCCTGATCGCCGTTAATACATGAGGCTGCCGCCTGATTTGGGTGGGCACCTCTTCCCTGCCAAAACCAACTGCGTTAAAATCGGAAATTAAAGGCGACGGATGGGGAAATGGAGCCATTCCACTTTAACTGGCTGCCAGCTCAAAATTCCCCCGAAGGTCTAGTTTAATCTGCTAATCAAATGGCAAAGATTGGAAGATTGACAGGACCACATCTATGACACTGTTCAGCATCATAGCCATGAAGGATACTTGAAGGGAAGGGATGGGGGGAGGTTTGCTATAATCAGATCAGCATTGATCACTACATAAACCTGACATCTTGAACAAATGCATTTGGCTACATTGCCGTCAGGTTAAGCAGTTCAAGTACGTTGTATGCTTGTTTGCCAAATGAAAGAAAATGCTTATTTAACTGATACTGGCTGACCCTTGCTCACTTCATCAACTCCTGCTCAATTTTATTGATTGGTTACACCATCACGCCTCACTCTACCAAAAAGTGCCTTAATAATCCATAACACACAAGTGAACCCGCGTTTGATTATAGGAGAAAATGACTTCACAGATATCCCTTCCCCCTAGTTTATAAATTGGCAGCTCCAGTGTCCTTAATTCTCTTTTCTCAACTGAGGGAGCAGGCATGCCACCTGTTCCTTAGTCTGTTATATTCAGACTGATAGCTAAGGGTTACATGAGATGAGCAGGAATTAACTCAATTCCTGAGTTCCCTTCCCTAGCTCAGGAGAGGTTTCTGACTTCCATTAGGCAGCTCCGTGGGATGATTTGGCTGAGATGAGGAATCCTCCATGTGGAGGGGAGCTGGAACCCATTATCGGCAGAGTGGTGCAGTGCGACAGTAAAATAACTCAGTAAGGATCCATACTGCTTGGGATATTAATTCCACTGTGCCTTTTAAGTCAAAGTATTAAAATGGAAATGGCTTGTAGGACCCAATGGCCTCTTCCTGTTCCTAAAAATTGTTACCTTTTCTCCAAAGTTTCTCGTGTCACGAGCCTAATTTATGCTGGGCTCATGGCTAAAGGTGCCCACCAGCGCTGACCCTGCTAGAGATTGCGGGGTCAATGGGGCACACCTCATTTGCATGGCGCAGGCAGGCGCAAGCAACACTTTGGGTGTATCTATATCGAAATACATCCGGTCTACAGCACAGAAACAGCCCATTTGGCCCAACTGGTCTATGCCGGCGTTTATGCTCCACACTCAAGCCAAGGGGTGGGCTATCTCTGGTGTCTCAGGTGCCTGCCTGCCCCATGCCCACACAAATCTGCCCTTGAGGTGGAGGGTTGCTCAGGCCTCCCCCGGACCTCGGCTATGTTCACCTTAGCCTCCTGAGCAAGCGGCCAATTTGGCTTTCTCTGGCGTACATGCCGTCGGTGAGGCCCACATACCGCCTTGTGGAGATCGCTATGCCTTCACTCTCACTCTATGCCAGCCATTAATGCAACACAAGGTCCCAACTGAGAATCAGAAGTCCAGGCTTAAGGGGCCCCCATCCCTGACTCTGGCCCTTGGCTGTCATCTGCCTTGCAAGGGGCAGATTGAAGTTCTGCCTCTTATAGGTCTTTGAGGAAACACCTGGAAACAAAAACAACAACAACAAAAACAACAACAACAAAAACAACAACAACTCACATTTATACAGCACCTTTAACGTAGTGAAACATCCCAAGGTGCTTCACATGAGCGTTATCAAACAAAATTTGACACCGAGCCACATAAGGCAATATTAGGACAAGTGACCAAAAGCTGGGTGAAAGAGGTAGGTTTTAAGGAGCGTCTTAAAGGAGCAGAGAGAGGTAGAGAGATGGAGAGGTTTGGGGAGGGAATTCCAGAGCTTAGGACCTAGGCAGCTGAAGGCACGGCCGCCAATGGTGGAACGATGAAAATCGGGGTCGCACAAGAGGCCAGGATTGGAGGATCGCAGAGATCTTAGAGGGTTGTAGGGCTGGAGGAGGTTACAGGGATAGGGAGTGGCAAGGCCATGGAAGAATTTGAAAACAAGGATGAGAATTTTAAAATTGAAACGTTGCCAGGCTGGGAGCCAACGTAGGTCAGCGAGCACAGGGGTGATGGGTGAACGGGACTTGGTGCGAGTTAGGATGTGGGCAGCAACTAGATTTCTGTCATATTGCAGAATTTCAAGGTTCTCATTTCTAAAGTTCAGAGTATGTCTCTGTGGAATGAAGGATATGTTTTCTTCAGCAGAGGTAAGATTTAATAAATGTGCGGGAAAATTATTAACACATTGCTTTGTTAGGGATACCAAACTAATCTGTGTAAAACAAAAGGGTAAGGGTTCTGTGGATGTGGAAAGAGGGTGCTATGATACACATCATGATTTAGATTGGGTTAAATAAAATTCTTCAGCAATTCTCCTTCACAGGCAGCAGTCCAAAGTTCATTTTCACTCTTGGATCCTACTTCCATCCAATTTTTTGTCACAGTTTGTATGTTATAACAAGATTAGCTCAAACTGCAGGAAGAGAAAAATCAAAGTAAAACCTCCGTGGGAAGCCTTCTGTTAAGTGCAGTAAGGAGCAATCAAGAGGAGAATAAAAAAGCAATAGGTTGTTGAAAAGACGAAATGAAAAATCCTGTCCCCGGTAACCGTTATAGGTCATAGTGATTGCCTGGCAACTGGGAATGTATAAGTGACTAAAGCTCTTTATTCATAGTTACTGCTGTGAGATATAGTATTATTGATAATACAAACATTTGCAGCCAGACAAATCTGCTCATTCTGTGACAATCTGAGGAGCTGCATGTTGTTATTAATAATTCATGCTACGTTTATTTTGAGCATAGTGCACAATTCAGAATCAAATGTACTGAGACAATTATTCACAGACTTTAAAAATATACATTATTTAATACACAGTTGACACATTGGAATTGGCAATGAATCAGATGTTGCAGTAATGCGTGGAATTGGTCTCCATATTAAAAAAAGAGGATACAGAAGCACTGGAGAAAGTGCAAAAAGGATTTACAAGGTTAATACCAGAACTGAGAGGGAACAACTATCAGGAAAGACTGAACAGGCTGGGACTCTTTTCTGTAGAAAAGAGAAGAATGAGAGGTGACCTGATAGAGGTCTTTAAAATTATGAAGGGATTCGATAGGGTAGACGTAGAGGAGATGTTTCGACTTGTGGGGGAGTCCAAAACTAGGGGCCATAAATAAAAGATAGTCACTAATAAATCCAATAGGGAATTCAGGAGAAAATTCTTTACTCAGAGAGTGGTCAGAATGTGGAACTTTCTACCACATGGAGTGGTTGAGGCGATTAGCATAATACATGTAAGGGGAAGCTAGATAAATATATAAGGGAGAAAGGAATAGAAGAATATATTGATTGGGTGAGATGAAGTAAGGCCGGAAAAGCCTTGTGTGATGCATTAACACCGGCATAGACTTGTTGGGTCGAATGGCCTATTTCTCTGTTGTAAAATTCTATGTAATTACTATATGAACCTCACAAGCACCATACAAAATACATATTTTCTATCTTGCACCACCTAAAGCCCATTCCAAGACTTCAAAGTGTAATCTAGGCTGACGTTTCAGTGCAGCACAGAGGGAGTGTGGTATTATTGAAGGTGCTGCCTTTCAGATGAAATGTTACACCAAGGCCCCGTCTATCTGTTCAGGTGGATACAAAAGATGGCATGACAATCTTCAAAAAAGAGAGGGAGTTTTCCCAGTGTCCTGGCCAACATTTATCCCTCAATCAACATCATTAAAAACAGATTAATTGGTCACCTATCTCATTTACTGTTAGTTGGACCTTGCTGTGCGCAAATCAGCTGCTGCATTTGCCTACATTACAACAGTGACAACTTCAAAAGTAATTCATTGTCTGTGAAGCACTTCAGGATGTCCTGAGGACATGGAAGGTGCTATATAAATGCAAGCTCTTTCTTTTATCTTTCTTTAAAAGGAAGATTCTGTTCTGACTGTTAGAAGAGAAAATTATTAATAACACAAAACACTGAATATTTGTTTTTCAGGACAAACTCTTTGAAAGCTGCCCTGTTTAAATAGGAATTACACAGCTGTGTTTTAAGCCTCTATTTGCAGATGTGATATGGACCTTATTTCTAGTGCACCATCTTCTGATTATTATGTGATGTTTGCTATGGGAACAAATTTGCTGTTACACAAAGGGGAAGGTGCATACTGAAAAGACGCCTTATCTGTCTTGCCTTAGGTGTCAGTGAAGAAAACAAAAGGTACAGAGCAATTATTTTCACAGATTAGTTGGGATCTGATTTTGATCTGATACAACATAAGTTTTGTAGTGAACAGGAGACACAGACTAGTATCTGCAGACCAGAAGGCTCCAGATCCAATTCCCAATTTGTGTAGGGTTAAATGATCTCAGTTAGCCTCGGTGTTCCTGGAGTAGGAAGGGAGGCGGGGGGGCGGGAATGGGGACTGCAGTCCAGTGACGTTTGGTAGAAAGGATGCTGGTAAGGATCTCTAGTGAAGACAGGATCAAGCTTGGCTGTGATACATCATCGAAGAGGAAACCATTGATTAGTGCATACCTTTCAATGAAATAGAATGTTTAAATGGGATGGAAATGGTTAGCTGTTGCTGTTTATTATATAACAAGGAGTCAGCTGAAATGTTGAATATAATGGTCATACTTTAAGCATTGAGTGGACCTTTCTACACATATTTTGGCTGAAGATTTTTGGAAATTACAATTTAAAAAAAAAAAAATTCTCCCCTCATGGGAGTTCCACTAGCACCAACAGCCCATCAGAATCTCAAAAATATAGTCAATCTTCATCAGATGGCAAGCTATTAGACTGTGGGAGGAGGCACCACAGCCAAACCCAATCCAATCCACAAAGTGGCAGCCTTGGGATGGGGTATCAGCTGTGGCTCAGTTGGTAACACTCTCACCCCAAGTCAAAAGGCCATGGGTTCAAGCCCAATTCCAGAGATTTGAGCACATTACCTAGGCTGACATTCCAGTGCAGCACTGAGGGTGTGCTGCACTGTCGGGGGTGGCGTCGTTTGGATAAAATGTTAAACCAAAGCCCCGATTTCCCTCTCAGGTGGTTGTACTAGATCCCAAGACACTATTCGGAGAAAATTGGGGGAGTTTTCCTGGTGCCCTGGCCAATATTTATCCCTGAACCAACACCTAACAAACAAAATATGGTCATTTATTTCATTACTGTTTGTGGGAACTTGCTGTGTGCAAATTGGCTGCGGTGTTTCCTAAATTATAACGGGGACTACACTTCAAAAGAACTTCATTGGTTGCAAAGCTTTTTGGGACATCCTGAGTCGATTTTTAAATGCAAATTCTTACTTTATATCCAGATATGTGCACTTCCAGGAGGGATCATTGGATAAGAATCAGGAGCAAGCACCCTAGCTAATCTTTTCCTCTCTCGCGCAAGAGCACTGAGGTCGATTGTAACATGTCTACTACCACCTTGGTTGAGATTGGCTAACTCAGCATAAACTATAAAATCTCCCTGGTTTGTATGGTTCATTCCACACTGGCGAGGGAATTTCTTCAATGGGGAGCTTATTTTTAACGAATCAGATCTCTTCAGCACACAAGTTTATTGTACTAAAGTAGTTTTGTCCCATGTTGTGATAGATTGATATATCGGTTTGCTTCTACAGCACTGGAAGTAAAATCCTACAAACATTTCACAAAGAAACAGTCGCAAATTAGATGGAAAGGAAACAATTCAAGCGCGCGCTTAGCTTTGTGCATTTAATCACAGGCGAATAACCAGGGTCAAATATTTATGGCAGGCTTTATTATCGTGAAAGCTTAGAAACATAAAACAGAATCGCGTTTGGAAATATTGCTGTCACAAGACTAATTGTTCCGCTGCATGAAAATGGCAGCCCCGCAACTGCAACCGATACAATACCATTCGTGAAATTACCATCCATTAAATTCAAGTACAAGCTGTCGCAGTATAAAGAATAAGGTCAATTAGCAATGCTGAAATGCATCTTACAGCCTTTAGTGTATAAGCTACATGATCTCATATGCGCCTACAAGGCTTAATCAAAAATTTGCATGGTGTTTTCAATGTTCCTTAAGGATTAAAAGTGTTTTTTTTTGTTAACAGTTTATGCATTGTCACTGATGTGATGGCGTTCCAAGAACTTTGATCTCGGCTCTCCACTTTCCTGATTCCTCCAAGAGGAATCAAAAGGGATCTTTCTTTTCTTAAATGGCAGCCCAAATACTATCAAGTGCAGAGTGACCCAGGTCATCTTTTCATGCCTGCAACATGATCCACAGAACGCCAAGCCAACAACCCTGTCTGATATATTCCCGAGGGCTCTTTAAGTGCAGGATGGTACAACAGTTGAAATCAGTTTGAGGTTGAAAAGAAAAGTGCAAAGCATTTCTTTGAAAATCTCCAATGGTCCAGTTACACCGCGGTTTTTGTGCTATGTTGACTCGAAATCTGTGTTGCGATGGGGAAGTGAAGACACCTCCCTGTCAGCACATTAAACTCCTGCAGGCAATGCAGGACCCCCTCGTGGAGACGGTTTCATCTTTCACACTGGCTGCTGTGTCACTGCAACCAGTGCAAAGAGCGGAAAGAAATAGAGAGAGTTGCTTCAGAATCACTTGTAAAGTGTCGGCACTGTTGCTTTACAGCGGAAAACCATCTTTTTAAAGCTTAACAAGCCCACTCTTCATCCTGAGCCGTGGACTCTGCTTCAGGCATAGATACACTGAGCTTCACTTCACCCGAGGGCAGAGGAGTCTTGAGTTGGCAGCAATGTTGCTGACTCCTACTGCTCTGAAACAAATTTTCCACATCGTTCACCTGAGGAAGGAGGAAGCCTCCGAAAGCTTGTGAATTTAAAATAAAATTGCTGGACTATAACTTGGTGTTGTAAAATTGTTTACAACTGAAACAAATAGCCAAAGCAGCACTTGCACTGTAAGTGAGCTGGAATCAGCACACTATACTATTAGTATACCATCATTTACGGTGTTCACGGATAAATGGATGGAATCGGGAATTCGATCCCTAAAACATAGGTAAGAATTCCAGGTAATAGAATTGAATTTCATGTATTCAGTCAGTGGAAGTTAGTGACCCTCAACATTCAGCAGCTTTGGGTACATTTTTCCCTTCAGCGCCTGGGCAGTAATCTGGTGGAGCAGATCGCCCACCCGATCTTCATTCTAGTGAAACCAGGCAGTGAAGATGAAAGTTTACCCGTATATTTTTCGATATAAGGATCTAGGACGATCATTAGGTTTTAGTCAGTGAAAAGCAGGAAATGTCTAATTGGGTAAAATCCCATGAACTCTGTTTGGATCTGGATCGGAAAGTGTGCGTGTGTGAACAACTGCTGAGGGAAAGGATCGGGCTTGCATGCGATGCCACTCATGGTTGAATTACCTCTAGAAACTGTCTAGGTTCTCACATGGACACGATGACCACCGGGGATGGGGCAGCAAAGGGCAATTGGCACCCCTGCAACTCTACCCCAGCAAGGAGTCAGTGCTTTCAGGAGAGCAGGGGAGAAAAGGGGAGGGACAAAAAGAGACAGTGAAAAATATTGTGCGACATACGCCTTGCATGGAGCGGACGGCAAATAACTAAAACCTGTTACAGGAAATCCTGCACAGCCAGCGGGGAGCTGCGATGGAAGGGAGCGCGGGTCGGAGAATCGACACTCCAGCGTGGTAGCCCCCTACCTCCCTCCCAGCGGTGAGGACGGGATCGCTGAGCCTTCCCGAGCGTGATAAGGGGTCACTTTCTGAGTTTGCGCTCCCAACGGGGAGCCTCGCCCACTCCTTCAGAGTATCGTGAGCCATTTCCCAGCGCCGGCAGTCCAGGCTTCCTGTCGGAATCGCGAAGCCTAAAAAATGACCCCTTAAAATTATTTTGCACAAGGACCGAATGAAAACAAACGAGAGGTGGACAGGGCCTCTCAGCTGAAGTTAGTTGTACTTCTCCAATCTGTGAGACGCACTGGCCTGCGTGGAGTGTGCCTCCAAAGTTTACAGTAAATCTTTCCAGTACTCTTTACCGCTGGAACATACTGTTGTAAATAAATGTCATCCATTAAACAACAAACATTTCCCTAGGGAGCTGGGCCACGGCTCACAAATGATTACTTAACCATACTGAAAACATCTTGTACACAATCAAAGACATTCTTCCCAGAGCCAGCTACAGGACTGCTTATTTTGCCAAGCCTTTGGATACATAAAGAAACTAACAAAAAAACACTGGTTCACCCTGCCCTCGTCCCTCCTCCTACCACCTCCCCCCAAGCTGCATCAAGAAAGACTTGCATTTATATAGCGCCTTTCACAACCTCAGGATGACCCAAAGTGCTTTAAAGCTAATGCAATACTTTTGAAGTGTAGTCACTCTTGTAATGGCAGTAAGATCCAATGTTTTGGGGCATCGTCCTCCTCCCTCGCTCTGACCCCTCCTCCCTCAGACTCACCCTCCCGATTTCCCATTCCACCCTCGCCCTGCCCCCTCCTCTCTCAGACTTACCCTCCCGATATTCCGTTCCTCCCTTGCCCTGCTCCCCTCCTCTCTCAGACTTACCCTCCCGGTATTCTGTTGCCCCCTTGCCCTGCTCCGTCCTCTCTCAAACATACCCTCCCAATATCCTGTTCCCCCCTCGCCCTGCCCCCTCCTATCTCAGACTTACCCTCCTGATATCCCGTTCCCCCCTCGCCCTGCCCCCCTCCCTCTCAGACTTTCCCTCCTGGTATCATATACCGGCCCTCGCCCTGCTGCAGACATTAACTGCAATGAATTAACTAGCATATTTTGGATTCCATGTTATATAATTCAATT
This sequence comes from Heptranchias perlo, assembly GCF_035084215.1. NCBI lineage: Eukaryota > Metazoa > Chordata > Chondrichthyes > Hexanchiformes > Hexanchidae > Heptranchias > Heptranchias perlo. The sequence continues at coordinate 15,947,950 of NC_090360.1, forward strand.
GTGGTGTCCTATCACACCCGCCCTTTAACTGTTGAGGAATAGGCACCTGCTAGAGTTGCCGATTCCGATTGGACGTATTGAGGGAGGTTTCATCACATGACCTCCCGCCCAGTCAAACAGCCTTTGTTCCCATCTCCAATACTTGTTATCATTAATAAATGAAAGCGTTCAAAGAAAATAAAACCTAAAACCTAAAGTGTAGAGATCTGCTTTTGCTCCATCAGGAACATTTGGACTTTTGTTTTTATCTTTTTGTTTTGCACTGACAATTTAATGCGGAGCGCAGAGCCTGTAACCCATGAAAATCTGCTCTTACTTGTCTCTATCAGACCCTCAGTTACAGAGCTGCGACTGATGATGCCCTCACTGTTGTCAATGATTATACCTGCCCCTAAAACAAAGCTTCTCAAAATCTAAAAATGAACACTAAGAAACACTAGTGGTGTTTCAGTTGTGGGGAAACTTTTAGAAACAATAATCTGGGACAGAATTAACAGTCACTTGGATGAGTGTGGATTGATTAGGGAAAGCCAGCACGGTTTTGTTAAAGGCAAATCATATTTAACCAACCTGATAGAGTTTTTTGGTGAGGTAACAGAGAGGGTAGATGAGGGCAATGCAGTTGATGTGGTGTATATGGATTTTCAAAAGGCGTTTGATAAAGTGCCGCATGGAAGGCTTATCATCAAGATTGTGGCCCATGGAATAAAGGGGGCAGTAGCAACATGGATACAGAATTGGCTAAGGGACAGGAAACAGAGAGTAGTGGTGAACGGTTGTTTTTCGGACTGGAGGGAGGTGTACAGTGGTGTTCCCCAGGGGTCGGTGCTGGGACCACTGCTTTTCTTGATATATATTAGTGACTTAGACTTGGGTATACAGGGGACAATTTCAAAATTTGCAGATGACACAAAACTTGGAAGGGTAGTAAACAGTGAGGGGGATAGTGATAGACTTCAAGAGGATATGGACAGGCTGGTGGCATGGGTGGACACATGGCAGATGAAACTTAACGCCGAAAAATGCAAAGTGATACATTTCGGTAGGAAGAACGAGGAGAGGCAATATAAACCAGAGGGCACAATTCAAAAAGGGGTACAGGAACAGAGAGATCTGGGGGTATATGTACACAAATGGTTGAAGGTGGCAGGGCAGGTTGAGAAAGCGGTTAAAAAAGCATACGGGATCCTGGGCTTTATAAATAGAGGCATAGAGTACAAAAGTATGGAAGTCTTGATGAACCTTTGTAAAACACTGGTTCGGCCACAACTGGAGTATTGTGTCCAGTTCTGGGCACTGCACTTTCAGAAAGATGTGAGAGGGTGCAGAAGAGATTTACTAGAATGATTCCAGGGATGAGGGGCTTTAGTTATGTGGATAGACTGGAGAAGCTGGATTGTTCTCTTTGGAACAGAGACGGTTGAGAGGAGATTTGATAGAGGTATTCAAAATCATGAAGTGTCTAGACAGAGTAGATAGAGAGAAACTGTTCCCATTGGCAGAAGGTTCAAGAACCAGAGGACATAGATTTAAGGTGATTGGCAAAAGAACCAAAGGTGACATGAGGAAAAACTTTTTTTTTACACAGCAAGTGGTTAGGATCTGGAATGCACTGCCCGAGGGGGTGGTGGAGGCAGATTCAAACATGGCCTTCAAAAGGGAACTGGATAAATAATTGTAAGGAAAAAAATTGCAGGGCTACGGGTGCAGGGTGGGGGAGTTGGACTAGCTGGATTGCTCTTGCATAGAGCCGGCGCAGACTCGATGGGCCGAATGGCCTCCTTCCGTGCAGTAACCAAAAAAAAAACGCCTGAAAGATCTGTTTTGCCTGAAATTTGGCTTCAAGCTTTTGTCAGGGATTGCATTTGCCTGAGAAAATGATAAAAAGAAAGATTTTAAATACCCTGATCTGTCCAGAATCTATGTAGTTACGGCCGTCCACCATTCCATTCCAGAAGTGTCTTCGACAAAGAGCAAGCTAGGTACTTAAATAGAAAACAGCATTTTAATAGTGTTTTATTTTCTACTATAAACACAATTTGCACCACCACAAAAACAAGAGCACCCAGTGTATGTAGACAATATAATGGGAAAGATTGTTTTTTCTGTATAGTGGTGTCATTTGACTACTTTATTTCCCCCCCCCCCAAAAAAAAAAGTGGGTATAACAGTCTGCTGCCAGCAGTGGTCTAAAATTTATGCCTTGGAAGAGTCTTCCTCCTCCTCCTCTCCTTCCCCACCATTGTGATTTGCACTGCCTGTACTCCTGGAGCTCCCCAGTTTAAAGCACTTAGCCGCGAGCCAGATTCAATGGAAAACAGCCACTCTGGATCGTTTGATCCCTACTAGGTGGTGACTGAGAGAGCGATGAGCATCCCAGCCAACTGTGCTACCAAGCTGTTGGAAGCAGGTAGATTAAATGTATTAAAGGAGAGGCCCTCAACCATCTGCAACTGGAGTTAATTAATTGATTTTTAAATGGCTTCAGTGACAGAGTGCGGAGAGTAGGATGTTGTCAATGTTTAGAATAGGCTCAACTGTTATTAAAAACATAGCATCCGCTTAAGATTCACAGCATCAAACTTAGAACACTGTCGCAGCAAAGATGAAGGCAGTGAATTCAATTTAAAACCTTTCTTTCAGTATCACTCCTTGCTCACCATTTCTGTTAAAGACTGCGGGGGTAATTTTGACTTTGCGCGATAGTGTAAAACGGGCGATAGCAATGGAAATGTAAATCAGGAGAGATGTAAAACGGGCTGCTGGTTCGCTATAGCCCATCTTACGGGACCGCACGTAGTCAAAATTATCCACCCCAGTGGCTCATGCTGTGGTACAGTCCCATTGGGTACCTGCAACCTTCTGCTACCTCACATTCTTCACGTATGAGGCCAGATGCTGCATGCCAGAGCTGTTGAACTGCGGGGGCCATCACACACGAACCCGATCCATGAGCCCTTCCAGCGGGGGGGTCGGCAAGCTGTGTCCAGGAGTAGGAATCCTGCTCGATTCTCCCCTAGTGTTGATGAGGCCAATTGTAGGAACCTGTACTGCAGCCTCAACTGGGAATGAACCTGAAACCTTCCCGATCTGTATGGTTCAGTAACACAACAATTACCCACCAAACTAAATCAAGGCTATGCAAGGAACAGACAAGGAGCAGTACAAGTTCACCTGTAATTTACCAGTACGAGGACATACGGTTATGAGGATCAGCTTGAGAATTTAAGGATTTTTTTTGTGCAAGGTTAAGGGGTGAATTGACAGAGGTCTTCAGGATTGTAAAGGATTATAAGGTGAATAGAGATTAATTATTTCCACTGATCAGTGAGATGGTACCAATTTAATGTAATCACAAAAAGAACTGAAGGAGAGGTTAGAAAAAAATCTTCACACAGAGGATGGTTAGAAATGGAATTCTCCGCCTCGAACTGACTCCTTAAATCAATTCTTTTAAAAGGAATTAAGTAGTTCCTTGAAAAGAAGAATATTAAAGGGTATGAGGAGTGAGCAGGAGAATGGGATTAGACTAGGCTCCTGCAAACACTTGATGGACCAAACGGTTTGTTTCTGCACAGTAATATTTTATGATCGTAAAGTTCAACTTTTGCTATCAAAATTTTTTTATGAAACGGTAAAATTGTAGTGAGCTTCTCTTCCACTGACCGCGATATGACCAGCCATATTAGGCCTTAAATACTGAAGGAAGGACTTCCATTTATACAAAGCCTTTCATAACCTCGGGCTTTTGTGTCTGGAGTGGGACTTGAACCCACAACTTTCTGACTCAGAGTGCTACCACTGAGCCAGGGCTGACACCGTGCAGTTGCATAGAATGTGATGGTGCTATTGTCCCATCAGCATCAAAGTCTCATTCTGATTGCTTATCTAAACTCAGGGTCCCAGTGTGCAGAGTAGAACCTGCTGATGGCACAGCCCCTTTAACCAATTTACAAGGATGCATTACTTCATTAAAAGAGATTTCACTGCTGTTTTCATTTTCTGCATTACTTTACAGACATTCCCTTCAGTTACATTATCTGTCCCTGGTCAGTACTGCTGTCAGCCAGTGGCGGATTGTCTTTTAGAAGCAATGCCTCAGGTGGGGACATTTACACCTTTACTGCACCAGAAATGCTCCAGGGGAGAGGCTCGAGCTCACAACTTGGGATAGAAAAGGTAAGTGGAAATCCTTTACTTGAGGGTATTAGCAGAAAGAGTTTTCTCAGGCTCCCCTATGACTCCCCTATGGTACAAGTGCTCCCAGTGATTGGGATCTGGACGGTCCCAAGTTTGATCCCAGTCTGGTTTGAGTTGGCTCATGTCATTTGGTGAAGGGATGTAATGTCCTCTAGTACATCTGAGTGAGAAAATCAACCAAGGTTCCCACTTCAAATCCAGTGATTCTACTGTAAAGTACATGTGTGTAGATGTCAAATGATGACAAGGTTGGCTCAGTTGTGATGCCCCCCAAAGTCAAATATCCCACAGACACTTATTGTTTAAGCTCACGTGTGGAAAATGGCCGTATGGGTGAGATACTGGAGGACTGCTAGCACCCATGGAATTATATCCCAGCAGGAGTCAGTACCTGCAATAAAGGAGCGGAGAAAACTGGAGGCAGCAGAGAACGAATTTAAATGGAGGGGAGAGGCGGAAGAGCTGTTTAGGACATTGAGCTAAATTTTATTCCTGTTACACCACTGCTACGTAGTGTTTCTATAACAATCATGGCACTATTGCTGTGCCCAGGTTGTGTCCTGTTTTAATATCGGTACAGTAGTGGGCTGGTTCTGGTACTGGTATTAGATTGGTAGCTCAGAGATTGTGAGTACAAATGGCACCATAGTCACTTGTGAGATTTGAATTCAATTAGTTTATGACCGTGGAGGATTGCCTACATCCTCTGCTAGTTTGTTGCAGGAATACCCCACTGTGGTGAAGGTGGCAGATGATGGGGAAATTAACCTTAGTGCATTTGACAAAATTGCCTTCCACCTGGGACCACTAATAATGCCATCTCGAGGGCAGCATAGCAATGATGCTACACTCCAATTGTCACCATTGTTAAATCATAGAATTATAGAATGATACACAGAGGGAGGCTATTCAGCCCATCGTGCCTGTGCCAGCTCTTTGAAAGAGCTATCCAATTAGTTCCACTTACCAGCCCTTTCCCCATAGCCCTGCAAATTTTTCCACTTCAAATATTTATCCAATTCCCTTTTGAAAGTTATTATTGAATCAGCTTCCACCACCCTTTCAGGCAGTGCATTTCAGATTGTAACAACTCACTGCGTAAATAATTTTTTCCTCATGTCGCCTCTGGTTCTTTTGCCCATTATCTTAAATCTGTGACCTCTGGTTACTGATCCTTCTGCAACTCGAAACAGTTTCTTCTTATTTACTCTATCAAAACCCTTCATCATTTTGAACACTATCAAACCTCCCCTTAACCTTCTCTGTTCTAAGGAGAGCAACCCCAGTTTCTCCAGTCTGTCCACATAACTGAAGTCTTTCAGCTGATAAAGAGAAGTACTTGAAAGGCTAGCTGTACTTAAAGTAGATAAGTCACCTGGTCCGGATGGGATGCATCTTAGGTTGCTGAGGGAAGTACGGATGGAAATTGCGGAGGTACTGGCCATAATCTTCCAAACATCCTTAGATATGGGGTGGTGCCAGAGGACTGGAGAAATGTTATCCCTATGTTCAAAAAAGGGTGTAAGGATAAACCCAGCAACTATAGGCCAGTCAGTTTAACCTCGGTGGTGGGGAAACTTTTAGAAACGATAATCCGGGACAGAATTAACAGTCACTTGGACAAGTGTGGATTGATTAGGGAAAGCCAGCACGGATTTGTTAAAGGCAAATTGTGTTTAGATAACTTGATAGAGTTTTTTGATGAGGTAACAGGAAGGGTAGATGAGGGCAATGCGGTTGTTGTGTATATGGACTTTCAAAAGGCATTTGTGTAAAGTGCCGCACAATAGGCTTGTCACCAAGATTCAAGCCCATGGTATAAAGGGGGCAGTAGCAGCATGGATACAAATTTGGCTAAGTAACAGGAAGCAGAGAGTAGTGGTGAATGGTTGCTTTTTGCACTGGGGGGAGGTGCACAGTGGTGGTGCTGGGACCACTGCTTTTCTTGATATATATTAATGACTTGGACCTGGGTGTACAGGGCACAATTTCAAAATTTGCAGATGACACAAAACTTGGAAATGTAGTGAACAGTGAGGAGGATAGTAATGGACTTCAAGAGGAGAGGGACAGACTGGTGGCGTGGGCGGACACATAGCAAATTAAATTTAATGCCGAAAAATGCAAAGTGATACATTTCGGTAGGAAGAACGAGGAGAGGTAATATAAACTAAAGGACACAATTCTAAAAGGGGAACAGAGAGATCTGGGGGTATATGTACACAAATGGTTGAAGGTGGCAGGGCAGGTTGAGAAAGCAGTTAAAAAAGCATACAGATTCCTGGGCTTTATAAATAGAGGCATAGAGTACAAAAGCAAGGAAGTCATGATGAACCTTTATGAAACACTGGTTTGACCATAACTGGAGTATTGTGTCCAGTTCTGGCCACTGCACTTTAGGAAAGATGTGAAGGCCTTAGAGAGTGTGCAGAAAAGATTTACTAGAATGATTCCAGGGATGAGGGACTTTGGTTACGTGGATAGTCTGGAAAAGCTGGCGTTGTTCTCCTTGGAACAGAGAAGGTTGAGAGGAGATTTGATCAAGGTATTCAAAATCACGAAGGGTCCAGACAGATTAGATAGAGAGAAACTGTTCCCATTGGCGGAAGGGTCAAGAACCGGAGGACATAGATTTAAGGTGATTGGCAAAAGAACCAAAGGTGACATGAGGAAAAACTTTATTACACCGCGAGTGGTTAGGATCTGGAATGCACTGCCTGAGGGGGTGGTGGAGGCAGTTTCAATTGTGGCTTTCAAAAGGGAACTGGATAAGTACTTGAAAGGAAAAAAATTGCAGGGCTACGGGATAGGGTGGGAGAGTGGGACTAGCTGGATTGCTCTTGCATTGGGCTGGCATGGACTCAATGGGCCGAATGGCCTCCTTCCATGCTGCAACTTTTCCATGATTCTATGATTCATCCCTGGTGCCATTTAGTAAATCTCCTCTGCATGCTCTCTAATGCCTTGACGGCCTTCCTAAAGTGTGGTGCCAAAAATTGGCCACAATACTCTAGCTGGGGCCTAATCAGTGTTTTATAAAGGGTTAACATAGCTTCTTTGTTTTTGTGCTCTATGCCTCTATTTATTAAGTCAAGGATCCCGTATGTCTTTTTAACAGCCTTCTCAACTTGTCCTGCCACCTTCAAAGACTTGTGTACGTACACCCCCAGGTCTCCCTGTTCCTGCACCCCCTTTAAAATTGTACCATTTAGTTTATATTGCCTCTCCTCATTCTTCCTACCAAAATGAATCACTTCACACTTCTCTGCGTTAAGTTTCATCTGTCATCTCGCTTCTGGTTCTTTTGCCAATTGTCCTAAATCTGTGTCCTCCGTTTACCGACCCTTCTGCCACTGGAAACAGTTATCCTTATTTACTCTGTCAAAACCCTTCATGATTTTGAACACCTCTATTAAATTTCCTAAATAATTTTAGGATAAAATTTAGGATAAATAATTCTAAATAATTTTGGAAATTTGTGGAGTTAAGATACAGATCAGCCACGATCTAATTGAATGGTGGAACAGGCTTGAGAGGCTGAATGGCCTACTTCTGTTCCTATGTTTCCATGTAATACAGACTCCTATCTGTAATACAACTTGGGGACTTGAGTGGCCTTATCTGGTCTTACTCAGTGTCTGAAAGCTGCTGCATTAGTCTCAATATAAATTTTCTTGACTAGGTTAAGTTTTTTGTGTTATGGTATAATTTATATGTTTGGTTTTATTTTCAAACCTCAGATATATTGAAAATCAATCGTGCACTCAAGAGGACTGCAAGTAACATTAACCTGTAGACCATCGCTATAAAATTGTCTTTAGGTGTATGCGCTTTTTGTTAGTAAGGGAGTCTTAATCAATATACAAGATAGGTTGTCATAATAGCGGAGAGATATAAACCTAGAAATTACACTGTGATATAGGACACGTTTGTATGAGATTATTTTGTGCTCTATTTCAATTGGGCTGCTAACCCATTTATTTGAATACTTCTGTTAAAATAACAGACAAACTAATTTCATATGAGCACATTAAGAGAGTAATTTTAACCTAATCTCCCCCCCCCCCCGCCCCACCCAAGCGGGAAACAGACGGGATCAGATCAGCCGCCCGTTTTACAACCCGCCTGATCTTACTTTCCACTGGAAAGCGGGTGGGGTGTAAACAGGCTACTGTTTTGATTCTGTCAATTCCTCACCGGGTGGGTTCGGTTAAAATTACCCCCTAAGAATTTGTATGCTGATATTGCAAGGAATTATTTCTGGAGAACAGTGGTGGAAAATTCTGTTACTATACCTACCTCCAGTGATATATTTTCTACACAGTGCTATTTCCCATCGTGTGACTTTCTGGAAGTGCAAAACTCGTATAACAATTTGAACTAGATGCCGCTTTAGCAGTATTGTAATGTAATTTTGTATATTTATTCACAAAACTCTTACACGTAACTTTTTTTAGCTGCTGCTTTCTTGTTTGTTCTGCTCTGAGCAACTTTCCCAAGGCTAAAATCCTTCAGGGGTAATTGTGACTGTGAATGATAGTGTAAAACGTGCAATATCGGATTGGCCCCCCCCCGGGTCAAACACCTCCCCCGTGATTTATACTATCCCCCGAAATCAAAATTACCCCGGGTTATTTTCCACATGCTCCTTTTCGAATATAAAGAAAATAAAAGCATCTACTCTTGAAAATGACAACGAAGAGTGCAGACTAAAACACTTGCCTCTGGTGAGGGAGTCTTGTTAATTCTTGTCTAAGTTGATGGACTGAACTCAGAGCGGAGTCAATGGAGAAGATTTGGACTTTGTGTGATAGTGTAAAACAGGTGATAGCGAATCGGCAGCCCATTTTACATCTCTCTCATTGACTTCAGTAGAAATAAAAATGGGAAGAGATGTAACACAGGCTGCTAACTCACTATCACCCATTTTACACTATCGCACAAAGTCCAACTTGCCCCCTTTCAGTTTTAATATGGGATGGCAGGCTTGAAAGCTTAAAGCGAAGTGATAGGTCCTCATATTTATTGCATTTATCAAGGATGTGGAGTTCCTGCTAATTCAAGGGGAAAGGGTGAAGTACAAGATTTAAAGGGCCAGAGCCACTTGCATTTTTAATTTGAAAAATGAAGTATATACAATGTCACTGAACAAAGATTTGATCACAGTGGATCGATAAGGTCAAATGTGAGGCCAGGAGAGCATCTTGGAGTACCATGACATAATAAGGAAGATATTACTAATAAAGGTATTGATTCTGTTGTCTTAAGTGGCTGCCTTGGCTCAGTGGCTAACACTTTACCTCCAAGTCAAAAGGTTGTGGGTTCAAGTCCCACTCCAGAGACTTAAGCACTTCAGTGCAGTACTGAGAGAAATCTGTACTGTCAGAGATGCTGTCTTTCTGTTGAGATGTTAAACCGAGGCTCCGTCTGCCCTCTCAGGTGGACGTAAAAGATCCCATAGCACTCCCTGGTGTCCTGGCCGATATTTATCCCTTAACCAACATCACTAAAAAAATATCATCTGGTCATTGCTGTTTGTGTGACCTTGCCTTGTGGCAAATTGGCTGCTGAGTTTCCCTACATTTCATTTCTGGGTCTGTTGTAGACTAATTGATAGAGATTGATTGCTATAATCAGTCAACAACTTCGTTATCATTGTATCATGCTACTACCAGGATGGTAGAACGCGAACTAGATGGACTCTGGTCTTTTTATGTCAAGCAATTCCCATGTTCCTGTGACTACACTTCAAAATACGTCATTGGCTGTAAAGTGCTTTGGAACATCCTGAGGTTGTGGAAGGTGTTATATAAATGAAAGTTCTTTCCTTCTTTCTTTCTTTTATTTGCTGCTCTCAGTGTGGCCTCCTTTACATTCAGGAGCTCAAAATCAGATTAGGTGATCGCTTTACCGAACACTTCCATTCTGTCTTCAAGTGTGATCTGATCATTGACTTTAATAGCTTCAAGCCATATCTATATTCCCAACTTTCATTACAGCAGGGGGTGTAGGGGATGTGGAGGGGCTGTTGGTGTCCAGGAGAAGGGAAGTGGATTGATGAGTTTGATGTAGACCCTTCATCAGTTCTGAACAGCTGGAATCTGTGCCCAGATGTTTGCCTGTGCCTTTTCCGTTAAGGACCAATGGACCTGCTGTGTATTTCCAGCATCTTCCTATTTCATTTCAGATCACTGGAAGGATTTTTCCTTTTCTTTTTAATTTGCCTATTTTTCTCCTTGTGTGGACCTTCCCCTGTGTCTTTTCGTCATCTTAGCCATCTACACGTTCTTTTGTCCTTTTAATGTTTTTTGCCTCGCTGAGATGACCTTTTATATTATCTACCAGCTTCGTACTTTTCTATTAAGCAGTTGGAAGGTCACGGAAGCCATTAACTTACTCTCCAAGACCAGGATCTTCTAAGGGACTTGTTTATCTTTCAGTTTTCATGATACACTCGAAACATCAACCTATCTGTTCTCTTTTTGATGGACTTGCTGTGTATTTCTAGCATTTTATTTTAGATTTCCAGCATTAACAATTTTTCTTTTCTTTTTAGAAAGATAAAGAAAGAGCTTGCATTTATATAATGCCTTTCAGGATATCCCAAAGCACTTTACAGCCAATGAAGTACTTTTCAAGCGTAGTCGCTGTTGTAATGTAGGAAATGCAGCAGCCAATTTGCACACAGCAAGTTCCCACAAATTGCAATGCGATCACGACCAGATACTCTGTTTTAGTGATGTTGGTTGAGGAATAAATATTGTCCGGACACCGGGGATAACTCCCCTGCTCTTCTTTGAAATAGTGCCATAGGATCTTTTACGTCCACCTGAGAGGGGAGGTGGAGGCCTCGGTTTAACGTCTCATCCAAAAGACAGCACCTCTGACAGTGCAGCACTGCCTCAGTACTGCACTGAAGTGTCAGCCTAGATTTTGAGCTCAAGTGTCTGGACTGGGACTTGACATACAGTCTTTAATGAATTGATCCACACTCTGTAAATATACTAACTGGTCAGAGGATTCCATACAGCCTTGCATATATATTATAGTGGAAGCACTTCTGTAATAGCCTGGCCCTTTTCGCTGATTTGGAATTCTGCCCTAATTGACAGTAACAGCATCACTGATACCTGGGAATGATCCATACTGGGAAGCTATATTGCTGGCCTGTGCAGGAAGGTGCAGCACTTAGCCTGGCTGTGACCAAACAAAATGGCAGCTGTCACTGTCAGATACATTGATGGTACAGTGATGCTACCTCTGGAGGCTCAGGATAAAGCCACCTCTTCTTGTGGGTCTTTGAGGTTTGTAATGAAAGCAGTGCTATCTTATTTGCTTCAAAGTAGGACCTTCATTTGTTGAGCGCTAATTAAGTGCATAGAGTTTTTGCTTATTTAGTGGTGGTTCTGCCAAGTAAATGCTGTAAGTTAGCACCAAGACTGAAAACGAAATTAGAAGACAATTGAACACCAAGCGGAAGTTGGAGTCAGGCAGCGATCTGCTACAGAGTCCAGCCCATCATTATATTCCCGGCAGTCAAAAGGCCAATTCTGATTAAGCGATAACTGCAGTAAATCTGGTCTAGCAGGATTAAAAGATTTTGCATTGAAATAAATCAGGAATTATCGCAACTATTAGGTAGGATAACCCCTGCAAGACTTTGTTGACTGGCAGACCTGACCAATATGGGTGTACTTCCCCACATGGGGGATTGTAATCTTTGCAGCCCTTCCTGTTGTAAAGTGCCTTAATGATATAAATTGAAAGTCACAGCTGTTACTGGATTTCAGGCAATATTTTGATGAAATATTTGATTGTAGCCGAAAGGCAGGAACAGGTTTAATAAAATTTGACTTTTGGGGCTACGTTGTTGTCGTCCTAACTCCAACCCGCATTCCCTACAAGGATGGCTTCCTTTGAGAGGGTGGAATTGTGGAATACTCCTTGAAGGTACAAATTACTCCCAAGAAACAGACCTTAACATCAACAACCACAGCCACAACAACTTGAGTTTATACGGCACCCTTAACGTAGAAAAATGTCACAAGTCTCTTTAACCTACTCTTCTTTTTAAATTTGTTCTTGGGACAATAGCAAGGCCATATTTATTATCCATGAGAAAGTGTGGTAGCAATTGTTTGTTTTGTAATAAGTAGCTTGCTGGGTCACTTCAGAGGGCATTAGGCGTCAACCAAATAGTGTGGGACTAGAGTCATTTGTAGGCAGGCCAGGTAGGGATGGCAGGTTCCCTTCCCTGAAGGACAATAGTGATCTAGCTGGGTTGTTACTTTCATGGTCATTTCTTTCTGGTGCCAGCCCACAAATGACCAGATTGATTGAATTCAGTTCACGACGCGCCATGGGAGAGTTGAACTCACGACCGCTGGTTTGCAAATAACTATTATAGAGCATTTCCATCTCTGTCAAAGTGTGCACAAGGCCAAATGGTGGATGTTCTTCACCATGCTCCTTCCTGTTGTTGAAACTGCTCTGGAGCCTTGCACAGCATGAGAAAGTATTGATTAATAAAAGACCTTTCTCCCCTTCAAGCCCATTTCTTCCTTAGATCAACAAGAACAACCTGCATTTATACAGCACATTTAATGTAGCAAAACATCCCAAGATGCTTCACAGGAGTGGGATCAAACAAAATTTGATCATGTACAATTTACTTTAAAATGGACTCCATCTCACCTATGACGAGACACTGCTACATAAATACTGTTTGACCCTCGAAGGTAACCAAGCAATACTCCAAGATATTCATCCATCCCGGTGACTCCATTGGGTTGCTGCATATCCCAGACAATACCAGACCATTGGCCTGCAACCATGATATCCCATGGATTATTAATCATATCAGTCTATACCTACCTATCTATCAGTCTATACCTCCCATCCCAATTCCAATCAAATAGCTATCCAGCTCCTTTTTGAAAGAATTAATCAACACAGCATCAACTGCTTTTGTTTGTCCTAAAGTGCACGCATTTTGATGGTGGTAGTCTTTATTGACAGCTCCTCGCTTTGGGGGAAAATTGCACTCTTAAGGTAAGGAGTGGCAAACAAAGGTAAAACCATCTGCTATTTGGGCTTATGTATTGCATGCTCCTTAGCGTTGCTGAACTGTTCATTAATAGAGGAGTTTCACCCACACTAATGAGCTGGCATAATGGACCGAGGGAACTGAAATGAACGCACCTTGCACTTAAAGTAGCTCTCATTATAACTGGGAATTTGGCAGTCTCCCAGGCACCTCTTTATAATGAGGGCTTACTGCATCTGCTTGTGTTCAGTGTTTTCTATTGTCTCTGTTTGGATTGAATGTCTGAATGAATGATTAAATGGGCTGTGATGTAAAGAAGTACAAGGCACTGCGGTGTAAAGATGTGCAAATTGGCAGTTTTAATCAGAAGATTGATCTGGACAGAATCCTCATCCTGATAACATTTCTTTGCAAATTAAAAATGTATTTATTAGGATTCAACTGTATTTATATATGCTAAATAAATCCAAGTGTTAATGAATGCAGATCAAGGAGGCACAGTCCCCTTCATTTTGAAGTTATAAGGCTAATTCACCCTTTGCTTCTGCTCTGCTATTCACAGTAACCCCCACATTGACATGCAGAGCATTCCACACCTTGACAGTTTAGACAATTGCCTCGGACTGGATAAGCATAAATTAACAATTGATTAGTAGGCGATTAAATACGGTTAAAGGACAGGACTATTATTATAGTAAGCAGTCTTTAACTTCCCTTCCTCTAGTTTTTTTCCCCCTCCTGTTATGTAGGTACAGACTCTTGTTCAGGTAAAGTCCTATGGATGCCACCAGCCCCTTGAACACTTCACCCGTGTTGTATTCAATTTTATGGGTGAGCCTAGATGGTGAATGAGATCATCGACCATGCAGGGCATTGTAACGAAACACAATTCTGTCCTCACACAATGTCCATGCATCCTCATTTTCCAGCAGGGGTCACTGGACAGTAACCATGGCTGGGGAATCATGGCTGCGTTATTTCATTCTATAGCCAAGTGGTGTCAAAACCAAATGTAGGACACCAAGCATTTCCTTTCTGCAATTAACTAATTCTAGGGATCAAACCTGGGGCCAATTTTAACTAAGATTATGAATGAGTTTGATAGGGTAGACATAGAGAAGATGTTTCCGCTTGTCGGGGAGACCAAAACTAGGAGTCATAAATATAAGATGGTCACTAGTAAATCTAATAGAGAATACAGGAGAGTGGTTAAAATGTGGAACTCGCTACCACATGGAGTAGTTGAGGCGAATAGCATTTAAGGGGAAGCTAGATAAGTACATGAGGGAGAAAGGAATAGAAGGATATGCTGATAGGGTTATGTGAAGGGGGGGGTGGGAGGAGGCTCGTGTGGAGTATAAACACTGGCATGGACCTGTAGGGCCGAATAGCCTGTTTCTGTGCTGTACATTCTATGTAAATCTATGTAACTGGGACTCTTTGGCTCGGTCCCACACCAGATGGTGTATTTATTATGTCCTATTATGTTTTAATTAAACTTTAATTATGACCCCCTACAAGGGTAACTTCTTAGATTGTGCAATCCTGGCACAGAGACTCACCCAGTAAGCGTACAATCGGAAAATTTACCCCACGCTGCCTTACTCAGTGGCTTAAAACAAGTCTGCCTGCCAGCACTGCACAATCTAATAATGATCTTAATGGCTTGAAGGTAGTTGTTGAAAATCTCTGCTATCTGTATCTACAGTATGAGCAAAATCTACATGACGACCATCTATCAGCTCAGTAGCAGTGTACGGAGATCCCGATCTGTTGCAACCACTATGGTAGATATGTCTTTCTGCCTCAAATTGCCTTCCCTATCTCTTGAATGGGCTGCCCTGCGCTACAGGAAAATATATTACTCACGTACTGTGGCGTGTCCTGCCAGGCATACAAATTGGGCAAAAGGCAAGGTTAAAAAATAGCTGAGATTTCCTTTAAAAGGCAAAATTTGCAGGGCTATATTTTTTTACACAGCAAGTTGTGACGATCAGGAATGCACTGCCTGAAAGGGTGGTGGACGCAGATTCAATCGTAACTTTCAAAAAGGGAATTGGATAAAGACTTGAAAAGGAAAAATTTGCAGGTCTATGGGGAAAGAGCAGGGGGAGTGGGACTAATTGGATGTCTCTTTCAAAGAGCCGGCACAGGCACGATGGGCCGAATGGCCTCATTCTGTGCTGTAAGTTTCTGTGATTCAGTTCCAGATTTTAAGAAGGAGAAAAAGAAAATTTCCAAAAAGAAGCTAAATTGAACTAAAATCAAAAAGTTATCAAGGAGGAATGAAAGATACAAGAGAATGGGATGTGATGTGAATTCAGTAGCAATTGGTGCCAAATTATGAACATTTTCTGCTGTGAACCAACACTTGGATTAACACTGGTCACATTAAGTTTCATTTATTATTTTAACAATTTTGTCTGCTACTTTCTTTCCTCCCTTCCATTCCTCTTTTAAAGGCACTAGTTCCCTACTGTGGTCTGATTTCAGTGCCAGGTACCCTCCAGTGAGAAAGAAAGAGTAAACTTGCATTTATAGAGCACCTTTCACGATCTCAGGATTTCCCAAAGTGCTTCACAGCCATTGAAGTAGTTTTGAAGTATAGTCACTGTTATCATGCAGGGAAACTCTGCAGCCAATTTGTGCACAGCAAGGTCCAACAAAGAGTAATGAGATAAATGACCAGATGATCTATTTGGTTGAGAGATAAATGGTGGCTATGGCACTGGAAGAACTCACCTGCTCTTCTTCAAGTAATGCCATGGGATCTGTAACGTCCACCTGAGAGGGCTGATGGGGCCTCGGTTTAATGTCTCATCTGAAAGATAGCTCCTCTGACAATGCAGAACTCCCACCCTCAGCACTGCACTGAAGTATCAGCCTAGGTTATGTGCTCAAGTCTTTCAAAGCCTCATCCAAGTGGCCATTCTTCATGCATGAGTCTGAACAGTTAATGTCAACAGGCATCCACCAATCACAACCAAGCCTAATCCTGTTCTCTTCCAACATCTACATTTGGGCACTTCCAGCAGGGGTTTTTTGGGGAGCAGTCAGGAGCTGGAATACTGACTCGATATTGTTCTCGTCTCTCTGTCCCTGGGCCAACTCTAGTGCTCCTGCTACTTCCCTAAAAAAGGCCAGCTAGCTTAGCGTAGATTGGAAATTGAACCCGCCACCTTCCTAATCTGTTTGGCTCAGTTACTCATTGGTAAACTTACCAAGGCATCAGGGGAGCCTTAACACTTTGGATTTTAAAAGTATTGTCCTCCTTTGAGATTAGATAAACAGGTCTGCTGCTATCCTGAAGCTGAACACTTTGAGAACAAAAATGTCACACGCACACATACACACACACACACACACACGTACATACACACACAGAGAAACACACATACTAGTTTGCCCACATGGCCAGTTCCACAACCATCACTGCTGCGAAAGGCTTTTGCATCTGTCTGCCAGTCTTTATCTCCACAGCAGGAAGATATCCAGATGTGGAATTACTGTACACATTGATGGTATTCATGCACTTCAATCATGAAAGGTCCATGAAGGAGTAATGTGGAGCAGCTTCGACCCATGAAAGGAGTGTCTGATGTTGACCGGAGGTCACCGGTTACAGTTATTGGCTTAGTACAAAGAAGAGAAGGGTCAATTCTCTCTTAACTCTCAATTCGCTTTATTCACATCGTTAGATCATATACATATAGCTTATACGTCTGGTTAGATATAGACATGCAGTTTACACCAGGTTATACAGTTTTATACCCAAACTAGGATCTAAACGCACACCCACTAGGTTTCTCTGACACTCCCTGAGTGGTCACAGAATATAAAGGCTAATACCCGAAAAGGAGAGCTGACGCTGGCCAGGCGTTCCATTCTCTCTCTTTCGACGTCGTCTCTACATCCCTGACGTAGGTTCTTCCACTTCCGTGATGGTTGGTCTCCGGAGTCTTCGCTCTGGCTCCACGCCCCAGATTCTTCATTCTTATTCCGAATCTTATCTCTTCAAGCTGTGCTGTCTCTTTCTCCCATTGGTTTAGGCTTGCTCGCCTAGTCTGTGTCTTCTCCTCATTGGCTCTGTCCCAAGGACTTAGGTAGCATTACCTCATTACTCCTTTTCTAAATAAGGACTTGTGTCTTATCACATCTCCTTTGTCTTTCACAAAACTTAGCTAATTCAAACCGGTTCCAGCCAGCTCAGGCCAGCGACTGAACTCAGGTTACTTCAGTTCAAAAGTTGCTTTTGCCTGTGTGTCAGCGGTTCGGAATAAACTCAGTGGTTTCTGCAGCCCCTGGCGAACACTGAAGATCCACTTTTGTTATAAATTCAGAGCTGGTCAGTGAGATGGGGAAGAATCACAAAGAATCAGACTCAGAAAGAAAGCAGAGCAGCAATGAAATGGCAGAGAAAGAGGGACAAATGCGCTGATGTTAATCACAAGCTGACGAGTCACTTTGTATTTCTGCTGGCTATTCTGCTGTTCATTTTGACTCTGTGCGATAGGTGACTGGTGTGTGCTAGTTTTCTCAAGAGTCAAATTCTCCTGTTTTACTCCAGACTGAATACTGTAATGTAAATACAGCCTACTCCTCTTAGTTAGAAGTTGTTTCATTCATGTTATCTGATCGTTTGAATTGAAATCATTCAACAAAAAAACTGGTGTTCTGCTGTTTTATTAAAATTGTTTAGTTGAAGCTACTGGATCATTTTAATTTCTCTTGTAGAAAGATAACTGAATTAACAGGAGTGGACTGTAATGTCACTTTGAGAATGCTACATATGCCACTGAATACAAATAGATCAGCAAGAGCACAGTAAAGGCACCTTTCCCTATAGAGTGCGTCATGGTGGAGTAAATCAGTGGTACAGTCCACTCCTGAATAACTGAAAGTCTTTTTGTGCAGGAAATATTTCAAACTATTCAGTACTTCAAATGAACTAATAATAAAAAGGCAATGTATTCAAATGAACTGACTTTGAATTAGGAGGAGTAGACTATACGCCTGTTCTATTGCAGTTAGCACGTTTCCTTCAGTGACTTCTTGTCCTGTCCTTACACAGTCAGGTCAGGTTTGCCCAAGGTTCCATCTTTGGCTCCTTTCTTTCCTCTTCTAAATGCTGATGAGAGCCAGTTGTACCCCTGTGCCACCACCCTTGACTGCATGACCATTACAGTGCTTGTCCGACAGCAAGTCGTAAATGAGAAAGAACTTTCTTCCATTTAGCACTGGCTATCCTGTTTGGTTCCTGCCAAAAACTCCACACCCTTGACCCATGCTCAGACTGAATCCAACAGTGGCCAACCTCGATGTGCTGTTTGACCCTGAGCTCAGCTTCAAACTGTATATCCTGGTCATCACCAAGACCCCCTATGTCAATCCCCACAACATTATCTGCCTCTGCCACTATCTCACCCCACTGTTACTAACCCTCATTCATTAAAGCTGACTTTATCTCCTCAAAGCTCAACTACTCCAACATCCTCTTTGCCAGTTTGCTGAATTTCACCCTGCATAAATCACAATTCATCCAAAAATCTGCAATCCATATCCTATTGCACAGTACGTTCCAGTCCCCTATCACCCTGCCCTTGCCAACCTCCATTGGCTCGCTATCTCCAAATACAATGAATTCAAATTCCTTGTCCTTATCTACAACTCCCACCAAGGACTTGCCCTTCCTAGCTCTGCAACCTCTTACAGCCTTATGTGCCAGCATTCACCCTCAGCTCTTAAGATTCTGGTCTCCTTTGCATCTCCCCTCCCTCTGCTCCAACATTGGTCATCTTAGCCCCATACTCTGGACTGCTCTTCTCTATAACCCTGCTACCTCTCTTCTCTCCTTCAAAGGCTGCCTCAAAATCTCTTTGACCTTGTCTTTGGTCACACTCATAAATCTTCTCCCTTCTATGCTTGGTGTCCATTTTTTATCATCTGTCAAGTACTTTGAAATATTTTATTATGTTTAAGGAGCCATATAAATGCAAATTGTTGTTGTTGTGTTTATCCAGCCTCCCACACATCCTTTCTGTTTTGGGATCAGTTCTGAGTTTACTTGCCCTATGGCTACTAACTTAATTCATTTGCATGTAAATATGACACGATACAATTTCTCCAGCTTGGTGTACTTTCCAAGTAAGAGTTGGCCTTACCACTGTTAATCCAGATCAGTTCCTTCTGTGGCAATCGGAACATCTCAAAAGTATCTACAGAACGATTTCCAATGGGAACATGATGATTTTTAGAACAGAGCAAGACAGTTGCCTCAGAAATGACCGTGGGGAGGAGGGAAGAAGGGTGGGAAAGACCATCCCATCCCGCAATTTTTACGGTAATGCTTTGGCAGTCTTTTTCTGTAAAGCATATATAATGAATATTGCCCTTCTAAAGAAACCGTCACAATTTTATTTCAGTTGGGACATAATTTTGCCTCGCTGACACTCTGACACCCATTGATTCTGGCAGAGTCTATTAATATCAACCAATGAAAGAGACTCCTTTTGAAATGATGATGGTGCAAGAGAGAGCTTCCCCCCGCTGAGTGCGGCGTGTGAATGGCAACACACTACAGCTTATGGTCTCCAATGGTTCCTGGTATCAAAATGACAAACGCCTGAGCTCTTCAGCTAATGCCAGGGTTGGTATTCCGTTGCCTAGGCAACCACCGAGTTCAGTACACAAAAAGCTGTCGTAGCTAATACATTTGCCTGAGGAAGGAGAAAATCTCCGAAAGCTTGTGAATTTAAAATAAAATTGCTGGACTATAACTTGGTGTTGTAAAATTGTTTACAAGTAGCTAATAAGAGCAGCATGCCAGACTTTATCTAAATTAGGTGGATTAGGTGAACGTGAAAACAATCCATGGCGGTGTTTATTTTACTTTTACTTCCAGTAAAAGGGAAAACGAAAAAGAAAGCTTTGATTTTCTAAAGTCAGTTGGATCAGAATTTCTGTAAAACGGCTTTTCTGGTCTCCATCATAATCATGAGAAAGACCATTAATGGGCCTCATGGATTATTTCATGCAAATTCACTCTCAAACTTTTAATCAAAACCCTGACAGAATATAAACACCACCTAAGACCCCCTTGCTGAAATAATCCTCTTTAATATACTATTTCAAAAATGGTGCAAAAATGCAGCTGCACAGTATCAAAAGACCATGTGTTGTCCCACTGGAGAGGAAACTTAAGTAGTCGCCATAATCAGTCAATGCAGATTACGGAAGAAATGTGAGACTGCAAGAATCATTATGTGGGTTATAGGAAGAGCTCCATTTTTGTCTCCAAACAGTCCATATATTCAGACGCTAAGGATGCATTTGATTTATTGTGCCCTTCAGATTTACAAAAAAACACTCCCCGATTACTTGGTGTGCTCTTGTATACTTATATAAAATGCTCGATACCATCCATGCTTTTTATAGAGAAAATACCTGATCCAAATATTATACATTGTTTCCTTTCAGTAAAAGGTAAAACAAAAAAGAAAGCTTTGATTTTCTAAAGTCAGTTGGATCTGAATTTGTTCAAAGAGATAGTTCAACAGGATATCAAGTGACGACATGTTGAAGGGTTGCATGTCATGGAGGGCTGCTGCATTTAATGATCCAAGTTCACTCAGTATTACCGCAAGCTACTCGACACAAAACCAATCTTGGGGGACCATCTCATTACCCTTGCCAAATACAAGTGCTGAACTCCTAAATGTCGCTTTCCACTCTCTCCTTTCAGGCATCTGGTTATGTTTGTGACTGCTGTTTCACCATGTCTATCCTTTGTTTTCAGATGCATGTGTACTCACTGGGAATGACCCTGTATTGGACAGCAGACTATCAGCTTCCTGAAACACAGGTGAGAAGCCACGAATTGCTCAGCACTGAGAATGAATACGAAGAAAGTGATAAATTGTACATTGATTTAAGCTCTTCCTATATTTAGGAAACTAAACAGCATGGATATATTCCAGTAACCAAACTGCCTCTACTGATACTTGTCTTGTTTTCCATTCAAAACTCATTACTGTTCATCGTTGTGTGGGAATTTGTCTAAGGTTTTTCACAGCCTTGATACTCAAGTGACACATGAGCCTAGAAATTACTGCTGGTGATATTAAGAAAGAAAGAACTTGCATTTATTTAGCGACATTCACGACCTCAGGATGCCCCAAAGCACTTTGCAGCCGATGAAGAACTTTTGAAGTGTAGTCGCTGTTGTATTGTAGGAAATGCGGCAGCCAATTTGCGCACAGCAAGCTCCCACAAACATCAATGTGATAATGACCAGATAATCTGTTTTAGTGATGTTGGTTGAGGGATAAATATTGGCCAGGACACTGGGAAAACTCCCCTGCTCTTCTTTGAAATAGTGCCTCGGGATCTTTTACGTCCACCTGGGAGGGCAGACGGGGCCTCGGTTTAACGTCTCATCCGGCAGTGTGGCAATCCCTCAATTAGCTGATGAATGCTTAATGTTCTGTATGACATACCTCTGTCCGCCATTTTAATCCATCATTAATTGTTAGAACATTTACCACAGTTCTTGTAATCAGATCGAAAGCCCCTGAAACATTTGGTACATTACTGGTGGTAGATAAATCTGTTCCTGTTTGACTACCCGTCTAGTCTGATGCAAACTGACCCAGCCCCTTCCATGTATGGAGCCAGATCTGGACTGGCAAAATCACTCTAGACAGCAAATAGCACAACATGGAAATCTGGCTCAGCTCCAAGTAATTTTTTTTTCGGGAATTTGATTTAGTGTTTGTATAGAAAGCACAAAGCATTATAATGAGAAAAGTGACTTTTTGCCTGATTGAGCAAACGGAATACAAATCAGCTCCGGTTTCACTGCACATCTCTGTGTTTACTCAATTGTTCACAAACTCATCTTTTGTCGACAAGTCTGAGTTATACCAGCTGTGCGAATGTATTTACACTCCTTGACGCTATGATATATTAAATAATTATAGTTTTCAACTCAACGCTCTCAGTTTCTCAATCCTTTACTCCTTAATATCTTCCATGTTTGTACTGCTTAAATTGAAAGCTAAATCAAGCTGGACCTTTTGCTAAATCAAAAGCCATATATGAGGCACAACTCAGGAGTGGAGTTAATGTTCAGAAAATGTACAAGTAAGTAATGTGAAGTTACATTACCTCTTCCATTACAAATCAAAACCTCATATTTTATGAGATTCCATTATTGTGACACACATCAAAAAGCAAGAAAGAAATCTTGCATTTAGAGTCATAGAGAGTAGAGTCATAGAGTTATACAGCACGGATAGAGGCCCTTCGGCCCATCGTGTCCGCGCCGGCCATCAGCCCTGTCTACTCTAATCCCATATTCCAGCAAATTTATACAGCTTTACAACCAATGAAGTACTTTTGAAGTGTAGTCACTGTTGCAATGTAGGAAATGCGGCAGCCAATTTGTGCACAGCAAGCTCCCATAAACAACAGTGAGATACATGACCAGATAATCTGTTTTCTTTAGGTGTTGATTGAGGGATAAATATTGGCCTGGACACTGGGGAGAACAACCCTGCTCTTCTTCGAATAGTTCCATGAGGATCTTTAATGTCCACCTGAACGAGCAGACAGGGCCTCTGTTTAACGTCTCACCTGAAAGACAGCACCTCTGACAGTGCAGCACTCCCTTGGTACTGCTCTAAAGTGTCAGCCTAGATTATGTGCTGAAGTCTCTGGAATGGGACTTGAACCTACAACCTTCTGACTCAGAGACGAGAGTGCTACCACTGAGCCAAGGCTGACACTGTCAAACTACTTCCTCTTTGAAAAATTGTAAATTTTCTATCAATAGCAACATCTGTTTATGTGAAACCAAGTGTCCCAGTATTACCACCCATGTCTTTCACCTCGACAGGGTGATTGTTCCTCTCACTAAGCTACATTTCTCAGTTTCATTGCTGCTAAGGTGTGTTACAATTTAAAAAGCACACACATTAAAATCAATGCATTTATATAATGAAGCATCTAAATTTATCTGGAATGATTATCCCTGTATTTGTATATCCTCTTTTTATTGTCCTTGGAACATATGAACGTAGGAACAGGAGTAGGCCATTCAGCCCCTCGTGCCTGCTCCGCCATAGGAACATATGAACATATGAAAATGACGGGCAAGTAAAGACCACATGGTCCATCAAGCCTGCTGCACTCAGTCGTGATGCCTGAATCATTGTGATCAGATACGCCCTACCTAGCAACAGCCATGCAATCTTCTGGGAGAGGCAAAAAAATGGTTAAAAACCCATGGTCAATTATCATAGTATCATGGTAGGTACAGCACAGGAGGAGGCCAATCTGCCCATCATGCCTGTGCCAGCTGTTTGAAACAGCTATCCAACTAGTCCCATTCCCCTGCTCTTTCCCCATAGCCCTGTAAATGTTTTCCCTTCAAGTATTTTCCCTTCAAGTATTTATCCTTTTGGAAGTTACTATTGAATCTGCTTCCGCCATCCTTTCAGGCAGTGTGTTCCAGATTGTTACAACTCGCTGCATAAAAAAATGTTTCCTCATGTTGGTTCTGGCTCTTTTGCCAATCACCTTAAATCTGTGTCCTCTGGTTCGCGACCTTCTGCTACTGGAAACAGTTTCTCCTTATTTACTCTATCAAAACCCTTCATAATTTTGAACACCTCTATCAAATCTCCCCTTAACATTCTCTGTTCTAAGGAGAACAACCCCAGCTTCTCCAGTCTCTCCACATAACTGAAGTCCCTCATCCCTGGTACCATTCTAGTAAATCTCTTCTGCACCCTCTCTAAGGTCTTGACATCCTTCCTAAAGTGTGGTGCCCAGAATTGAACACGATACTCCAGCTGAGACCTAACCAGTGTTTTATAAAGGCTTAGGAAAATAAAATCTGGCATATTCCTCTTGACTCCCTTAGGCAATCAAAGCTAGTCCAGGATTGACCATGCTTACAATACCTGGTATCCCACCTGTCTTTTATAAGACATGATCTCCATCCCAGCTAGAAAAATAAAACCAACTAAAACCGTTCCTTTTGCATGTAACCAATACACCGTCCTTATGATCACAGTGCCCAACAATGAGCAAGATCAAGCCATCTCCCCCTTCCCGTCTCTCCCTCCCCATCTCTCTCCACTCGCTCTCAAAACAATTGCGAGTGGGACTCAGTGTTTCAGAATGACCATGCTGCAGATGGATACATGGCAGTTGTTCCTTGGTTACTGTTGAAATTATTTAGTTACTCTAAAAAGAGAATGACTATTAGAGAGCAACCAATTGTGAGCACGTGCGCAGAATTTAGATGTTCCTACTGGTGTGTCTGGTGTTATGTAAATGTAAATATTTCTGAATGCCGTGTGTGTGTTTTGGTTAACCCAATCCCACGTGTACAGATCTTTCTGTTCTTGTTGTCAAAGTTTCTGGGCACCAACTCCCAAAAATGAACCTAGTGATTCAAAAACTGACCCCGGCTGGAAAGCGAGTTTTTATTTGGCATCAAACGAGGACAGGGATTGGCTTGGCAGTGACACTCCCATTGTCGAGTAACCTGTTAACGCCCGCGATCGAGGTTCACGCACGAATAGTGGGTTCTATGGATGAGGTGTCGGAAGGCGGCCCGAGCCATCGCCTTGCGTGAACCGCTGTTGTCAGCACGGCAGGGGAGAATATTTCAAAAGTGCAGCATCAGTTGTTGTAATTTGCTAACAGCAGCAGCTTCTCCTTCTTGAAGGGAACGGAGAGATGCTCAGAAATCAAAGTTTATGTGCAGAAGATTCCCTTCTTCTCTCTCTGTCACATTTCAAAAGGGAATTGGATGCATACTTGAAAAGGAAAAATGTGCAGGGCTATGGGGAAAGAGCTGGGGAGTGGGACTTGTTGGATAGCTCTTTCAAAGAGCCAGCACAGGCACGATGGGCTGAATGGCCTCCTTCTGTGCTGTAAGATTCTACGAATACAGTGGCATTTTTTACAGGGAACCACAATGTATCATCAAAGGAATAGCAGGGATTTTTTAATGTAAATTTTCTGAAGTGTATTATTGTTCTCTTGTCAAGCAGAAAAGATCCTTCTAATCACATGGTTTGTCACCTTCTCTCTTTAGAGAGCTGAAGCTCGACATATCAAATGCCACAGTAATCATAGGATCATAGGACTCCGCTGTTACTTTGCTGTTAAATTAAGGCTTACTTTTTGAGTCTCTTGTTTTTCGCTCAATCTTTCCTGTTGTGCCCTTGACAGCCAGTCCAGATTAGTGATCGATTGAACAACCTCCTGCTGAGTATGTGTGAGGACCTTCCGCACAGGAGGGTGTCCTTGGAGACCATCTTAAATATCTGTGAAACACATCGGCAGAACTCAGGACTGCCCCCAACAAGCACGTACCTAAGGAAACTTGTTCAACTGGTGCTGGGAAGTACGACAGAGGTCAGTAATGTAAAATCAATGCTTTGCACTTATCTTTATGTGGCTGGCTGCATCCTTCCCCAATCCAACAATTGAATTGTGTTGAGCTCTGGGCTGTTTGGCGGCACATTCTAATTACCTTACATCATTGGCGTGCGCTGTATCGGGTTATATAATTAAAACTGAACCCAGAGGTTTGATTTAATTAGTATATTCTCTAAGTACAGTACAAGGACACTCCTGGTAAAATATTACTGCTAGTGTGAATTTTTTTCCTCATTGGAAGTGACCAGCATTACTTATACTGTGTATTTAACAACAGTAATTTTACTGAAGTAATGGCATTATATGTTAGTCACAGAATTTACCTGTTATTAAAAACAATAATTGATTCAAACTGCTTGGCATGCTTCTCTTCCCAACAGCTGGCAATGTTAATTGTATCATGTGACATATCAATTAGTGTTAATTGTATTCAGGTGGTGTGTGTCAATTGGGGACTCTCTTGTGTCCTTTTTATATGAGAGCCTATCTAGGGTGTGGTGTGTGTGTAAGGGGGATTTCTGTGAATAAAGGCTTGGAAGCAACTGAAGACCAAGCTCTAGTATTCTATGCTTCACCACTTGGCTATCTAATTTATAACAAGCACGAAGTCCCCATGGGCAGTAAGTCTGCCCACTCATGGCTTGGAGAATTCTTCACTGCTGGTTGTGATTGGCAAGATCAAATGACCATGCAGGCGAGCAGTCAGTGCTTGTTGTACAGAAAGAGCAGGGGGCTTGGTGAAGAGGAAAAGGAAGGGTCAGGTCACAATAAAAGGGAAAAATTTTACATTGTTATAACTCTTCCCTCCCCTCCCCTCCTCCATGCTGCTAGAACAGGTGAATCTTGGAGAGGCAACAAGTCTAAACCTCTCCGCCTCTCTACTTCTCTCTTCTCCTTTAAGACGCTCCTTAAAACCTATCTCTTTGACCAAGTTTTTGGTAATCTGTCCTAATATCTCCTTACGTGGCTCGGTGTCACATTTCGTCTGATAACGCCTCTGTGAAGCGCCTTGGGACGTTTTACTCCGTTAAAGGTGCTATATAAATGCAAGTTATTGTTGTCAGGTGAGTATATATTACAGAAGCGTCATTCCAATGCCTTCAGGAAAGGAAAGGAAAAGATTGAAAAAAGAAGGGCATTACGACAATGCAGTTGGTTTAAGTCGTCCTGCTTGAGTTTTGAACGTGACCCTGCAGCTGTTGTATTTTTTTTGTAAAGAATCTTTTTTCTTCTTGCCAGTTTTCTTTCCTCCTCTGTTTACCTGAAGGTGTTAACACCTTGCTCAGGTCCATGGGCATTGGGAGCCTCCCCACCGCCCCCCGCCCCCCCACCTCCCACAATCCTTTGTCTAAATAGCCATTATTTATTTGTGAGCCTTGACAATGAAGCTAGTTATTTGATCATGGAGTTGTCCTGTCATCACCAACCATCCATCCTGGTAGGTAGTGTAATGGCTATGACTAGATTGGCAACCCAGAGATTGCGAGTTTAAATCTTAGTGTGGTAAAATTGAATCCATTATATCTAATAACATGGATTATGTAGGGGGGAAAATAACCATGAATGGTACTGAATTGTAAAAACCCAAATGGTTCATATTTCCTTTCAGGGAAGGGAACTTGCTGCCTTTGATCCTTATCTCTAGTCCACAGATCATGGTTGACTCTCAGAGGCCTAGCCCTTGTTGATCGAATAAGGTAGTGGGCCTTTTTTAGGTCAACTAGGGATGAGCAATAATTGTGGGGACATCCTGAGAACAAATTAAAGAAAACCTAGATGCAGGTATCACTGGACAATGATATAAGGAATCTTACAACACCAGGTTATAGTCCAACAGTTTTATTTGAAAATCACAAGCTTTCGGAGATTATCTCCTTCGTCAGGTGAGTGAGTGAATGAGAGGTTCTCAAATCGCATATCTTATATTAGGCTGGGACACCATCACAGCAATCAAAGGTGTCGTTGGTGTTCAGACAGGTTAGCCACGGAAAACAGTAGGTCCCAGTATACTGAATACACAATGGGTCAAATTACACAGACAAAGAGAGAAAGAGACCCGAAAGGCAGGGAGAGAGAGAGAATGTCCAGTTGTATTAAAAACAGATAACTTTTTTTTCCCTGCTGGTGGGGTTACGTGTAGCGTGACATGAACCCAAGATCCCGGTTGAGGCCGTCCTCATGGGTGCGGAACTTGGCTATCAATTTCTGCTCGACGATTTTGCGTTGTCGTGTGTCTCGAAGGCCGCCTTGGAGAATGCTTACCCGAAGATCGGTGGCTGAATGTCCTTGACTGCTAAAGTGTTCCCCGACTGGAAGGGAACCCTCCTGTCTGGCGATTGTTGCGCGGTGTCCGTTCATCCGTTGTCGCAGTGTCTGTATGGTCTCGCCAATGTACCATGCTCCGGGGTATCCTTTCCTGCAACGTATGAGGTAGACAACGTTGGCCAAGTCACAGGAGCATGAACCACGTACCTGGTGGGTGGTGTCCTCTCGTGTGATGGTGGTATCTGTGTCGATGATCTGGCATGTCTTGCAGAGGTTGCCGTGGCAGGGTTGTGTGGTGTCGTGGACTCTGTTCTCCTGAAAGCTGGGTAATTTGCTGCGAGCGATGGTCTGTTTGAGGTTGGGTGGCTGCTTGAAGGCGAGTAGTGGAGGCGTGGGGATGGCCTTAGCGAGGTGCGATTTTCAAATAAAACTGTTGGACTATAACCTGGTGTTGTAAGATTCCTTACATTTGTCCACCCCAGTCCATCACCGGCATCTCCACATCATGACAATGATGAGAAGAGGGAACCCTGGCTGATTTCCCTCCCCACCCTGACTTCAGAGTTCCTGGAGCCAACTGTGGCATTCTTACTATTGTCAAGGATTGAATCTTGGGAACGTTCTGTTTCTTGCAGCTTGGCTACTCGTTGGATAAATGTGCAGAGCAACTGGGGAAGCACATGACGGAAATGTGCGCAGAACATAGAATGATGGGAGTTGTTGACCTTAATGTGATCTCATGCATTTGTAAAGTGAAGATGATGCAGCTGTAATATTTAAAGGGAAAGGGCAATCTGGGGAGTACGATTTGTTCAAAATAGTCTCTTAATGTATGTGAGCAGTTCTACGCATTGGTATATTTTGTTGGTAGTCTTCCTGGGGCTGGGCAGCTCTGGGTTGCTTTCCAGGCTGGTCCAAAGTTGAAGCTCTTGTTAACTTAGGGGCCTTTCACTTTATATGTGACCTAAATGAAGCCTCTACATTAAAATGAACAATTTGAATGAACTAAGTCATACTTTCATCTTTTTTCCATAAAAACCTTTGATTTTCATTGGAGGGAGAAGGTGCAGGGCTGATTTACAATGGTACCACCTGGGATGAAGGGTCTGAGTTATGAGGAGAGGCTGTAGCAAGCAGGCCTGTATTCTTTGGAACTGGGAAGATTGAAAGGGGATTTTACAAAGGTGTTCAAAATGGTAAAGGGAATGGACAAGATAAACAACGAAGGATTATTTCTATTGGTTCAATCAAAGGCATCAGGTCAAGATCAAGATTAGAAGAAACTTTTTCACACAAAGAATTATTGGAAGCTAGTTGCTGTCAGGCCCCGGCACTTCACCCAAATGGCCGTGCTTCAGTTATGGGATTGCTGGGCTATCCAGTAGTGTAGAAACCTGATCTACACACTTCCCAACAAGGGTAGATAGCGATCAGAAATGACAACACTGGCTAATTTTCCTCTCCCTGGATATGGAGACACTGAGGATATCTGTAGTGCCTCTACAGGTCAGAGATCGCTTTTGGTATTGCCCTGGCCTGTATGGATGAGTAGCACACCAGGTGGTGCATTTATTCACTGAGCCACTGGGAGAAAGGGTGGTTGCGATCAGTAAAATATCCTCTAGCTGTTTACAGCAATGCAAAGGAACAGCGCAGGGATGTTATGACCGGTGCCTCGGTGTCAAGGAGTTGGAAATTGGACGACCAGGCAAAGTCCTTTCCCAAGCTCTTTATGTATATGTTTAATATTTTAACAGATACAGAGCTGATTAGAATTTTTCTTTGGGTAGGCCATGTGTTTTTCATGAAGGCAGTTTAGTCGAGTGAGCACTGGGCTCAGAGCCAGAAGGTCCTAGATTCAGATCCTGGCAGAGTTTACACAGCCTTCCCATTTTATGAGGTGCATAAAGTCAATACCACATCTTAGCTTATGGGAAGAAAACTGACAAGTGCAAGGACCAAACAGGACCTCCTGTCTATTTGGCAATGAAATAGGAATCAGCATTGCACTCAGTTGGCATTCCATTCCTTATAAAGACCACTATCCACATGTAACCTCTCTTCATGATATGGGTCTCAAAATCATTACAGTTTCTGTTAAATGGAGTAACAATGCTGACTGCTTTAAGCATTTCCTGTCAATTGATTTCATACAACCAGCTGAAGCACTCTGTAGTTTACCAGCTGCAGAGGGGGGAGGTCATACTTCATAACAGCTCCTGAGCATCAGCAATTCCAAAGTGATTCTTCTGAACACAACTTTCCTCGATTGAAAGAGCCTCGACTATGTCTAACATCACATCAAAGTGAAAGCACTCCAATAAAACCCTCATAAATGATACATTTCTTCCCTTCCTGTGTGCCATCTGTGACACTAAGGCCCAAGCTCAATGTTTAATGGATGTTCTCCATCAACAAGCCGCTAACACCATCTTGAGTCATTATTGCTGCAAGATTTTGTCAAATCCCACACGTGGATTGCTGCAGTGCACTGAGAAATGTCCCTTTTATCCTGAGAGTCAGAATGTTGTTAGTTAATTATAGAACAGCTTGCTGAGAAATTTGGAAAAGATTAACAGATGGGTTTTCAGGGAGGGAGAAGCTGTTTGCTGGAACTGCTTGTTTCTTGGTATTCAATGAATGAATGACTTGCACCCTTCATGGGCAGACCCTTTAAGGTGATGCAAAGCCATTAAAGGGACATTGGTTGTCAGGTTTCCCACTAGCCGATAAACCATCGATCTTTGGTATTCGCCTCCATGTGAATTTTTCCACAGTGTTGGAAATCCTAAACTGAAATAAGGCATATCTGGGCATTGGTCTTTGCCAAAAACTTACCAGGAAATAGCATCTGGTATCTTTGCATGGACGTTAGGATTTTTTTTAAAATGAAAAATGTGCGGCACTTGGTGGAAGAAGACAGCACCTCATAGCAACTGAGGTGGCCCAGGGAAGAAAGGTTATAGGCAGAAGTAAAGGTAACATCTGCCATCTTCTCACTCGTACTTCACCATGGTATAACCTGCTTCCTTCTCTTCAAAGCCTTTTATATTGAATGAGCACCATTAGTGGCAGGCACAAGTTTAACCATCTCACTGACACCAACCTATAATTAAATTCCAGATTTCCACATTTGTGCTTGCTGGAAGTTGTTCTTCTATTTGTACTGAAATAACAGTGAGCACTGTTCGGCTCTCCGTTATTTTTAGAGCAAATTGCGGGCCAATCTGTATTAGTGAAGTTGGTTGGATATCGACCAAGACACTGGGAGAACACTCCTGCTCTTCTTCAAATAGTGTCATGGGTTCTTTTACACCTGAGAGGGTAGATTACTATCTGACAGTGCAGCACTCCCTCAGTGCTGCATTGAAGTATCAGCTTGGATTATCTGCTCAAGTCTCTGTAATGGGGTTTGAACCCACAGCCTTCTGACACAGAGGCGAGAGTGTTACCACTGAGCCAAGACTGATACCTAATGCACAGTCAACAAGACTGGCCACGGAACTGAACCCTGTAGGACACCACTACCCACTTCTAACCATTTTGAAAGACTGCCCTTAACTCCTATTCTATTTTTGCCATTCTAACCAATTTTTAATGGAGGTTGCTATACCCCTTAACTTTCCCTAATAATCTTCTGTGTGGTACCTTGTCAAGGGATTTCCTAAAGTCCATATACACCACATCCATTTCATTTGCTCCACCTACCATGTACCTCCTCAAAGAATTCACTGAGGATTGTCAAGCATGTTCATCCTTTTTTAAAATCCATGCTGACTAATTCTAACTATTTTTGTTTTATCGAGATATTTGGTAATTGCATCATTAATTAAAGACTCTAATACTTTCCTGACGTTAAGCTAACTGGCCTGTAATTGCCTGATATCCTCTTTAGTACAGACTGAGGAAAGTGCTTCTTAAATATTTCTGTCACTTTTTTCATCATTATCTACAGATTGATGAGCCTCATATCTCAGGGGCCCTGCTTGCTCTAAAAAAAAATCTGTTTTTACTGATCTACTTATAACATGTTACTGTTCCTTTTGATGTTTCTCTGAATTTTTACTCTTTTACTCCCTCTTGGCTTTCCTTATCCAGCACTTACTTTCTCATATTCTTTTTTCATTATTATTATTCTCATAGTTCCTATAGGCCTTCTTCTCCAATTTTAACTGGTTTCTAACCTCTTTATTTATCCGCGGCATCCTACAATTACTAGTAGTTTCCTTCTTTTTGAATGGAATTTACTTATTCTAAAGCTTTGCAATCTACGGTCTTGATAATACGCAGCAAGTGCCTGGGGTCAGCTTGCCCTGTAATGTTTGCCGTCTTGGGAATAAGTCCAGGGCCTACATACCAAGGGAACTAGAGGCACTGATCCAAATCTGCTCACAGCTCACAAAGCAAATCTACTTTGTCCATAGATTTTTTTTTAGATTGGGCCTGAAATGAACAGTGTCTGTGAAAGGGGGTCTTTCCCAAAATAGCATGTTAATTCGCATTGTTTTTAGAAAGACAACCGATTGCTATAGGGTTGCCAACCCTCCAGGATTGTCCTGGAGTCTACAGGAATTAAAGGCGAATCTCCAGGGCACTGCTGCAAACAACCCAGAAGAAGAATCATTGGGGCATTAAAAGAATTGTTTTTTGTTAATTTTTTTAGAACACTTTTGTTTACTAGTTATAAAAAAATCGGGGCTGGGAAAAAGGCAGTTTGACTGACAGTCAAGGATCATCCAATCGGGTAATCAAGGGGTAAATTTTAACCCCACGAACAGGTGGGCTGGGGGGGGGGAGCGGGTGGGAAGGTAAAAATTGTTAAAAAGTAAAACCCGACCCCAGGCCGCCTCCAACCCGCCCGTTTCCAGTTTTAACGGAGGCAGGTTGAGGGGCGGGCAACCAACCCGCTCTCAGGAGGTGGGTCAGTCAGTGAAAGCTTTTAAGGAGGCTGCATGCCTCCATTTTAAAAGGTTTTTATTTTTAACTCCTGGGGGCTGGGATTCCCGGGCCTTCTGATTCTCACCACGTAAGAGGAAGCGAGAAGGCCCCGATCAACCGGTAAGTGTCTTTATTGCACGGCTCGTGGGCCAGGAGGAGCAGGAGTGTTTCCTCAAGGCCCAACAAGCTTGCCTGTCACGATCCCAAACACGCGATCGATTGACCCCCACCCCCCCGCCCCATGATCTCTGGCCACCCCCACGATTCTCCGATCCCCCCCGTGAGCTCCAACCCCCACCACAACCTCTGACCCCCCCCCCATGAGTTCCGACCCCCCCACGAACTCCGACCCCCCCATGACTGAGACCCCGATGTCGGACCCACCCCATGACTGAGACCCCGATGTCCGACCCCCCCCCCCCCCCATGACTGAGCCCCCGATGTCTGAACCCAAATGAGTGAGTCCCCGATGTCCGACCCCCCCTGCCCCCATGACGGAGCCCCCGATGTCTGAACCCCCATGAGCGAGCCCCCGATGTCTGAACCCCCATGAGCGAGCCCCCGATGTCTGAACTCCCATGACTGAGCCCCTGATGACCAACCTCTCCCCCATGGCCAAACCCCCCCCCGGATGACCGACCTCTCAATGACCGACTCTCCTGCCCTGATCTAAGACTTACCTACTAGCATCCGCTCCCTGGCTGCTCTCCCGTCCAGTTGACAGCTAGCTTGTCAATCTGGCCAGCTGTCGGGTGGGAGACCTACTGAAAAAAATTGAAAGATGTCCTTACATCAAAATCGTAAGGTTGTCCGGGAGACCCATACTTCCGGGTTTCCTGTCAGGAAATCCACCCACAACCCCCCCACCCCCGCCACCCCTACTTTCTTCCCAGCTCCCTGTCAAAATTTAGCCCTAAGAGTCTGTTCGCTATCCAATTGGTGTGAGTTGGCGGTATATTGAGAGAATGGATATGTTGAGCAACCAGTGGCAGTCGGGGTAGTTGGAGACAGAAGGTCATGTGATGACACCTCCAGGAATATGTTCAACCAGAGTTGGCAACCCTAGATTGCTAACAATTGCTTCCAATTCAAAAATCCTGATGAAAACTGGATCATTCTTAGGAACGCTGCACCTAAATACATTTTTTTCCGCCCTATAATTTTGCATCAGCTGATGTGGTACTGAGACATGCAATCCAGGAAAGTCCAATGTTCTGTCTCCATTCTGGGCCACGTAGGCATGTCTCTGCTGAGCCAGCAGTCGAGGTGCTAAGGATGCTACAATTGGCCTCAACGCTTTTGGCCAGGAAGGGGATAAATTCAGCCATGGTTTCCCCCTTCGATTATTATCCAATGACCCCTGTTGCAAAGTGCAAGAGTATGGACACTGGTTGAGGACAGGATGGGGCTAAACTGTGACTCCTTTGTTGTTTTGTAGCTCACACATAGGAGTAGGAGATGGCCATTCAGCCCTTCGAGCCTGTTCCGCAATTCAGTTACATCATGACTGATCTGTACCTCAACTCCATTTACCCGCCTTTGCTCCACATCCCTCGATACCCTTACCCAACAAAAATCTGTCGATCTCAGTCTTGAAAATTTCAATTGAAATTACCCATTATAGAATTATACATGAAGAAAGGGCACCTGAATGAGATGCTGGAAGGTTTCCAGCAATATATGTGCTCAAACATCAGTCAGGGCCTTCAGGGGAGGAGGGGAGAAAAGGAAAGAAAATTGTAAGTTTGTAAAATTAAACAGGAAGGGCTCTAGTTAATGCTCCTCACCATGACTAAGATGCTTTTCTGTTAGAATTACACATTTACACTGCTTGACAAAAATAAGTAGTTTATAACTGACAGAAAGATACCTCTTATATATTGTGAGCATATCTGAGAGCAATGAATTACACATTTGCCTGTTGTAAATCAGAGAATTATGTTGCATGGCACCACAAACAACCTAATCAGATTCACTGTTCAAGAAGGAAACCGATTGAATTAATTTTACCGGTCAATTTAATATTAACTTATGTAAGTGTGAGTTTCAAGTGTTGCGCTGTGAAAGTGTTTCCTGCATCACTACCCCTTCCAGTCACATGACATGATGTACCGCCTCACCCTGTCACATGACATGTCGTACCTTCTCATCCTGTCACGACATGACGTGCCTCCTCATCCTGTCACATGATAGTACCAGGGGCATAGGCAGGGAGGCATTCAGGGCGCTCAAACACCCCCACAATTTCTATGACTTTTTTTAATCAGAACCCTCTTTTTTTATTCATTCATGGGATGTGGGCGTCACTGTTAAGCCCAGCAGTTATTGGCCATCCCTAATTGACCTTGAGAAGGCGGTGGTGAGCTTGCCTGAGACCACTTGATAGAAACAACTGATGTTCTTCCAGAGCTGGTCAATTCTGCAATTCAACCATTGAAACCAATAAGTTGGGCTTGTGCTTCTAAATGTTCACCGGAATATTGCAGTGAACCGTAGGGAAGTTATTGATGGACCAGCAACACATAACCAGCGCTAGGACTTCGTGCTTTAGAGTTCTTGTCCGACAGGACTGTATTTTTTTGCTTTACTTGAATTGTTAGATTAATGGAAGTAATAATGTTTCAATTTCCTGCCTACACCATTGGATAGTAATCTATTACCATCTTCAGTAGGTGGACATGGTGGACACTGGTAGCCTCCATAACCAAAGGAAACCCTACTGCACCATAATGACAGATAAATAAACACTCAACATGGACTATTTATAACAGTTTATACTTTAGATGAGCCAAGTGAAAAGCTTTTATATGAAATGCAGATGAATACAACCTGTTCGAGCTCTGTTCTGTTCTTTATGAAGCCACCTGAGCCTCTCAGGTAAAGTACTTCAAGCCACCTGTCACTCCATATGTTGCAGCTTAAATAGAAAGTTTAAAGATTGCAGTTTGTACTAATTAGTTTTACAAGAGAGCACACTTTATACATTAAGGTCAAGGCAGCTTGAAGAACACAACAGTTTAGAAAGCAAATAAAACTACGTGGCATCGTCTGTAAAGTAACCAATCTTTTGTCAGATGTATAACATCATACTGGGGACGAAGGCCCCTTTCAAACTTTCGCAAAAGGGATAAGATTATGGCTACACATTTTGCCTTCATAAGCGATGGGAAAACAATATAGTCCAGGATTCACAGTCCCGGTTTAGCCCAATCCAACTCTTGAAACCACATAGATGCATTTAAGGGGAAGCTAGATAAGTATATGAGGAAGAAAGGAATAGAAGGATATGCTGATAGGGTTCGATGAATTAAGGTGGGAGAAGGCTCATGTGGAGCATAAACACAGGCCTGTTGGGCCAAATGGCCTGTTTTTGCACTGTAATTTCTATGTAATTCTATGTAGTTAGTTATTCTGAGCTATTTGCACCAAAAAGTAAATCTGGAGCAGTACTTCAAACTAAAGCATGGCAGTAGACCAAGGTAGGCACAGGTCCAAACTAATGAATGGAAAATCTACAACTGATGTCAGGAAGTTCTTCACACAAAGAGTAATCAAAATGTGGACTTCTGGGTATGGCAGTGGAAGCAAAAACTCTATGATTGTTGAAAAAGTTGGGTGCGAGGAGAGGGTCTTTCTAGATGGGTGACCTAAGATGAGCCAAATAATCTGTCTCATCTGCTTCTGACATGTATCCTGGAGAACTGCTGTCATTCATGTACACGGACAATGGTATCAATGCAACACTGAGTCAGGCCATGGTGCAGACCGTAATTGGATTGTGAATACGTTGGAAGTGCTTTCAAGGCAGACTAGATAAAAGTGTCAAGAAATGCCAATTGTTTTGATAGTGATTTGCTACAACTTGCATTGATTATACTGCATGTCAAGTGTATACTTTGGCTCATTTCAGGGCTACTCCAATGTGCAACATAATCAGAGTATGGCTTCTGAAGCAACTTACTTAATACACAGATGTCTAAATATGTAAATAGTCTGAGATTCACCTTACAACAGAGCCATTGTCTGTTGTGTTTCTAGTGAAAGGCTGGAGGTAGTGCAGTTTCATCTTTTTCCATGCTGATGTTTTGCCACTTTTTCAATGAGGAAAGGGGAAACCTGTTGAAACTCAGTGACTAACTCAGTTGCAAAGCAACATGAGCAAAGATTAGCCAGTGCCATAGTATAAAATGCCCAATCGCCCACTTATTCACGAGCCTACACTGCATATCTGCAATAAATTGTTATCCTTCAACCGAAATTTTTACGCTGTCTCCAGTTACATATCCCAATTTCCTGAAACCTGCACATATCAAGGAGACATAATCTGAAACTGATTTAGTTTCATTGACATAAACTTAGAAATGTATCCCATGTGAGTGACAAGAAATCAATTTAAAGACGTGTCGCTTTAACATTAGGTGTGGAATCAGATGGTGTCCCCAACAGTTGAATAACACATTGCTGACACTCACTGTCCAGGCTCTCACATGAGGAATTGACCCCTTGAGCAAGGCATCAGAGGGTGGTCAGCATTTGTCAAACCATAAGACACGTGAGTCAGTGCCTGCAGGAAACGAGGGAAGAAAACAGAGGGGGGAGAAAATGGTAATTGGCTTTTGGCTTCCTGATCAATATCCTGTAGAGGGTCAAATTTCCCTCGTTCATAACTGACGGAGGAAAATGTGTCCATTTCATGTCCTAATCAAATAATCTAATGTGTTTAGTCCTATTAACTCAATGATACGCTGTACAGAAAAACTGTTTCAAGAATATAAATTAAAGAGGGTTTATACATGTCAGAATATGTTAGTGTCAATTGGATTCTGCCCCTGTCTCCCCCAGGACTCAAGCAATGCTCGGTAATTCATTCAGGACCTCACATGATCGCAGCAGCCTATTCTGTTTAATTCAGGGTTTTTAATTCCGTCCAGAGGTCATCTTTACTTAAATGTGTTACTGCCATGTCACTCCCTCCTGCTGATCCATTATTCTCTGTGTATCAGATTAATATGAGATGTCATCAATATCGGTTGACAGACCAACTCATTATTACTGTGCTTTTGTTTCCACTCATGCTGACTGAAGCAATGATACATGACTGCCTACTGTTAACAGCCTTGTTAAAGACACAGTCCGATCTCTGGCCGCTCTTGTTCATGTGAACTAATGTGCAGTCTATAATATATCTGTTTTGTTTTGACAAACCATCAGTGGCAAGAATAGAATTCCTTTGTAAATAAAATGTAGTAATATACCCACTCACGATGCACCACTAACACTGTTACTTTAGGTCATTGCCCTGTCAGGTGAACGGTACAATAGATCTTGTGCCCCTCAGCCTGTGGTTGGAGGGTACAATGGAGCCTATGCCTCCATGTGAACAGCACTATACGATCGGTGTCCCTCTGAGTGTCAGGTGGAGGGCACAAATGGAGCCTGTCAAATGGAAAAGCACCATGATATCCGTCTACCTCTGCCCCAATTATTTCATCAAATGGTTAGCAGTAGACCCTGTTTTTTAGACAGCTTTTTCACAATATAATATTTGCTAGTTTTGTCCTTCCCTCAACTCCAGAATAGCATCTCCTGTTTTCTTAATAAGACTATTTGTACTGATCCAAAGTAAGCACAAAGCACCTTGTACGTTGACATATTTATTATATTTTATTTGGCGCACTTGAAACTACAAGTGAGACGGTGATGCTTTGACACGTACTGCTAGTTGCGCACTGTCCATTCCCCTCATGGTGAATTCTCAATCTCAACTGTGTCATCAGGGGAATGACAGAGCGGAAGCAAGGGATTTCCCACAGGGAAGGAGGGAAGATTAATGAGCAGGTCAACCCTGGGTTCTTTCTAATGGTTGGTAACAGAGCAGTGTTACCTTTCCTCCAGCCTTGGCCAGAGAGTGAAATATAACATGGAGAGAGCCAGAAACTGAAAGGAAAAATAACAAGAAAGACTTGCATTATATATAGCGACCTCAGGGCCTCCCAAAGCGCTTTACAGCCTATGAAGTACAGTCACTGTTGTAATTTGGGAAACATGTAAGCTAATCAGGACACAGCAAGATCCCACAAACAGCAACTACATAATGACCAGTTAATCTGTTTGTTGAGAAATAAATACTTGCCAGGACCCTGCTCTTCTTTGAATCGCATTGTAGGTTCTTTTGTATCCTTCATGAGAGGGTAGCTAAGGCCTTGGTTTAACATCTCATCTGAAAGACAGCACTTCCTCAGTACTGTACTGGAGTGTGAGCCTAGATTTTGTGTTTAAATCTCTGGAGTGGGGCTTGAATCCACAACCTTTAGGACTTAGAGGCAAGAGGGCTATCCACTGAGCCACAACTAACACCGTCGGCTGGAATGAAATCTGGACTGTACACTGATACACTAACTCCCTTCCACATAGTGGGGAGGGGGGCGGTGGGAAATGAGGGCATTCTCCCCAGCTATTCATCACACAATAGGTTCCAAATATTACTCTGGGGAGTGCTGAGTAAGGAATGACTTGAGTTAAGAGGACTGTTATTCAAATAAAGTCTCCATTTGGTAAATCCTTTCAGATGCAGAATGTTACTGGTGGTGTGGATCCACATGTACTGGCTATTATCTGGTACCCTGACTAGTTGGCCATTCCTCCATGGGTGAGCCTAGACAGTGAGCGTTGGAAAGCTATTCTATATGGAGGCATCGCAGCTGAGCCTGATAGCCATTGTGCAGCAGGTGGGGGGAGAGGGTGGCTGTCACCAGATTGTGATCCGTAGCAGGAATCCTAGATAAATTACTGCTCTTTAGACCAGGATACCAAACCCAAGAGTTGCTCCTCTATCAGTGCCTGAGACCATCCAATCGAGTGCAGCTCATTTCTAACTTAGTGCAGTTATGAGATGAATCAAAACTCCTTAGATAAAAATAGGTTTTAACAAAAGATATCACCGCACGTGTTTGTCAACACATGTAACAAGATGGCTGAACATGTTCAGGTGGATGTAAAAGATCCCATGCAGGAAACCACTCAGGGATCCCATTAGTTTGCAGAGGGTGCTGCTGATTTGCATTATAACAACGGAGCCTTGGGCCTATTTAGCAACAAATGTATTTTCAGAGATTCTTTTTAAAGTTTTTTTTTAAAAAAGCAAGCATTGAATCTTAGCTGGGTCTCTGCACTTGGCCTCATCACTCTTGGGATGAGGAGGGGAGAATCCAGGGTTGTTGCTCCAGATCGCTACCTAGTGGCTTCAGCTGGTAAGTGCACCTGTGTGGACCTAGGATGAGAACAGTGGGGGGGCGGGGGTTGTGATGCCTTCCATGTTCAAATAGTCTAGGTAGAGTGCAAGTAAGTGGATATTTTTTTTTTTTTATTCGTTCACGGGATGTGGGCGTCGCTGGAAAGGCCGGCATTTATTGCCCATCCCTAATTGCCCTCGAGAAGGTGGTGGTGAGCCGCCTTCTTGAACCGCTGCAGTCCGTGTGGTGACGGTTCTCCCACAGTGCTGTTAGGAAGGGAGTTCCAGGATTTTGACCCAGCGACAATGAAGGAACGGCGATATATTTCCAAGTCGGGATGGTGTGTGACTTGGAGGGGAACGTGCAGGTGGTGTTGTTCCCATGCGCCTGCTGCCCTTGTCCTTCTAGGTGGTAGAGGTCGCGGGTTTGGGAGGTGCTGTCGAAGAAGCCTTGGCGAGTTGCTGCAGTGCATCCTGTGGATGGTGCACACTGCAGCCACAGTGCGCCGGTGGTGAAGGGAGTGAATGTTTAGGGTGGTGGATGGGGTGCCAATCAAGCGGGCTGCTTTATCTTGGATGGTGTCGAGCTTCTTGAGTGTTGTTGGAGCTGCACTCATCCAAGCAAGTGGAGAGTATTCCATCACACTCCTGACTTGTGCCTTGTAGATGGTGGAAAGGCTTTGGGGAGTCAGGAGGTGAGTCACTCGCCGCAGAATACCCAGCCTCTGACCTGCTCTCGTAGCCACAGTATTTATATGGCTGGTCCAGTTAAGTTTCTGGTCAATAGTGACCCCCAGGATGTTGATGGTGGGGGATTCGGCGATGGTAATGCCGTTGAATGTCAAGGGGCGGTGGTTAGACTCTCTCTTGTTGGAGATGGTCATTGCCTGGCACTTATCTGGCGCGAATGTTACTTGCCACTTATGAGCCCAAGCCTGGATGTTGTCCAGGTCTTGCTGCATGCAGGCTCGGACTGCTTCATTATCTGAGGGGTTGCGAATGGAACTGAACACTGTGCAGTCATCAGCGAACATCCCCATTTCTGACCTTATGATGGAGGGAAGGTCATTGATGAAGCAGCTGAAGATGGTTGGGCCTAGGACACTGCCCTGAGGAACTCCTGCAGCAATGCCCTGGGGCTGAGATGATTGGCCTCCAACAACCACTACCATCTTCCTTTGTGCTAGGTATGACTCCAGCCACTGGAGAGTTTTCCCCCTGATTCCCATTGACTTCAATTTTACTAGGGCAAGGTAAGCTGCCAGCACCCATGTACCACACCACAGCAAGGATTGCGTGCTTTTAGGAGAGAAAATTGGCAAAAAAACCCAAACAAAACCAACACTGAACCCTTTTTTTGGCGTGTCACAGTACATCTTCTACATACTCTCTGCACCAACTGTCAGTGTCTGTGTCTGGTTTTCATCAAAGTCCGCAACTAATTAACTTGATTTATTGTGCTACAGATGCAGACTTCCTTCTCGTGCCATGTGGCATCTCTCTACTATAAACATTGATACAAAACCCAGCCACTCCTGTTTGTAACTGTATTCAACTAGGAGTGGGGATGGTAATCCGTCATTTGGCACAAGGGAGAGTTTTTTTTAAGCCTGGAGTACTCCTCCTGGGAGAGAATTCCTTCAAAAGGAAAATAATCTAAGGTCTAGTAACTCAGCGTGGGATATTTCCTGGTCTTCTGTACTGTTGGAAACAGGTCAAGAAGCACTTTATTTAAATAAGGAAAAATATTGGCTAAATAAAGTCCGCACATCATAACTGTTGTTAAAATCCAGAATCATCGAACCATCTCCTATTCATTCCTTCTATGGGGAAATAGCAGGGTAGTGGGACTAACTGGATAGCTCTTTCAAAGAGCTGGCACCAGCACGATGGGTCGAATGGCCTCTTTCTGTGCTGTATGATTCTATGATTTTCCTGGCACCTTTAAATTGTGGAATAGTTCCTCCATTCCCCCTATAACCTACAGACTTTTAAAAGCAAGCTTGTCATTATCTTAAAATGATAAAGGGACTCAATAGGGTAGATACAGAGAAACTATTTCCTCTGGTGGGGGAATCCAAAACAAGGGGGCATAATCTTAAAATTAGAGCTGGACCATTTAGGAGTGAAATCAGGAAGCACTTTTTCACATAGTGGGTAATGGAAATCTGGAACTCTCTTCCCCAAAAGGCTGTGGATGCTGGGTCAATTGAAATTTTCTAGATTGAAATCGATAGATTTTTGTTAGGCAACGGTATCAAGGGCAGGTTAATGTAGTTGAGGTACAGATCAGCCTTGATCTGATAGAAGGCTCGAGGGGCTGAATGGCCTACTCCTGTTCCTATCTTCCTATCTAACCATTCTTTCCTGATTTGCCTTGTGTTCTCTCCTACTTTTTTCAACCTTGATGATGTTTTGCATTGTGGACCTTCGCTTAGGTTTCTTAATTAAAAAAAAAATCAAACTGACTAAGGTTTCTCATTTTGTTTGACAGGGAGGGCAGTGGTTTTGGAAAGTGATAGGCATAACTGAATTGTGTTTATCCACACACTTTGTGACAACGTAATCCCAACAAACATTATAGTGCTGCAAAAATGTCAGCTATTGCTCGCACTTGATATCATGATACATGTCACCCTGACCTTTTCCGAGCACTTTTCCTTTCCTTTGAACAAAGATTCCTTTTAATTTTAGTACCTCCCCCGCTCCCTATGATTTCCTACCCTCCCTTTCTGAAAGTGCTGACCTACAGGCACTGGTTGGTTCTCTACTGGTTTACCAGCATGGCCACTCTTCATGTATGAACCTGGAGAGGAAGTGTCAGCAGGGTTTTTCCCTCATAGCCAAGCCCAATCCTGTCCTCGCTGATGTTCACACGTGCACGCTTTCCAGCAAAAGCCACCAGCTACCTTGGTCAATTCTTTACCCTTCTTATCCCACGGTACTGAAGCTAATTGTAACCCCAGTACTGGCACATTGTCTGAGGTCAACCAACACAGTACAGACCAGAGATCAAACTAAGAAGTACCTATGTGGCTCAGTTCCACACTGAGCAGTGCATTTAGCCACTAGGGCATCAGTGGTTCCCTTTGCTAACTATACAGTATAGTTGAGATCGATAGATGTTTGTCAGGTAGGTATATCAAGGGATATGGAGCTAAGGCAGGTAAATAGAGCTGAGGTACAGATCAGCCATGATCTAATTGAATGGCAGAGTAGGCTCGAAGGGCTGACTGGCCTACTCCTGTTCCTATGTTCCTACAGTATAATGTAAGCACTCTCAAACTTTTATTTATAATGCCAGGATACCAAGCAAAAATATAATGGGACTATTTGAAAAAAAATAAGCTATTTTTTGTTTGGACTCTCCATTTCTCCTGTTAACTGGCGTGTAATTGCTTTTAATTCTTTCCCAGCTCTCGATTATGGTCAATGTTGCATTTCCCTAATGGTTCAGTGACTTGAGTAGCTGAACCATGTAGGCCAGCAAGGTCCCAGCTTTGATCCACAATCTGTACTGAGTCAGCTGAGGCAGTAGGAGTACTGTAATTGTCCTCAGTGTCCTTGGCTTAGGGAGAGTTAAATCAGGCCGTGGTCCCGCCAATGATCACCGTTCAGCAACTCCTGCATGGATGTTGAACGAGGACAAGACCTGGCTCAGCTGTGTTGCCTCTCCCAGTTGAATAGCCTGCCAACACTCAGTGTAATGGCTGTTTAGACAAGGCACTGCTGAGTATCTGGGGCTACAAGGGAATCACACCTCTGCAAGGAGTCAATGCCTTCAGGAAAGACAGAGAGCAACAGTGGTAAAAAAAATCTTAATGTTTGTTGCGATTGAGGCAACATTAGATTAATATCAGAAACACATTGGTAATTTTTAAAAATTAGTTCAGATTTATTTTGCGGTTTAGTGAGCCTTGACATTCCTTCTACTGAAAGAGAACCATAATTTCCTGCTGGGAACCAGTGATTGACAGATTACTGTCCAATAGGGATGAATATTTGTCCTGACAATGTCTCAAATCGTCTTTTCATCGCCTTTCCAGGTAGAGCAGGTACAGCTGAAAGACAGTGCCACGAATCGACCTGACCGGAGCTCAGTGATCAGAGAGAGACTACATCGCAAAACATTACCTGAGATCCCTGCTGTGACTCGCAGAATCGGCAACCACAAAGGTAATCTTTTGAAACACGGGGTCTCGATAACGCTGTAAGAAAGTCGCTCAGTGTGTCAGGTTTTATAAAATCTCTGCACCCAGGAGGGTGATAGGCTGTTCCAAGCATGAAAGAACAGGAGATGCTATAAGCCAGCATGTATGCCAGAGCAATCTGGAGATTTTAACATATGACAGATCTTGTTAACTCACTCTGTTGAGTAATCTTAAATGCTGACTGGAGATGGGGAGACAATACTCCAAATCATCTCATTCTAAAGGTACAGATACACCTGTTCAATGGCAATATGCCCCTTAGTGAGCCCCCAGTTTAAACATGGTTTAAATCGTCAGTGGATGTCATTGAGAGATGAGTTGAAGACGGAATTCTCCCATCATCTTATCGTCATCTATCCAGAAGACTACTTGATGGGACAGACTTTAAGCA
The DNA here is from genome assembly GCF_035084215.1 of Heptranchias perlo. Lineage (NCBI taxonomy): Eukaryota > Metazoa > Chordata > Chondrichthyes > Hexanchiformes > Hexanchidae > Heptranchias > Heptranchias perlo. The sequence goes on from NC_090360.1 coordinate 15,992,688, forward strand.
CTGCGTTTGTATAAGAAGTACTTTAAAATAAAGTTCTCACCTCTTCTCCTGGGGTTGTTATTGAACTGTGCAGTATTAGTAATAAAGGTCCTTCTGAAATTCCTTTGCCTGATATTTGACCAAAGGCTTGATTAATTTAACTGGGTTAATGATTTCATCAAAATAGCAGACAGACTTTCTTATGTACGTGTTAGTTTGTCTGTTACTAATATTGAATAGCGTGGTTTCAGCCGCCTGAAGGAGTTGGCTCATGTTGGGGTAGCTTTTCACATGCCTGGTATTTCATCCAAGTGGCAGTTCTTCAGGCATGATTTTAGTCAGTGAGTCCTCTCGGACTATCTGGGCATTATAGCTGACCCCGATCCTGTCCAGCACAAGTCATCAGGAATGATCAGGCATGAAGGTCTCCTTGGACAATTTCCCTCCCTATTCAAGGGGCATTGAGACCAAATGTAGTGTCTTACTGCGGTCCAGGGAGAGATCAGCTAATTCAATACAGAGAGGGGATCAGACTTGGGACTCTCCTGGTCACTCATTGGGTAAGCTTATTGAGCCAAAGGGAGAAACTGAGTTAAAACACTTTTGCAATGTGCTGACTGTTTGGATCAAGTATTCCCAGGTCAGGTTTTGCACAACCAAATGCATATTAGAAATTCCTGTACTTTGCCCCAACACTCTGTCTGAACCCTCAGCCTCTGTGTAAATGTTTCCATTTCACACACCAGACATCCATGTGGTCCTTTGCAGCGAGACTGCCAATTCAGGATAAAAATCCTGCTGTGCCACTTCTGAAGCGGGAACGCTTAGCGGGAAATTGGCAGCTCCCAGCCCTTGAGTTTGCATCCATGAGAGTTAATGGGTGGAAAATCCCAGGCTGGTAGTGTGCAATTTCCTGATATGTGTTCCTGGCCATGCAACAGGAATGGGGCAGCTGGGATTTTCTAACCCTTAATGCCAATTTGTGTTGTGAACCAAGAGTCACTACGGACTGTGTTGACACTGCTTAAAATAATTTCACGTTAATTTATTTCTTTCGTTAGTTTCAGTTAGGGCCTCACAAATGCAGTCCTAATGCACTTTCATCATTTATACATTGATTGACTGTATGGTAAAGTGTGGTTCTACATGTACAGAAGTAAAATGTTTTCACTTTGTGACATTGGTAAATGCAGTGCAAACACCACTGGACTCACAATAATTACGACATTGATTTTTTTTGTATTTTAATCTGTAATCAATAATCTAAAGATCACTGCAGAAGGTTGACTCTGCACTAATCTACTTCTGTGCGACCCTGATTTATTTAATCAATTTATTGGCTAATTTTTATCTGATTTCTTTTGAATGCTTTCCTGGTTCTTGAAATTCATCTTATTGCACATAAAAATCATTGTGTTAATCAGTGGTAATTGGGATCATAATAGTAAGAAGACTTATCTCATATGGTAATTGCACTTGCATGCTATTAATTCAGTGACTCAGTAAAGTGATGCTCTTTTCGTCAACAGCTTTGAGTTGACATGAAAATTTTGTACTGATTTTTTCAGGAGAGAACAGGGTTCCACAGACAACAGAAGCAGGCATTGATTTGTGGCTGTCGAGCAGGTCCCTTAGTTACCAGACTTCCTCCCACTCAGGGTCCATCATAAAGAGCTTCAGCAGAGACTATGTCCCAAGGTACAGCAGTGTCACACCTTTTGCTGTGGTTCCAGATGCTAATGGAAACTACAGTGTTTCCAAGCCTCTTATGGGAATTTCTTCCTATAGCCAGCACCTGTCAAGGTCTAGGGAGTTCCTAAATGGCAGATCGCAGCAGATGGTTCTGGGAAACAAGGAAGCCCTCAGTTCTTCAGAAGCTTGCATCACTTCAGCACTAGATGCCTATGGAAGAGTCAAGGAGGGGCAAGGCAGGCTGCAGAGACTGGAAAGTGCGATGCCATTGGAGGGTAAGTGGAACTGCAGGTGGAATTCTCACGTTGAAAATAATCTGCATCAAGCTCACCACTTGTCCAGTGAAACCAGGCAATGCTGGCTCCCCTTGGGGATTGGCTTCAGTCGGGCCCTCTAAGTCAGGCTCCAATTTTCTCTGGTTGTATTCTTCTACCTCAGGATTAAGGTTTTGGAGGAAACTGATTTTCAAATATTGTAAAAACTAAGGTGCTCTATTTGTTCCTTTTTCACAATCTATCCAAACCTCTTCTTGTGACTTAAGGGAAGGTACTGTTGTTTAATTCTTCCTTTTTTGGGTTTGATTTCTGTGACTTTACTCACCCGGAACGATCTGCCTGACTGACTGCCCTTTAGCCATTATCGGTCATTGTGGTTATGATTGTGAGGCGTTACTTCCTAATTGGCTCTCTAGCTGGTCTAAGCAGGAAGGTTTTACTAACGGGGAGGAAATTAAAGTTGACTTGAGAGAAAAGTAATCTATCCAGCAGTGAACCTACCTCCTTCAGAGTCAAGATGCTGAAATAAATGTGACCTGGCCTGTGCTCACTGTGCTGATCTCAGTTGGAGCAGTAGTTGGGTACCACAATTGACATCAATGATCTTGGGCTCGGGGAGGAAAGAAATCAGCCCGGCTTTGAATCACTATCCAGTGATCACTGTTGGGTGAGAATGGGATTGGGCTCAGCTCTGATGATCCCCATGAAAACTAGCTTGTTGTCACTCACTGTCTAGGCTCACACATGAAGAACGGCCATTTGGGCAAAGTATGTGGTCACTGCTAATGGAACCATATCCCAGCATAGGTCAGCATCAACGACAAAGAGAAAGAAAAAGGAGGGGGGGTGGTAATCTATTAATATAGTCAGCTGTAAATTGGAAATGAGTAAACAATGCTCATTTGTGATGGAGCAGAGCATCAGGAGAGAGGTTTGAAGTATTTGGCCTTTGATGACAAAAGCATTATTCTAATATTGTGGCTCTGAACATGGCAATAAAAGCCAAGTTAAAAAAGCACAGTTTTCTGGCATTTCTAAAGCATTTGGGATGTTACTTAAGCGATTGTATAGAAAAGACATCGAGTACTATCCATTGGGCCCGAACATCAATAGATCTTTGATCCCAGTGGTTTTAAATATGGGCACATCTTGGGTGCCTTCTGTAACGTGGGGAGGGGTGGGAGAAGTGACGGAAGTCCGCTGCTTGTGGCAATCTTGTCAGCCCCGGTGAGAAACAAGCTTTAATGGCGTATTGGCTTCCTTTCCAAGAGAATTGATCTGCTGGAAGGATTTCTTTTGGGGTCCAGGCCAAGAACCAGGCTCGAACCACCAGTAGGGATGCACTTCCATTGACCGTGAGGTCAGTACTCCTCCTTTCACCCGGTGTACTAATCCCCAGTAGATCCCAAGCCATGGGCCATGGATACTTCTGGCTTGGGAGTTCCCTCCCTCTAGCTACGTCCTTGCTGATGCAGGGGCCTTGTTTGAAGTGGATGGATGTTCTGCTCCAAACAAGACCCCCAGGCATACAAGCAGCAGAGGCCCAGACTTGACGTATCTAGGTGCCAGACTGTTTTGTTTGTCTTCCATCACACTCCTATGTGATTTTACAATGGGAATGTGGCCGAATCCCTATGGAAAATTCGGGGCCGTACCCTCGCTGTTTACTTTTGAGGGGTGGAAGAGATAGGGGGATAAAATTGGTCTATGCAAGTCCCACAAAATGGGCTGTCAGAAAATCAGCAGCCAGTTTCACATCGTGTCCAATCTTCTTTTCCATTGAAATCAATGGAAAACAAAATCGGACACATTTTGCACTACTTGTGTAGACCAATTTCACCCCAGTTGTGCAGATTGGTGTGTTAAACTGCATTAAAGTTATGCTGTGGGAGGTTCTAATGAGCTGATTTGTTTATTGTGATTTATATAATCATACTGAATAAAGAGCGCCGAGAGTTACAGCTAGGGACGTTGGATCCAACTTCATGTGCACTGCAGAAAGCCAAGAACGTGTCCTATTTGGTTTCTTGATGGCCCCGCAAAAATTATTAATAAGAGGGGTGATTCTGTGATCTGCCGATCCCGGGAGAGCAGCTCTCGGAGGCAGCGTGCCTCAACTACGGATGCACAGTCCCCAATTGGATGTAAAATTACTGATGTGCAGCCTGTGCGGACAGTCATGGGCTGCAGGTCTGAGATTTCTCGAGATGTCCTCCTTGTGTGGGCAGTTCCCCGCAACTGCTTGGCATGTGGGAGTCTGAAAATAAGGAAATGTGCTGGATCCCTGTTCCAAATATCAAATTCCACAGGCTCTTTACCAGGCTGCAAATTTAATATAAAAGCAGCACTGATGGAAAATCTGATGCAAATTGTGAATGCTTGTCAATCACAAATGGCCCTGTGTCACCACAATTCCTGTGAAAATCAGTGCCATTACTTTTCAAGTGAAACTCAAAGTCCGATAGAGGAACAGAGCTTGAGACTCAACCCACATGAACATGACAGCTAGACTTATCCATCTAAATACCTCACATCCTGGGCAGTCATTGATTCGACATTACCTGGATTGCAGACCGTGCTTTGGAAACTGGGCTATCTCACATCACAGTCTTGGTTCAGGACCAGACATCTCACCTTGTTCAGCCATGTCACTCACCTTTAGCAGTAAAATCCTGCTGATAAGGCTCTGGGTCTTTGTGTTGTCCATAGAGGTCACACGGGCATATAACGGAGCCTCCCGAGAGCCAGACTGACCTGATTTCGCTGGTTTATCTTGATGTAATGCTTTGGGTTTACTTTTTCTATTTTTGTTTTAATATCATATACTTCTATAAGGTCTCCCCTCAGTTCCTCACCTGACGAAGGAGCAAAGCTCCGAAAGCTTGTGATTTCAAATAAAGCTGTTGGACTATAACCGGGTGTTTGTGCGTCTCCTTACATTTGTCCACCCCAGTCCATCACCGGCATCTCCACATCATGGCCTTTTTTCAAGGCCATGAGCTCCAGTATCTTTAATCTACTCTCAAGCCTCTGATTCTGAGGATTAGGCTCATGACTCTGAACGTCAGAGCTTGAATTGTTCCCTTATATCTTTGTGACCAAAACTGGACTCGGTACTCAAGAGGCAGTGTGACCAGGGACATAACCTTATCTTACTTATGGATTTGCAATATAGTTCAGCAATCTGTTTGCCTTGAAAGAAGCAAGGTTATCATCAGCCAGCAACGCCTGATCGGCCGCAGCCATCGAGAGGTCACCAGCAATATTTATAGCATTGTTACATCTACCTGGCAACAGCTGTGGGATGTGTCTTTGCAAAGCCTTGGTCAGCAGACACGTGTGGAGCTCTGCCATCTGCTACAGGAACACCTGCGGCTAATGCAACATAGAGCTGACACAACAACTGACAAAACTGGTTGGCTGTGGCTTCAAGCCTGCACGTGGGGCTTTCTTTTGCCTTCCTTTTGTCTGTCACTTCTTAATCTCCTGCCCCTTCAGCTTGGGCAAAAGCTGTTAATGAGTTGAGATGCTTCATTAAGGTGTTAGCTTTGGCTCAGTGGTAGCGCCCTCGTCTCTGAGTCAAAAGGTTGTGGGTTCATAGTCCTGCTCCAGGGACTTGAGCAGAAAATCTAGATGGACACTCCAGTGCAGTACTGAGGTCACACTGCTCTGTCGGAGGTGCCGCCTTTCACATGAGATGTTAAACCGAGGCCTCAGCTTCCCTCTTAGGTGGATGTAAAAGATCCCATGGCACTATTTTGAAGAAGACCAGGGGAGTTCTCCCTGGTGTCCTGGCCAATATTTATCCATCAACCAACATCACTAAAACATTTTATCTGGTCATTATCACATTGCTGTTTGAGGGACCTGGCTATGCGCAAATTGACTGCCTTTCCTATATCACAAAAGTGACTACACTTCAAGAAGTTATTCATTGGATGTAAAGCACTTTAGGACGTCCTGAGGTCATATAAATGCAAATATTTCTTTCTCCAGAAATTTTGTTCCCCTGTTTTGACACTCCTCTTTGATTGTCCCCACCATTTTAAATTTCACTCGCACACAAATTTTCTCTCCCACCACAACTGTGCTCCCATCACTCGCCCCAGCCTGCACCTGGATCTGTGAATAATGACTCAATGGGCTTACCCAAGAAGTTTGAGTGCTATTAGCACATTGCCACTCAAGCAGGATTAGTATGAGTTCTCACCCTTTTAGATACGATTTGCATCAGCAGAAGAAAATCAGCCCTGACAAGTGCCAAGTTTACTAACACTCACAGATCTCTTTCAACCTCACCTTCAGAGAGTCTGCACAAAGTACATCAGACATTTTGTGCAGAGCAAAATTGCACAAAATGGCTGTGTTTTCAGTTGAGGGAAGAATGTTGGCTAGGACACCAGGAGATCTTCCTTTATTTTAAATGGCGCCATAGGGTCTTTAACATCCACCCAAATCACGGGAAGAGGCACAAGCAAGGCCTCAGTTTGCCATCACAATCCAAGGATGGAACCTCAGGGCTCCCTCAGTACTGCACCAAAGAAAGTGTCAGCCTAGATTATGTGCTCAAGTCCTGGAGCAGGGATGAATTTATAATCTGCTGACTCAAAGGTGAGAGTGCTACCAACTAAGACAAGCTGAAATGATTTCTTCCAATATGGAGTACACCTGCTTGTCTTAAATTTACTTTTCATGGTTCTGCCCATTTACAGATTTTATCTAAATCCTCTTGTCAGTTCCTGGCATTTTGTATCAGGCCCACAAAATTCAGAATGTACCTTTGGTTCATATCTCGATTTTTCATTATGTCCTGATAAAACAAGAGGAGTGAACAATGGATCAAGCTCCATTAACTTTCAATTTTCTTTTTCTTTCCGTCCCCTTGAGCTGCCTTTTGGCCATAACGAGAAATCATATTACAATATAATTCACTTTCTTCCACAGTGTGCAATATCCCTCAAGCTGGCTGACTGAGTTTAAGATGTGCAATTTACGATACAGAATTGGTGTCATCGGTTTTATATGCTTTACTCTCAGTCTTTTCAGGATATACATTCAGGTGATACTACATGGAAACACTAAAGTGAGTTTAACCAATTTACCTAAGACAGAACAATCTTGATTTTGTCACGTGGCTGGTGACTTGGGTTCAGTGTTTCGAATATTGCCCATCCTTCTCATGTCATTCACATTAAACTTCACAATCACACCATCAGGTAATTCATCCAGGACTAGGTAGTCTTTAAATTCAAACAACTCCTTCACATTTGGAGCAGTAAAATGCTGCTAAACCTTTTGACCAGCTCTTCAAAGCAGTTCAATTCAGCTTCGTTCCTGATTTTGCGTGGACCGATGATTCAGCATTTCAGGGGGAATCACCACTCTGGATCCCATGAGGAGCTGCTCTGACATGTGGGAGCCACATTTCCTGATTTTGCTAATTTTAAGGGGTAAGTGCACGATTAAAAGTGGTGTCAAGTAGGTAGAAAGTGCTACCAGACTATTCAATGCATGTTTAGTTGTGCTTTGAGGATTCCTAGCCTTCCAAAAATGGATTAGCGAAACATTAATTAAAAAAGAAGTCGATTTTGCTTGTTAGGTTGATTAATGTTTAGAGGGATTCATTTTGGTAGGAAGAATGAGGAAAGGCAATATAAACTAAATGGTACAATTTTAAAGGGTGTGCAGGAACCAAGAGACCTAGGGGTGTACGTACACAAATCTTTAAAGGTGGCAAGACAAGTTGAGAAGTCTGTTAAAAAGGCGCACGGGATACTTGGCTTTATAAATGGAGGCATAGGGTACAAAAGCAAGGAAGTTATGCTAAACCTTTATAAAATATTGGTTAGACCCCAGCTGGAGTATTGTGATCAATCCTAGGCACCACACTTTAGGAAGGATGTCATACCTCAGAGATGTGGCGATGCCGGTGATGGACTGGGGTTGACAATTGTAAACAATTTTACAACACCAAGTTATAGTCCAGCAGTTTTATTTTAAATTCACAAGCTTTCGGAGGCTACCTCCTTCCTCAGGTGAACGATGCCACATCGTTCACCTGAGGAAGGAGGTAGCCTCCGAAAGCTTGTGAATTTAAAATAAAATTGCTGGACTATAACTTGGTGTTGTAAAATTGTTTACAATACCTCAGAGAGGGTGCAGAGGAGATTTACTGGAATGGTACCAGGGATGAGGGACTTCAGTTACGTCGAGAGACTAGAGAAACTGGGGTTGTTCTCCTTAGAGCAGGGAAGGTTAAGGGGAGATTTGATAGAAGTGTTCAAAATTATGAAGGGTTTTGATAGAGTAAATAAGGAGAAACTGTTTCCAGTGACAGAAGGGTTGGTAACCAAAAGACACAGATTTAAGGTAATTGGCAAAAGAACCAGAGGAAGAAAAAATTTACGCAGCGAGTTATTATGATCTGAAATGTGCTGCTTGAAAGGGTGGTGGAAGCAGATTCAATAATAACTTTCAAAAGGCAAGAACGAAGCTGAATTGAACTGCTTTGAAGAGCTGGTCAAAAGGTTTAGCAGCATTTTACTGCTCCAAATGTGAAGGAGTTGTTTGAATTTAAAGACTACCTAGTCCTGGATGAATTACCTGATGGTGTGATTGTGAAGTTTAATGTGAATGACATGAGAAGGATGGGCAATATTCGAAACACTGAACCCAAGTAACCAGCCACATGACAAAATCAAGATTGTTCTGTCTTAGGTAAATTGGATAAATACTTAGAGTCATAGAGTCATAGAGTTATACAGCACGGATAGAGGCCCTTCGGCCCATCGTGTCCGCGCCGGCCATCAGCCCTGTCTACTCTAATCCCATATTCCAGCATTTGGTCCGTAGCCTTGTATGCTATGGCATTTCAAGTGCTCATCCAAATGCTTCTTGAATGTTGTGAGGGTTCCTGCCTCCACAACCCTTTCAGGCAGTGAGTTCCAGACTCCAACCACCCTCTGGGTGAAAAAGTTCTTTCTCAAATCCCCTCTAAACCTCCCGCCTTTTACCTTGAATCTATGTCCCCTTGTTATAGTACCCTCAACGAAGGGAAAAAGCTCCTTAGTATCCATCCTATCTGTGTCCCTCATAATTTTGTACACCTCAATCATGTCCCCCCTCAGCCTCCTCTGCTCCAAGGAAAACAAACCCAATCTTCCCAGTCTCTCTTCATAGCTGAAGCGCTCCAGCCCTGGTAACATCCTGGTGAATCTCCTCTGCACCCTCTCCAAAGCGATCACATCCTTCCTGTAGTGTGGCGACCAGAACTGCACACAGTACTCCAGCTGTGGCCTAACCAGTGTTTTATACAGCTCCATCAGAACCTCCTTGCTCTTATATTCTATGCCTCGGCTAATAAAGGCAAGTATCCCATATGCCTTCTTTACCACCTTAAAGGGGAAAAATTTGAAGGGCTATGGGGAAAGAGCAGGGGAGTGGGACTAATTGACCAGCTCTTTCAAAGAGCTGGCACAGGCTCAATGGGCTGAATGGCCTCCTTCTGTGCTGTATCAATCTACGATTTTATGATTCAAAATGATGAACTTGAGTAGTGTTCTACAGCTACGCAGTCAAATTAAAAATTGAGTCTTTTACTTCAGGTCAGAGTCAGTGTTAGTGAGCTTAAAAGAGAGAAGGTTTTGAAGTATCATTACAGTCTTAGGATGAGGCCTCAGAAAGCTCCTCGATTTATTCCATTGGCCAAAAATGGGGCATGGTGCAAAACCTGGGGAAAGGACACTATTTCTGCTGGTGTCTTGGCCAATATGTATCCCTCAAACTAACAACCCCAGAACGGATTATGTGGTCATTTATTTCATTGCTGATTGTGGGACTTTCCTGAGTGCAAATTGACTGCTGTGTTTGTCTATATTACAACAATGACTACACTTTGGAGGTAATTCATTGGCTGTGAAGTGCTTTGGGACTTCTCGAGGATATGAAAGGCGCTATATAAATGTAAATTGTTTTTCAAAAGGAACCAGACAGTAGAGGATGTGAACACTAAAAGGAATGGTGTTTATTTGGTTGGATGGGGGGAGTGTCAAAGGACTTGTTCCCCCCACATGGAAATTTTGATCTTATGAAGGTCTGATCCAAATCGAAATGTAATTTACTTGATTGCTCCGCTCCATCTTCAGTCACACAGTCTTCAGCTGTCTTGGCCCAAACTCTGGAACATTTTCCCTAAACCCCTCTGCCTTGCTACCTCTGTCTCCTCCTCTAAAGGCCTCCTCAAAGCCTACCACTTTGACCATTCTTTCAGCCACCTCCACTAACATCCCCTGCAGCTGCTCAGTGCCTGATTTCTCCTCTTTGAAGAGCTTTAGGACATTTTATTATGTTAAAGATGCTATAGAAATGCTAGTTGTTGTGGCTGATAACACTGGAGGATTCCCTCCATATAACATGCTGACCATAATTAATATAGATAGACACAAATCCAAGCTTCATTTCATTTCAACAATTTTGTAAAAAGAAGAAAGACTTCGATCTAAACAGTGTCTTTCATGATCTCAGGACATCCCAAAGCGATTTACAGCCAATGATGTACTTTTTTGTTGTGTAGTCACTGTTGTAATGTAGCAAACACGGCAGCCAATTTGTGCACAGCAAGATCCCAGAAACAGCACTGAGATAATGCCCAGATAATATTTCTTTTAGGTGTTGATTGAGGGATGATTGTTACACAGGACACCGGGGAAAACTCCCTTGCTCTTCTTCGAAATAGTGTCATGGGATCTTTTATGTCCACCTGGGAGGGCAGATTGGGTCTCGGTTTAACGTCTCATCCAAAAGACGGCACCTCCGACAGTGCAGCACTCCCTTAGTACTGTACTGGAATGTCAGCCTAGATTTTGTGCTCAAGTCCTTGGAGTGGGGACTTGAACCCACAACCTTATGACTCAAAGGCGAGAGTCACGGATAGCACCATTGTAGTTTGTCCTTGCAGCAAAGAAATACCATTTGGATGATGCAACTACCAAACAAGTCAGGAACTAAGAAGGGGATGTAACCATATTTCCCCCTGATCCCAAACTCACCACTAGTTACATGCGTATGGAAATCATGCGTGGGGATTTTCTGCCTCTGTAATCCTGGTGCACACTGGGGGAACACATCAGGAAATTCCAATGAAAAATCATGGATTAGGGGTATGAGATTTCACAATATGTCTTTCTGGCATGTACCAGCAGAACTGAAGTGGAAAATCACAGTCTATAAATTTACTGGGTGCAAACTCCTGCTATTTGTTCAAGAAATGTTCCTTATCACATAAATTCATTCAGTCACAAAATCTATGGCAATTTGAAAGCAGCCATTACATTGAAGTCCAATCTTCGCATTATTTGCCCATATACACAAGTGGTAGGTTCCCTGCACTCCGAGTTAAGCCAACAGCAAAGAACATCTGTTTAATAAAGGGACAAGAGTGAATTAGAATTTGTTTAAGGTATCCACAGTGCCCTAAAATTATTATATAAAACACGCATGAATGTTTTACATTGCGTTTTTATTTTCCTGGAAAATAAATATGCAACATAATTTTTTTTTTAAATTATGGTTCCATATTAATGCATCGAATGTGCACAGTTGAAAGGAGCAAAACAGCCATCATGTTGCAGGTGAGTCTCATGGTTCTTGAAGTCAATGAGAATTTAAATTGGTTGCCAGGATTTTCAGAAGGTTTGCAAACATCTTTTAGGAGATTTTTGCAGCTGTCATGTAGCTTGCAGATTAACGGAACGTCATTCGCTAGCGAGCAATAGAACTTGGGAGTGCTGACTTACAAACAGATGTAGCGCGGCTCTGAATTAAAATCAGTTAAGGTTCTAGCAAGTGTTGGATACATATAAATTTCCCATCCATCATCTAAACTGAACAGGTAGAGCACAGCCAATTCATGGGAGCTCATCTATAAACATGGTAAGGAGCTCGATCAACAGGCATTCAAAGTCTTGCTACTCTGCAAACTCTTTGTACATTATGCCTTTTTTAAAGCAAAAGACTGTGTTATTAATAGCCAATGTTCATCATCAATTTAAGCTGTCGAGCTGCTATTTCAGCACACTTAGGACATGAGCAGCCTGGAATATAGAGTACAGAGCTTTGAGTTGTCAATGAGTTCCTGATCTCAGTACATCACAGTACTGTGCACAAGGGATCAGTTAGAAGATTTATTTTTACATGGCAGGGTGTTAGGACATGGAATACGCTACTAGAAACAGTGCTGAAAGCAGAATACGTGGCAGCTTTTAAAACAGAAGTGGATAACTATTTGAAAAAGAAAAATTTAAAAGGGTATGGAAAAAAGGCAGGGGATGGAACTAATTGGATAGCACTTTTCAAGAGCCAGTACAGGCATTATGGTCAGTAAATTACAGAATGAACATTCTTTTAACTGAGAATCCTCGGTGAAGGATGAAGACCAATATCATAGGACATTATCAAAGTTGGAAAATACAGAAAAGAAAACAAAATAACATGAAGTAATGTTTAAATGATACTAAGTCTGGGCATTGCATTTCTCTTCTTCTTGCCTGTGGATTGCAAGAAGAAGAGAAAAGTGAGGGAGGTGAGGAGTTCCATGGTTCACGGGCCTTGGGAAATGATGAGTTACAGAGAATGCAGGGAAAAAGAAAAGTGTGAGAACGTATACTTGGAGTTTAGGAAGAACAAATGAAGAAAGTTCAAGGACCATAGTATTATTGATAAAACAGAGCAAGATATGCTGTGATAGAGAGACATCAGTAGTTTAATTGCAAACAAAAGCAACAAACCCGACATTAAAAGGTTATCATGGTTCTGTCCAGAATCTAGCCCACCACTAGATTCGCCCTCAAAGACATGTTCCTGCTGTCAGAATGCAGTGTAAAATGGTCCTTGATAGGTCACCTTTAGTGCTACTTCTTTGCAATTGCATCATTAACCTTTGCTTATTATTTAACACGTGTACATCCCGAGTCCTCAGAATTGTTATCATCAGCAAGGAACAGGTGATCAACTTTTGTGGAGAAGTTGTGTTCAACTGTACAACCATGTCCTTGGTGATGGTAACTGCTCCAGTTACTAGAGAACCATCTTTTCTTGTGACAATCTGCATTTGAGAGCGCAGTTCTGCTTCTTTGGCAACTTTCTTCATATATTACACACTTTGTTCTGCGCACTGCCTCTTGCAGTTAGGTTGTGGTCTTTTGCATCAAAGGCACACAGTCAGTGGGATAATGTACTTTTAATTGCTTTTCATTCCAGAAATAACAGTGCTGCGTTTTTGGAACATTTTGTTTTTCTTTGTCATCAAATATCAGAGGACACTTCAGAACATTAATTTAGCGTCCGCATCAATGTGTCATAAATCATTTGTCCCATAGCATACCATTTACATACTCCTCTCTACATTACATATCTATTGTATATTAAAAATGTTGTGTGCAGCATGCACTTCCTGCTTGTGTCACATTTACTTCCTGTCACACTTTATCTGTCACACTTTAGTGTAGCCTCTGAGCCACTGTGAGCAATGCCATGGGAAACCTGCGATAATACAAGAAGTAATTCTCACCAATTTGTCTCCCCTCGTCTCCTGGAAGTGTTGACAAATCAGTTGCTTGCACCTTCTTGTAGCTAGTCCAAGTGATCATATTCCCTTATGAGCATTGACATGCTATTTTATTACAGAGGGCATCACATTTTGCCTTTACCCATTGTACGTGCACTCACATTTCCAGCAGGTATCGGTGGATAACAATCAAAAGCATGAACTCTGGTCACTTTTCCCCTCTGTAACCCAGGGGTACTGAAACCAATCTCGCAGGCGCTCTACATTAGGAATAATAAAAATTCTTTATCATGTAATCTGAGTGAATTCTCTAAATGGCCTGAGATGATGGCATCCTGATGGCTTAGAAATAAAGGCTTTTACCCTGAGCTGTACAGGGAGGTTGCAGGCTCAATCCATGGCTTGTGTTGAGCCAGCTTATCTCATCCAGGGCCATGCTAGGGGTGCTACAATTGGCTGCAGTGTCCCTAGATTAGGAAAGGGAAAATTGGCAAGGGTTCTTGATCACTAAAAAGCAAACCTCACTGGAAGTGCATGTGAGTGGACGGATGCCAGATGATAACTTTATTGGGCTCGGCTGTGATATTTTCCACAAATTGGCAAAAGAACCAGAGTCGAGATGAGGAGAATTTTTTTTATGGAGCGAGTTGTTATGATCTGGAATGCAATGCCTGAAAGGGTGATGGAAGCAGATTCAATAATAACTTTCAAAAGGGAATTGTATAAATACTTAAAGGGGAAAAATTTGCAGGGCTATGGGGAAAGGGCAAGGGAGTGGGACTAATTTGATAACTCTTTCAAAGAGCCGACACAAGCACAATGGGCCAAATGCCCTCCCTTCTGCGCTGTATCATTCTATGATTCTCTATGATTCCGTGAGTTAAAAGAACCTCATGACACTCAATGTCATGTGTCACACATGAATACATGGCCAAAGCACCAGTGGGTGACCATTTTTTTTTTTATTCGTTCACGGGATGTGGGCGTCGCTGGCGAGGCCAGCATTTATTGCCCATCCCTAATTGCCCTCGAGAAGGTGGTGGTGAGCCGCCTTCTTGAACTGCTGCAGTCCGTGTGGTGACGGTTCTCCCACAGTGCTGTTAGGAAGGGAGTTCCAGGATTTTGACCCAGCGACAATGAAGGAACGGCGATATATTTCCAAGTCGGGATGGTGTGTGACTTGGAGGGGAACGTGCAGGTGGTGTTGTTCCCATGCGCCTGCTGCTCTTGTCCTTCTAGGTGGTAGAGGTCGCGGGTTTGGGAGGTGCTGTCGAAGAAGCCTTGGCGAGTTGCTGCAGTGCATCCTGTGGATGGTGCACACTGCAGCCACAGTGCGCCGGTGGTGAAGGGAGTGAATGTTTAGGGTGGTGGATGGGGTGCCAATCAAGCGGGCTGCTTTATCTTGGATGGTGTCGAGCTTCTTGAGTGTTGTTGGAGCTGCACTCATCCAGGCAAGTGGAGAGTATTCCATCACACTCCTGACTTGTGCCTTGTAGATGGTGGAAAGGCTTTGGGGAGTCAGGAGGTGAGTCACTCGCCGCAGAATACCCAGCCTCTGACCTGCTCTCGTAGCCACAGTATTTATATGGCTGGTCCAGTTCAGTTTCTGGTCAATGGTGACCCCCACGATGTTGATGGTGGGGGATTCGGCGATGGTAATGCCGTTGAATGACAAGATGCTCTCTTGTTGGAGATGGTCATTGCCTGGCACTTATCTGGCGCGAATGTTACTTGCCACTTATGAGCCCAAGCCTGGATGTTGTCCAGGTCTTGCTGCTTGCGGGCTCGGACTGCTTCATTATCTGAGGGGTTGCGAATGGAACTGAACACTGTGCAGTCATCAGCGAACATCCCCATTTCTGACCTTATGATGGAGGGAAGGTCATTGATGAAGCAGCTGAAGATGGTTGGGCCTAGGACACTGCCCTGAGGAACTCCTGCAGCAATGCCCTGGGGCTGAGATGATTGGCCTCCAACAACCACTACCATCTTCCTTTGTGCTAGGTATGACTCCAGCCACTGGAGAGTTTTCCCCCTGATTCCCATGGACTTCAATTTTACTAGGGCTCCTTGGTGCCACACTCGGTCAAATGCTGCCTTGATGTCAAGGGCAGTCACTCTCACCTCACCTCTGGAATTCAGCTCTTTTGTCCATGTTTGGACCAAGGCTGTAATGAGGTCTGGAGCCGAGTGGTCCTGGCGGAACCCAAACTGAGCATCGGTGAGCAGGTTATTGGTGAGTAAGTGCCACTTGATAGCACTGTCGACGACACCTTCCATCACTTTGCTGATGATTGAGAGTAGACTGATGGGGCGGTAATTGGCCGGATTGGATTTGTCCAGCTTTTTGTGGACAGGACATACCTGGGCAATTTTCCACATTGTCGGGTAGATGCCAGTGTTGTAGCTGTACTGGAACAGCTTGGCTAGAGGCGCAGCTAGTTCTGGAGCACAAGTCTTCAGCACTACAGCTGGGATGTTGTCGGGGCCCATAGCCTTTGCTGTATCCAGTGCACTCAGCCGTTTCTTGATATCACGTGGAGTGAATTGAATTGGCCGAAGACTGGCTTCCGTGATGGTGGGGATATCGGGAGGAGGCTGAGATGGATCATCCACTCGTCACTTCTGGCTGAAGATGGTTGCAAACGCTTCAGCCTTGTCTTTTGCAGTCACGTGCTGGACTCCGCCATCATTGAGAATGGGGATGTTTGCAGAGCCTCCTCCTCCCGTTAGTTGTTTAATTGTCCACCACCATTCACGACTGGATGTGGCAGGACTGCAGAGCTTTGATCTGATCCATTGGTTGTGGAATCGCTTAGCTCTGTCTATAGCATGTTGCTTCCGCTGTTTAGCATGCATGTAGTCCTGAGTTGTAGCTTCACCAGGTTGGCACCTCATTTTTAGGTACGCCTGGTGCTGCTCCTGGCATGCTCTTCTACACTCCTCATTGAACCAGGGTTGATCCCCTGGCTTGTTGGTAATGGTAGAGTGAGGAATATGCCGGGCCATGAGGTTACAGATTGTGCTGGAATACAATTCTGCTGCTGCTGATGGCCCACAGCGCCTCATGGATGCCCAGTTTTGAGCTGCTAGATCCGTTCTGAATCTATCCCATTTAGCACGGTGGTAGTGCCACACAACACGTTGGATGGTGTCCTCAGTGCGAAGACAGGACTTCATCTCCACGAGGACTGTGCGGTGGTCACTCCTACCAATACTGTCATGGACAGATGCATTTGCGACAGGTAGATTGGTGAGGACGAGGTCAAGTAAGTTTTTCCCTCGTGTTGGTTCGCTCACCACCTGCCGCAGACCCGTCTATTGTCCATGGAACTACCCCAGTAAGTGAGAAGGCCTGCCATGCAGTTTCCTGACAGCACAAACTCCATCAGTTATATAATGAAATTCTATAAAGCAAGGTAGTAATTCCCAGATGACTTTACAATATAGTTGGTGGTGTTTGGGGGTTCTTTAATTAGCTTCAACATCTCTTTGGTGGCTGTATATTTTTGTTTGAAATATGTAAATCAACCCAGAGATTCTTGAACCAGGGACTTTGTTGTTACATTGGTGTTAATGAGCTTCAGGGCTGCATTGTGTCAAGGGTTGGACTTTCAAAGGAGAGATCCCATACTGGTGTTAACATCCAAGTGTGCACAAGAGAGTAAATTTGATCAAACTGAGCTAGATCATCTGGGGAAGGGAAGAAGGGGGAGAATTTGGTGTAGAAAGCAATCTCTTAAGGAACTTTGTGTCAGCCATGGCTCAGTGGGTAGCACCCTCGCCTCTGAGTCATGAAGGTTGTGGGTTCAAGTCCCAATCCAAAGACTTGAGTACAAAATCTGGGCTGACACTCCAAAGCAGTACTGAGGGAGTGCTGCTCTGTCGGAGGAGCCGTCTTTTTGATGAGACGTCTGCCCTCTCAGGTAGATGTAAAAGATCCCACGGCACCATTTTGAAGAAGAGCAGGGGAGTTCTCCCTGGTGTCCTGGCCAACATTTATCCCTCAAACAACATCACTAAAACAGATAATCTGGTCGTCTCATTGCTGTTTGTGGGACCTTGCTGTGCGCATATTGGCTGCTTTGTTTCCCTACATCACAACAGTGACTACACTTCAAAACTACTTAATTGGCTGTCCTGAAGTCGTCCTGAGGTCATGAAAGGCACTATATAAATGCAAGTCTTTCTTTCTTTGTGCCAGATAGACAAATGACTCTAATTGACAGTTTTAATGGTTGAGGCAACCCTTCTCCTAGAAAAAGAAGGGTTGCTTGGGTGTGGGAGGGAAGGAGGGAAAAATGAAGAAATAAATTACTTATGTTCCTGTCCATTTCCATATCTGTGCAATCAGAATGACAGCTTTCAAAAGTCTGCATGGATTTTGAAATATAGAGTAAATACCAGACACTGGAGCTTTTGATAGGCCATTTATACTAAAATGTTTTACACCTATGCTAATGGTGCAGTGTAGTTGAGATACAGAGTACCTCAAATCAGAACTTCATTTAAATCTCTCTTGATATTATATGGGACAGACAGCTCTCTCTGTTGACATCACAATGTATCCAGCATTCAGATATTGGTGAACTCTATTTTCCCTGGCCAGAGATTGGCACGCAGCTGAGAGTATAACTCGGGCTGCCAGCTCTGTGTCACCCTCAGTAGATACTGGTCTTAAACCAGGACTGTAACACACCCTAAGGTTCTTATCTCTATGACAACAAGTTCAAGGTTCAGCAGAATAGGCCGGCACGCCTAGAAACGGAATCAGATATCTGGATAGGGCATCTCATTATTATCGACAAATTGAAATCCTAACAGAACAACACCAGGAGCTCCAGTCAACTTTGTGACGTTCTTGCCGTCTTTTTCAGTAAGGATATTAACATGCAGGAAGGACAAATGGAACATCCATTTAAAGCCTTTGTTCAGCAAGAATGATTAGACACAGGAAACATTTGAATGCTATGAGGAGGAGGGGCACAGAAAGGTTGCCGTTGCTTTCACAGTTGAATTAGAAATGATTATTAAATAGTTGATAAACATTGGCCTTCCCTTATCATCTACCCAGATCATTACTAGTGCAATTATTAAACTGTTTTTCTCAGTATGGCCTTTAATCGCTTTCTGGTTGTTTCAGTCTGATTAAGTCAGTAAGCTGAAATCAGTGAGAAAAGAAAACATATTTCATTCTGATCGTGTGTCTTATTTTGAATGATAATGTATCTTGACAGTGTTAGTATTCTGAAGGATGAGAAATGTACAGGCAATTATTACTTGAATCATGGCAACTAATTTAAGACAATGAACCAGGCCACAACTCTTGAGTCTGAAAGGTTAGAGGACTCTGATTAGTCAGTCTGTCCACATGTGTTCCTTTCTCTAATGTTTACACCTAACTAGCACAAGAATACAATTACTGATACTTCAGGACCCCATGCAATTTCATTCCAAGAGACCTTTCATGCTATGCTGTTATGGCTTGGTGTAAAATGTTTCATTTTCATATCTGCGGCTGATTGAATTTGAAATTGAGTTCAGAGACTATGAATTAAACAGTAAAGTGTGAAGAGGTAGTTCAGTTGCAACAGTAATGCTTCTCCAATTATGTTGGAGTGCTTGGCTAGGGTTGCCAACTCTGGTTGGATGTATTCCAGAGTTAGCGGGTGATCCAGACTCTCCCACTTTCTGTCATCTAGAACCTCCATGATAGACGACAAGAAGGACTGGGAGGCCACGCTGTCTGTGGGCTTCGCGTCGTACAGTCCGGCATAAAAGGATTTGTAGATCCTCAGTATGTCGGGCTGCGAGGACGTGATCGAGCCGCCTTCTTCCTTCAGGCTGCTGATCACACAGCTCTCTCTGTGCAAAAATTGTGTTTTTTTCAATTTCTTTGAACACTTTAATTTATTAGTTATAAAAATACTGGAGATGGGGAAAAAAGACTGTTTTACTGAGCAGAGCAGTTGGAGACGGGAGGTTATGTGGTGACACCTCCAGTAATACGTCCAACCAGAGCTGACAGCAAACTGGACGCCACGTCCAAACTCATGATGGAAGCGGTGAAAGACGCCAAGCTGTGCGACGTCTTCAGCAACCCTGCAGACAGAGCGGTGCATCAATAAACCTAGTCCAGGCCAGATGGGTCTGTCTGTTCCAAGATAGACTTCCTATTTGCGTCCCCGACGCTCGAGGTCAGATCCACCAAGGTCACACCGATGTTCTCCTCTGACCACTTCCTCCTCCTGGCCGACTGTCACCTACAGGACGAAGAAATGCGAGCAAGTCTCGTCCTGCTCCACGGAGCGGACTCTGGACCGGAAGATGATCTTGGAGGCCTCGGAGGCAAAGAGCGCGGCTTGCTGGTCCTTCACCTCTCTGAGTTCCTCCCCCGACATCGATCCCCATCGACTGCAGCAGGAGAAGATTCTGCATGCTTTTCTGGAGTCGGGACGTTTCCCTCTGCCTCTCTCTCACCTTCTGAACACCTTTGAGGATGAAGAACCTCTTGATGTTCACCTTGATGGCTTCCCACCAGTGCACTGGGGAATCAAAGAGGGGTTTTACGGTTCTCCAACCTTTGTAATCCCTTTTTAGTTCCTCAATGTTTCCCGGGGTCAACAGTTTCACGTTAAGCTTCCATATCCCCCTGCCCCCTCTCTGATGGTCCTGTAGGTGACAGTCGGCCAGGAGGAGGAAGTGGTGGATCTGACCTCGAGCGTCGGGGACGCAAATAGGAAGTCTATTTTGGAACAGACAGACCCGTCTGGCCTGGACTAGGTTTATTGATGTGCCGCTCTGTCTGCAGGGTTGCTGAAGACGTCGCACAGCTTGATGTCTTTCACCGCTTCCATCATGAGTTTGGACGTAGCGTCCAGTTTGCTGTCAGCTCTGGTTGGACGTATTCCTGGAGGTGTCACCACATAACCTCCCGTCTCCAACTGCTCTGCTCAGTAAAACAGCCTTTTTTCCCCATCTCCAATATTTTTATAACTAATAAATTAAAGTGTTCAAAGAAATTGAAAAAAACACAATTTTTTTTAATGCCCCTATGACTTTTCTCCCAGGTTGCTGGGAGCAGCGTTTAGGAGCTTAATCTTCAATTACTGGAGACTCCAGGACAATCCTGGAGGGTTGGCAACCCTAGGGCTGGCACAGTGTGTTGCTGCTCCAGTACAATGTCAAACCAGTAGGGCATGGGTGTCATTAGAGGGTCAATTATATGAGTCAATGCCACCAGTGGGGAGCCTTGCTGCCTTGCACTACATATCAGGAATTCGGACGAACCTTGCCCACAATTATTCAACCATTGAATCGCAGAAAATTGTGGCAATGTTTCGCCTGAATTTCTGATACCTGTTACAGGCCGTTGAGTTTCCCCTGGCAGCATTGCGGACTCAGAATATCGGCCCTAATGTGTTTGTGCTTGAGACCAGGGTCAGACGCATTTTGTGCTCTTGCTCGAAGGCCCTGGTCCTGTGGGAAATGCCCGGTCGATATTACAGGTCGAATTCCACTGCAGCCAGAACAACAGAAAAACCAACTCAAACATATGCAATTACAATTGTTTGTAGGTTGTGACTTTTGAACATTTCGGGCTGCGGTATCTTCTCTAATATAACCCTCTGACAGTGTGACATTAACCGCCTTTCAGAGTGAACAGGAGAATGTAATGTATCTCTGGTTCTTCTGCAGTTAAGGAGTGATAGCGTAGTTAGTCCTTTGCTCCATCAAGCCTGCCTATTCCCATAGACCATTACAATCTACACATCTAATTAAGGGAGGCAATAAATAATATAACACCTATATATTTTCTTTCATCACTGAAACTTCTAGAATGTCACGCGATAGTCATGCAAAAGGAGGGAGATGAGAATTTTTTTTACACAGCGAGTTGTCATGATTTGGGAATGCACTGCCTGAAAGGGCCGTGGAAGCAGATTCAATAGCAACTTTCAAAAGGGAATTGGATATATTCTTGAAAAGGAAAAATTTGTAGGGCTATGGGGAAAGAGCAAGGGAGTGGGACTAATTGGATAGCTCTTTCAAAGAGCTGGCACAGGCATGATGGGCTGAATGGCCTCTTTCTGTGCTGTATGATTCTATAGTTAAGGGGTGGCTTTTAGCATCATGGCTATCCCATCCACAGTACATCTACAGGCACGGGTTTTGGTTCACAGAAGACTCGGTGTGTTTATGGAAACTTCCTGTGAGCATAAGGGTGAAAATGTTGGGAGAAAAACTGAACTGGCACAATAACAAGCTAAAAGAATTTGTTGAAACTAATGTATCCCTCAAGAGCCCAAGAACTGGTATAATATCTACTGATCCAGCAGCAGGGTTTTTAATGCGAAAGTGGGTGTGCAACTGTCCTGCTGAACCGCTTAAGTCTGGGTCCGCTGGCTCAAAGAGTTAGAAGGTTAAGGCTATGCAACATCTGATCAGTCAATACCCATTCACATGCTAATGAGTGCTCTACACAACTGAGTACTGATAAATTCAGAGAGCCACACCTGCAAAGAGTGCAAGTCGGAGAATTGCAGCGTTCTAGCTCTGTCTCCTTTAACTGTGTGTGACCGCTGGGATAACGGGATCACTAATTTACCCTCATCACATTTACCTCAAATTATTTACATGTTGATCGAACAATGGACCAATAATGTCTATGTTCCCACAATAAGAATATAGACACGACATGAATAAAGGCCATTCTGCCCATCAAGCCCCTCCCTTCCCTCCTAGGACACTCTATCCTGCTCTAAACTCTACTCCAATCCATCTAATCTCCTAATTAAGGGGTGCAGTAAATGATATATTTTCTTTCACCACTAAAATACCACGGCAGAAACAAGAATGGAGCGCACAACCATTTCAGTTTGCTCTGTTTATAAGTCGTCTGCCAATTATTAAAATGCTGCAGTGGGAACTGAAGGCTGCATGCTCTTGTTTACTCTTGTTGCTCTGGACACGGTGAAGCTGGTGTGTACTGTCGATCTGTCTGGACATGTCACAGCCTGTCTAGGTACAATGTGAAGCTAACAGGAGGCAACGCCAAATCCTTTGAAACCGGACACTGCTGTATACATTGACTTGTAATAATACATTGAATTTACTGTGTCTTTTAAATGCAATGAAAATAAATCTAAATTTTTTTAAATTGTACATTCATAGAATACAGCTGAAGCTGCATTGATATTTAATTTCAATGTCTGGGTAGTGTCCAGGAAGTGAGGAGATAATGTTTGTTAACCCAGGGCTGTCCAACCTATGCCCCCTGAGCCCTTGCGAGCTCAGCTCTTTTGGTGCTTATGTCTTATTTTCTGGGTTTGCCCTGTATGAATTTTGCGGATTTGGAGGTTTGGAGGGGGCAGTTTCCAGTGCTGTTGCCTCATTGGTGGATTAAATCCCAAATCAGAACACCAAGATCTATTAGTGTCCGCAGCTTGAGATTTATTCAAATTAATCGGAACATGGATTTAAGGTTCATGGGGCAATTTTCCAAGTATACATCTGCTGGTAGTGGTTTTCCAGCACGCATAGGTGGTGGGTGAGGTACACGCACTGTGATCTCAAACTCAGACAATTCTGGCTCATAAGTGGCCCCGAGTCTCCATAGTGCACACCTGTGTGACCCACGAGTCTCCATGGTACACACCTGTGTGATCCCTGAGCCTCCATGGTACACAACTGTTTGACCCCTGAGCCTCCATGGTACGCACCTGTTTGACCCCTGAGTCTCCATGGTACACACCTGTTTGACCCCTGAGTCTCCATGGTACACACCCGTGTGATCCCTGAGCCTCCATGGTACACACCTGTTTGACCCCTGAGCCTCCATGGTACACACCTGTTTGACCCCTGAGTCCACACGGTACACACCATTGTGATCCCTGAATCTCCATGGTACACACCTGTGTGATCCCTGAATCTCCATGGTACACACCTGTGGGATCCCTGAGTCTCCATGGTACACACCTGTGTGATCCCTGAATCTCCATGGTACACACCTGTGTGATCCCTGAGTCTCCATGGTACACACCTGTGGGATCCCTGAGCCTCCATGGTAAACACCTGTTTGACCCCTGAGTCTCCATGGTAAACACCTGTTTGACCCCTGAGTCTCCATGGTACACACCTGTTTGACCCCTGAGTCTCCATGGTACACACCTGTGTGATCCCTGAATATCTATGGTACACACCTGTGTGATCCCTATGTCTCCATGGTACATTCCTGTGTGACCCACGAGTCTCCATGGTACACACCTGTGATCCCTGAATATCCATGGTACATTCCTGGGTGACCCACAAGTCTCCATAGTAACAGCTGTGTGATCCTTGAGTCTCCATGGTACATACCTGTATGATCCCTGAGCCTCTATGGTAAACACCTGTGTGACCCATGAGTCTCTATGGTACACATCTGTGTGACCCACGAGTCTCCATGGTACATACCTGTGTGACCCCTGAGTCTTCATGGTACACACCTGTTTGACCCTTGAGTCTCCATGGCACACACCTGTATGATCCCTGAACCTCTATAGTAAACACCTGTGTGACCCACGAGTCTCTATGGTACATACCTGCATGACCCACGAGTCTCCATAGTACACGCCTGTGTGACCCACGAGTCTCCATGGTACACACCTGTGTGACCCACGAGTCTCCATGGTACACACCTGTGTGATCCCTGAGTCTCCTTCGGACACACTTGTGTGACCCACGAATCTCCATGTTACACACCTGTGTGACCCACGAGTCTCCATGGTACACACCTGTGTGATCCCTGAGTCTCCTTCGGACACACTTGTGTGACCCACGAATCTCCATGTTACACACCTGTGTGACCCACAAGTCTCCATAGTACACACCTGTGTGACCCACGAATCTCCATGGTACACACCTGTGTGACCCCTGAGTCTCCATGGTACACACCTGTGTGACCCACGAGTCTCCATGGTACACACCTGTGTGACCCACAAGTCTCCATGGTACACACCTTTGTGACCCACGAATCTCCATGGTACACACCTGTGTGACCCACGAAGGTAAAAGCTTGGACGCCTTGTGAGAACCCATGGGTAAGGCCTTGTTATTCGTAACTGTTTAAAAACAGCACCACAGTGATTTACTTGCAATAAAAAAAATACAATGTCGCTTTTCATTGTTTACATTTTCCTGTTGAACCCTGATCCACAATACATAAAACAATCAGAATGTTTTACTCCTACTTTTTTAAAGTGAGGGAGTTTGGCTCCGTTACAGTTAAGCACTGTGCCAGGCACGTCACTGAGCGATGCCAGCAATTCAGGTGTGAGGTGCTGCATCATCAGCCCCAACATCTCAGCCCTCCAATCACATTCTCCTTGATACCCAGTAACAGGCGGAAAGAGATAAAGAGGACCACTGGTCCTAACACCATTAAAGGAGAAGAGAAATAATCTTGCATGTACACAGTTTCTGAATCTCTCATTCTACAACCGTAACAATGGGGTTCCGGCTTCCTGGATTCTGAATTTGCACTTTTATTTTTTTTTCTACGTTAGCCATAGTGTTGACTTGAATTTCCCTTTGATCTAATGCATAACATTAGTATGCACTGTCCTTGTATGAAAGTGCTTCATTCATTTAAAAAGCTCCAAGCAGAAGAAACCCCAGATAAAAAAATAATCCTGCACATTCAGTTTAAGGAAGCCAGTAATCACACTTAATACCCCTTTAAATCGCAGCCTATAGCCGCAGTGAACAGTATCTCACAGCAGCTACATGAAGTGACAGATAACACTAGCTGTTAAAAGCTTGGGTGGAAAATGCAGCTGAACTGCCTAGTTATCTGAAAAGCACATTTCTGAGAACTATACCTCTAGCATTTCCACTCAATGCAGAGTGAACCTAACACTTGCTGCTCAGTGTTTCCACAACAAGTTTCATAGGAACATAGGAACAGGAGTAGGCCATTCAGCCCCTCATGCCTGCTCCGCCATTTGATAAGATCATGGCTGATCTGTGATCTAACTCCATATACCTGCCTTTGGCCCATATCCCTTAATACCTTTGGTTGCCAAAAAGCTATCTATCTCAGATTTAAATTTAGCAATTGAGCTAGTATCAATTGCCGTTTGCGAAAGAGAGTTCCAATCTTCTACCACCCTTTGTGTGTAGAAATGTTTTCTAATCTCGCTCCTGAAAGGTCTGGCTCTAATTTTTAGACTGTGCCCCCTACTCCTAGAATCCCCAACCAGTTGAAATAGTTTCTCTCTATCCACCCTATCTGTTCCCCTTAATATCTTATAAACAACGATCAGATCACCCCTTAACCTTTGAAACTCTAGAGAATATAACCCCAATTTGTGTAATCTCTCCTCGTAACTTAACCCTTGAAGTCCGGGTATCATTCTAGTAAACCTACGCTGCACTCCCTCCAAGGCCAATATGTCCTTCCGAAGGTGCGGTGCCCAGAACTGCTCACAGTACTCCAGGTGCGGTCTAACCAGGGTTTTGTATAGCTGCAGCATAACTTCTGCCCCCTTGTACTCTAGTCCTCTAGATTTAAAGGCCAACATTCCATTAGCCTTCTCGATTATTTTCTGCACCTGTTCATGACACTTCAATGATCGATGTACCTGAACCCCTAGGTCCCTTTGGACATCCACTGTTTTTAACGATTTACCTTTTAACTTTACCTTTAACATATAAAGGTGAAATTTCCGATCCCTCCGCTAAAGCTCTAAAACTGACAATTTGTCGCTGCGCCAACTACACCTGATTTACCTCGGTCCATATTGAGCCGGACACTAGGATATTGCTATGAGTCAGTGAGTTGTGGGTTCAAGCCCCACTGCAGGACATCAGCAAATAATCCAGTTTGACACTTCGGTATAATACTGAGGGAGTTTTCCATTGTCGGAGGTGTTTTTGGATGGGAGGTTAATCAGATACGGCAGCGGCCTGTTCAGGCGGACATAAAAGATCAAATCCATTTATCTCATTTGCTATTTGTGGGACCTTGCTGTGTGCAAATTGGCTGACTCGTTTGCCTGCAAAACAGTGACTACACTTCTGAAAGTATTTCTTTGCCTGTGAAGTACTTTTGGATGCCCTGAGGATGTGAAAGGTGCAATATAAAAGCAAGCTGTTCCTTGCTGAAACCAAGGTTGCCTTTGACAGTGCTGTAATATAACGAGCCCGTTTGACCTCTGATCAAGGAATGGGAATCTTTGAGATACATTGGCCCCGATTTTAACCCCCGGGAATGGTGCGTAGGAGGGGTTAATATTAAAAAATTCTATCTCCGCCTCCAAACCGCTGGCGTTTAAATTTTCATTGCCCCAAATCAGGCTGTCGATGAGGCTCCTGCAAAAGGCAGGTTGGGGCCTAGTTAATATTCAAAAGTTGTTGTGCAATGAAATCATCAGCACCACGACGTGGAATTTACTGGATGTCGGGGTGTCCCGCTATGTCGGCTACCCGGCAGCATTTCCAAGGTGGGAGTCACCAACTGGCCAAGGTAACTATTAAAGACCTGCTCCTTTCCGAACTCCTTGTGGGCCAGGAGGAGCAGGGGTGCTGCCCCCCAGACCCCTCAAGGAGTTCTTGGGCCTCTCCAGCCCCACCACCCACCTCCCCCCGATCTCGCTGGAATCCCTCATAACAACAACAACAACTTACATTTGTATAGCGCCTTTAACATAGCGAAACAGCCCGAGGCGCTTCACAGGAGCGATTATCAAACAAAATTTGACAACTAGCCACATAAGGAGATATTAGGACAGGTGACCAAAAGCTTGGCCGAAGAGGTAGGTTTTAAGGATTCTCTTCAAGGAGGAGAGAGAGGTAGAGAGGTTTAGGGAGGGAATTCCAGAACTTAGGACCTAGACAGTTGAAGGCACGGCCGCCAATCGTGGAGCGCTTAAAATCGGGGATGCGCAAGAGGCCAGAATTGGAGGAGGGCAGAGATCTCGGAGGGCTGTAAGGCTGGAGGAGGTCACAGAGATAAGAAGGGGCGAGGCCAGGGAGGGATTTGAAAACAAGGATGAGAACTTTTAAAATTCTCAATCTCCTGCAAAGCCCTCCTTCCACTGACTGCCGTTGACCGTCCCCACAGGCCCCTGGCCGCGTCCTCCCGCTGCTAAATTTCCACTCCCGTCCACCGGCCAGACAGTCAATCTGTCCGGGTGTTGGGTGGGAGTCAATGAAGAGATACGTAAATGATGGGGTTAAGATTGGCAGGGCCTCCGTGTCCCCGGTCTTGCCGGGTCCGTTGCTCGCTGTCAGGCTCCCCCTGCACACACCCCCACACCCCCCCCCCTACCCCGTTAATGTCGAGGCCATTGTGCCAGAGGAACACAAATCATCAAAATATCTGGGTACAAATTTCACAAACCAAAATGCTGCGAGAGGCAGATCCTCTAAAATTCAGTTTCAGTGCAGTGTGACAATTCCAGAATTAAGTTCTGTCTGTTGTGAGCAGTTACTGTATCAGGAGGTGGGCCCATTGAACCTTGTGAACAGAAGGTTTAAAACTAATAAAGCAGCTTGTTCATTATTCATAACACCCATGGGATTGCGAGTTTCTGACAAAGTGCAGAGTTGTTTAAGGTCAGGATCGTGAAGTGAAAGTGACTGTAACTTAGGCAAAGGGCTATGACCCTAAGATTCATAGTTTTCAGTAGTCTAACTGAAATTTAGACCTTTAAAGCGCAATTAATTCAGTGCTCAAAGGCTCAATCAGGGATTAAGTGACCAGAGGCACTGATTTTCATTGATCGTGAGGGACATTTCAATGTTCTTTCTGCATTGAACAACAGATTAATACTCAGGTCCTCATTATAAGTGAGTAGCTGTTTAGTGATCTTCCTACATTACAGCAGTAACAACACTTCAAAAGTACTTCAGTGGCTGTGAAGAGCTTTGGAACATCTTGAGGTCATGAAAGGTGCTGTATAAATGCAAGTTCTTCCTTTCCTTCTATTTGGTTGAATCAGAAGTGAATTGGGACAGGGGTGTTTTTCCATTTTACGTAGTCTATTTTGTGATGTTCCAGTGTCTTGAGGTGGTTATCAGGCATTTTTTTTAACTCTCTGTTCCTTTCCCCCACCTATCCCCATCTTCCCATTGCCCTTTCATCATTAAACCTCTTTATTCAATTGATTTGTTTTTAACACTTTCACTTAAGCAGCAGGTTGATTAAGTTTCTTTGCACCGTCACATTCAGTTCCTCTTTCACTAGCTCTCCCACTATGATCCATCAATGGTCATGGCCTCGCCCCTCCCTTTCTCTGTCACCTCCTCCAGCCCTACAACCCTCCGAGATCTCTGTGCTCCTCCAATTCTGGCCTCTTGTGCATCCCTGATTCCCTTCGCCCCACCATTGGCTGGGCCTTCAGCTGTCTAGGCCCCAAGCCCTGGAATTCCCTCCCTAAACCTCTGTACCACTTTACCTCTCTTTCTTCCTTTAAGACGCTGCTTAAAACCTACCTCTTTGACGAAGCTTTTGGTCACCTGTTCTAATATCTCCTTCTTTGGCTCGATGTCAATTTTTTCTGGTTACGCTCCTGTGAAGCGCCTTGGGACGTTTTACTACGTTAAAGGAGCTATATAAATGCAAATTGTTGTTGTTGTTAAAGGGGCCCCATCTTTGTGAATAAATGTTTCACAATTTTATTTTCACTTGCATACATACACAAAAAGATGGCACACAGCATCATTGCATTGTGTGGATGGCTCTTCTGGTTTTTCCCACTCCTCAAACAGTAAACGTTCAGCTAAAGATTTATTCATGAAGTAGGTGTCACTTTAAATAGAACATTCACACACACGGATGTTAAGCTAACTATCAACGGCCCTGGGAGTGAAACACCCTATTTAAACATTAATGTCAAGTTATGCCATGTGAATAACCAGTTCTTCGATTAATCAAAATGAAAAGGATGTTTTCCTGAAATAAGAATTTGTAAATATTCAAAGAGGCAGTGGAGATCCTGGTGGTAACCATTTCAATCATGTAATGATAATTCTGTAAGCACTCTCTCCCCACCCAACTTCCTCCCTTTTCTCCTGACTGCACTAGCTATTGCATGGAAATGGTTCTATGGACACCAGCAGATCTCCAGTACCTCACCCAAGTGGCCATTCATCATGTGTGAGGCTAAACAGCAAGGGTTAACAGGTTATTTGAACTGGAGGGAGGTGGGGGGGATCGCAACTGAGCCAGATCCCGCTCCTGTTCTGAGCCCACATCTACATGTGGGAATTTCCAGCCGGAGTCACTGGAATGTGATGATCTCCCCCCCACCATTGCCCTAGAGCCATTGAAGCCAACTGTGGTACCACAACCTTTGGCCGGACTAAGATCAACCAATTCAGCACCGACTGGGAATCCCATGTGGGACTATATACTTTCACTATAGCACTTGTACCTTCTGTGTATCTGTCAAATGAAGTACACGAAATGATAAGGCATTTCATGCATAAGTTGAAGAAAAATGTGGCCAGTAGCCTTATTAATGAAAGAAAAACAAACAGTATGTATTATTTAGCCACAGAGTGGGAGTGTACTCAAAGACTGTGACAGTCTCGACGTTCAGTGAATATTAATAAACTGTTGGAGTTTTACTATCGCGGTTCTGTGACATTACCCAACTTCTTGGTTGTGTTACAGCCTCAAACACAATCCCAGATGTCTACCAGCTGGAAGTGCAGCTGTTGATGTAGCCTTTGATAAGAAGCAACAAACCAGTAGCTTAAAAAGAAAGATTATTAGCCTCTATCCTGCTGACTAATGAAGAGAGATTAACCGTATTATTCTCAAAGCTAAAGGGATTGCTATTTTTAGTTTTAGTTTTGTGACTGTATTGCTGAACTGGACGGAGAATTGGATGCAAACAGTTTTCAAGTGGACTAAAGCCCCTTTCAAGGTACAGTGACACAAGCAGTGCCTCTGGAGAGGGGACAGCACTGTCGTCGTCACGGGTTGCTGAGTTGAAACGCGTTGAGCGTCCAACTCTTCTCCAAGTGTGGTGCCACTGCAAATCTTTTTTCGCTTTCAAAATGCCTTGCGTGGAATTAAGTGCGCTATCTGTCGGTGAAGAAACCGCCCTATCTCACTTCTTCTTATTAGAGAGCAGTGTGGCTTGTAAGTAATTGGATTTGTGTTTTTAGGGAGCTGGCATCGGCAGGAAGAGGGGAGAGCAGAAAACAGGAATTCAATAGCAAGTCGCTATCGGCCCCTCACGGACAGGTAACGCTGCTACCTTACAACCATTTCACTCTCGTT
Organism: Heptranchias perlo; assembly: GCF_035084215.1. Classification (NCBI taxonomy): domain Eukaryota; kingdom Metazoa; phylum Chordata; class Chondrichthyes; order Hexanchiformes; family Hexanchidae; genus Heptranchias; species Heptranchias perlo. Next base: position 16,023,472 of record NC_090360.1, read on the forward strand.
TTCCAAAACCTTGGCAACAGTTTTGCGTTTTTATGAGAAAAGATAAACTTACCTTTTCCTGAGAGTTGTATTGAAAGAACTTTGGTTCCCATAATTGGTTCTCGCTATCCATTGTAATGATTAGCAAAATAATTTTACACATTTTGAAATCTTTCAGTGTCGGAAACAGTCAATTACTGTTACTAAAGTTGTTACTATGGCTTTTAATTATCAGGAATATTTACTTCTCTGAAGCTTTAATTCCAGTATCTAGAAATAGGGTCTGGACTGTATTTTGCTCCAGTGAAAGAAAAAAATCTAAACTACTGATGGATCATCTGGGAGTGTTGCTCCTGAGCATTTAAAATTTTAAGATTTTAAAATTCTCATCCTTGATTTCAAATCCCTCCATGGCCTCGCCCCTCTCTATCTCTGTGACCTCCTCCAGCCCCACAATCCTCCGAGATCTCTGTGCTCCTCCGATTCTGGCCTCTTGTGCGTCCCCGATTTTCCCTCTCTAAACCTCTCTGCCTCTCTACCTCTCTCTCCTCCTTTAAGATGCTCCTTAAAACCTATCCCTTTGACCAAGCTTTTGGTCACCTGCCCTAATATCTCGTTATGTGGCTCGGTGTCAATTTTTGCTTGATAATGCTGCTGTGAAGTCTTGGGATGTTTTACTACGTTAAAGACGCTATATAAATGCAAGTTGTTGTTGTTCAGCAAACATAAAACAAAGATTAAGCTCCTCACCCACAATGGGGAGATAAGTAAGGAGATATGTTGGGCTCCTCGCCTGGTGTTACATGAATCAATCAATGTGAGTGCGTGACGTGCTGTAGTTACATATGTAGATGTGTGTTGTTCATGCTTTGCAGCTGCATAAATAAAAACAGCCACATGACTCATCTTTTAAAAAATTTATTCTTGGGATGTGGGCGTCACTGGCAAGGCTGGCATTTATTGCCCATCCCTAGTTGCCCTGAGAAGGTGGTAATGCGCCTTCTTCTAGTGAGATAGTAAGTAAAAATAGAATAGGTGAACACAAGAAACATAGACTATATACAGCATGATATTATATAAAATATATGTAATATAGAAATATATGGAATACATGTAATAATAATTGTAGAAACATATGCAATCATATATGCAAAGATATCAAATTACAAAGCAATCTCAAATCTTATAAAATTATATATAGTTATAAATAAATAAGCCCTGTATTTAAATAACAGATTATCATACAATGAATGAAAATAGCCATGAGGTGAATGCACAGTTAATGTTTTTTTTTGGTGTTGTTGATTGAGGGAAGAATGTTGACCTGGACATTGGGAGAACTTATTGAAATAATGTCACAGGATCTTTAGTGTTCACCTGAATCCCCTCAAAACAGGCAGACAGGACCGTGACTATTTGAAGGACAACATCTCCAACAATGCAAAACTCCCTCAGTAATGAACGAGAGTGTCAGCATGGGCCTTGAACAAGCAAACTTCTGACTAATCTAATATATGATATTCTTATATGTATATACATCTGAATATACATAAAATGGATGAAAGTGTTATTAGGAATATGTGATTATAAAAATAATATATGAATTAAATATGAATATTGCAATAGTTAATATCAGTAAAAGTATCCATACACATTGAACTTTAAGTAAAAAATGTATGAACTATTTGTAATATATGAAAGGATAAATGCCTGGGGTTGGTGTTGAGGGAGCCGGGCAGGATGTACGCTGAAGTTAGTGCCCGAATAGGGTATAACTGAGCCAAATGCGGGGCTGGCAAATGGGATACTTTGTGGGGGAGGGAGGAATAATGTTCAGACTGGTTTGGGGGTAGTAAATAGGGCGGGAGGTTACAGCCGCTTCCAAAGCTTAGGCTGCGGCCAGGCAAGATCTAGGGCCAGATGTGGGGCGGTGGTCAGGTGATAATGGGAAGGCTGCTTAGAGATGGATCATGCTGTTGTGGGTTGGTGGTCAGGCCATTAGCAGGGCTGCATGTTTACAATTGGGCCTAGTTGGAGGCGAGGAGGCTGCAGGAGTGGGCTGGGTCAAGAGCTGCTCTTGATGGCATGATGGGCCAAATGGCCTCCATCTGTGGTGCATCATTCTATGTATAATTCTGTAATGAGCAGGGAGTGGTAAGTTGCTGTAAAAATACCTCATAGGTGACAGGTCATGGTGAATGATGCAGGCCAGGCCTGAGGCTAGGCCTTGGGTTGAAATCCATCAAGGCCAGGTGTAGGGGTAGTAGTCAAGCCACAAGAGTGCATTGGGGAGGCTGTATACAGAGTTAGGGTGAGAAAAGGAAAGATGGAGATTGACTGCAAAGTTAAGCTGGGGGAAGGTTGGCTACAGAATTGAGTGGAAGTGTGGCGAGGGAAAATGGCTGATCTGGTTTATTGCTTGTTGAATGTCACCAATTAGGTGACAGGTGAGTCTTTGAGGGTGAACACTGTTGACTGTCTGTATATAAGTGTTTGGAGGCTTTTTTTAAAATCAGGAAATCTAGATAAAGGACTAGGTTCATAGTGGAGGAAACCAGCAAGGATGAAAAGAGTAAGAGAGAAGATAAGACCAACCCAGAAGTAATAGTTAAGTCACGCCATGCTTTGGTTTTAAAAACCTCTAGATTGTAGGAGAGATGGTACATTTTTAAATTTTTTCTTAGGATGTAGGTGACGCTGGCAAAGCCACATTCATTGCTTAGGACTAGTTGCCCTGAGGAGATGGTGGTGGGCCTCTTTCTTGAATTGCTGCAACTCTTGTGGCAACAGTGCTCCCACAATGGTGTTAGGGAGGGAATTCCAGGTGTTTGACCTAGAGACAATGATAGAACGATGATATATGTCCAAGTCAGTTTGGTGTGTCAGTTGGAGGGGAACTTGGATGTGATGGTATACCCATGATCTTGCTGTTATTGTAGAACGAGGGTTAGGCAGTTTTGAGGTCATAGCAAGGAATGAGTTAGAGTAGGAGGGAGTGCGACGAGTCTTAATTTCAACACAATGAGGATGAAGAGTGCGACAGCTAGTGTGCTTGGAACTCGGGGGGAATAAAAGAGAAAAGTTCAAAGGAGCAATGAGCATAATATAATGGATAAAATAGAGAAAAAAGAAAGGTTGTGATGGAGCGAGAGAGTGATGTTGGAGTCTGGTTTATTGTGAGCTGACTTGTTTGAGAAATGCTTCACTCTATGTGTGTGAATAGATAATTACAAATTTGAGAAACGAGTGAGAGAATCAGTGTGTGGCAGACACATAGCTAAGCAGCTGACATAAATGAATAATAGTACAGTGACAATGAACTGAAGGGTTAACAATTGTGTCTCAATTTTGTTTTTAAACACAAAATGAATAAATTGCAGAGGGGAGGTTTTGATTCAGTTTAGAATATTTTCAAGAAATTACAGTAATTGGAATTGTCATAATCTTCATTTAAAGGCACTGTAAGTGACTGCACAACAATGAATACTAAGGTGGGCTCATTTCTAATCCAGAAAAGAACATTCTGTTACTTTATACCAATAATTTACAGCATTCATTTAAATAAAATAATCAAGATCAATTGGAATGGTGGGTTTAGTTTTCAATCTGTGCTCAGACATAGCAGGCTTTAGCAGAGTAATATCTTGATTACTATATAAAGTACATTATTAATAGTTTCTTCTGCCCTGTATTTTGTTAATTATTATATATTATATAGAGTATTATATGTTCCTATGTAACAATCATTTTTATTGCCCTGCCACTATGAAACACAGTTAAAGTGCCCACTGTAGATTAATAGAAATATACACAAGCTACATATATAATGTATTAAAAGCCTTGCCTGTAGATGTTCTTCCTGCTGGCGCAGGCCTGATGGGCTGAATGGCCTCCTCCTGTGTTGTGAACTTCTATGGTCCTGATATTTCCAGGGAGGCTGTGGGGGAGCGTGTCAGGGGCTGGGAAATCCATAAGTACCGGGAAGGCGAATTTAACGGCAGGACCTCATTAGCATTTTTTTACTCTGTTTCCCGCCCGGCAGCCGGCCAGATTAAGAGGCTGGCAGGCTGCCAGGCGGGAAAGCCTGCTGTAGAAGGCATCAGCTGGCGACCGCTGGGGACGGTCCCCAGCAATCAAGAAGATCGGGGGTTGTGAGGGTGAGGAGGGACCCGGAACACGGCAGAGAGGCGGGAGGGAGAGATCGCAGGTGGGGAGACATCGCGGGAAGGGGAGAGATCACGGGAAGGGGAGAGATCGCATGGGGGAGAGATCAAATGGGGGGGGAGAGATCGCGGGGGAGAGATCGCATGGGGGAAGAGATCGAATGGGGGAAGAGATCGAATGGGGGAAGAGATCGAGTAGGGGGAGAGATCGCATGGGGGAGAGATCGAATGGGGGAATAGATCGAATGGGGGAAGAGATCGAATGGGGGGAGAGATCGAATGGGGGAGGAGATCGCATGGGGGGAGAGATCATATGGGGGAGAGATTGAATGGGGGGAGAGATCGCATGAGGAGAGATCGAATGGGGGGAGAGATTGAATGGGGGGAGAGATTGAGTAGGGAGAGATCGAATGGGAGAGGAGATCGAATGGGGGAGAGATTGAGCAGGGAGAGATCGAATGGGAGGAGAGATCGAATGGGGGAGGAGATTGCGGGTGGAGAGATTGTATGGGGGGAGAAATCATGGAGGGAGCGATCATGGGGGGAGAAATCGCTGGGGGGCATTCGCGGCAGGTTGGAGTCGGGTTTCACATTTTTAACAATTTACCCTCTCCCGCCTGTCGTGGGGGGTTACAATTCCCCCCTATGATTCTAATCTATGATTCCTGTAAGTATCACTTTCCATCACACTTTGTCACACTTTAGTGTTACCTCTAATTCACTGTGAGCAATGCCATAGGAGATCGGCTCGTAATAATAAATGTCTGGCAGTGAATTTAAGGCAGTAATTCAATCTCAGAGTCTTGGTGATGTTTCTAAACTACTCAAGCTTCACCCTGATTATTTATGACACCATCAAAACTGCTCAATTAAATTAATGCTTATTAGCCAATGTTAGCTCCCTGCTGATCTATATTACCACAGACAGAACATGTAGGATAATTAAATAGTTGCATATTAAGGTGCGGTTAATGTCCTTGGATTAATCAGTGGCCATTATTAGGGATAGCACAGATACTCTCTTTCCTTGCATTTAAAGGGTATTACTGTGATACTGTAGAGTCTAATAGAGAATCTGCCATTAGAATCAATATTAGAACTTCATGGGTTAAATTGTGTTATCTGTTGAGTACATTAGCAACTACTATACGGGTGCACTAAAAGCCATGGTCACAAGGTGACCTTCAGCTGCACATTCATGCCAATCCAGTAATTACCTCCCCCCCATCTGCATAATAATTCATAGTACATTAGTAGATATAATAGGCCTAGAACGTCTACCGATCCTGGTTGACAAATGTGGGCCATCCATTTCAGGCGACTAGGTTGAAAAGAAATGCACGTATAGGAGTATCCGATAGCTTAATGGGAAAATACAGTGCAGGGAATGGTACTGAACCATACACATCAGGAAGGTGTCAGGTTCAATTCTTGGTTTCTGCTAAATTAGCCAATCTGCCGGGGTGGTAATGGGGGCACCATAATTGGACTCAGCATTCCTGGGCTATGAAGGGGAGTGAGGAAATTGGCTCATGGTCACTGTCCAGTGATCCCTGCTCAAAGTGTACATGTAGAATGAGTAATGGCTCAGATCTGACTTTGATTCCACCCCTCACCCCCCACACTCCACCCAAGACTGAAGTGTGTTTGACCACGTGGTGGATCCCTGCTACTTTTAATGGTGGATTTTGAGTCCCCAGATTCGGGACGGCTCTGCTCCTTGCACTGTAGTGGGTTTGCACCAGCTCCACTTCAGTTTAAAATGTATAATTCAAAACTTCCACCCCCCCCCCACCTCCTTTAGCCTGATTGACTTCTTAGCAGAGATACAATGCTGATTGATAGATATCAATAGGTGCTGTTATCTTCCAACACAAGCTCTAAAAACAAGAAGTGCTGCAGTACCTGAAGTGATAAGAAGAGGTAAAGTGTATGGGGCTATTACTCCACATTTAACCCCGGCCCAAGTATATTGTGCACGCTGTTTATTGTATCATCTTCTTTAGCCGTACGTCTTTAGTCCTTTTCCTGTCTGAATATTTCCTGTGTCGATCACCCATCTCACATCTTCTAATAAAGACACAGAAAGAAACTGCACCACATGTTTATGTGGAACCAATACGATAATCTACCATGATCCTACTTAAATGCTGTTGTCTCGATTGGTACACAATAGATTTTCAAATGAGTAAGATCCTTTGGTTTAGTAACTTGATTTTGAAGCCATGGCCTAGATATTGCTATTGATGTAAAGCATTACAATAAAGAGCAGCCATTGTTTTTTGTGGGGGATATGGTGGTGGGGTCGGCAGGGGGGGAAGGTGGTTTTGTGATTTCCCCCTGCTGAATGCTTGGCATTAAATTGCTGTAAGGCTTTTGAGCTGGCGATGCACCAAAGCACACAGACTGTTCATTCGCCTTGCCCTCCTTATTAATTAAAGGATCATTGCTTGTGAAGGGGAGACCAAAAAATTGCTATCACCATGAACGGAACGTGTGGTGCACTAATCACACCCAAATAAAATGAGTGTTACAGCTCATGCAGGTTACTGTACGTTGGGAATGAGCAGGCAACTTCAGCACTTTCAATCAGTGTGTCCAGTCAGAGAGTTCCCAACAATGGGAACTGCATTCACAGTAGAGTTGGCAGAGGATGATCAGCAGAAGCAGGAAAGAACTGCCCGTGATGTCAGGTGACACACTTGGCATGTCATCAAGTCTCACCATTCTGCTACATAGTGGATCTCCAGTACCAGCCGCAGCTACATGGTAATGACAGTCGAGATGTGCTCGAGGAGGCTGAGGTTTAAAGGGGAGGCTGTTGGAGAGCTGTGCTTTCACAAAGACCTCCGCGCAGCATCTCCGATCAATATGGCCTTCAAACTCAGCACCATCCTTAATTTTTATGAGTCAGGCTCTTTCTAGTCTAGTATTGGGGACATCTGCAGTGTCAGTCAGTTTGTTGCTCTCAGATGTACCAAGGAGGCCACCAGTTCATTATTCAACAGGACTAATGAGCTTATTACTTTCGCCACTGGCCAGCTTTGGCAACGTGACAGAGAACCATAATTCTACAGAACTGCTGGCTTTCTCAGAGTCCCTGGAGTCATTACCTGCAGTCAAGTTGCCCTTCAGGGCCCTATGCGTAATGCTGTGTCCTATAATCATCCCAAAAGATTTTTTAATCTCAATGTGGACATAGTTTGTGACCAATAGCACAGAACTATACTGGGCAAGGCCCCCTTTCTTGAAAGTTCTCACAATGCCTTTATTTTAACACAATTAACTGTGCCTCCTAAATGAAGAGCAAGGATGTACAAGTAGAAGGATGGTTTCAAGAAGACCAAGCCTACCCAATACTGTCCTGGTACATGGACTCATGTTCCAACCATTAATAGAAGCAGACCGCAAATGCAATTAAGCTCATGTTACAATCATAATTATTATAAAACTTACCATTGGTATCTTGAAGCAGTACTTTACATGTCCGCATACAGCCAGAGTTTCCAGAACAATTGTCTTTTGCTGCAAGCTCCAAAACTTCACATTGAAAGTGGGCCTCTGTATTTATCTTGATGACCAGGATGACCACAAAGCATGGCACAGTAAGAGGGTCAAAATGCCAATGAGGACCTAGCAGTGGTACCAGCAATGCAGCAAGGAAGACTTGTGTAACAAGCACTAATTTCAGATACCTTCCAAGAGGTGACACCATTTTAAAGGGGCAAACCTTATCTGCCAGTAATGATGCCTAAAGCATCTGGTCCTGTTTTGTGTTTAGTTCTTCAAATGCCATGGATTGCCACCTTGTGATGGGCCCTTGCTATATTGTAACCAATGACAAATAAAAACTCAGCGCAGTGCTCAAACCAAGTGTTTGCTCTCCTTGAGTTCTTGCAGATGGGTTTGCAGCTCTTTGCTTGTCAAACTGGACTTTCTCATTCAGTAATGCCCAAACCTACAGTGATTTGATAAGTAATCAGCTAGCTTTGCTTCCCCAGTGCTATTTCAGATGCTTGACTGACTCTTAGCAGCATTTCAGATCTGATTTAACAATTAGTGCTGTTCTCTTCTCATTGGCTGGTCCACTGAATAGGAAAGATTGTCACCAATGCTCCTCCAATTCTGGCCTCTTGCGCACCCCGATTTCCATCGTCCCACCATTGGCGGCCATGCCTTTAGCTGCCTAGGCCCTAAGTTCTGGAATTCCCTCTCTAAACCTCTCCGCATCTCTCTCCTTCTTTAAGATGCTCATTAAAACCTACCTCTTTGACCAAACTTTTGGTCACCTGTCTTAATATCTCTTGATGTGTCTCGGAGTCAAATTTTGTCTGATAACGCTCTTGTGAAGCACCTTGGGACGTTGGCTCTATATAAATGCAAGTTGTTGTTATCATTTTAGATCACAGAGTGAAAACAGTAAAATCATGTGTAAATGAACAGCAGTAAAGTCTCCCAGAGATTTTTAGCAAGCAATATTTAACCCCTAATTCACAACCCCTAATTTCTAAGTGCGTATTGCTTAATTTAATTAAACTTTATATATTTCTCCTAGTTTAATTAAACCTAAAACACATAATTTTATTTACCAAATATAATTAATAATCCTACATTGGAATGCCTGGATTGAAAAAGAGTCACTTTATGAATTGAAAACATATGCATTCCCATTATCTTTAATGGAACAATAAAAGCATTTAAAGAAATAGTGCTGACATATCACTGTTTCTTGGTTTTAAGTATTATACTTCACTGTGTCAAAAACTGACAATGTTTCAAAGGGCAGGCATTCTTTAGTAATAGACATCTGTATTAATTTATAAGCAGCTATGTTTTTACTGAAGATAATGTACAGTTTGATTTCACTGCACTTGTAGTACATCAGTATATTGGGTTTGTTGGTGTGGCTTTGCCTGTGCTGGGATTGCGGGTAGGATGAGAAGCTTTGTCCACCAATTACCTAGATATTGGGCGGTTAAAGGAACACTCCGGTTCTTAGGGAGCTAAGGTTAACCTGCGGGAATGGTCTGAATTGCTGAAACCCAGAAAAACATCTAGAGCAGCAGAGACCTAAACAAATGCAATTTTTGCTATTGTTGTGATGCAATGACAGGATTGAATGCAATTTGCCTAATCGCATTACAATGTTTGTTAAGGTGGAGAAAAAAAATCGGCATTTTTTCATTACTAAGACTGACCTTTTCAGAAGCTGACTTCAATAGCTCCCTTGTGTGCAAATTAAAGAACACACTGACTCCGATCTCCATCTGTGAAGATGCTGCTAATGTAGTGATGGCGTCTTCAGAAAATAACTGCACACGTCTGTACTTTGTAGAGAAACAGAACATTTATTCCCTGTAGCGTTGTCTCTGACTGTCAGCAGTTCTTGAGCCTTGTTCGAAGGTGTTGTGAAAGCTTTTCTGTGATGATTCAAAATAAATAATTGACCCATAACAAAAAAAAACTAAACATGATGTGAGGAGCTTTGAAATCATAGAATCATACAGCACAGAAAGAGGCCATTCGGCCCATTGTGCCTGCGCCGGCTTTTTGAAAGAGCCATCCAATTAGTCCCACTCCCCTGCTCCTTTCCCATATCAATGCACATTTTTCCTTTTCAAGTATTTATCCAATTCTCTTTTGAAAGTTATTATTGAATCTGCTTCCACCACCCTTTCAGGCAGTGCATTCCAGATCACAACAACTCGCTGCGTAAAAAAGTTTCTCCTCATCTCCCCTCTGGTTCTTTTGCCATTCTGGTCCTCTGGTTACCAACCCTCCTGCCAGTGGAAACAGTTTCAATAATATTAGTCAGCATATTTCGAGCATGTGGAATCAATACAATAAACTGGGTCTGTTGTCTCCTTCCTGTGAAGCGCCTTAGGGAGCTTTACTATGTTAAAGGCACTATATAAATGCAAGTTGCTGTTGAATGAGTTTGAATAACTTCCTTTTCCCCTCATGTTGCCTTGAAAAGGTCCATAAGTACATTAAGTACCAACTCCAGTGGGATCCAGCAGGAGAATGAACATGGCTATTTGCTGAGTAGTGGATCATATCTGGAAGCTGCACTTTCGAACGAGGCAAAGAACTCTCCCCAGAGAGCTGTTTCTGTCGCCTGTTCATTGCACCAGAAGGGAAAGGTAAGGTCCCATTTAGCATTCTTCTCGGCCTCCGTAAAGTAGGAAGAGAATAGCCAAATGTTATGGGAGAGCAGAACTTTTCATGCTTGTCTTTCCACTGCACATGCTTCCCAGGACTGAAAAGGAATTATCTCTTCACTTAGCCTTTACAGTGAAGCAATTGTTCATCTGCAACACAGCAGGCTACATACTAGTTAATAAATCAGGTAGTGTGAAAAGTTATATTAGGACAAGTGCTCAAGAGAACAGGGCAGGGAGATCAACACCTGGCCTGAGGTGGTGCAGAAAGAGATTTACATTCATTTCTCACAGTGGTATAAATGTTCCTAGGGATACCCGAGGGCCCTTCCTCTAATGCAACCAATGCCAAGGTTAGAAGAGACCCAAGTTTTCATTTCAAAAAGAAACTTGCCTGCAGTTTAATATAATTCAACTACAAACATGTTCCTTCTAAGTGCCATCACTTTTCTCATTCAGCTCTGCTCATGCTCAAAGCACCAAAACAGCAATGGTGGGCAGTGGTCCACGCTGGGCCCTCATCCCGCAGGCACTCCCCGACTTGTCTCTGGTCCTGAGCCCTGAGCATTCTACCCCCTTAGAAATGGAGGCAGAGCTACATTGGGAGAAGGAGGCAGAGGGACGGAGCTGCTCACAGAGGGCACTTTTTAAACACTCTCGAGTTCGACACCCCAATCCTTCGACCCTAGTTCCGCCACTGCTTACAAACAAGCTTCTAACAATATGTGGATGTTGTAATAGGACCAAACCGCAGCCGATTGGAATATTGGTTTCTGATTAAATCATGTGAAGCTGTACTCACGGTCCACGCCAGGTTAAAAGTCACTTGCATTGCTTGGGATAGCTCAGCATCAGAAACCCTAAAACAAGTGTCAGTGTGTCAGAAGCTGAGCAGCTTTATTGCTGTAATACAAACACTGTCTTTTGTGTTGGTGTGGATTGGCTCTGAATAGTTGAGCAACCTTGAATCCCAGATCTGGAATGCACTGCCACTGAAAGGGTGGTGGAAGCAGATTCAGTGGTAATTTTCAAAAGTGAATTGGATATGCAAAAGAAAGAAAGAAGAAAGAACTTCCATTTATATAGTGCCTTTCACGACCTCAGGACTATACAAAGTGCTTTACAGCCAATGAAGTACTTTTTGAAGTGTCGTCACTGTTGTAATGTTGTGATAATGACCAGAAAATCTGTCTTTTTAGTGATATTGGTTGAACTTGAAAAATACAAATTTGCAGGGCTGTAGGAAAAGAGCAGGGGAGGGAGACTAATTGGACAGCTCTTTCAAAGAGCCGGCACAGGCTTGATGGGCCAAATGGCCTCCTTCTGTGGTGTGTGATCCTCTGATTTGTTTTCCATTCTCTTTGACAGCAATATTCAGGACCGGAGTTCATTAAGATGGCTGGGGACCCCGCGATGCCTTTAGATTTACCTGGCTCCATTGTGGTGAGGGATCCAGTTAACTTGCTTGACCGTTTTATGTTTGCAAATCATTTGTAACTTCCGTTCATCAACATGAATCAATGACAGCTGATTGGAGCAATGCACCGCATCACAGCTATGGATCGCATACTCAATTACTCAGGAGAGTAGCCTGCAGGCCACTTTCAAAAGCTCCTCAGCAGTCAGCATTGGCAGAGGCCTAGGAGCTGATGGCAGTGGTCTCTTCCTTGATCGTACAAGGTGAATGGCCCAGGAAGATCAGGGGACTGGGGAGAAAATAGGAGGATTTCAAGTCCTTGCAACAAAAATAAATGAAAAGAATATTCATAATTTATCGACGCCATTGCATTTGTTTTTGACACCACCCTGGCTAATGATGTCAATTTGAATGGCAGCCTGGGATAAGATCAGGACCTTCATTGTACTTTAATTTATTTTAGGGAGGCAAAAAGCATTTTGGGATTGGGTCAGAAAACGTCATTTCCTCCCAGTATCAATGTCATCTTTTAAAGTGGTGTGGCTGTCTGAGGAAAAGGAAAAGGGGTCGATTTTAACTTTGTGCGATTGTGTAAAACGGGTGATAGCAAGTCAGCAGCCTGCTTTACCTCTCTCCCCATTTTTATTTCCGTTGAGGTCAATGGAGGCCGATTCGCTATCAACCATTTTACGCTATCGCACAGTCAAGATCTACCCCAGTGTCTTTTTTCCTCTCTGTAGACAAATGTTTAAGTGATGTATTGTGTGCACAGTGATGCCATCTCCTCCTCCTCTCGTGCACAAAGCAGGGGATTTTAATGCAAACTTTCCAGATAGTAGCATGATTTGCCTGGGGCCGGGCAGCTCCAGAGCAGCTCTCAGGCCAGTTTGACTAGTAGATAACCTCCCACCTCACTAGTATGACATTTCCCTGGCACACAAAATAAATATAGTTGACAAAAGCCATTTGGACCATATTAGCTAATTTGTCCAGGAGGACAAAACCCACAGTGTTCCTATCGTAGCATCCAATTGGCTCTTGAGTGACTCTATGATGTTCACCTTCCATGCCCTACCCAACAGGCTATTCCAAGTGTTAATTATTCTTGAAGAAATTAGGGGATTTTCACTCACAAGGAATGCATTGGAGAATCAGGGCAACAATGTTGTAGCCTGATCTGCTAACTTCTCACTGGGAGCAGGGCTCCCTACTGGAAGTGCAGGGATCACAGAGCTATCCTTATCATTCCTGATATCAGTCCTAAACTTTGCCCTTCACTGAACTGAGCCAATGCTCCCTTGTCCCTAGGTCATGATTTACGTTAAAGTAGTCCTCTGAATTTGGCGACACTCTCATTTATGAGCCAGAAGGCTGTGGGTTCAAGCTCCCGTTCCAGGACTTGAGTGCATAATCTAGGATGACACTTCATTGTCAGGGACTGAGGGAATTACAGGTGTCGTACTTGAGCCCTCATATTATTATGAAAGGTAAATACTGATAGACTGTTTCCAATGGTTGGCAAGACTGTAATGAGAGGGCGCACATTTAAGATAGCCACAATAGAATTAAAGGAGAGGTTAGAAAATATTTCTTTACACACACATTGGTTAGAATCTGTAGCCATGATTTTAACCTTACTTGCCTGGCAAGACAGCGATGCGTTCGGGTCAGGCATCCAATCTGATCTTAACCTACTCTCACCGGGCGGGTTAGGTTAAAATCGGGGCATGTAATTCTCCGCCAAAAATCCTTGTTGAAGCAGAGCCCATGAATTCTTTTTAAAAGTAATACAGTCATTTCTTGAAAAGGAGGAATATTAAAGGGTACGGTCAGCGCACAGGAGGCCAGGATCAGACTGGGTGAAAAAAAAAACAACGGCAACTTGATGAGCTGAATGTTCTGTGGCGTTCTATTATTCGCTACATTCAGTCTTGCGGTGACCACGGCAATGATCAGTTTTTGACTCTAGTCAAGTAATAGCTCCTCTTCTTTACAGAGCAAGAAAGGGAAAGTGCATTTATCACAGAGAGAGCTCAGCGTCATCATGCCAAATGGACAGTGTTTGGAAATAAAATGCGATGTGAAGTCTAAGGGTGGAGACGTATTTGACATGGTTGTGGCTTACACCAACCTAGTGGAACACTTCTATTTTGGCCTTGCTTATCTGAAAGGTGAGTTTTGCACCAAATACCTTGCCTATCATCAAAGGTCCCTTTGTCCCAGATTTTAGTTAGTTCTGAGACGCTGCCAGCAGATCTTGTTTAAACAAAGAATAGACAACTCAGCTGCTTCATTGTTTGATTTAGAGGTAACTCAATCATCCACCTTTGAAATTCATATTTTCCAAGACTCACTGCAGTTCAATTGGAAAATCGCAAGTTGAAAAGTTAGCGAGTAGAGAATGAAAGATTGAGGCTTGACTTTGATGTCGGGTCAAGGGAAACTCATCCCAGAAACTCTGCCCCACAGCCAGAAGCAGCCTAAACTGGACCCGGCCTAGTTTCTGGCTGTTCCAGTGGACTTTAATTACAGTCGAGTGCACTGTAATGGATGCAGATATCCCCTCCCCCAGCCCTACCCCCAACCCCCGACTCTGAGCTCTACAGACTAGGATGGGGCTCATGTTTGATCTCCACTGAAGGACTCAGTGTCCTCATGAGAAAAAAGAAAATTGCCAGAAAAATTTGCAGCGTTTTGTAACGGAAAGCTAATCATATATTTCTTTTCAAAAGTAACAATGCACTGGCACAACTAATGAGCACAGGGACAGGTCAGTGTTTGATTCCTCCTCCCCTCGCTTCACTTTCGAGAGTTCAGTATTCATTGATCTTCTGGGCCTAGAGAGCTGGAACAGGGAGCAGTCACTATTATTAATAAGGCCACAATCTCCTGAACTTTGACTTTGTTTTTTCATTTAAAGATATAACCGATAAATCGCAGAGCAAGGCATTTTAGTGAGCATTATGACAGATAATTCACTTGTAATCATTTGGGAGCTGTACTTTTCCTTAATTATTTTTTCAATTAACGTCAAGCCAACACTCGTGTTTTGTAAACGGTGTGGGGGTGAAATTATGGAATTTTACTGTATGAATAAACATGATCCAATTTGTCAAAGTAAATTAAGGTTTACAAAATGCAACACCCAATTGTCTCACTCACAAGACAGACAGCGAGGCCTGTGGCGGTAGGTGAGACTGATAGGCAAGTCAGAAAGTAGACACAAATCTCCCCAAGCTAATAACATGGAGATAAATGAACTGAATATCTTTACTATTCCCAGAGTACAACTGTGACACAAAGTAATTTGAAAAGCTAAAACATCTTTACAGAGACCTTTCTCAAGCAGGGTTTTGTACCACTTCTTGCAATGGTTTTGTGCCAATCTAAAGCTCTGGCATGATTCCAAGCAGAAAATTAAATTTCATGGTTGGCAGGGGACATCTGGTGGAAAGCACGATAGCACAGATGGGCTACCATGCTCTCCAGATGGTACGGTAGATTCCTTCCCTCTATTATTTTGCACTAATTAGAAGCGCAGACCTTTTCCTGGGGTCAGTCATGAATTGTCGGAACTGGGGAGAAGATCGCCGAACTCCAAAGATAGTAGAAGTCATTTTGTAATGTTTATTTCCACATACGTCTGTAGCAAGGAAATGTGATCTAATATAAATGTAAAATGAGGCTCACTGGAGTGTATCATTAATCTGATACATACATCAACCTTTCATTCCTCTTACCTTACTTCTCAGTTCTCTCGCCATGTTTCCTGAAGGCAGTGAATCATGCTGGTGTGTCGCCCACCCATCTGGTACCTCACTCAAACCCTCATTCTTCATTTATGCTCCATAAACACTGAGCTGACTGCAATCCTATCCCTCTCCTAATGTCCACAAGTGCACTCGTAATTTTATTTTTTTGCATTCTCTGAATTCAATTTTATAACTTGCCATGATTTGAACTTATAAACTCTGGGTTGCTATTCCAGTACACTACCATTTATACAGTATACGTATAGAACTTTATCACATTCCTCAGAAACATCTCATGCATGAAATGTAGTGACAAAAAGGGTAGCCATTTTGCAAGATTCAACAAACCCACAATGAGATGAATGACCAGTTATTCTGTTTTTGTTAGTGTTGGTCAAAGCATAGGGAGAACTCCCTGCTCTTCTTTGGGTAGTGCAATGGGATCTTTAATGTTCATTGATATCACCAGAACAGGGAGTCAGGACCTCAGCTGAACCACTCATTCAAAGGACAGCACCTCGGCTAGATAGCACCGCACTGGAGTGTCTATCCAGTGATAGACTGGATAGACACTCCAGTGTCTATCGTTGAACCCAGAACCGTTTAATTCAGAGGCGACCAAATGAGCCAAGCTAGCACGCAAATTATTGGAGAATGATTAGGAACACAAACCCTAGCTGATTTTTCCCTTGACCACGAAGATTTTTATAGAGCCCTGATTGCTGCCTGCCTTAGAACAACTAATTTAACACAGATTATGGATTAAATCTGTTGTGTATGGCTCATTACCACATCAGGTGGTGTACTTACGCACTGAGCCATCAGTGGTGCTCATACAGCTTTCACTGTTACCTTGTTCTATCTATCTACCTTTTTATATATTTACCTATCAGCTCTCTCTCTGTCTCTCTCCCTCCCTCAGTCTCTTTATCTTTCTACCTCTCTTGCCCATTCTATCTGATTGCTCTCGGTCTTTCTATCTCATTCGCTCTATCTATCTGATCTCTGCATCTCGCTTACTCTCTCTATCTCTCTTATTTTATCTGGCTGTCTATCTATACACCTTAAACCCTGGCATAAATTATTATTTTGCCCAAGAATCTGTAATCTGGATTTTACTAAAGATCGCTCCCGTCAGTTAATGTATCTCTACTTTTATTGTCATCAGTTTTGTTCTGATCTGTAGGTTATTGTTATTGAAGAAAACAAACAAAAAAAAATGTCCTTTCTATTTATTTTACAGACAAGGAATTTTTTTTTCTTGACCATTTTACCAAGCTGTACAAGGTGGCACCAAGTGGGTGGAAGGATCAGCCCAAAAGGAAACCAGCGATTGTCAACTTCACACTGTTCCTACGAATAAAGTTCTTCGTTGAGAACTTCAGTTTAATTCAGTAAGTATTGAATAAACTTTCATTCACTGAGGTGATTTGGCTGGTGAAGCCTGTTTCTTGCACAGACCACAAACGGAAGGAGTACTTTTACAAAATTGTGCTGCTGGGGACTTCCACGTGCCCCTGATGTTCTGTCCATTTTAACACGACCCCCCAAATTCCCTAAGTGCGCGACTGAAGGGCAGGAGTCTGTGCTGGCGGTGTGATTTTGTAAAATTAGCCCTACAGATTTGACCTAAAGAAGACAGATAAATCACCAAGGAGATGAAGCTGTGTAAAAAGTTCGGCCTGATTGTCAAGAGTAATCCAATAAAACTCCAGGGCATTCCTGCGATTTTATAACTTGAATCTCTGAGCAGATGCTCTCCACAGAAACTTGACCTAACAGTGCATGAGACTCGTTGGGGAGGGGGGACAGATGACATAATTAAATTACAAAATTGAAATTTAAATGTTCTGAAGTTTAAGCGGATGTTGACTTTTTCTAACCATCTCCCACCTAAGATTAGATTACATGCTTGAAATCACTCCCTAGTGTCTGTAATTGGTATTATATACTGATTTAATTTCATGGGGGTGTTGTACAGTTGGGCCTATTTTTATGCTTATTCTGTATGATCTGTGCTGATGCAAGATCACATTCACACAAAAATGATTGACGATTAGGATGTCACCGTGGTAAATCCACTGAGAGAATATGTCCAGACAGCTGCTTGTAGATTCTGTGTTGAGTGTATTGATGTTATTAGACTTGTGCAAAAGAACAATAACTCACCCTTAATGTAGGGGATGACCAATCTGCAGCCCACCTTCCACATGTCGGTCCTTGATCCCTGATGATTCTGCTGGAGGAAGCTCTATTTGCACTTATCTTTTTTATGTACTGGCTTTTGTCCAGCTCGAATCGTGAGCATCCGGAGAATTGGAAAGACCTGTTCTCAGTGATGGTACCTCATTGGCAGATAAATCCTAAATAAGACCGCCTAAATCTTGTAGGATCAGCATCTTGAGATAGATGGGAACAAGAGTTTAAGATTTATATGTGGCCCCCTGAGGCTCCAAATAAAATAAACGCACTTAGCTGCTCAGCACCTACATTATATCTTCACTTTGTGGTGAAAACCAACCAATACCTGTTGACATCAGTGCCCATGGGTCTTGGTATGTATTACACCCACCCCAAGTCTCAGGGACCATAGTTCAGAAAGAAACAATGTAATGTGTTTCTTCCCATTAATCAACGGAAAACGCTGTCAATAAGTGCATATGATGTCATTCTGGTTCAGCCTGTGACATTATTTGTTTGAAATATATATTTTAACGTGGGGAGGATAGATTAGAAATAATACCAGTTCCAACGGAATGTGGGAATAATAAATGTGTTTTCTTGGAATCCTGTGATCTATAATCGGATCCGTTGCACCACTGGCAAGGGACTATGACTATGAAGAACAAGCCCGGTCTATTTCTTGGATACTTTTTGGTAACTCAACCATATCTGACAGGTCTATTGAGTCTATATTTATCCAGCTTTCTATTAATTTCCAAGACAAGATGTTCTATTGTGTCTGTCCACTCGTAAGGACTGTGCAGTGGAGGCCTATTCTGAGACAAGTCAAACTGCTAGAAATGTCATGTGTGTTTGGAATCGCAGATGCCCCATTAGAACTGACTTTTTACTATAACTGACAGCATTACAAGACAGATGCAAAACACAGAGTTGGGGTAACACAGCCCCCGCACATGCTGTAAAGAAAGAACTTGCATTTATATAGCACCTCGCACATCCTCAGCACATCCAAAGGCGCTTCACTACCGATGAATCCCTAAATAATGTCAGTTTGCTTCTCCGACCTCCAACCTTGGATGAATTGTAATTCCCTCCAGCTACATATTGGGGAGAACAAAGCCGTTGTCTTTGGCTCCCACCACTAACTCCTTCCCCTTCCTAGCTTCTGTCTCAGGCTGATCCAGACTGTTTGCTGCCTTAGCATTGGGTTCAACCCTGGGCTGAGTTTCTGACCCATTATCCTCTCGAACACAAAGACCACCTAATTCCACTTCCGTTACACTGCCTGCCTCTGTCCTTCACCCCATCTGCCGTTGAAATCCTCATTCATGCCTTTGTCATCTCTAGATTTGATTACTGCAATGCTCTCCGAGCTGGCCTCTCATCCAACAACAACAACTTGCATTTACATAGCACCTTTAATGTAGTAAAATGTCCCAAGGTGTTGCACAGGGGCGTTAACAGACAGAATTTGACACCGAGCCACATAAGGAGGTATTAGGACAGGTGACCAAAAGCTTGGTCAAAGAGAGCATCTTAAAGGAGGGAAGAGAGGTAGAGAGCCAGAGAGATTTAGGGAAGGAATTCCAGAGCTTAAGGTCTAGACAGCTGAAGGCATAGCCAGCAATGGTGGAGCAAAGTAAATTGGGGGTGCACAAGAGGCCAGAATTGAAGGAACGTAGAGATCTTGGAAGTTTGTAGGGCTGGAGGAGGTTGCAGAAGTAGAGAGGGGTGAGGCCATGGAGGGATTTGAACAGGAATATGAGAATTTTAAATTCAAGGCGTTACTGGACTAGGAGCCAATGTAGCAAGCACAGGGGTGAACATGAATCCACCACAATCCATAAATTTCAGCTATTTCTGCTGCCATCACCCCTGTGCTCGTTGACCTATATTGACTCCCGGTCCAGCAACACCTCGAATTTAAAATTTTCATCTTTGTGTTCAAATCCTTCCATGGCCTCGCCCCTCCCTATTTCTGTAAGATCCATCTCTTAGACCAAGCTTTTGGTTGCCCTTCCTAATATCTCCTAATTTAGCCAAAATGCAGATTATCTGGTCATTATCACATTGCTATTTGTGAGACCTTGCTGTGCGCAAATTGGCCGCTACGTTTCCTACGTTTCCTACGTTTCCTACATTACAACACTGACTACACTTCAAAAGTACTTCATTGGCTGTAAAGCACTTTGGGATGTCCTGAGTTCATGAAAGCAGGTTTTCCTTACAGCTCTGTACAGTGCTTTGGTCATGTTTTATGTCAAAGGCACTCTATAAAAGCAAATGATTGTTTTTTTGAAGTGTAGTCACTATCATTTTGTAGGCAAACAAGGCAACACTCAGCATGGTCCCACAAAAAGCAATGGGATGAACGACCTGTTAATCTTTTTTGGTGGTGATGGTCGAGGGATAAATTTTGTCCAGAGCACTGGGAAAATTTCACTGCTCATCTTAGAATGGAGCCATGGATTCTTCTATATCTACCTGAATAGGCAGAGGGGCCTTGGTTTAATGTCTCATCTGAAAGATAAGTGGGGAATGCATTCAACCAGAGTGCAGATTGCTACTTACTTGCGTTCTGCTAAGGCTATTTTTCTACTGATTGAGAAGTGCTGACAGAACTGTTAGCTCTTTTCAATCAGTAGTAATAAAAGGCAACCTGTTGTAATGCTGGAGTTTCTAAAGTAAGCTTTGAAACCAAATAACACATGAAAAAAACATACGGGTTCCTGGGCTTTATAAATAGAGGCAGAGAGTACAAAAGCAAGGAAGTTATGCTAAACCTTTATAAGTAACTGGTTAGGCCTCAGATGTGTCCAATTCTAGGCAGCACACTTTAGGAAGAATGTCAAGGCCTTGGAGAGGGTGCAGAAGAGATTTGCTAGAATGGTACCAGGGATGAGGGACTTCGGTTATGGGGAGAGATTAAAGAAGATGGTATTGTTCTCCTTAGAGCAGAGAACGTTAAGGGGAGATTTAATAGAGGTAGTCAAAATTATGAAGGGTTTTCATAGAGTAGAGAGGGAGAAACTGTTTCCATTGGCAGGAGGGTCGATAACCAATGGACACAGATTAAAGATAATTGGCAAAAGAACCAGGCAGGAGATGGAGAAAATTTTTTACACAGCGAGTTGTTCTGATCTGAAAGGGTGGTGGAAACAGATTCAGGAGTAACTTTCAAAAGTGAATCGGATATATACTTGAAAAGGAAAAAATTGCAGGGCTATGGGGAAAGAGACTAATTGGATAGCTCTTTCAAGGAGCCGGAATAGGCATGACGGGCCGAATGGCCTCCTTCTGTGCTCTACGATTCTATGTAGTCATCATAAGCATATAATAGATTGATAGAAAGAAAGAACTTGCATTTATATAGTGCCATCCACCAGCCCAGGATGTCCCAAAGCACTTTACAGCCAATGAAGTACTTTGTTTAAAGGGTTGGCACTGTTGTGATGTAGGAAACATGGAAGCTAATTTGCGCACAGCAAGGTCCCACAAGCAACAGTGAGATAAATGACTGGATAATCTGTTTTAGTGACGTTGATTGAGGAATAAATGAGGAATCGCCAGTTCTTCTTCCAAATAGTGCCATGGGATCTTTCATATCCACCTGAGAGGGCAGACAGGGCCTCAGCTTAATGTCTCATCTGAAAGGTGGTATCTCAAATAGTACAACCCTCCCTCAGTAGAGTATTAGCCTGGCTTTTTTGTACTCAAGTCTCTGGAGTGGGATTGTGAACTGACAACCTTCTGACATCAGAGGCAAGAGTACTACCACTGAGCCAAGGCTGACACCTAAATAATCAAAACAGAAAATGCTGGAAATACTCAGCAGGTCAGGCAGCATCCATGGAGCGAGAAACAGAGTTAACGTTTCAGGTCGATGACTTTTCGTCAGAACTGGAAGAAGTAAAGATTTAACAGTTTTTAAGCAAGTACAGAGCCAGGGAAAGGAGGAGGGGGAGAAAAGAACAAAAGGGAAAGTCTGTGATAGGGTGGAGGGCAGGAATGATTCAATGACAAAAGGGATGATGGTGTAAGGCAAATGGGGTGGTAATGGGACAGGTTAAAATAAAAACAAAAGATGGGTCTAGAGGAGCTAGATAGTATAAAAGGATAAAGGAGCTGATAATATAAAAATTACCCATTTACAAACTCATCTGCTGTAAGTGGCCTGCAGTGTATAGAAGATGCCAGGATTTTATTGATATCCATTTACCTTTTAGGCACAGCCTCACCAGACATCAGTATTATCTGCAACTAAGGAAAGACATCCTTGAAGAACAGTTGTACTGCAGTGATGAGACAGCCCTGCAGCTGGGCTCCCTGGCTCTCCAGGCAGAGTATGGAGATTACATTCCAGAGGTGCGTATGTGGCTACCAATATTACTCATTTTTAATCTGAGCTCAGTAGCGCTGTGAGCTCCTGAATACAACCAATGCCGCTGCAAGCAATTGGAATAAAGGGGGAAAAAAAAGACAAGACCAAAAGTTTTATTATATATTTTTATGTTAACAGGCCCCTTTTATTGCTCTTTGCCCTGCGCCCTAATAACAGCCATTCCACTAGCTGCTTTTACTGCAGATTAATAAAAGGAAAGGGTACAGTGCTGAATCCCAGATATGGCAACAACCAACAGCAAGGGAAGCTGTAAATATAGGCCGATAGGCATATGAGACAGCAGGTCTG
The DNA here is from genome assembly GCF_035084215.1 of Heptranchias perlo. Taxonomy (NCBI): domain Eukaryota; kingdom Metazoa; phylum Chordata; class Chondrichthyes; order Hexanchiformes; family Hexanchidae; genus Heptranchias; species Heptranchias perlo. The sequence goes on from NC_090360.1 coordinate 16,045,818, forward strand.
CTGGAAGCCATATGTGATGGGGAGGTGGGCCACAGACGGCCCTGGGCCCACTTTGAGATTGCCAATGCCCGTCTATCAGCTTAAACATCCACTCCCTCCACCACCGGTGCACCGTGGCTGCAGTGTGTACTATCTACAGGATGCACTGCAGCAACTCACCGAGGCTTCGTCGGCAGCACCTCCCAAATCCACGACCTCCACCACCTAGAAGGACAAGGGCAGCAGGTACATGGGAACACCATCACCTCCAAGCTCCCCTCCAAGTCACACACCATTCCGACTTGGACATATATCGCCGTTTCTTCATCGTCGCTGGTTCAAATTCCTGGAACTCCCAACCTAACAGCACTGTGGGAGAACCTTCACCACACGGACTGCAGCGGTTCAAGAAGAAGGCCCACTACCACCTTCTCAAGGGCAATGAGGGATGGGCAATAAATGGTTTCTTTGTGCCTAAGGATAATGGTAGCGACACCCGTATCTCGAGAATGAATATATAAAAATAGCATTGAAAACAGTACTGCAAAACTGTTAACCTTCTTCCCACCCCCATATGGATTACAATAGACAGAACTATGACACAATTTCAGCATTTGATTCCACAGAGTGACTCACATACTCTTGTAACCAGAAGACAAATGGCTTGGCTACTTTACGAATCAGCCTGTGCTTGTTTTGTTTCACATATGAATTACCTCACATGCATGTACGTGAGAATCACTGAAAGTCATCCTGGTGAGTGCACTTTTTTCATATCGAAGAGTGGCAACCTCTTACTTTCTTGCCCTTCTTGTGTCACACACAGAAGAATATTAACCTGCTGGAGCGAGAAATTACAATGGCAAACTGTTCTCCTCATGTGGCACCATTCTGCTCCATGTCATTAGCAATAAAGTGCTATTGTATTTTCAAGGCTAATAACAGTAATACAAGTTCGTGGGAAGAAAAATCTATGTAAACCTTGATTATCCTATTTGATATCTACTTATACCTGGCCTAGTTCAGTACCATTATTCTTAGGCACATAGAAACCATCAGAGGATTACAGCCAAAGCAATTACCATATAATATTACAGTCTTTTCCCAGAATGTTTTGGATTAATCAATGTTCTAGGCTGCCATATGTTTTCTTGATGCTACTTAGTGGGATGTTTTTCAAGTTTCCACATTGGATTGTGCTCAGCACAGAGCTGTTACGACATACTTCGCATCACTTAAATTGGCCTCTTGGAATTTCTTATTGGATCTAATGATAACAAATGGTGTTCTGAAAATAACCCCCTCCCGCAGAGCCCGTGATTGAATTGGGCGCAGTTCCTCTGGCGCCTTTCTGAAGGGTCCATTTTCCGTGCTTGACCCTAGACATTAAGCGTCAGCAGGTTATTCGACCGTGGGAAGTATCACAGCCTGCTTCGTCCACGGATTCACACTTTCCAGCACCGGTAACTGGGTAACGATAAGGAGTGGGACAAACTAAGGAGGCACCCAAGTCTAAGGATTTCACAACAAGGCTGTAGAGAAATATCCTTTAATGAAAGGGTGGGCAAAGGATTTGTTTGGTCACAAGGTTGAGTTAACACTCTGATTTTTGGAATGAATCATTGAATATTGAAGCCAAAGGATTGAAGGATGTGCGCTAGTAGTTCCCACAGGGGGTTCTCCCGATCTCCCGTCGTAACTTTGACGGGAGATTAGCGGAAATCCCAGAGCATAAACTGCCGATTATACTGCTTCTCTGGAGTTTCTGCCAATCTTCCACCGAAGTCACAGCGGGGTTTTGGAGCATTTCGCGGAAATTATCCCTTGTGGTGTTTTAGGGATTCTCCTTTGTCTGAAGCACATACTGTATGGGGTTGCTGACAGTAAGTGTGTTGTGTTTGAATAGGTGCATGGCAAGAACTATTATCGGATAGAGCACTACATTCCTCCCAGTGTGATGGAAAAGATGGCTTTGACTTGCATAAAGGAGGAGCTGCCCAGACTTCACTCCACTTACTTTGACTTGTCTGAAGAAGAGGCTGAGATGGAGTATCTGAAGGTACATTGCACGCAACACTTTTCCTTTGTGTTCAGATTCTTTGGCTAGAAATTATTTTTGGTAGCGATACTGGATGAATGCTTAATGTCTTCACATACCATTCTTCTCTCTGCTTAATTAAGGAAGGAGTCAACCTAATTAAAATAATCAAGTAATGCTGCAGATAAGTACATGAGGGAGAAAGGAATGGAAGGATATGTTGTTAGGGTGAGATGAAGTAAGGTGGGAGGAAGCTCATGTGGAGTATAAACACTGGCAGAGGCCTGTTGGGCTGAATGGCCTGTTTCTGTGCTGTAAAATGCTAAATAATTCCATGTAATTTAAATAGTGGGCTGAGCAATTCTACAGCTGGCACCAGGACTTTGCCCAAATGGCCAATCTTCATGTGTGTTTGTCGGCTATTATCACTTTCAGTAAGTTGTGGCCTTGTAGATGTTAGCTGTTTGAACTTCCAGCACATGTTTCAGTGAAAATCTAACGACATTACGTACCTCGCATGAGCCTTGCTGCATTTATAATTGCAAGTCCTTTCTCTTTCCTTAGCGTGAAATGACATTTACTGGTGTTTTTGCAACAAACAGGTAACTCAGCAGCTTCCAGAGTATGGTGTACTGTTCCACCGTGTCGCGCGGGATAAGAAAGCTGCAGGGGGAGACATCGTGCTCGGAATCTGTGCTAAAGGGATCATCGTTTATGAGGTGAAGAACAACACTAGAATTGCCAGCTTACGCTTTCAATGGCGTGAAACCGAAAGGATCACATTTAGTGTAAGTAGAACCTCGTGCTCATCACATGTTACGTTCAAGAGCAACAACTAAAATTAGTTATTTTCCCCACTTTTTTCTTGTCCTCATCTGAGGGCACTGTCTCACGTTGGGGTTAGGTTCTATAGCTGGCATCAGGACCTTGCCCAAATGGCCAACCTACATGTGTGAACCTGGACAGTGAATGGCAGTAGACTGGTTGACCATCAAGGCCAAGCTTGATCCCCTCTCAACCAATGCCCACACACAAGCATTTTCCAGTATGCATCACTGGATCGTGGTCATGAGCACGAACCCTGGCTGATTTTATTAACCCTCTGAAGTCTAGGGACACATAGGACGTCCAGTCACCTCAGCTGAAATTAGCTAACTCTGTTCTATCTGTTGAAGGTTAATTTAAGTGAATATTTTTTAAAGCCCAATGACCCCCATATATGTATTTATATGAGAGCTATTTCTGTGTGCGCTATCACCCATTTCTCCTCATTACTGTAATGTCCAAAGAGCATACTCTATGCTCTTTACGCAGATCTGTACTACACTGGTTATCATCAAGAAGGCAAAGAATGAATTTCCACATACATAACTCTTTATCTATTACTTTTCTGGTAATTGGATAAAGGAAACACAGAAAAATCAACTTCACAGGAGCATTTGCAGCGATAATATGCCAAGCCGGGGGTGGTTTGTATGTGTGGGCGGGGAGGGTGTTAAATTGAATGGGGAACCTTCAATGCACTGCTGTCATGTAACTCATGGCAGCTAAACAAAGTGGCATTGACATTGGTCCCACTTCCTGTCCTCTTAGCCCTAGCATCCAAGCCGTTCAAAATGGACTATTAGGTGATGGGACAACAGTAATACTAATATACAAGGGTATATACTCGCCAAAAGTCCATGCTCATATTGAAGTTGTTAACCTGTTACTGATTGACATGGTGTTGAATGATATAATGTGATCTGATTAGTATTTCTCTTTAGAGAAAGAAGTTTACTGTGCAAAGCAGTTCAGACGGTAAGAAGCACATCTTTATCACAGATAACAGCAAGACCTGCAAGTATCTAATTGAGCTGTGCTCGGCCCAACACAAGTTCCAGATGCAGATGAACTCCCGGCAGCTCAGCCAAGCTGCCTTTGCAAAGGGTAAGGACAGAGTCACAATATGGGTCTGCTTTAAAGGAGGTGACAGTAGGTTTTCCTTATTATGAACACCCAGAAGACCCCAGTTAGAAATGGTCATTTGCTTTAACTGATGAAGAAGCAGATTCTTAAAAGCAATTGATTAAGTCATTGGTTTTCTGCTGCTTCTGATTGATGTAGTAGCTGAGCATTCATTGTTGCTTGTAGAGACCCTCCTTGGTTGCCCTGTTACCTTTATCCTGTTACGACGCTGAGCAGATTGTGAATGGTGATCACTGCACCCAGTTAAGTCCTAAAATGGCCATCAGGTCCTACGAAGGTCATAAGACCCCGATTTGCATATAAAAAGGGCCGTCCAACTGATACAGGTGGGCGTTCCGGCCGTTGGGAAGATAGTGTCAGCCACACGCCACCATTCTCGAGGACCTACTGCTCCACTTCTGCCCAGCGGGCGGCCTGAAAATCTCACCCTATGGCGTGTAAACCCTTCATCAGAACTATTCTCACCTCTCTTGTCTCTTGGTCGATGCTGTGCATTTTCTGGTTTTGTTTCAGACTGCCAGCATTTGCAGTTTTTTTTAGAAGCTGAGAAGTACTGATTGACTGGGGATTTTAATTAAAAATTGTATTGCATAATTATTATTAATCACTTAGATAGTTACTTGTTGTGCAAGTCATTGGCCAGTCATCAAAATTAGTTTAATACGGGATTGTGCTGCCCAGTTCTATTTTATAATTTAGTTATACTTGGTTCGAAGTCAAATCAGCGTTTATTGTTATTGTTAAATGCACAATGCCCCCTTGTTTTCCACAGAGGAACACGTTTTTACATCTATAGTTGCAAACAAGGCAAGATATGCTCAGCGAAAACGTTTTGAGGAGATGCGCAATGTTTCCCGTTCGGAGACCATGCTGAGTCGTCCTACCATGGACGCCGTGTCTATTGGTGCACTGAGCAAGTCCTGTGACAATCTCACTACAGACATGACTACTTCAGGTTGTGGAGGTGCCAGTAACACGTGGAGGTAAGTTTTCCCTATGCAGTCACACCGGGGATTGCATTTCAGGCAAATGCTTAGATTCCTTGGCGACAATACTGAAGTGTGTAGCTGTGATTCAGTCACACAGGTGTCACAGCGCAAGTGTTGTATTGAATAGTTATGGTAAAATACAAATTATAGGTTGCTAATGTTACACTTAAAGCAAACTCCTTTGTGTCTGTGAATGGAAACAGTATTTAAATAATTTCTGCATTTTCTATATCTTAATTCAAGTCACCTCTCATATGCTAAAACCTGAAATAATCACAAAAGCAAACTAATTTATTGAGGAGTAGGCTATTGTAGATAACATGTACAGTTATCACCAACTCGTTTATCTGGAAGTTGTTGGACTATCTATTAACTCCTGACACATGTTTTGTCATGTATACGCGTGACAAGATTAATGATCTCAGCTCTTCCACTTTTCCACGATGAAAATGAAGTATGGAATCTTGTCTTCAATCGCAGTGTTTGATACTGGTACTGGGAGAAATCAGAGATACCATTTCTCAATCTCCATTTTGATGCATGAAGCATCAAATACCCAATGTTGTGTTATATTATGGTGCAATTAATTTTCTTTAAAGGGGCAAACCTTTAAGTAGGTATTATGAAATTTACGCATAGCAGAATATGCTGCGAGAAAGATTAATGAACTAATAAATATTTGGAATGAGATTGGCCATGAGGAAATGTCTAAGGTTATGCTGCAGTCTGGTTCAATTGGGATGCACTGATTTCATAGTTGGTACCAGTAATTCATGACTCATGTAAGTTTGCCATTTCACATGCATGAGATAATACTAAATGATCAACATCAGTACACTTTATCCCAGAATTCCTGTGAATCCATCAGCCTGGTGCTTAGCTGCAGTTAAAAAAAGTGTTAAAAGGTATTGTTTTGTATTAGCAGATGAATAAAATACAAATCAAAAGAGACTCTATCATTGTTGTACATAGCAGCGGACAGTTCCTATTTGGAGTGGTGTATGACTTAATCTGAGGAATGGTGTTAATGCCTTTGAGAGGGTATCAGGAATTAATTTACAAGGAAAGGTTAAGGAGTACAATAGCCCAGTGGTTATGGCACTAGATGACCAACCCTGAGATCATGAGTTAAATCCCACCATGACAAGTTGTAAAATTAATCTGTAAGCTACTACAGGAGTCTTCCATTCCTCCCCAGTCATGTTCACGTGTTCACAGTCATGTTCACACATGACTCCAATCCCTTAGTAAGCAGTTGACTCTTAAATATCTTCAGGGCAACCTGAGATGAGGAATAAACATTGCCTTGTCAGTGTTGCCTACATCCCTACATCCATAATAACATTTCTTAACAAGACATTTTAGTTATCTATATATTCATTTTTAATTCTATTTTGATATGTTTAATGGTCAGAATACATGTATCATGTAAAATTTAGCAACATGGAAAGAGAAAAAGGTTTCTGCTATAGAATAGTTCAACATACACCAGAGGTGTATCAAAACATTAATATTCTTTAATTTTAGTCAATATGTGAAGCTTTTTCCATTCTGTTGATATTTAGAATACAGGAGATGTAGAACATAGAGGATTCATTGAAGGGAACATTCATACGGGTGCTAGTTCCTTCTCCATACTTGTTAATCGAAACAGTGCTGCAATTAATCAGTGGATTGTTTAATATAAAGACCTGGAAATTTACTCAGACTCTTAAGAGGAGGCAGAGGTGTGATGTGGTGGGACTTCCACCCATCTCTTTGGCCTCACCTGACCCAATCCTAAATTGCAAGGGCGGGGTCATTTGAACAATCAAGGGTCTGCCCACATCTTGAGAAGATGTATATTAGGAGCTTGCAAAAACAAAACATCAAAAACTTGCACAAGAGACCAGAATGCCATGGTTAGCAGAGACTGTCAGGTGCGACCCACGACCCTGGACCTTTTTACCAGACACAACGCATACTTTGTTAGAAGATCACTGACTCGATCTGAACACAAGCTCGCTGTGTGACAGTCCAGGTAATCAGAAGCTGTCTTTCTTCTGCAGTGCAACAGGTGCCATATCTCAGTCAGAAATTCTCCCCGCTTTGAGAGAAAGATGCAGATACTTGGGTTTGCTGAATGTGGCCTCGGGTCAAAGCGTCAGGACTGGTAAGTTCAGAAGAGACTACTCATATATACTAAAGGAACGTTTTCTTGAATCCGACTCATATTACCTGTTAAGGAGTGAAGGAGGGACCATTTTATGAACTGCTCCTAGCACGGAATCTCACCTGTTGGGAACATACATTGGAATTCAGGCACACTCACACATTCCCGATCTGTAGGCCTGACAGACAGGGCACTGCACCAAGAGTGCTATTTCGTAAAATTACCCCAGCATGTTGTGCTTTGTGTTATATTAGTAACATTCCAAATACTTGGAAAAATTGCAGTCTATGAATCAAAATAGTGGGGAATATGGTCTGAAAATGGGATAAAGCTGGTGGTTATTTGTCCTCAAGCCTGTTTCCAGAAAGAGGCATTGTTATAACTTGCCAAGTCATCCAGTCCAATAGACCTTGATATGCACTATTACTACAGTGAGGGGTATTGTGATGTCTGTACTGGCCCATCACGAGCTTCGAGCCAAAGGGGCAGATAATCCACAAGATTGGATCTGTGGAACATCTAATGCCCTCTTTGCTGTCTCCAATGACAATGGCAATAGTAGAGACAACAATCTCATAAACAATGTGGTACCAGTGTCCTCAGAGACCTCCTCCACACTTACACCTGATGCGCCATCTTGAACCTTCTATCTTGAACCTCCCCTCCTATTTCTCATCTACATGCTGCCTCTCGGCGACATCATCCGAAGACATTTCGTCTGGTTCCACATGTATGCTGACGGCACCCAGTTCTGTCTCACCATCATCTCTCTCGACCCCTCCACCACCTCTGTGTTCTCAGACTGCTTATCCAACAAGCCATTGTCTTCGGGCCCTGCAACAAACTCTGTTCCCTGGGCATCGATTCCATCCACCTCCCTGATCACTGTCTCAGGCTTAACCATACTACTTACAACCTCAATGTCATATTTGACCTTGAGCTGAGCTGCCGACCCCATATCCTCTCCATCACAAAGCCCACCTACTTCCACCTCTGCAACATCACCCGTCTCTGCCCCATCCTCAGCTCATCTGCTGCTGAAATCCTCATTCACGCTTTTGTTACTTCCAGATTTAACTATTCCAAGACTCTCCTGGCCGACCTCCCATCTTCGACCTTGCATAAACGTGAACTCATCCAAAACTCTGCTGCCCATACCCTAACTCTCACCGTCCCATTCACCTCTGTGCTCGCTGACCTACGTTGGCTCCTAGTCCACCTACGCCTCATTTTTAAAATTGTCATCCTCGTGTTCAATTCCCCTCAATGGCCTCGCCCCTCTCTATCTCTGCAGCATCCACCAGCCCTACAAACCTCTGAGATCTCTGCAATCCTTCAACTCTGGCCTCTTGTGCATCCCCCACCATTGGCAGCCATTCCTTCAGCTGTCTGGACCTTAATCTCAGGAAATCCCTCCCTAAACCTCTCTGCCTCTCCACCTCTCTCCTTTAAGACGCTCCTTAAAATCTGCCTCTGACCAAGCTTTTACTCACTGATCCTAATATCTCCTTCTTTGGCTCAGTATCAATTTTTGTCTGATTACGTTCCTGCCTTGGGACATATTCCTACTCTAAAGGCCCAATAATAGTGGAAATAGCTTCTTCTGTAAGCATGTCAAGGCTACAACAACAGCAACAACTTGTATTCATATAGCACCTTTAACGTAGTAAAATGTCGCAAGGTGCTTCACAGGAGTGTAATCAGAAAAATTGATACCGAGCCAAAGGAGACATTAGGGCAGAGAACTAAAAGCTTGGTCAAAGAGGTAGGTTTTTAGGAGCATCTTAAAGGAGGAGAGAGAGGTGGTGAAGCAGAGAGATTTAGGGAGGGAATTCCAGAGCTTAGGACCTAGACAGAAGGCACGGCCGCCAGTGGTGGGGCGAAGGAAGTGGGGGATGCACAAGAGGACAAGTTGGACACATCTTTAGTCAGTGGATTCTATTCAGTTTTTGTTGCAGTACCACTATTTTGACATTGGTATTTTTCTGCCAGCTCACATATACTTTTTATTCACAGGTGCATTAAAGAGCAAAACGGACAATGTGCTGACTGTACCTGAGAGGGAGATCGTTTTTGTAAATCTGAAGAAAGATCCAAAAGTTGGCGTTGGTATGAGAGACAGTAGACTTTCACTTTAATGTATCTTCTTAATGATTTCTGCTCATTCACACGTTGTAGTATTAAGAACATAAAAATTCATAGAATGGGAAAAGGCCATTCATTCCAGCAAGCCCATCTCTTGTACAATCCATTTTATAATGGATTCTGTTGATCCCATTTAATCTCCAGGGGAACAATTTTACAAACGTTCTCCCTTGTTTTCAAGAGGTAGATGAAGCAAATTTCGAAAATACCTATTTCATCCAACATCCTTGGGCAGTTGTATTCTTTGGTATGAGGTCTCCATCATTCCAACAGCTCAGATGCCATCAAAGCTTTTGTTTATCTCTACCTGTACTCATCATTGTAATCCTTAATTCCTACCCATTTATTCCACCAGCTCTTGTTTTAAAGGTGTTGATTGACACATCATTAAGTGCATTAGTTGGGAGTATGTCCAACACATCAACAGCTCCTGAGTGGAAGGTTAAATATTCCTTCTATCCTAGAGCCTTGTTGAAGCCTGTTAACTTTATATTCATGTCCTCCAGTTCAACACTTCTAGAAATAAATAACTATCTATAGGACCCATCCTTCTACAGTTTGTAAACATCATGTCACATCTCATTGCAATCAGAATAGAACATGGTAAATCTTTGCACAGAATCTGCTTCAGTTGTGAGGACAAATCAACATTTCAAGAATTACACTGAATTTTACTCAACTGGAGAAAGCACTGGGAAAATATTTTCTGCAATAGTTTATAATTCACTATTTATTTTCATTTTCTCTTGGGATTTCTATTTCTGTTAGGAGTTTGGGGATTATCTTTTAAACAGTGGCAAGTTTAATATATTTTTCTTGTACTGAACCTTTTAATGTGTAATGACCTCACCTCAGAGCCTTTGGGTAAATCAGCCTGTGACTAAATTGATTGTTCGTTATGCCTCTCTAGAGGCCAAGTCAGATTTATGGTTATTTGTCTCAACTAGATTGTACGTCCTGTACAAAGAGTAAATATATGTATTTTTTAAAACACGTAAGATATACAGGAGATGATATCAAACATGCATGGGGGGCACCCCCTCAAGCAGACTGGTGCTTTCTCTTTGAGTATGTGTAATAGTAAGGATCTGTGATGAAGCATTTGCCATCAGGCTCTGACTGATTTATTAAAGTCACGGTTGAGCTGATAGACTGTGCTGCAGATTACACAGCTGTACTAATGCATTGCGCTATTCAACCTGTCAAAATTCAATCACTCCAAGTGTGACTCACTTACCTTGGATTAAAAATGTAACCAGTTTTAATGATCGCCCTCATAAAAAAAAACACAGCTCCACAGAGTAGGACGCCCAACCTATAAAACTCAGGTACAACCATTTACCGTGTTTGTCCTACATTCCCACATGTGCCTTTTCACCTGCGTTAAAATAAAAAATAATATCCGAGGGAATAACTTATTGAGCTTGTTCTCAGAATGTCCTTTGAATAAGATATTAAACTGAGGCCCTGTCCGACTGTTAAAAATCCCATGGCACTATCTGAAGAAGAGCAGGGAGCTCTGGTCTCCCGGCCAACATTCCTCAACAGCCGACCCATGAAAAACAGTTTAACTGGCCCTTCATCTCATTGCTGTTCTTTTTTTATTGATTTATTCACGGAATGTGGGAGTTGCTGGCAAGGCCGGCATTTATTACCCATCCCTAGTTGCAGGTTTTTGATACAACTGAGTGACTTGCCAAACCACGTCAAAGGGAAGTTAAGAGTCAACCACCTTTGTGTAAGACTGGAGTCACATATAGGCCAGACAGGGTAAGGACGGCAGGTTTCCTTGCCTGAAGGACATTAGTGAACCAGTTGGGTTTTTACAACAATCCGACAGCTTCACGATACCGATACCAACTTTTTATTTCCAAATTTAGAAAAAAATGATCAAATTCTCAATCTGCTGTGATGGGATTTGAACTCGTGTTCTCTAGATTACTACTCCAGTAATATAACCACTACATTACTGCACCCCATGTTTGTGGGAGCTGCTGGCACAGAATGGCTGCTGCATTTGCCTATGTAATTACAATCGCTGCACTTCAAAATGATTGCATGTGTGGTGTGCTTCGAGACATTTTTGACGTGGTAAAGTGCTAGATAAATCCCACTGTTGTAAATGACTGCAAAAAAACGCAGACTCTCAAAGTTCAGTAATCCTTTTTTGTAGGCTTTATGATTGTTGGAGGAGAGAGCACCGGGAAATTGGACCTGGGTATCTTTATTGCATCAGTCACACCAGGAGGGCCAGCGGACAAGGATGGGCGTGTGAAAGAAGGTGACCACTGATTCTTATGGAATGCTTTTTATCATCAATTGCAGTTTCTCAAAAGTCTGCATTTCACTGTTCAAATGTATTTTCCGCACCTGTATCTTGAAGGGGGGCGCCTGATCTCCGTGAATAGCGAGAGTCTGGAGGGTGTCACTTTCAGAACTGCAGCAGAGATTCTACAGAATTCCCCCGATGAAGTGACACTAATCATTTCTCAGCCAAAAGGTATTCACACTCTTCTGCATTTTGCAATAGCTGTAATTAGGCTTAGAACAAACCCCTCCTTGTTATGTTTGTATGAAGAATGACATTTGGACAAAGAACCAAAGGGGGCAGATGAGGAGAATGTTTTTTTACGCAGCGAGTTGTTATGATCTAGAATGCACTGCATAGATTCAATAGTAACTGTCAAAGGGGAATTGGATAAATACTTGAAGGGGAAATAATTGTAGGGTTATGGGGAAAGGGCAGGGGAGTGGGACTCTTTTAAAGAACCGGTACAGGCATGATGGGCCAAACGTAAGAACATAAAAACATAAGAAATAGGAGCAGGAGTTAGCCATTCGGCCCCTCGAGCCTGCTCCACCATTCAACAAGATCATGGCTGATCGTCTACCTCAACGCCATTTTCCTGCACCATCCCCGTTTCCCTTGATGCCTTCAATATCTAGAAATCTATCGATCTCTGTTTTGAATGTACTCAATGACTGAGCCTCCACAGCCCTCTGGGGTAGAGAATTCCAAAGATTCACCACCCTCTGAGTGAAGAAATGTCTCCTCATTTCAGTCCTAAATGGCCTACCCCATATTCTGAGACTATGATCCCTGGTTCTAGACTCCCCAGCCAGGGGAAACATCCTCTCTTCATTTATCCTGTCAACCCCTGTAAGAATTTTGTATGTTTCAATGAGATAAGGCCTCCTTCTCTGCTGTATCATTCTATGATTTGATGACAAAGTAGAATTCGGTGTGTGAGGGGGGAATGGGTTTTGTCCTTTTACTTCTGGGAGCAAATCCAGCCTGGACAGAGATATATCTCTCTCTCTCTTGTTTGAAGACCTCAAGGATCACAAGAGAAATGAATTCAGGCATTTTGACTATAATTCTACTCCTTAGTACTGTCATCCATGATTTGAGCCTGTATTAAAATAAAAATTAAATCATGAAAAAAGTCTGGATCATAAGATGTAACTGGTATGGCCAGTGCCCCTTTATCATTACCATATGGCTGCTGAAATGCCTCGCATTTGTAAAGGAGATGTAGTTACACCAGCCAAACTGCTCCAGAAAGCAAACCAGCAATGGATCTTGGTCAAAGGCCAGTATTTCAGAGCTGAATTGATTCACTGGTGTCACAATGATGCAGTGTGATTTGTTCCAGCCTAATTCCATTTTGTTTCACGGTAAGAATTTTGAGACAGTAACATCTCAGGGAAAGAAACCATCAATTTTGTCTGACACCAGCAAGAGGAGATTGTGAGGGGTTTCCAATTCCCATCCAACCTGCACGAAGACAACTTGGCATGGTGCCCCATGCATTGTACCAGCTGTAACTGCAGGCTGGCAACTGTGCATTGAGGCATCCTAATATCATTTAACTCTTTAAGTGCAGGAGGCTGGGGACTGAAGGATGCTTTCACTCTCAGATCTACATTTGAATCTGACCCAGTTGCTGGAAGACAGCCTTCTCTGGCAAGTCAAGCGGCTTTGGACAGAGATTCTGATTAACTTCTCTGGAGTTTCGAAGGTTAAGGGGTGATCTGATCGAAGTTTATAAGATATTAAGGGGAACAGATAGGGTGGAAAGAGAGAAACTATTTCCACTGGTTGGGGATTTTAGGAGTAGGGGGCACAGTCTAAAAATTAGAGCCAGACCTTTCAGGAGCGAGATTAGAAAACATTTCTATACACAAAGGATGGTAGAAGTTTGGAACTTTCTTCCGCAAACGGCAATTGATACTAGCTCAATTGCTAAATTTAAATCCGAGATAGATAGCTTTTTGGCAACCAAAGGTATTAAGGGATATGGGCCAAAGGCAGATATATGGAGTTAGATCACAGATCAGCCATGATCTTATCAAATGGCAGAGCAGGCACGAGGGGCTGAATGGCCTACTCCTGTTCCTATGTTCCTATGTTCCTAACTGAAAAATATTGCTGTAATCCACCGCAAGGATGTATTTTCTCTTCATTTATCTTTTTATTAAATTAGACTTTTTTAATCTTCTGCTGAAGATGATTACCCTCACTGGGGTACAGTTTTATGGCTGTCACCTGTCCTCACACAACTTGCCATTCTTTTTGTGAGCTGCGACAACAATTGGCTATGGGTTATTTTATATAGGGTGGGGGCATTGCAGATAAGCCTTATTGTGTCCTCACCTGATGTCCACATACAAATATGCTCCAGGTCATAGAATCATGGAAATTATAGGAGCAAAAGAGGTCATTGAGCCCATCGTGCCTTTGATGGTGCTGGCTCTTCAACTGGAGCTCTCTACTCTAATCCCGTTTACCTTCAAATTCTTTTACATTCTTCAGCTTCAAATACTTACCTTGTCTTTAAAATGATGCTATAGTCTCTGCCTCAATAGCCACTCATGGTAAAGCATCTCATGTTCCGTTAATCCTCTGTGTGAAAAGATTCTTCTAACTTCCTCCTTCCATTAATAATCTTGAATTTATGTCCTGTTAGTCATTCAGTAGCTAGTGCAAACAATCTATTTACCTTCTTAAAATCTAACATTATATTGAAACCCTCTATTCAGATCCCCCTTAACCATCTCTGTTCAATTGAAAAAGCCCCAATATTTCAGGCCTTTTTCATAACTATAACTTCTCAATTCTTGTGTCATTTTAGTGAATCTTTCCATGGCTCGAATGTACTTTGCACAATGGGATGAAAGAACTGCACACAATATTGGAAAATGTGAGGTTATGCACTTTGGCAGGAAAAATCAGAGAGCAAGTTATTATCTTAATGGCGAGAAACTGGAAAGTACTGCAGTACAAAGGGATCTGGGAGTCCGAGTGCAAGAAAATCAAAAAGTTAGTATGCAGGTGCAGCAGGTGATCAAGAAGGCCAACGGAATGTTGGCTTTTATTGCTAGGGGGATAGAATATAAAAACAGGGAGGTATTGCTTCAGTTATATAAGGTATTGGTGAGATCGCACCTGGAATACTGCATACAGTTTTGGTGTCCATACTTAAGAAAAGACATACTTGCTCTCGAGGCAGTACAAAGAAGGTTCACTCGGTTAATCCCGGGGATGAGGGGGCGGACATATGAGGAGAGGTTGAGTAGATTGGGACTCTACTCATTGGAGTTCAGAAGAATGAGAGGCGATCTTATTGAAGCATATAAGATTGTGAGGGGGCTTGATCGGGTGGATGCGGTAAGGATGTTCCCAAGGATGGGTGAAACTAGAACTAGGGGGCATAATCTTAGAATAAGGGGCTGCTCTTTCAAAACTGAGATGAGGAGAAACTTCTTCACTCAGAGGGTAGTAGGTCTGTGGAATTTGCTGCCCCAGGAAGCTGTGGAAGCTACATCAATAAATAAATTTAAAACAGAAATCGACAGTTTCCTAGAAGTAAAGGGAATTAGGGGGTACGGGGAGCGGGCAGGAAATTGGACATGAATTTAGATTTGAGGTTAGGATCAGATCAGCCATGATCTTATTGAATGGCGGAGCAGGCTCGAGGGGCCGATTGGCCTACTCCTGCTCCTATTTCTTATGTTCTTATGTTCTTATAACATTCCAACCTATTGACTTGTACAAATTCAGTATCACTTCCTTGCCATTATATCCGATGCCTTGTGTTTAAAATCCGGAATCCCACTTGCCTTGCTTATGTCCTTTTCTACTTGCACTCCCACCTTTGAAGATTTGTATCACTGGAGAGTGATCAAGAGCAGGAGCCCTGAGGCCAATTTTAGTGCTGCTACCACGGTGTCAGCTGGTATCAGCAAACTCAGCAGAGACCAGCAATTGAACTTGGGACCTCTGTGAGCTCAATGCCGCACTGTACATTTACACAGGAAAGCCTCACTTTTAATAAATGAGAAACAAAAAATTGAACAGGACTCTGAAATCAATAAACTTGTGCATTTTAGCAATATTATCTGCCACAGTTCTTATTTATCTCTCATATCAGAACAGAAATTCCAAATAGGCACAACCCCTTGTTCCTTTTCATAACTGCATATCCTTTATGCTTGGCTCATAAATGATTTGTACCGTTATTGATTTTTTTCATAACTCTACCTTCTGCAAATGATGGTACCTTCCCTGTGACAGAAATGTGTTGGACAAACTGATTTATTGTTGGTATTATGCTTCTTTGCTGTCCTGGTGTATTGTGCGGAGATTGGTGGAGAGCATGTATTAATTGATGAATATTTATTATATTTAAAGGGCCACTGACTTCATAAGAAAAAGTTTGGCAATTTCTTTTGTTTAGGTGGGTGGGGGAGGGGGGCGGAAATCCATGCATTCTTTTCATCATCATGATGTGACATGATTGCACGTATCAATGTGACCTCATTTTGTGTTTGTGACAAGTGAGAAAAGACGTATTAAGCACCTTTTTCATGAAGATGATGCCCCATTAATCTGCTATTGATTTCTAAGATGCGGAGATGCCGGTGATGGACTGGGGTGGACAAATGTAAGGAATCTTACAACACCAGGTTATAGTCCAACAATTTTATTTAAAAATCACAAGCTTTCGGAGATTATCCCCTTCATCAGGTGAATGAGTGAAAGAGTCTCAAATCGCATATCTTATATTAGGCTGGGACAGCATCACACCAATCAAAAGGTGTCGTTGTTGTTCAAACAGGCCAGTCACGGAGAACAGCACGTCCCAGTACACTGGATATACATTGTGTCAATTACACAGACAGAAAGAAAGAGACCTAAATGGCAGAGAGAGAGAGAGAGAGAGAGAGAATATTAAAACACATAACTTTTTTTTCCCCTTTTTGCTGGTGGGGTTACGTGTAGCGTGACATGAACCCAAGATTCCGGTTGAGGACGTCTTCATGGGTGCGGAACTTGGCTATCAACTTCTGCTCGACGATTTTGCGTTGTCGTGTGTCTCGAAGGCCGCCTTGGAGAACGCTGACCCGAAGATCAGTGGCTGAATGTCCTTGACTGCTAAAGTGTTCCCCGACTGGGAGGGAACCCTCCTGTCTGACGATTGTTGCGCGGTGTCCATTCATCCGTTGTCGCAGTGTCTGCATGGTCTCGCCAATATACCATGCTCCGGGGCATCCTTTCCTGCAACGTATGAGGTAGACAATGTTGGCCGAGTCACAGGAGTATATGAACCATGTACCTGGTGGGTGGTGTCCTCTCGTGTGATGGTGGTATCCGTGTCGATGATCTGGCATGTCTTGCAGAGGTTGCCGTGGCAGGGTTGTGTGGTGTCGTGGACGCTGTTCTCCTGAAAGCTAGGTAATTTGCTGCAAACGATGGTTTGTTTGAGGTTGGGTGGCTGTTTGAAGGCGAGTAGTGGAGGTGTGGGGATGGCCTTAGCGAGGTGCTCGTCGTCATCGATGACATGTTGAAGGCTGCGGAGAACATGGTGTAGTTTCTCCGCTCCGGGGAAGTACTGGACGACGAAGGGTACTCTGTTGATTGCGTCCCGTGTTTGTCTTCTGAGGAGGTCTATGCGATTCTTCGCTGTGGCCCGTCGGAACTGTCGATCGACACGTCGAGCGTCATATCCCGTTCTTACGAGGGCGTCTTTCAGCGTCTGTAGGTGTCCATCGCGTTCCTCCTCGTCTGAGCAGATCCTGTGTATTCATAGGGCCTGTCCATAGGGGATGGCCTCTTTGACGTGGTTGGGGTGGAAGCTGGAAAAGTGGAGCATCGCTAGGTTATTTGGGTCTCTTTCTTTCTGTCTGTGTAATTGACACAATGTATATCCAGTGTACTGGGACGTGCTGTTCTCCGTGATTGGCCTGTTTGAACAACAACGACACCTTTTGATTGGTGTGATGCTGTCCCAGCCTAATATAAGATATGCGATTTGAGAATCTTTCGCTCATTCACCTGACGAAGGGGATAATCTCCGAAAGCTTGTGATTTTAAAATAAAATTGTTGGACTATAACCTGGTGTTGTAAGATTCCTTACATTGATTTCTAAGACTCACAGCAAAAGGGGAAGAAAGTGGACACAAATTTAAAATCATCACCAACCGAATGAAGGGAGAGGCTAGGAGAATTTTTGATCTTATGCAGATGGTTGTTAAGGTATGGAATGTCCTACCAGAAACAGTGGGGGAAATAGATACAATAGCTTTTAAAAGGGAAGTGGATACATATTTGAAAAAGGATTTGGGGAAATAAAGGTTAGAGGAATGAAACTAAGTCCTATAGAGAGCTAGCACAGGGATGATGGGCCAAATGGTCTCTTTCTATGGTATAAAATTCTATGGATTCTGATAAAATATATTATATATATTTTTGAGTTATGTTATTAAATCTTAGTGACAGTATATCTTACATGTATAATATTTATAGTTTTTATTTCAAGACAGTAGAGCCTAATGGATGAAATGCATTGTGTGGAAGGAAAATAAGATTTCACTCCCGTCAGAATTATGTTTGTCACTTAATAACTTGTTAAACGTGTTTTTAGGCCTATGTGACCCTGCATGTGAGGATACTGCAAAATCACAGAGTAAAGTCAACAGCTCAGAGAGCTCACGTAACTGCTGGCATGGCAACTCACCTGGATCAGAGCACGGCCTCAACCATGAAACGTGTACACCTGAGGTGATTCCAGTGACCAATCTGCCATCTGTTCAGGTCCATGTAATAGAAATGAAGGTAATCCCAGGTCAACAAGCAAAAAATAAAAGTACTTTGAGATAAAAGTTAAAGCTTGTTCTTTAATAATGGTGTTTTCCAACCCTTTGTGTGCCAGCCCATGATTTGCTGCCCATTCATGTTGACAGGTGGTAAATTCAAGTCTGGTGAGCAGGGAAGCAGAAAATCCCAACGATAAATTTCTCATCATTTCAATGTTTGTTTCCAATGTTTTTCAGTAGCTGTGTATTTTTGATCTAATTCCTGTTAGTAGAATCATAGAATCATAGAAGTTTACAACATGGAAACAGGCCCTTCGGCCCAACATGTCCATGTCGCCCAGTTTATACCACTAAGCTAGTCCCAATTGCCTACACTTGGCCCATATCCCTCTATACCCATCTTACCCATGTAACTGTCCAAATGCTTTTTAAAAGACAAAATTGTACCCGCCTCTACTACTGCCTCTGGCAGCTCGTTCCAGACACTCGCCATCCTTTGAGTGAAAAAATTGCCCCTCTGGACCCTTTTGTATCTCTCCCCTCTCACCTTAAATCTATGCCCCCTCGTTATAGACTCCCCTACCTTTGGGAAAAGATTTTGACTATCTACCTTATCTATGCCCCTCATTATTTTATAGACTTCTATAAGATCACCCCTAAACCTCCTGCTCTCCAGGGAAAAAAGTCTCAGTCTATCCAACCTCACCCTATAAGTCAAACCATCAAGTCCCGGTAGCATCCTAGTAAATCTTTTCTGCACTCTTTCTAGTTTAATAATATCCTTTCTATAATAGTGACCAGAACTGTACACAGTATTCCAAGTGTGGCCTTACTAATGTCTTGTACAACTTCAACAAGACATCCCAACTAGTGTCACACACTCAGGCATAACGTCTAGTTTCGGATCATTGTTAACAATAAGAAAGTCCTGATAGTTTCTGCAACCAATTCCTCTTCAAATCGAATGCAGAATCTTCCAACAATGTCAAAAATCAGATTGCCTTTTCCAAGTTGCTAACTAAGTTGCTGATAGATTGATAAAGGACAAGGTTGCATAAAATGGATGAGTTTAAGATTGCACTGGGGACCATACATAGCTGCCCTACTGAAGTACTATTAGTGAAGTGGATGCTGCAGGATATGAATTATAGATTGATGTGATGTAAGATAGACACAAATGTCAATACTTTTATATCACATGTACAACTTTAAGCTCTTTCATTTTATACAGTACTAACCAAACCAGTCCACTGGTGCCACATCTGTAATGTGCAAGAGGTGCCCTTTTCATTCCTTTTCGGGATAATCAGGGTGCTTTTTAAAATATAGGAATTTCAATTCATTTCTTACTCATTCTTCTGCTGCCCCTCACTGTTTGAATTGCTGGTGCTGTGAATACCAGCGCAAGGAAGAAATGTTACATTCTGGTGGTGTGTTCATGTACAGTCTAACAGCATCAATGATGGCCTAGCTAAGTCTCATGCAGCCAGTTATTTGAGTTTCATGCTGAGGCAGAAGTCACCTAAATACAGAAAAAGCTTCAACACACTTACTGCTGGCCAGATCCTCTTAAATCCCACAACTACTCCGTTATGGACCTGCTGCTGAAATTGTTTCCCTCTGTGGAATCAAGTTGATAGATTTTAGACAGAGAAGTTACGTTAAACTTGTATAGAACCTTGGTTAGATCACACTTGGAGTACTGTGCACAGTTCTGGTCTCCATATTATAAAAAGGATATAAAGACACTGGAGAAGGTGCAAAAAAGATTAAATAGGACAATATCAGAACTGAGAGGTTATACCTATCAGGAAAGATTGAGCAGGCTGGGGTTATTTTCTCTAGAAAAGAGAAGACTGAGGGATGACCTGATAGAGGTCTTTAAGATTATGAAAGGGTTTTATAGGATAGACATAGACAAGATGTTTCCACTTGTGGAGGAGACCAGAACTAGGGGCCATAAATATAAGACAGTCACTAATAAATCCAATAGGGAATTCGGGAGAAACTTCTTTACTCAGAGAGTGGTTAGAATGTGGAACTCGCTACCACAAGGAGTAGTTGAGGTGACTAGCATAGATGCATTTAAGGGGAAGCTAGATAAACACACGAGGGAGAAAGGAAAAGAAGGATATGCTGATAGGGTTAGATGAAGTAGGAAGAGAGGAGGCTCATATGGAGCATAAATACCAGCATGGACCTGTTGGGCAGAATGGCCTGTTTCTGTGCTGTAGACTCGATATGACTTCAAAAATGCTTTTGTTGTACACCGAGCAAAAACAGATTATCTGGTCATTTATCTCATTGCTGTTTGTAGGACCTTGTTTTGCTCAAATTGGCTGCCCCATTTCCCTGCATAACAACAGTGACAACACTTCAAAAGTACTTCATTGGCTGTGAAAGGCACTATGCAAATCCAAGTTCTTTCTTCTCTACAGTTACTTCAGAACATTACACAAGCAATCAACAGTCAGCCAACATATACCACTAGAATGCAACATGTCTTCCTTGTGCTGGTATTCACAGCACAAGCAATTCAATCAGTGAGGGGGAGCAGGGGAAGAAATAAGAATCTTCCTCCTCAAAACTGGGGAAATGAGTTGAATTTCCTTTATTTTAAAAAGCACCATGATTATCCAGAAGAGGAATCAAAATGGCACCTCTTGCACGCTACAGGTTTTCTTGTCTGGCACCAGTTGACTAGTTTCGCCTCAGTTCACATCCGAGACATAAACATGTCTGTTCAATGCTGACTGACTATGTTTTCTATCTTTGTTTTTTTTTGGGTCTCATTTTGGTGCACTGCGGTGCTAGTGCACACAGTAGGTACTGGTTAGTCTAGGAACTATAGGAACATAGGAACAGGAGTAGCCCAAAAAGCCCCTCGAACCTGTTCCACCATTCAATTAGATCATGGCTGATCTGTAATCTTAACTCCATCTACTCGCCCTGACTCCGTAACCCTTAATACCCTTGCCTAACAAAAATCAATCTCAGTCTGCAGAGATGCTATTGCTATTGAAGTGAAATGGATGTATGCAAAGAAACCAAGGATCACATTAAATCGTAGAGATGAATTTGCATTTTGAGTCAGTATTCATTGAGCAGTGCTGAAGTGATATTCATTCCTTTGAGGACTGAAGCAGAAATTTAGCATTTCATTAAAATTATGTAAATGCCCTATTGCCCTCTCACTAACTCACTCCTCTGGCTGAATATTTGGAATAAGTCTCCAGAGCTTTATTTAAGGGCAGCAATTTGTTAACAGTTACAAATGTAATGCATGTAGCTTTTAAGTAACTAAATGTTTTTGAAGTATTGTGTCTGCCACAGTATGAAGTATTGCTCCTACTAAACCATGTTTTATACAGACTGGCCTTGACGGACTCAAGTACTGCCAATTCAACAAATAAATAGCTGACCTAACACTGCCTGAATGCTTCCCATTCAAGGACCAGTATGTTCACAGTGAATCACAAAAAGGTTTTGTGCTTTTCTGAAATTTTATTTCACAACGGTCGCCAATACAATTTACAAAAAATAATTCCAAGGGACATTATCTGAAAAAAAAACATGTAGGTCTTTTGATTGAATCTTGAAAATCTAGGCCATATTGTCAAAGTTGAAAATGTTTTACAGCACTTAAAACTTCAAATGCTATGAATCAAGTTAAAGTGATTGTCTTACATATGATCTTTTTGTATTCATAATAATGGTTAATTGGGATATCTTTTGCAATTGATATCTCCAAACCAGAAGCGGCATCACCCTTTCATTGTCCGGACAAATGCCTGATCCTCCACCCCCTCTCCCCCCTATTGTAAAAGAGGTGTTTTCTTCTCTTGGTGAAATTTTGAAACCATCAAGGAAGGAGGCATCAGTGCTGGAGAATGGGATGCTTAACTTCATGCCTCTTGGTTTCAGCATGAAGAACTGCCTGGTCAAGTATAGCACTGCCAGCTGCAGAGTAAAGCTCCTTCTGCTCCACCTTAACAAAGTGCCTTGACCCCAACCTCAGAAGACCACCCCTACTAGACCCCTCATCCTTGTTGCCTCTTCGAATGAGAGTCCCAATTGGTGCCACATTAGGGGTTGCTTTGTGCTGTGGGCTCATGCCCACTAGAAACTGGGTAGAGATTGCCCATACTCATTTTGTTTAGGCGAACGGAGAGCAGAGATTTTCAGTACATCAGGCTGGGCTGGATTCATTAGGTAATCAAAGAGGAGAAACACGTGGTAAAGTTGCACTAGGAACACATATCGGGAATATGTGCACATTCCCTTTCCCCCATTTCTCAGCTTTTAAAATTAATGGAATAAAGCCATGAATCCGAGGTCCAAATATGCACGCCCAGCACACAAAGCTCTGCACTGGAAACACTAAAGGCAAGAGTTAACCTCCATGTTTTCTGCAACTGGTCCTGTGCCCAACATAGAAGCACATTTCTTGACAGCAACAGCGTACTAGACTAATTAGTACCACAAGTGGAACACCAAAATATAACAAGGTATAACAACATGAGAATTTTTAGGTTGCTCAGAGTATTGTGAGGAAATAAACAATCTTAATTGTTCTCTTAAGCGGAGCCCTGGAGACATAATTCAGAGTTCAGTGTTTGAAGCTACTGCTGCCACTTTAAACCACAATTTTGGTGTCACCAAATCACTACTTCTTGATTTGCCTCATCTTTTCTCCTCCTGTTGCCAGCCCAAGTGGTGTCCTGCATGATGGCCTGGAGATCCTGAAGTGGGGAAGTCACAGTGCAAAGTCTTTTGGATTGAACCTTTCCTCAGGAGGTTGAGTAGGTTCGGTAGAGTCCATTGTAGAGCCAATTTTGCATGATCAGTGGTAGAAACAAGCTTGCTTGGCTTTGGTCAGGCATGACTTCTTATAATCTACAAACCAAACCCTGTATGTTATTGGGGTTTGCTGCTTTCCTGTCTATAGGACTGTGGGAGCTCAGTATTCCCATTACCTAATTGTGGATACAGTTGCTGAATGATTCTACCAATTAACAGATCATTCAAGCCACGTGACTGACATTGATCTTATCCAGTGAGTGCAGGGTTTGATAATAAATTGTTTTTATTCAAGATTTTAAGCTTTTGAACTCGATAGTATTAATAAGGGAATGAACCCATTTCAGCTCAGCATTTCTAAAATTTGCAGTAAGCCATTTATTTTGAGGGTTTCTCCCCAAAAAGGCACTGGCTTCATAAAGAAATGTTTGCAAACTTCTCTTCTGTTGAGTGAACGAAAGCAACTGTGCATCATTTACGTTACAGTGGCATGAAAATAATGCAGTGGTGCAATTTGCCATCCTTTACACCCTCGCATTCTGAGTTTGTCAACAAAGGAAAAGAAGATTTGCAAGACGGTGTGGGGGTGTAATTAGCCTACGGCAGTAGCGCAAATTGGGCCTATAGCGAATCGACAGCCCTTTTTACACTGCTATCGATCTTTTCAATTGTAAACAATTTTACAACACCAAGTTATAGTCCAGCAATTTTATTTTAAATTCACAAGCTTTTGGAGGCTTCCTCCTTCGTCAGGTGAACGATGTGAAAATGGAAGTCAGTGGAAACGAAAGCTGGGTGCGGTGTATAAGATTCGCTATAAAAAAGAAAGGTTTGCATTTCTATAGCGCCTTTCACGAACTCTGGATGTGCCAAACGCTTTACAGCCAATTAAGTACTTTTGTAGTGTAGTCGCTGTTGTGATGCAGGAAACGTGGCAGCCAATTTGCACACAGCAAGTTCCCACAAACAGCAATGTGATAATGACCAGATAATTTGTTTTTTTTAGTCATGTTGCTTGAGGGATAAATATTGGCCAGGACACTGGGGAGAATTCCCCTGCTCTTCTTCAAATAGTGCTATGGGATCTTTTACATCCACCTGAGAGGTTTGAGGTCTCATCCGAAAGACGGCACTTCCAACAGTGCAACACTCCCTCAGTACTGCACTGGAGTGTCAACGTAGATTTTGTGCTCAAGTCTCTGGATTGGGACTTAAACCCACAACCTTCTGACTCAATGGCAAGAGTGCTACCAACTGAGCCACAGCTGCCCCATTACGTGTTGCTGGCGTAGACCAACTTCACCCTCATGACTTGAAATTTTAGGAAAGGTTGGAGGCAAAGCATGGCAAATGACAACCAAAACAATATCCTTAGTGTATAATGTAGAGTGAATAGCCAACTCCTTGACTTTTTAACTTACAGAGAATAAATGGTTTGGATCTGACCTATTATCAGCATCAGTACTTTGTGATTTGATTGACAGGATGGTTGTGAAACTTTGCCAGCACAACGAGACTTAAACACAGGGGACAGATACTGCGTGGAGCTGTCTAAAATAGATGGAAGCCTTGGTGTTAGTGTCACAGTAAGTGTTCAAATGTTTACTTTTGTCACTGATGAATATACTAAATATTCATTATTGAGTTCACGGAGTTTGAAAAGACAAGGATACTTCAAACTTGTTCCTTCTCACCGCCTCAAAACTGTGGAACTTCTCACCTCTCTCTTACTATCTAGGTCCTTTAACCCACAATTGTGGTGTCACCTAATCACTACTTCATGATTTACCTCGTCTTCTCTGCTCCTGCTTGTCAGCTCAAGTGGTGTCCTGCATGATGGGCTTGGGCCCTTTGCCTAAGATCCTTAGGCTGGGAAATTCCTCAGAGCTGTTCTCGTTCCGCCGCCCTTACTCTGACGTAAATATGTCAGAAAGCCCGTTTGCGAGCGTGAATGAGGTTTCCTCTGTACTTCCAGCCAAGGAATGGGAGCAACTCTGAGGAACCTTCCGGCCTCAATATCGTGAAACAAAGTGACCTTCATGCATGAGTTTACAAGAGAGTCCATGAGGTCTCTGTAAAGCCAGGGTGAATAGTTGATGAATAGGAACATAGGAACAAGAGTAGGTCATTCAACCCCTCGAGCCTGCTCCACCATTCAATCAGATCATGGGTGATCTGCACCTCAACTCCATTTACCCGCCTTTGCTCCATATCCTTTAATACCCTTACCTGACAAAAATCTGTCGATCTCAGACTTCAAAGCTTCAATTGATCTAGCATCTACAGCTGTTTGGGGGAGAAATTCCACATTTCCACTACCCTTTGTGTGAAAAAGTGCTTCCTGATTTCGCTCCTGAATGGCCTAGCTCTAATTTTAAGGTTATACCCCCTTATTCTTGATTCCCCCACCTGAGGAAATGGTTTCTCTGTATCTACCCTACCAAATCCTTTTAAAGTTTCAAACACCTCAATCATATCACCCCTGAATCTTCTGTACTCAAGAGAATAAAAGCCTAGTCTATGCAACCTGTCCTCATAATTTAACCCTCCAAGCTCCAGTATCATTCTGGTGAATCTACGCTGCACCTCCTCCAGGGCTAGTATATCCTTCCTGAAGTGCGGTGTTCAAATCTGAACGCAGTACTCCAGATGGTGTCTAACCAAGACTCTATACAACTGAAGCATAACTTCCTCCCCATTGTATTCCAGCCCCCTTGAGATAAAGAATAATACCAGCTACAGCAATACTCAATAGGATAAATTTTGTGAGGCTCTGTGATATTGGTGGGCCTTGCACGCAGCCAGCGCTGGTGCACTGCCCACGATTTTCCAATATGTGTTGGCTGAGGGTGAGGCCTTGTTGGCAATGTAACTTACTGGCCTTATTGATGAATGTAAGATCTTACACATTTGTTATTTATCTTTGTGCATTTGTGCTTGTCAAGGTGAGGGAGAACACAGCTGGGAAATTGAACATTTTCCACTTTGCATCCAGTGACAGAACCAAGTGCTCCCAGGTCAAGTATAAAACACAATGCAAAGTCTCCCAACATGGTTCTGGCAATACCTTGATTATCAACTGTAGAAGAGCATTCCTTCTTGTGCTCATGTGATTTTTGTATTTCCCGTTCCATCTGCCTCTAACATTGTATTATTGTGAAATCAATAATAGAAAAGTATTAATAATGATATAAAAGAGAAAAATTGCTCGAATGTTTAGACTCCATCTCATGTCATTTTGCATTAAGTGTACCACCCCTGTACATGTCACCAGTGCTTTAACAGTTTATGGTAGGAGAAAGAACAAAAGAAAGAAAGACTTGCATTTATATAGTGCTTTTCATGACCTCAGGATGTCCCAAAGCACTTTACAGCCAATGAAGGATTTTTGAAGTGTAGTCACTGTTGTAATGTAGGAAACGCTACAGCCAATTTGCACACAGCAAGGTCCCACAAACAGCAATTTGATAATGACCAGATAATCTGTTTTTTTTAGTGATGTTGGTTGAGGGATAAATATTGGCCAGGACACCAGGGATAACTCTGCTGCTCTTCTTCAAGATAGTGCCAGTGGGATCTTTTACATCCAACACACAAAAAAAAGAGATTAACCAGTAATGCGTCTCATTTGCTGCTTGTCTGGATCTTGCAATGTGCAACTTGACTGCTGCGTTTGCCCTCATCATAGTGACTACACTTCAAAAATTATTGATTTATCATCTCATCCGAAAAACATGATTTGCTTTTGGACATGATAAGGCACTATATAAATGCAAGTTTAGGAACATTAGGATCAGGGTTAGGCCATTCAGCCCCTCGAGCCGGCTCTGCCATTCAATTAGATCATGGCTGATCTGCACCTCAACTCCACTTACCTGCCTTTGCTCCATATGCCTTGATTTATAAAGTAGTTCTTTCTCGCAGTGCACAGCACAGTTCGGTCCATTCAAAATGATGGAGGTTGGTTTTCAGATAAATTCAGCTGATGCGTTTTAGCCAATTCCAGATGAGAGGTGTGGCAAAAAACTAGGAGCATGCTAGATCAAGACTGGAATCACTCTGGAACAGGCCAACAGAATTATCCCAAAGGAACATTGGAAAAAGGCTGGACAGTGTTTAAATAGTGAAAGATGACCCAACAGAAGATACAGATTAGAAAGCCTGGTGCGGTTTTTTAAATTCCAACCAATATAATGAATTGATCAATTAAATATCTCAACATTAGCAAAGGACAAATGGCAATGAACATCAAACTGAGCTTTCTCCTTCATTGAGAAGATTTATCATGTAATAATGTCAGGGAGCTGATTTGTAGACTTGCTCGTTCTGATACTCTGCAGTTAAGGAGGAAGTGTATAATGTAAGTTAAAATCTCCAAAGTGAAGGGTCCTTTTTTAAACATGTTCTGTTGTGTTCTGTAGGGAGGTGTGAACACCAGTGTGAAGAATGGTGGGATTTACGTGAAGGCAATCATACCTGGAGGAGCTGCCGACCTTGATGGTCACATCAGGAAAGGTAGGAGGTTTAGGAAATTAATGTGGTCACTCAAGGGGATTTGTGACCATTTTCGAGCAGGTTGATTTCCCAGAATAGCCTGTTTCCAACAGCTGTTCTCCAACACCTGCACATTGGGCACTCTGGCGGGGCTCTGGGTAGCATCACATCTGCTGCATTAGTTGTATTAGAATGAATCTACGAACAGGGGAACTCTGGATGCTCAAATACTGGCCTTTCACCTCTGGAACCTGCTTTCAAATCCAGCCTGATGGAATGAAAGTCTCCTCTGTCTTTTGGCTGTAAGAATCCCCCATAAAATGAGTTTGCCCATTCTCAATCCATTTTCAAGCAGGCACAGACCCATAAAACTGTCCCTAATTTGACTCTATTGAAGCCATAGGACAGCTGATGGGTGAAACTGAAAAATGGCACATTGGTGGAGATGGGGCACTACTCTGAGTTTGGAACAGAGGCATCTTATTGGGTTAGAGTAGAAGACTTACACTGTATCTTTCCATGCAATACCTAATCTGGGAGTGCTTGATACTGACACCGGGTGCCTGAAATAGAAAGTATTCCATTTCTCAGCACCAACACCACTCACCTTGATGAGCGCAACATTTATGGTAAAAAACGGAGGAGTAACAAATGCACAAACCAGATTTGATTGGCAACGTGATAATAATGTGGGAAAGAATTGGATGAGAATAGCCCATTCAGTGATCATACAACTCTGTCCATAGACCATTTACAATCCACCTCATCATGGAATTCCCCCATCCATTTAATTTCCTCAGGGGGAAGTTTTATGTAAATATTCCCTGGTCTCCAAATGTAGTCACACAAAATGTCAGAATATCCATCCATTTCCATATCTCCGCTATTCACCCTTACCCGGCTCCACAGACAACACTATCCCCCACCGCCTTAGCAACAGATGAACAATTGTGCCCCCTGTCTGTCGTTACTCCTATAATTTCCAGTCCGAATTTATTCTCAATCAGATTTTTTTTGAAGGAGTCAATCAACAAAGTTTCAATTGCTTTTGACATTCATGAAGGGACAAAAGCAAGATTTAAAAAAAATCTTCAGTCAGTTATTTTGAAACCAGGCCCCCCTCCTGCTGTCCTCCTCCTTCCCGGGATTTACATGAGGTCTCTGTCGGCGAAGCAAGTGCCCCAAAATTCAATCCTCCTGAAGGGCGAGCTGCCTATGGAGGTCCGACAGGCACTGGCAGCTCACCTGGAATATTTAGATAAGGCCTGAGGCCCGACTCCAGGCTGGCCTCGGGCCTAGGGTTGCCAAACCTCCAGGATTGTCCTGGAGTCTCCAGGAGAAAAATCAAATTGTACGTTTTTTTTGTTTCAATTTCTTTGAACCCTTCTGTTTATTAAAAAATATTGGAGCTGGGAAAAGAGGCCGTTTGATCGGGTGGGGCAGCTGGAGACAGGAGGCCATGTAACCTCTAAGAATACGACCAACCAGACTTGGCAACCCTACTCAGGCCTCTCTGTTCGGGCGTGCGCTGCCCAGACGAACTTCTACCCTGTTATTTTCTTTCATAGTTATCTACCAAAAATTGGAAGAACGTTTAATTACGAGCAATCAGCTGAGCACTTCAGCTTTAAACGCACTCGATACCAATTGTTCCTTTTGGTTTTGAGTTAAAAGAGGCTAAGGTGCATTGTTGTTCCAAAGTAAATAAGGTCCCGCCAATCCTGATTTCTTTCTTCTGTGTGACAGGTGATCGCCTACAGGAGGTGGATGGAGTCAGCTTGCAGGGTATCACTCATAAGCAAGCTATTGAGTGTTTGAAGAACACTGGTCAGGTATGTTCATACCAGCCACTGTCACCTTGTCAGTTCACTACATCAAGTGTCAAATTGAAAATCTTTTAGTCAGCACCAATAGGTTAAACACGTCTTACTGGAATACTGATTGGCCTTCATAGGTCACCATGTTTCTTACCTTAAGGTAATATAAATCCAATGTGCTGCTCTTACAACAAGATGATATTAGTCCAATGTGTCAGCTCTCTGAGGCCGAGACCAGAACTGAAATGAAAAACTCAAGTTAAATGAAATTGCCCCAGTGCAGGACAGCCAATGCTTGGTTTTGCCTAAGAAAATGGCAGTGCAGCTAAATGCATTGCATCTCCAAGAGAAACTTTCATCCCAACAGTCTGGCCCAGTCTCAATCCTACGTCATTGAGATGAGAGAACAGTGCGCTAATCCATTATCCCATCCTAACTGCCTGTGTGTGGGATTAATTTTTGCACGTTAATACTGTAAAGTACCCTGAGTACTGTCAGTTGAATAAGAAGAGACTCTGGGCCTGCTTGATAGTTACTGATATTTGTAGCAGTGGTCAGAATCTGAGTGCAACACTCAATATTTTAGGAAACCATGGCAACCAGCCTAACTCAAACTGAACCACACAAAATTCTGTTAGAATGTTCTTTGGAAAGATCCACCCTCATATTGTTCAATAGCATGTTCATGGTGCAAGTGGAACAGGCAGCATGTGTCACTGAGCAGCAGAAATATCTGTTACCTACAATATGCATTGGGAATGCTTTTGATATTCAACTGTCCCTCTCCATGCACCTTTATTACTGCTTCTCTTAGCTACGAAATCACAGAGCATATACCAGATCTTTGTGCGTAGAAAAGCTCCCTGGATTGTAAAGGGTTAAGACATGATGCATGCACAGAGGGACTATTTTTTCAGTTCAGCAATCATCGCTCATATGTAATTACTGGACACTTATACAGTCTGCGGGTTTAAAACCCAAGCTTAGGTTACCTAACCACTGCTTCTTCAAGTTACTTATTATCTTCTCGCCTATGTCTTGCACTATGGGCTTCAGCCCTTCACTTGATTTCCCAATAAAAAAGAATAACAGAACATTACAGGACACGAGCTATTCCTTATGATTTTGAGGACAATAGATATAAAAATATGTTATAGGTGTTCCTTCTGAAACAAATCTGAGATTAAAATGAGGCTCTGACCACCCGTTCAGATCAATGTTAAAGATGCTATTTGAAGAAGAGCAGGAAGTTCTCCCAGTATCCTGGTCAACATTCCTCCTTCTACCAACACCATCACAAAACTGATTAACTCTCATTTGTTGTTAAATGGATGCAGTGACTGCAACTCGTTGTCTCTGATGTGCTATAGGATGTGATTAGGTTCTGTATAAGGTCTTTACTGTGTTTAGTGTCTGCTACTGAGTTGCTCCTTAGTCCTCACTCCCTCCACGCCACAATTGGTAGCTGCTTTTTGAGCCATTATGTCCCTGCCCTATGCAGCTCCTCACTATGGATCCCTCCACCTTGCCACTTCCCTCCCTGCTTTCCAAAATGTCCTCAGAAATCCTCTTCTTCAACCGTGCCTTTGCTCCCTCCCGTCTGAACCTTTTTACTTTCACCTTTCTCCTTCTGCTTAGCATTCAGTCCTTTTCCCCCTCCTTGTAAAACGTATTGAGAGGCCTCTCTGTACGTGACGAGCCCTCTAGAAACATATGGTGATGTCTTGTCTCCCTAGGACCTGCTGGAAACATTTGTAAAAACACCAGGGAATTTTATCTCTCTGCACATGAAGTAACAATCACCCAAAATTAAATGAAAATCATAAACCAATTTCTGGGTAGATATTTCAGCATTAACATAAGCCCGCTGCGAATCAATTTATGCTGTGTATTCAAATGGATTTTTGGGTTTTCTAGGAGGCTATAGGTTAATTAGGTTAAATTTACATGCTAAATATGCTTATCTGCTTAGTAATGGGTATTAATCAGCTATCTCCTTTATGAATATATTAAAGCAGGGTACGTCCAAATTACATAAATAAACACCATTTTGTTTATTTAAATCTCAGCAATCCTCTTGTTCCTAACCAAAGAAAAAGAACTATGATTTTTATTCTCTATGCAAAATGTAATAAAAATTTGATAACAGCAAGTTTATTTAACTTGACTGTATAATTAGATGCAGAAATCCATGTGGAACGAATTGCTAAATATTGGTGACTTTTATTATGAAATTTCATGTTTAAAATAAACCCTAACAGACAGTTTTATCATGCATATTTGCATAAATTTGCATACATTTGTATGTCGTCCCAATTCAGACACACTTTGCAACGATTAGGTATCATTAATATTGGTGCATTACCAGTATACATTGAATAAATTTGAAATGTGGTCTATCAGGCATTCAGGAATTACTATTACAAAATGTTACGATATCTGCCCCAGTACTTGAAAATGATTCATTGATCAGTCATCTTATTGATACACCATTGTTGATTTGTTAAATGTTTCTTAAAGAAACACTCTGAGTAATCATGATCAAGAAAAGAAAGGAAGACTTGCATTTACATAGCGCCTTTCACGACCTCAGGATGTCCCAAAGCACTTTACAGCCAATGAAGTACTTTCGAAGTGTACTCACCGTTGTAATATAGGAAACGCGGCAGCCGATTTGTGCACAATAAGGTCCCACAAACGGCAATGCGATAATGACCAGATAATCTTTAGGTGTTGGTTGAGGGATAAATATTGACCAGGACACTGGGGAGAATTCCCCTGCTTTTCTTCAAAATAGTGCCATGGGATCTTTTCCGTCCACCTGAGAGGGCAGGACCTCGATTTAACGTCTCATCCAAAAGATGGCACTTCTGACAGTGTAACACTCCCTCAGTACTGCACTATCAGTCTAGATTTTGTGTCCAAGTCTCTAGAGTGGGACTTGAACCCACAACCTTTTTAACTCGGAGACAAGAGTGCTATCACTGAGCCATGGCTGACAGAATCAACAACAACTTGCATTTATATAGCACCTTTAACATAGTAAAACGTCCCATTGCACTTCACAGGAGCGTTATCAATCAAAATTTGACACCGAGCCACATAAGGAGATATTATCACAGGAGGTTTTAAGGAGCATCTTAAAGGAGGAGAGGGAGGTAGAGAGGCGGAGGGGTTTAGGGAGAGAATTCCATAACTTAGGGCCTAGAAGGCTGAAGGCACGGCCGCCATTGGTGGGACAAAGAAATTTGGGGATGCAAAAGAGCCAGAATTGGAGGAACACAGAGTTCTTGGAGGTTTGTAGATAGGGATGAGATACATGAAAGCATCATTGAAAAATAGCCACAGCATAACTTAATGATGACAAGGTTTCACAACTCATACCTCTGGGCAATTTTTGGAGGTAGTTCTGTGGTGTGTGAAGGTGGCACATCACAAACTGCAAATGGGAACTCTGGTGGACCGTGGCTGTGTGCAGAATGTTAAGTTGCTGTGACCATGTTGGAGGAGTTGCTGTGATAGAATCCCTTTGAATGTGGCATGTGCTGATACAGATATGTATCATGGTGGATCAATACAATCCAGTTAAGTAGTCTTCCTTTCACACCCAGGAAGCAAAAACAGCTGTGTATCATTTTGATGAAAATAGCTTCACACGTGAGTGACACAGTGACATATTTGTGACACAACAATGGGTTTGGATGTGAATTGTGTCACTCCGTCTCTGTACTTGGCAAACTATTTTGCATTTGATTTGCCAGATACCTTTCAATAAAGACTGTGACCCTTTTAAAGCTGTATGCAATTGCGTCATGGCTCAAACTCGTCAGCCATTTAAAAAAATAAAGCAGGGAAGTTTCTTGTTTGCAGAATCCTTGTGTTTATGCAGGAACAGGGAACACTGGAGCTACACGATATAGATTGCTCCTGATGTTCCAGAATCCTCACATTCCCAAAAAATCTCCTCCCCTGAAGGCAGTGCCCCTTTAAGATTAGCATAACAAGAGCAGCCACAAGAAAATGTTCCAATGAAATTAACAATTTAAAGAAAAATCTCTAATATTACTCTATTAAAATTAATTTCAATATTTTTGATGCAAAAACCTCAAACAAGGCTAGCAAACGTGAGAGAGATTTCCTCCGGGGTGCATTGATAAATGGAAAGACAAATGCATTCGGCAACATCTCCAGCACTGCCACCATCTGACACACACAGGCAGTAAGAAAGAGATACATTAGACAAGCTGCCAGCATATAACCTCTAACAAAAGTTTGCATCTAACTAGACTCAACCTTAGAGCTGAGAAACACACTTTGTCAGGAGAAGTGGCCACGCATTTGCTTGGGGAGGGGGTGGGGGAGGGTTCCCTATGTCTCTTCATCCCATGTACAGCCTACAAAAATGTTCAGCAAACGCCCTTCATATTATTTCATTTTCGCTGCAAATTGAAGTTGGGTGCTGCAGTGCTCGATCCAGCACCATAACTGGACAATGTAAAAGAAACTAGTCCCAGTGCTTATATGTCTCCACATCTGCTTTCCGCTGTTTGTTTCCACTTAGGAGCCCTGCGTGTGTAACGACACAAGGGCCTGCGAGGTGTGTACAGAGAAGCAGATGCGATGGCATAGACCTTCGTGCGTGGTTGAAACAGCTGGGTGACAAAGTTTTCATTAGATTATTCCGTTTTTTTTGTCAGGTGGTGCGGCTGGTTCTTGAGAAAGGACAGCAGGCGACAGCTGGGAACCCCGGTTATGAAGGCCAACAGGGACCCGTGCTCACTGACAGTAGGCACAGGAAACAAGATGAATATCCTGATGATTCCATGGCAACAACCTTGTCTGTCGTACCCAAGGACTACAGCTTCATGACAGATGGTAGGGGCTGATGTTAAGAGAGAGAGCACCATGTTATTACTGGTCTCATTTTTTTTAAGGCTAATTTATAACCTGTCTCCATGGCACGGAAAGAAAGATTTTTGAAGGTCTACAATGATAATTGTTAAAATTGAACTTTCGCAGTCAGTGCTAGCTATTAATCAATCAAACCCCCTTGAATGCTAATAAAAGGAGGAAAGACAACAAATTTTGCATGAATTGAGGGAACAAAACGGAATCATTTTTTAAAGTTCGTCATGTATTCTGAATAACTGCAGCAATAATAAATTGATTGCGGAGGAAAGCTGCAACTTGTAGGACAGCACCTGGGATCCAGGTTCCTGGTCAGATGGTGTGGAGCAATTCACCACTAAATCTTTTATCACGCAGTATAGTGAGAATAATAGATGCTGTGTACATTTAAAGTGCAGCAGAGTGGAGCTTTTTCATGTGTCATAAGCTATAGTGGTGAAAGGAGTTATGTTGCTATCACGACCCCAGTGACAGCTTTCAACACATGGAATGTTTTGGCTGTTGCTTGATTTCTTTTTCTTCTTCATGGGCCATTTGCAGTTACATCTTGTGAAATTGATGAGAAATTGAAGGACGCGTCCAACACAGGATACTACCACATTATTAGAACTGGTGATTGGAACTATTTGTTTTTTTAATGATCCGTAGAAACATTATAATTGGACCATCTCTGAAGTCTGAGCTTATACACTACCTGTCTAATTGAAATCGGTCCACTGAATGATCACCTGGAGTGGTGTTGCCTTGTATAAGCTGGGTGGGAGTGACAATATCGCATGGGCATGTGTCTGAAAACGTGACATTATCTACATTTGATTGCACAGTCTTCAGCCTACATAAGTAAATCCAAGAGTCACATTTCTTAACAATTCATTCAGTTAAGCTGAGGCTGCGTAGTAACTTAATATCCTCTTGTTGCTCATATCATAATCAAGATATCCAGGTTAAGCGTTTGCTCTCATTCTCCTGGCCTGCGTTCATACAAAATCCTTCTATCTCCGTCTTAAAGATCTACAAAAATCACCTCAATAGGATCACGTCTTAAAAAACATTGACAAATCTTTTGGGTAAAGCAGTGCTCTGAGGATTCCTAACCCTCCTAGTCAAGTGTCAATTGGGCACAGTAGCAGTATTTGTCTAAGTTAGAGTGGGAGTTCTTCCCGGTGTCCTGGCCAATATTTATCCCTCAATCAACACCACTGAAAACAGATTATCTGGCCATTGCTGTTTGTGGGACCTTGCTGTGTGCAAATTGGCTGCCGCATTTCCAACGTTACAACGGTGATGACATTTCATAAGTAATTAATTATTGGAACGTCCTGAGGTCATGAAAGGAACAATAAACATAGAAACATAGAAAATAGGAGCAGGAGTAGGCCACTCGGCCCTTCGAGCCTGCTCTGCCATTCAATATGATCATGGCTGATCCTCTATCTCAATACCATATTCCCGCTCCCTCCCCATACCCCTTGATACCTTCTATGTCTGGAAATCTATCTATCTCTGTCTTAAATATATTCAGTGACTTGGCCTCCACAACCTTCTGTGGTAGAGAATTCCAAAGGTTAGCCATCCTCTGAGTGAAGAAATTTCTCCTCATCTCAGTCCTAAATGTCCTACCCCTTATCCTGAGAGTGTGACCCCTCATTCTAGACCCCCAAGCCAGGGGAAACATCCTCCCTGCATCCAGTCTGTCTAGCCCTACAAGGCTTTATTTTTCAAGCCTTACTCCAGGAATTGAGCACATAACCTGTACTGACACTTCAGCACAGTAGTGAGGGAGGGCTGCACTGTCGGAGGTGCATCTTTTAGATGAGATGTTAACCAAAGACCAGGCTGCCTGTTCAGCTGGATGGAAAAGGTCCCAGGGCACTTTTTCAAAGAAGAGCAGGGAGTTCTCCCGCTATCTTAGCCACCATTCATCCTTTAACCACCACTAAACAGATTAACTGTGGGACCTTGCTGTGCATAAATTGGATGCCATATTTGCCAACGTGACAGTAGCCATTCATCAAAAAAGTGGTTGCGAAGTGCTTTGGAAGTCCTGAGAATGTGTAAAGCAATATATAAAAGCCAGTCCTTATTTGAAGCCAGCTTACATAGTTCACAGCACAAAATGCAGAGTATTGCACACTAATGTGTGATGAGCGAAGTGTATGTGATGTAATCAACATATTACTGGATACAAACAATTATCAATGAGCGTAAGAACTTCCCTTGAGTCAGCACCATCAAAACATTGATACAGGATGAAGATGCTAAGAAATGCTATTATACTCCAAGATGCAATACAAATTCCAGATTCAAAGAGTAGCTGGGATACATCCAAGATTGTTCCTACTGCTCATTATTTTTGACAAGTATTTTTCAAGTGGCAATCTGGTGGTCTCAAACATTTGGAATTCATATCTTATCTGAGCTTAGAAATCTTTGAGAACTGGGACTCACTGTTGATTCATCCTATTAGAATCTTTTGTCATTTGTCCCAAATTGGCCCAGGCATTGATGAAAAGGCTCCTTAAAATCTAAATGTGTGTTCTCTACCCGAGCTAATTACCTTTATTCAATGTTGTTGTCAATATTGCCTCCTAAATCTGACTGTAACGCATTTAATTACAGTAGAACCCTCTAAATTGGAACAACCCCATATCAAGCAAACTGTTTCCTTTATCCAATCACTTCTATTAAGTAAACACAATTAATGCTAGATTTTTTTATATTTGTTCTTGGAATGTGGGGAACATTGATAAAACTACATTTATTGTCCAACCACATAGAGTGGGATTGGAGTCACATGCAGGCCAGGTAGGGATGACAGGATCCCTTCCCTGAAGGATATTAGTGAACCAGATGGGTTTTTATGACAATCTGACAGCATTCATGGTCATTTTCTTTCTAGTGCCAGTTCACAAATGACCAGATTTATTAAATATAGTTTCACAACTTGCGATAGTGGGATTTGAACACATGACTCCTGCGTTCCTGGTTCACCACTATAACCACTCCACTGCCATACCTGTTCAGTGTGTGTACTAATACCCACCAGCAGAGACACTTTCTGGGATTAAACTATTAATCCCACACCTGTAACGTGTGTGTGTGTGTGTTGAGTTCTTTAGGAGTGGGTCAACTGTAGGTTACGTAGCCCACAATAATGGTCCTTTTCTGCTGTCAGAAACAAAATCAGCACTTAGGGTAAGGGGGTCATAGCATTTGTTTGACAATATACTAATGAATTTTTACTGCTTTTTAAGAAGGACACTTTCTTATATACCCTCTAGTCAAGATCGCTCATCCAACCATTGGTGGCCCAAGAGAGCAGAAAGACTATGACTGGTATCACAGACCCAGTCCCATGCTTGTTGATTCATTAATCTGCACTTTAAGTATTTGGACATGAGAACTCTTCTGTATCTGCCCACTTTAAGGATGTCATAAATTTTACATATCACACAGACGAAATCTGTTTGAGAGGAAGGAAAATCTGTTCTTGTGAAATGGTTTCTATTTAAACCTTTATACTGCTGATAACAACCACGCAATTTAACACTAAAATAAATTAATTAGTCCTGTATTGGCAAGATTTCTGCATAGATCAATGTCCTTAATAAACATCAGACAGATACAAGATTACACAGAAAAATTCATATATTTCAGGAATAGATCACCCTGGCAATAACATCTTCATAAATTCAATTATAACCTGGAATCCTGAATAAATTAATACATGGGGAATCATCCCTTCAACTCTTAATGCATAACTAGATTCAAAGAACTGGTTGTCAAAGACCAGCAAATTTTCATCTTTTGTGAGTTTAATAATAAATGGCAATAATATGTTAATTATACTCACCAAAGAAATTATAAACCTAAATGATTCATGATCTGATTAAAAATATACTTTTTGTGTATAATAACCTTTCTCTGCTTTAATTTCCCCAATTTATTATAACTATTCATAAAGTGTTTAATATATTTGAAAGTGGAGTTCTAGCAATACAAGGCACTTGTCCTGGCTATTATCTTTAGAACCACAGAACAGATTGGAGTATGATGAATGGAAAAAAGGATTCTCCATTACAATTTTATTAGAATACAAGAGCCCATTATATTGCAATAAACATTGCCCCTCTTAATGGTTGTTACATCCCCTAAGCTCCATATAGAAAAACTTACCAGAAATACATCAAGTAATTGTTAAGATTGTGGATTTTACATATCGTTCCTTCTTTTGTGCTACCCACTCTATTACACAACTATGCACAATATAACACTGATAAACCAGAACATCGCAGGGCAAAACAGCAATTTGCTAATACAATTGTGGATATGTGAGTGAAGATGCAACAGTCTGGTCTGACTGGGATCAGTTGGTCTCTTCTAGTCTGTAGCCTCACCCCTCCCTATCTCTGTAACTTCCTCCAGCCCTACAGCCCTCCGAGAACTCTGTATTCCTCCAACTCTGGCCTCTTGTGCATCCCCATTTCCCTCGCCCCGCCATTGGTGGCTGACCCTTTAGCTGTCTTGGCCCTAAGTTCTGGAATTCTCTCCCTAACCCTCTCTGCCTATCCACCTCTCTCTCCTTCTTTAAGATGTGGAGATGCCGGTGATGGACTGGGGTTGACAATTGTAAACAATTTTACAACACCAAGTTATAGTCCAGCAATTTTATTTTAAATTCACAAGCTTTCGGAGGCTACCTCCTTCCACATCGTTCACCTGAGGAAGGAGGTAGCCTCCGAAAGCTTGTGAATTTAAAATAAAATTGCTGGACTAGAACTTGGTGTTGTAAAATTGTTTACAATCCTTCTTTAAGATGCTCCTTAAAATCTACCTCTTTGACCAAGTTTTTGGTCACATGTCCGAATGACTCCTCCTTTGGCTCGGTGTCAATGTTTGTCTGATTACGCTTCTGTGAAGCACCTTGGGACGTTTTACTATGTTAAGGGCACTATATAAATGCAAGTTATTGCAGTTGTCCTACGATAAACATGGAGGAGCAATATTCTTCTCTGTGCAGAATGTGGCAGGGTAAATGCAGAGATCCCATGCTTCCACAGGGGTCTTGCTCGCAGGGAGTACACAACAGTAAAACGCCGATTCTCTAACCCACTATCCCTGAGTGAGGCTCCACACTGGGAGCCCACTATTTCTGAATTGCCCCTATAATTACAGATTTAATGAGGGCAATTCCTGAGGTGTACATAAATTGTTCTTGGGCTTTACCAGGTACATCAATAATGCAAGTTTCAGTTCGCTAAACATGAACACTGTCAGAAGTATTTTGTGGATCATATTTGTTTACAAACACAAAATGCAAAATCATAAATCGCATCGAAGTGCATCGTCTGGTTATTTGCATTTGATGTAATTGTGATGAAAATGATGCAAGGCTATTCTCCCTCCTAAAACAAAACCATTTTCATGCAGACGGTGCCCATTTCAACTTGTTAACAGCAAGCAAAGTATGTGTTAAATTGTAAAGTCGCACAGAAATTTGTACGGGTAGAGGTAAACACAGTTAAAAGCTCCAGATGAGGTGCACTATTTTTTTGAATCTCGAGCTATCTCAGATTGACTGGTAATTTCAGCATAGGTGGGCACATTGTCCCATTATGTTTTCTTTCGATGATTTACTAGATCAAAGAGTTTGACTTGCATTCTTGTAGATAGCCTGACCCCCTTTCTAAGCTGGTGGTCTCAGGAGAAAATACAGTGCCGGGGCCAAGCTAAAAATTTCTATTAAGAAAAAGATAAAATATCGAATTTCTTATGAATTAAAAATGACTAAGTACTAGGATCCATCACTCCAAATCTTTTTCTTTTAGTCCGTGGGGATTGTTTGACTTAACATTATTACATAAAAAGCATATTATTTTTGAAGGAAATGCAAGGAAAAGTGGCTATCCAGCAGACTGGAAGAGCTATAAAAAGCAACAAAGGGATTCAAAGAAAGTAATAAAATGTGAAAAAAGGGAATATGAAAGTAGAACTTGCAAGGGATATCAAAGCTAAGAGCAAAATTTTCTTTGCATATATTAAGAGAAAGAAAGTGGTAAGGAATGGGTGTGGGGCCATTAAAAATGGATGCAGATGAGACTATAATGGACAACAAAAAAATGGCAGACTTGTTAAATGAATGTATCCATTTTCACACTTGAGGAAAAAGACAAAATGGCAGTAGTATTTCAGCATGAATAACCTAGTTGAATTTTTTGATGTCACTAGCATAGTGGATAGGGGAGTATCTATGGATGTTGTCTATGTGGACATCCAGAAGGC
This sequence comes from Heptranchias perlo, assembly GCF_035084215.1. Lineage (NCBI taxonomy): Eukaryota > Metazoa > Chordata > Chondrichthyes > Hexanchiformes > Hexanchidae > Heptranchias > Heptranchias perlo. The sequence goes on from NC_090360.1 coordinate 16,086,490, forward strand.
ATTTGATGAGGTTTCGTAAGAGATTAATAACAAAAATAAAATGCACAAAATTGGAGATAACCTTGTGACATGGGTTAGCAATTGGTTGGGAATCTGTTCTCTGATTTAACAAGTGATGTTCCCCAAGGATCTGTACTGGGGTCTCAGCTTTACACCAGATATATTAATGACTTGAATGAAGGAATAGAGTGTTGTATTTACAAAGTTTGCAGATTACACTAAGTTAGGAGGCACAGTAAGTTGTGTAGACGGGAGCAGGAAGTTACAAAGGGACATAGGTAGACTAAGTGAGTAGGCAAAACTATGGCAGCTAGAGTATAATGTGGGGAATTGTGAGGTCATCCACTTTGGATCAGAGAAAGATAAATTGGAATATCTTCTTAATGGCGAAAGATTAGGAACTGTGGATGTGTGAAGGACTTAGGTGTCCATGTACACTACAAGTTAGTGCACAGATACAAAAAGGAAACAAAAAGGCTAATGGAATGTTGGCCATTATCCCTAGGGGGCTGGAATACAAAGGGGAGGAAGTGGTGCTTCTGATATACAGAGCCTTTGGTCAGACCCATCTTGAGTATTGCATTCAGTTTTGGGCACCAATCCTCATGAGAGATATATTGGCCTTGGAAGTGGGTTCAGTGCAGATTCACCGGAATTATACAAGGCCTTAAAGCGTTAAATTATGAGGACAAGTTACATAAATTTGGTTTGTATTCTCTTGAGGGGTGATCTAATCAAGATGTTTAAAATGATAAAGGGATTCGATATGGTAGATAGAGAGAAACTATGTCCTCTGATGAGGGAATCCAGAACAAGGTGACATTACCAGTGTTAAAATTAGAGCTAAGCCCTTTAGGAGTGAAATCAGGAAGCACTTTCTCACAGAAACGGCAGTGGAAATACGGAACACTCGCCCCCAAAAGGCTGGGGGTCAGTTGAAAATTTCAAGATTGAGATCGATAGATTTTTGTTAGGTAAGGGTATTAATGGATATGGAGCAAATGTGGGTAAATAGAGTTAAGTTGAGATCAGCCATTTTCTAAACGAATGGTGGAACAGGCACGAGGGGCTGAATGGCCTTCTCCTGTTGCTATCATTTCACTCGGACAGTAGTTAATTTTGCATGCAGTTGCCTGCTTGCAGCCATTTTTGCTTCTGTACCTGTTTAAAGGCTGTAGTGCATGGAAACAAGAGCCAAATATCATCAATATGGGAAGGACCTATAAAGCTAACTGCTCCTTTCGTATGTTCGTATACGATACAGAGTTGAATTGATTCCAGCACAAGTACTTCACGATCAAACTGAATTTTTATCAACATGATCGAAGCAGTACTGAAGCTTGAATAATTGTAAAAGATCATTGGAATTGGAATATTGCTTGCATATTATCATTTCATTGCAAACCTTCAAAGAAACAATTTAATATAGTAACACAACAGAGTAGCCTGTTCAAAGGTTGTAAATGGGCTGTGCCTACTCTCTAAAGAGCATGTGGCTCGAGCCAACAGAGGAAGGGCATGTGAAGGAGAAGGCTGCAGAACACGTCCTGATACACTGCAGTCATAGCCTGAGGAAGTTGAACTTCCGCAATGATATATAGGCCAGCTCCTCTGATGGCCAAAGGGGTTCACCGTCTCTGAACCGTACGGATCAGGAAGGTCACAGGCTCAATCTCTGGCCTGTGCTGAGTTAGCTGATCACAGCTCGCACAGTGGTAAGGGTGTTACATACAATAGGCTGTAGCACCCGCAGGATAGGGAGGGGAAATCACTGGCCAGTGTTTCTGGTCAGGGCCCCCATTGGAAGTGCATGTGTGTGGATACAGGCGAGAGGGGAATTGGGCTTGGCTGTGTTGTTCTCCACAGTTGGATGACATGCTGACATTTACTGACAGGAATGTAATACTGGAGAGAGACCATTGCCCATTGAATCCAGAAATCAAGTCTATGGCCCTGATTTTCAGCCTAATTTTGGGTGGATCTTGGGCGGGACCAGAAAATCATTCAAGAAGCGAGTTCCGCTGGCTCCTTGCCCCCACTTCTAGGATTTCTGCATATTTAAAGTGAGCTGCAATGACGGGATGGTGTTGAACAGGAACGTAGGAACATAGGAATGTCATATTCCTTGTCATTACCGCCACAGCAACACTAGATGCAAGGGATGTCAGTATACTACTGGCGTCTAGCATTGGTGTGGCAGGCCAGAGGAAATTTGAAATTTAAATCCCCAGGTGAGGTGTGCCTCAAAAACTTAAAAATATGTAGCCCTCCTCTTTAGCAATTGGCCACACTTATCTCACGCAGCTGCCCGAGACTTCCGGCAACCATATTCCAGGGCTTCACCCCCATCCTCCCCCAGTGCAGATGGAAATCACACCAGGAGACCCACAGAATTACTCAAATTAAGTGGACCCTGAAAATTTGCCGGGCTCGTCGATGGCAATGGTGGGCGTTTTTGCACCTCATCATCGAGTACACTTCCTTCTGGGGATTTAAATTCCAAATATCGTCTGGCCTGCCACACCAATGCTAGACTGCAGTAATATGTTGACATCCCTTGCATCCAGTGCTGCCAAAGCAGAAAATTCAGGCCAATATCTTCAGGGGAGAAATTGAGGGAAGAAAAGAAAAAGAGAAGACATGAATATCTCATATCTCATTTTAATTTTTATAATGGATTTTCTTTCAAGAAAATATGACTATTTTACCTAGAATGTTATCTTATATATACATAAACACATTGAATTGATTGACAGGGGTTCCTGGAAGATTTTGAAGGTTTAGGAACAGTTTTGAATTTCTATATTGAAAAAAAATTCTAGCCAAAGAAAAATGTGTCTACTTTATATTTCTATTAATATCTATCAATATCCTTAAACAGGTAACATGTTTGAGGTGAAGTTGAAGAAGAACTCCACGGGGTTGGGATTCAGTTTCCTGCAGATGTATCCAACAGCCGATGACCCAGGAGAGGGTTTGGTGAGAATAAAGAGATTGTTTCCAGGGCAACCAGCAGAGGAGACTGGCCAGATTGAAGTTGGGGATGTCATTCTGGCAGTCAATGGAGCAGCAGTACAGGGGTTATCGTATCAGGTGAGTGGTTTACCAGAGAGGCTGAATCAAACTAATAACTCCTTACACTGGGGAAGTAAAGCAAATTCAGATCAGCAAAATCCACATGAGCTCCTCCAATTCAACGTACATTGGGTGTGAAACGTCAAGTCTTATTGTCCATTGCCGATGAGGGTTAGGTCTGGATTAAATCGACCAAGCTCATTTATTTACTTTTAGTCATTTCTCTTAATCACCTGACTGCTCTATTTTAACATGGCAGATGTATAGAGTGACATTGCAATGTAATAAATGTCAAGGATCATTAGATTTTGTAAATTATGATTTCTGTCTGTTTTCTTGGGATATGCCCCCTACCCCTGCATCCTTACCATGCACCATAGGACTGTCTTGGCTCACAGGTGATGACCTGAAAAGGAGAGACAAGTAGACTCTTCCACGGTCAATGTAAAAATGCTGTTTTTGGTTGTGTCTGACATGCAACTTGTGGAGTTGGCTTCCAAATTTCCCTCTATTTCCCTGTGTAAATGTTTTGGCTGCGCTTGACACATCTTGAGAGAGTACAACTGAAATTGGGAATTCATGAGTTGGGCAATCATGGTGCTGGGGGTGTTAAGCACTGTATTCCCTGTAAGGCCATTTTTGAACTGCACAGATAGGGGTCAACGTGTCATACTGTCCCTTTCACCCCCATCCGCCTCCCCCCCACCCAACACCACAAGATAATTACAAATGAGGATAGCCATTTGGCCCGTCTTCTCCATCTAGAAAGACCCTACATTCCCCCCATTGCAGAATCCAATTGTTTCTCATGTCCCTCGTACACACTACGCAGAGTCGGAATGGAGTAAAATATGAAACAGCGCAAATACAGCCCAATCTGTACTGCCCATTTCTGTATTTTACACCCTCTGCTGTATTTATGATCATTACAAGATTTGAAAATGTTATCAGAAGCAAGTACAAATACCAATTTGCAGCTAGTTTTTTTTCCCAGCATTTTATGTAAATCTTCATATTAGTCTGACTTCTCCATTTAACATTACGCTGTCATGAAACACAATACTCCATTCATTTTGTAGCAAATAAAAGATTACTAACATCCAGACTCACACAAATTCTCTTTAGTAATTTATGAAAGAGTCAACTCACATTACATTCACAATCATGGACATTATCCCACCCTGTGGACTTTGTTTTTTATCTGAAGCTCCAGTCTTATACTGTCACCGCTCTTCAGTCTGAATGTCTAGAATCTCTAAGGATTTCATGGATAGGACCTTAGGCTGTGTAGCCAGAGGAATAAAAGCACAAATCTCAGGAATTGATTCGGACTTTGTACAAAGCGCTGGTCTTGCCCCACCTGGAGTACTATGCACAACTCTGGTCACCATATTATAACATCTAGGATTTGAAGAAAGTGCAGCAAAGGGCTACTAAATTGATGACTGGGATTAGCCACCAGAGCTATAAGAAAAGGCTAGAGTAGTTGGGGACGTTTGCACTGGAGAAGAGAAGGCTCAGGTGATATTCTAAAGGGCATAGACAACATAACCGTCAATATGCTTGACATAATCACCTAAAACAAGAGGGTGCAATCTCACACTTAGAAGAGGAAGGGTGAAAGGACAGTTGTGTTAGGTGACTAATTGCTCACCAGATTCAAATAGTGCGAGGAGGCAATAAACCAAGTGAACACGATGCTGGATTATATTGCCAAATCAGTGAAGATCAAATCCCCAGAAGTCATTGTGAAGCTGGACATTGCTGTGGTCAAGCCACACTTAGAGCACTGCGTACAGTGCTGGGTGTTGTGACATAAGAGATCTGCCCAAGTCCTAGAGGGGAAAACACCTTGAGGCTGATTCCTGATTAGAGCAAAGAGTGATGAGGAATGACTGAATAAACTGCATATCTTGAAAAGGTACCTCAGAGTGTACCAGATAATTAATGGAATAAAAAACGAAACCAAGAACAATACGTTCAGAAATGCAGGGGCAGCATTACGAGAAGACACAGGCTCAGGGGCTTGAAGGGCAAGTTTAGGATGGACATCGAGATGCATTTCTTTACACAGAGGGTGATAAGCTGCTGGGACTAGTAGTTGAGGACAACTCAAGGACAGTGGACTCATTTAATACAGAGCAAGATGTTGTAAAGAGGATAAGGTAGGGTTGGCATTTTGGACAAATGAAATCAAATGGCTGAAGGGCCTTAGTCAACCAAACCTATCTTGTGTAACTTTATATCGTGACAATTGAATTTCTCAAGTTTTAGTAACATTGCCCTTCTTATTTTTAAAGGTAGTAAAAAACTCCAATTAAATTAAAACATGTATAGCCAACGTCTAATTCCTGTTGAGAGTAGATGAAGGGAAATATCAGCCTTATATCACTCCTGGATGGGGGCAGCATCACAAGACTGAGGTGTATTACGTACTCTTTTACTATTAAGTGACTAAACATATCGGCTGTTGCTGATTTCTTTTCCTGATAATTTTTTCTGCCCTCTTCGGAAGGTGGTGAGTTCCACAGGCCCAAGCGGCCCTTTGGCATTTTGCCCAAGTAATCTTTCTTCAGGTGTGAGGCAAGTCAGTGAATGTAGGCAAACTGTTTGACCAAGAGGGGGCATCACAGCCAAGCTTAATCGGATCACTTGACCTGTACATGGAGGGGTCACTTAACTGCGATCAAAAGAGAGATCCCTGGCTGATTGTCCCTACTGTAAGGCAAGGACATTGAGGCCAATTCTACCCCTGGCCAGTGAGATCAGCTAACACAGCACAGAAAAAGGACTACGACTGGGACCTTCCTTGTCTGTTTGCCTCAGTTCCACTTGAAGCCAATTGAGCCATGGTTTCATGATTTATCCCCAAAATTTCTTTAGAGTTTTGTGCCTGTAGCATGTGACTAATTCTTACTGCTTGACTAGGGTAACTGCTGACCTTTGACTCAAGGAGGATAGGAGCCTCTTTGGAACATGCTATGAATCAGCACTTGCTCAGCACTCATCTTTTATTTACATATGAATTAATACAGGATTAGTGCAATGCATAGTTACGTAGTACATAGTTACATAGAATTTCCAGCACAGAAACAGGCCATTCAGCCCAACTGGTCTACACTGGTATTTATATGCTCCACACAAGCCTCCTCCCACTGTACTTCATCTCACTCTATCAACATACCCTTCTATTCCTTTCTCCCTCATGTACTTATCTAGCTTTCCCATTAAATGCATTAAAACTGTGAGAACAAGAACTTTATTTTTAAAGGTGAGTCTAAACACTTCACATTGGCATTCAATGGCATTACCATCACCAAATTCCCAACCATCAACATCCTGGGGGTCACCATTGACCAGAAACTTAACTGGACCAGCCACATAAATACTGCGGCTTCTAGTGCAGGTCAGAGGCTGGGTATTCTGTGGCGAGTGACTCACCTCCTGACTCCCCAAAGCCTTTCCACCATCTACAAGGCACAAGTCAGGAGTGTGTTGGAATACTCTCCATTTGCCTGGATGAGTGCAGCTCCAACAACACTCAGGAAGCTCGACACCATCCAGGACAAAGCAGCCCGCTTGATTGGTACCCCATCCACCATCTTAAACATTCACTCCCTCCACCACAGGCGCACCGTGGCTGCAGTGTGTACTGTCTACAAGATGCACTGCAGCAACTTGCCAAGGCTTCTTCGGCAGCACCTCTCAAACCTGCGACCTCTGCCACCTAGAAGGACAAGGGCAGCAGGCACATGGGAACACCACCACCTGCACGTTCCCCTCCAAGTCACACACCATCCTGACTTGGAAATATATCGCTGTTCCTTCATCATTGCTGGGTCAAAATCCTGGAACTCCCTACCATCAGCACTGTGGGAGAACCGTCACCACACGGACTGCAGTGGTTCAAGAAGGTGGCTCACCACCACCTTCTCAAGGGCAATCAGGAATGGGCAATAAATGCCGGCCTTGCCAGCGACGCCCAAATCCCATGATTGAATAAAAAAAAATTCAATCAGCCTAATATAAACTGGAAAATCTGGTTTTTGGTTTAGAGTCAGAAACATTAACCAATCTTTTCTCTTTCCAGATATTGATACAGCGTATTTTCAGCACTTTTTGCTTTTAGAAGAGTTTCTGTTTATTAATTTATAACTTATTAAAGTAAGAGTGAGTGAGAGTTTAAGTTCTTGCTCAGCCCCGTTTCAATCCTGAGTAAAAAGTGGAGATGACAGGCACAAGCATTAAATATTTAGTGGAGTTTCAATACTGGATCATATAAATGTTACATGTTTAACAAGTAGGGTGTTAAAACCAACCAAAAAATTATAAAACAACCTATTGTAACCACAGAATAACTGGCAGACACAAATCCAGCTAGCTGACCTGAATTTCCAATCATTGGTTGCCAAATGTAATGGCAGCTAATTCTAGTCAAGGATCTGACACCTGTTTCTCCTTCTCTAGGAAGTACCTCTCCGCTTAGATGCTGTAATTTCTGGCCCAATCAGCTATGGAAATGTTAATTTTCTGTACAGACGATAGATAGAATAACCCGTTCAAACGCTGTTCTGTTCTTTAGAGAACAAGCATGACCTTTTATGTATGAACATTGACTCGCTAAATTACATCTAATTATATCTGGGTGCACTTATTTGCCAGTTCTTGACTCCAGTATTATGTCTTTGTCAACATTTTAATGGTGCCCAGCACTGTTCCATTCTATTGTTTGTAACATTACTTCAATGTGCCAATGTAAAGAATTAATGTGATAAATTGAAGGAGTCAACATGAATATCCATGCAGCCTTACTATGGCGTTTACAGCTATAATTCGGAATTGCTGTAAGTAGATGGTATCTGATCAAGGTTTCTGTTTCAACGGTTACCTCATTTTCAACAGGAGGTGCTTCATCTGCTACGAGGAGCTCCCCCCGAAGTCACAATGAGCTTGTGCAGACCAGCACCGGGAACCCTACCTGAAATAGACCCTAATCTGCTGGTAAATTTATTGCACACTGACAGTGCCTACAGACTTATGGGCTTGAGAGGGGGGGCTGGGGTTTGGGGGGCAGTGGATGGTACAGCAATTGTACACAAGGGCCACAGTTGGCTTGATCCCCAGTATGAGTATGATAACTATACCTATGAATGCTCTAGAAGTGATGAATAGACAGAAGATCCTTTCTTGTACCTGCCGTGTATTGGTATCCAACACTTAGCATCACCTCCTCATACATATTAATGGAAAAATGCTGTTTCATACAAAGTGCTACTTTAGGGCTATGAATCTGAGCTCCTAGTACAGCTAATCTCTTATCACCTGAAAATTTAAAACAAAAACAATAGTCGGAGTTTTATTTACATGCAGTTTACTGTTGGAGTTATCACTGTTCAAGTTTCTTCAGAAATAGTGTGGTTAGTTTGAATATCTAAGTAGATGTGGCACAGCTTCCTACTGTTGTCATACTCTACAGGATAAATTCGCTCTCACATTCGCAGGAGGGAGTTGTGTATTGAGAATGTGCATTGGGGAATGGATGTGCCAATTCTCCAACCCAAGCTCCCCATGACTGAGTCTTCCCCAGGAAGCACCAGATGGTCAATTTACCTTTGGATGAAATACAGTATTAAGAAACCTGATAAGCAGTTTGATAACTTATTTCTTAATATAAATTTGTTGTAACAGATGTTCACAACTTTATGCTTACAGACCATTGAATTTTTTATTAATGGTCAGGGTTAGTGATGTATTTTTCAAGGTGTATTCTCATGAGAAATAACTGAGAACCATAGGAGTGTTCCCATTAGGGGTTTCTGCTGTATATTGTGTATTTGATCAAAATGCTAAGATTTAGCCTCAAAGAAGTTACTCACTGTCACTTTTTATTTTAAAATGCTAGACTCCAACTTCTTCTCCTGTGAAAGAACTGTCTGTACTGAAGACATTTGATCTACAGTTGAAGGAGCAGCATCAAGAGGCTGACCTGTGCCAGGCAACAGAAGAAGACAAAGGTGAAGACCGACCTCATGGTTTCACTGAGCAGAGTCATCCGTATGATTCAAGCGATCAGGAGAGTGGTGATGAAGCAGTTGAGGAAGTTGTTGAACAATGCCAACATTTCCAAGATATTCCACTTGGTGCAACGGATTTGGAGCTAGTTACTGCTCTGGCTGAAGACCTGAGGCAGAACTGTTATTCAGCCTGTGACTTACCTGTTGCAGTACCACGCAAAGATAGGTGAGTGTTATCGCACTGTCTTTGGGAGAGCAAGATTGTCACTAAATAAGGACATTATTCCCTGTAACAATTTGATCTGGGCAGCAGATTTGTAAAAATCTAATTACCTAATTGGATAAATAAGATTTGCATATTTCATATTCAGAAATAGAAGGATAGTGCAGATGAATGCATGGCTGGAGAGATGTTGCAGGAGGGAGGGCTTTAGATTCCTGGGGCATTGGGACCGGTTCTGGGGGAGGTGGGACCTGTACAAGCTGAACAGGTCGCACCTCAACAGGGCTGGGACCAATATTGTGGTGGGGAGGTTTGCTAGTGCTATTGGGGATGGTTTAAACTCGCTTGGCAGGGGGATGGGGACCTGATCGTAGATTCAGTAAGGAGAGAAGCAGAGCTGGAAATGGAAGGCAGAAAATTAGTAAGCAAGTTTGGAAGGCAGAGGAAACAAAGGCTAGAAAATGGACAACAAAAGAATTTGGTAATGCTTAATGGCTTATACCTCAATGCTAGGAGTCTAGTGAATAAGGCAGATGAGCTGAGGGCACAGATAGACACGTGGAAGTATAATATCATTACTGAAACATGGCTTAAAGAGGGGCAGGAATGGCAGCTCAACATTCCTGGTTACAGGGTTTTCAGGCGAGATAGAGAGCGGGATAAAAAAGGAGGGGGGTTGGCAATATTGGTTAAAGAAACAATTACAGCCATGAGGTGGGATGATATGTTGGAAAGATCATCAAATGAGGCCATATGGATTGAACTGAAGAACAAAAAAGGGGCAATGACACTGCTGGGAATGTACTCTGGACCCCCAAACAGTCAGAGGGAGATAGAAGAGCAAATATGTAGGCAAATTTCTGAGAAGTGCAAAAACAATGCATTCAGGAGAACTTTTTTAGCCAGTACATAGCAAGCCCAACAAGAGAGGGGGCTGTACTGGACTGAATTTTAGGGAATGAAGCTGGCCAGGTGGAAGGAATATCAGTGGGAGAGCATTTTGGTGGTAGTGACCATAATTCAGTTAGATTTAGCATAGTTATGGGAAAGGTCGAAGATAGAACAGGAATAAATGTTCTCAATTGGGGAAAGGCCAATTTTACTAAGCTGAGATGTGATTTAGCAAAAGTGGAATGGAAACAGCTACTTGAAGGTAAATCAGTGTCAGAGCAGTGGGAGGAGATAGTAAGGCTTCGGAGCAAATATGTTTCTACAAAGAAAAAGGGTGGAACTGCCAAATCTAAAGCCCCCTAGATGTCAAGGAGCATACAGGGTAGGATAAGGCAAAAAAGAGAAGCTTATGCCAGATACTGAGAGCTCAATACTGCAGAAAGCCTAGAGGAGTATAGAAAGTGCCGGGGTGAAATTAAAAAGGAAATTAGGAAAGCAAAGAGAGAGCATGAAAAAATATTGGCAAGTAAAATCAAGGAAAACCCAAAGATGTTTTATGAATACATAAAGAGCAAGAGAATAACTAAGGAAAGAGTAGGGCCTATTAGAGACTAAAAAGATAACCTATGTGTTGAGACGGATGATGTGGGTATGGTTCTACTTTGCATATGTCTTCACAGAAGAGGGGGACTATGCAGACATTGTAGTTAAGGAGGATGAATATGAAATATTGGATGGAATAAACATAGTGAGGGAGGAAATATTAAGGGGATTAGCATCTTTGAAAGTATTTAAATCACCAGGCTGTTAAGAGAAGCAAAGAAGGAAATAGCGGAAGCTCTGACCATCATTTTCCAATCCTTCATGGCTATAGAGTGGTGCCGGAGGATTGGAGGATTGCTAACGTTGCACTGTTGTTTAAAAAGGGAGAAAGGAATAGACCGAGTAATTACAGGCCAGTCTCGGTGGTGGGCAAATTATTGGAATCGATTCTGAGGGACAATATTAATCATCATTTAGAAAGGCACAGATTAATCAAGGACAGTCAGCGTGGATTTGTCAAGGGAAGGTCTTGTCTGCCTAACTTGATTGAATTTTTTGAGGAGGTAACAAGGAGGGTCGATGAGGGTAGTGCATTCGATATGGTCTACATGGATTTTAGCATGGCTTTTGACAAAGTCCCCCATGGCAGACTGTTCAGAAATGTAAAAGCCCATGGGATCCAAGGGAAAGTGGCAAGTTGGATCCAAAATTAGTTCAGTGGCAGGAAGCAAATGGTAATGGTCGATGGGTGTTTCTGTGACTGGAAGGCTATTTCCAGTGGATTTCTGCAGGTCCCTTGCTTTTGTGGTAAATATTAATGATTTGGACTTAAATGTAGGCGCATCATTACGAAGTTTTCAGATGATACAAAAATTGGCCGTGTGGTTGATAGTGAGGAGGAAAACTATAGACTGCAGGAAGATATCAATGGACTGGTCAGGTGGGCAAAAAAGTGGCAAATGGAATTCAGTCCGGAGAAGTATGAGGTAATGCATTTGGGGAGGGCAAACAAGGCAAGGGGATACACAATAAATGGGAAGATACTGAGAGGTGTAGAGGAGCAGAGGGACCTTGGAGTGCATGTACACAGATCCCTGAAGGTAGCAGGACAGGTAGAAAAGGTGATTAAGAAGGCATACGGGATACTTTCCTTTATTAGCCGAGGCATAGAATATAAGAGCAGGGAGATTATGCTCGAACTGTATAAAACACTAGTTAGGCCTCAGTTTGAGTCCTGCATACAGTTCTGATCACCACATTACAGGAAAGATGTGATTTAACTAGAGAGGGTACAGAGGAGATTGACGAGGATGTTGCCAGAAGTAGAGAATTCTGAGGAAAGATTGGATAGGCTGGGGTTGTTTTCTTTGGAACTGAGGAGGCTGAGGGGAGATTTAATTGAGGTGCATAAAATTATGAAGGGCCTATTTCCCTTAGCAGAGAGGTCAATAACCAGGGGGCACAAATTTAAAGTAATTGGTAGAAGGATTAGAGGGGAGCTGAGGAGAAATTTTTTCACCCGGAGGGTGGTGGGGGTCTGGAACTCACTGCCTGAAAGGGTGGTAGAGGCAGAAACCCTCAACTCATTTAAAAAGTACTTGGATGAGCACTTGAAGTGCCATAACTTACAGGGCTACGGACCAAGAGCTGGAAAGTGTGATTAGGCTGGATGGCTCTTTATCAGTCGTCACAGACACAATGGGCCAAATGGCCTCCTTTTGTGCTGTAAATTTCTATGATTCTAATTAAGCAGCACCAAAAATCTAAATATCTCCTCGGCTATTGTGGAATCAAATGGGTGTAGGCTCCATTGGCAGGTTGAGCTATTCATGGTGTAATGCACTCCTGTTCCTTTCCTCCCCGATGCTATCTGTGGCAGCTGCAGAGTAAGTCATCTCCAATGTGTGTAGCCTTTCTAAGAGGACCAGATACAAGGACAGCCTTCATGCAATGCAATTATAAGTCCTGTTCAGCTTCCTTTGATCTGTATCAAGGACCTGATTACTCCAGTTATGGTGCAAGTAGTTTCTTCTGTAAGCACATCAAGGCGACAACAACTTGCATTTATATTGTGCCTTTAATGTAATAAAACGTCCCAAGGTACTTCACAGGAGCGTAATCAGACAAAAATTGACACCGAGCGAAAGAAAGTGATATGAGCATGGCTGCTTAAAAGCTTGGTCAAAGACAAAATCAAAAGCAAAAATACTGCGAATGCAGGAAGCCTGAAATAAAAACAGAAAATGCTGAAAATACTCAGCAAGTCAGGCAGCTTCTGTGGAGAAAGAAACAAAGTTAACGTTTCAGGTCGATGACCCTTTGTCAGGTCAAAGAGGTAGGTTTTAAAGAGCGTCTTAAAGGAGGAGAAAGAGGCGGAGAGGTTTAGGGAGGGAATTCTAGAGTTAGGGCCTAGACGGCTGACGGCACGGTAGGGGGAAGGGAATGGGGGATGCACAAGTCTCGAATAATAAACAGAACCTCTCAGGACTCAAATTATTTATGATTTTAGTAATCAGCAAAGAAACAGACAGAGCAGTTTGTTAATAGATAATGCCTGTCAGAATTACTTTTACCATGAACAAAAGGTTCAAAATTTATTTCTCCTTCAACAGGATGTTCTTCAATTAATATTGAATCATTTCTCTTATTTGAGCCTAATCACAGGAGATGGTTATTTACAAAAGCCTGGCAACATTGAAATTCATTTACTAATACTCCCAGTGATACTTAACTTATTGTCCACAAATGCACAATGTCGGGAATTGCCCATCAGCTTTGCCATGAATGAGTTAAACTGTGAAAATGTGCAACCCTTGCAGAATTTTTCCAACATGTTGAAGATAGACACGCCAACACAAGCAAAATCACTGAGTTGAGTGTTAATAACCAAGATTGTGTGTGTCTATCGCAGGGCTGTAACTAACCCAGTGGGTTATCAGACTTGTCAACTGTTAGAAGATTTCTGTTTGTTTGAGCTGAAAGGGTGCCCTGTTGAACAATTTTCTGAGCACTAAGTCAGGATTCACAATGCAGTTGGCATATGTCTTGTACTTCACATGTACAGAGACTTTGATAGACAAATACGATATTGATTGGCTCCTACACAAATGAAGAGTGTCAGTATCATGGAGAACTATTCGGGAAACACTACAAGAGGTAATTATATAGTTGGGCTCGGCAAAACTCAGCTGCTTATGTGATATAGACTTTGTTCTGCCATGTCAGATAGGTAATGCATTTGCAGCTTTCTGTTTATTTATCTATTTTAAAACTTTTGTGTCTCTGTGGATGTATTGTTGGGTGTCATAGAGGCCATTCCCTTCTACCAATCAGATCACAGAATCGGAGTCCGCTGTCCCTTCAACCACTTGCGTCACAGAATTTCAAATCATTGGATCCCAGGGAAAGGAACCTATCCAGTCCCAATTAGAATATTTCTGATTGTCAATCAAAAGAAAAATGTAATTCTACCAAAAATATTGTGGTTCCATGACAGTTCCTCACTCATCCCACTCTAATCCCTTAACAATTAAATCCCTTAACAATATAATGCTCAATTCCAGCTCCGGCTGCTCACTGCTCTTCCCGTTGCCAGGGTGATGGTCCTTGGGTTCCGGCTGAGGCTCACTATAGGCCCATTTTAACTCTGCTCTCTGGGCCTGGGCCCAAGGCTGGGTCCAGACCTTGGCCCTGACCCTACTTTAACCATCAGAGCTTGTAAACCACTGGAGCTCCAACCAGCGAATCACGTAAATAATTAAGAAAACGAAGGAAGGTTCTGGGGAGGGAGGAGGGAAGAAGAGACAAATAAGTAAAGTATTTGCATGTAAAGCAAATACTGCAAATGCATTGTGGGAAGCAAATAAATAAAGTATTTTCATGTTAAGCAAATATTACAAATGTGTTGTGGGAATAAATGGAAATAGGAAGATGTGGGGCAAAGTTGAGCAATTTTGTACAATTTTGTAGGTATATTGATTAGTGAGCTTCGTGTCTTTTACAGTATCACTAAATTGTGTAATATTTTTGCCTCTAATCAGTCACACGATATATAGCTTCACTAAATTTGTTGTATTGCAGCAATTGGCAAACTGCTCTTGTGTTAAGGCAGCATTGTGACTGCAGTAAACAATAAAAACTCCACCACGGATCATGGACTATCCATAAGCAATGCCACAAGGGATCTACTAGTACTTTAAAAAATGGCCCACATAAGTCAGTTTAACCTCAGTGGTGGGGAAACTTTTAGAAACGATAATCCGGGATAGAATTAACAGTCACTTGGATGAGTGTGGATTGATTAGGGAAAGCCAGCACAGATTTGTTAAAGGCAAATCGTGTTTAACTAAACTGATAGTAACAGGGTAACAAATGTAACCCCATTATTTAAGAAAGGAGGGAGAGAGAAAACAGGGAACTACAGACCTGTTAGCCTGACATCAGTAGTGGGGAAAATGCTAGAATCTATTATAAAGGATGTGATAACAGGGCACTTAGAAAATAATAATAGGATTTGGCAGAGTCAATATGGATTTATGAAAGGGAAATCATATTTGACAAACTATTGGAGTTCTTTGAGGATGTAACTAGTGGAATAGATAAGGGGGAACCAGTGGATGTGGTGTATTTGGATTTTCAGAAGGCTTTTGATAAGGTTCAACACAGGAGGTTGGTGAACAAAGTTAGAGCACATGGAATTGGGGGTAGTATACTGGCATGGATTGAAAATTGGTTAACAGGCAGAAAACAGAGAGTAGGAATAAAGGGGTCTTTTGCAGGTTGGCAGACTGTGACTAGTGGGGTACCGCAGGGATCAGTGCTTGGGCCCCAGCTATTCACAATCTATATCAATGATTTGGATGAGGGGACCAAATGTAATATTTCCAAGTTTGCTGATGACACAAAACTAGGTGGGAATGTGAGCTGTGAGGAGGATGCAAAGAGGCTTCAAGGGGATTTAGACAGTCTAAGTGAGTGGGCAAGAACATGGCAGATGGAATATAATGTGGAAAAATATGAAGTTATCCACTTTGGTAGGAAGAACAGAAATGCAGAGCATTTTTTAAATGGTGAGAGATTGGGAAATGTTGATGTTCAAAGGGACCTGGGTGTCCTTGTACATAAGTCACTGAAAGCTAACATGCAGGTGCAGCAAGCAATTAGGAAGGCAAATGGTATGTTAGCCTTAATTACAAGAGGGTTTGAATACAGGAGTAAAGATGTCTTACTGCAATTATATAGGGCCTTGTTGAGACCACACCTGGAGTATTGTGTACAATTTTGGTCTCCTTACCTAAGGAAGGATATACTTGCCATGGAGGGAGTGCAACGAAGGTTCACCAGACTGATTCCTGGGATGGCGGGATTGTCGTATGAGGAGAGATTGAGTAGACTAGGCCTGTATTCTCTACTGTTTAGAAGAATAAGAGGTGATCTCATTGAAATATACAAAATTCTTACAGGGCTCAACAGGGTAGATGCAGGGAGGATGTTTCCCCTCCCTGGGGAGTCTAGAACCAGGGTCTCAGAATAAGGGGTAGGCTATTTTGGACTGAGATGAAGAGAAATTTCTTCACTCAGAGGGTGGTGAATCTTTGGAATTCTTTACCCCAGAGGGCTGTGGAGGCTCAGTCATTGAGTACATTCATAACAGAGATCGATAGATTTCTATATATTAAAGGCATCAAGGGATATTAGGATAGTGCAGGAAAATGGCATTGAGGTAGAAGATCAGCCATGATCTTGTTGAATGGCGGAGCAGGCTCGAGGGGCCGGATGGCCTACTCCTGCTCCTATTTCTTATGCTCTTATGATAGAGTTTTTTGATGAGATAACAGAGAGGAAAGATGAAGGCAATGCAGTTGATGTGGTGTAGATGGACTTTCAAAAGGCATTTGATAAGGTGCCGCCTGGTAGGCTTATCATCAAGATTGCGGCCCATGGAATAAAGGGGGCAGTAGCAACATGGATACAGAATTGGCTAAGGGACAGGAAACAGAGAGTAGTGGTGAACGGTTGTTTTTCGGACTGGAGGGAGGTGTACAGTGGTGTTCCCCAGCGGTCGGTGCTGGGGCCACTGCTTTTCTTGATATATATTAATGACTTGCACTTGGGTGTACAGGGCACAATTTCAAAATTTGCAGATGAACACAAAACTTGGAAGGGTAGTAACAGTGAGGAGGTTAGTGATAGACTTCAAGAGGATATAGACAGGCTGGTGGCATGGGCGGTCACGTGGCAGATGAAATTTAACACAGAAAAATGCGAAATGATACATTTTGGTCGGAAGAACGAGGAGAGGCAATATAAACTAGAGGGCACAATTCTAAAAGGGGTACAGGAACAGAGAGATCGGGGGGTATATGTGCACAAATCGTTGAAGATGGCAGGGCAGGTTGAGAAAGCGGTTAAAAAAGCATACGGAATCCTGTGCTTTATAAATAGAGGCATAGAGTACAAAAGTATGGAAGTCATGATGAACCTTTATAAAACATTGGTTCGGCCACAACTGGAGCATTGTGTCCAGTTCTGGGCACTGCACTTTAGGAAAGGTGTGAAGGCCTTAGAGAGGGTGCAGAAGAGATTTACTAGAATGATTCTAGGGATGAGGGACTGGAGAAGCTGGGATTGTTCTCTTTGGAATAGAGACGATTGCGAGGAGATTTGATAGAGGTATTCAAAATCATAAAGGGTGTAGACAGAGTAGATAGAGAGAAACTATTCCCATTGGCGGAAGGGTCAAGAACCAGAGGACATATATTTAAGGTGATTGGCAAAAGAACCAAAGGTGACATGAGGAAAAACTTTTTTACACAGTGAGTGGTTAGGATCTGGAATGCACTGCTCAAGGGGATGGTGGAGGCAGATTCAAACATTGCCTTCAAAAGGGAACTGGATAAGTACTTGAAAGGAAAAAAATTGCAGGGGGATAGGGCGGGGGTGTGGGGCTAGCTGGATTGCTCTTGCATGGAGCCAGCACAGACTCGATGGGCCGAATGGCCTCCTTCAGTTCTGTAATCTTTCTATGATTCTATAATAATTAATCCTATAACACTTTTTTGATGTAGTATAGTGCATTTTTTTAGCTGAGAATCTCTTCATCCAGCTTAAAATTTATTACAATTTCCTTGAACCAGATTGGAAGAACTACAGTACAAATCCCAATAGATTAGTGGAGTGAACAATTATTTTGCTGCCTGTAGGACTGTGGTGACCCAATTTTCTGTTAAATGTTGGAATTCCCATTGATGTGAGGCACTGTTTAATAATGAAACAAAGCATAAACTGGCATCTCTTCTGCATAATCTCCTCATCGAGGCCCTGTCTGTCTGTTTCTGGGGTTCAGGTAGTCATTAAACATCCCATGTCACTCAAACAACATCTGGGAGTTCTCTCAGTGTCGTGGGCAATATTCCTTCCTCAAGAAACACCATCAAAAGCAGTTTGACTGGTCATTCTTCCAATTGCCGTTTGTGCGATTTTGCTTATTCACATTGGTTTCTGTGTTTGCCTATATAAAATGTACTTCAGCATAGTTCATTGCATGTGTAGTGCTTTGGGATGGTTTCTGAGAGATGCGTCAAGTGTTAACTGCATGTTCTTTCTTTTCACTGTAATAAATCTGTAGTTGGCACACACACTTGATGGTTGGTAAAGAATAGGAATCAATCTGTACAGTTTCTGTTTGTTCTGTAGATTAATATTATGCTTGTAAAGCCACGGGGTGAACACATTCCTCCAAAATATCTAATGGAAAGGTTGCAAATGGACTGGGCCCTTTTGAGGAGATCTGCCAAAATTACATCATTTTGGTCTACACTTCTGACTTACATTAAAACTCTGGCAACTACTGTTCCTTGATGGACCTATTGCTTGAAATCCCATTTGACATTGCCTTGTCTAAACAAATTGGTTTCCTACTCTTTGCAGTAAGCCTTTCCCAGAAGGTTGTCAATTCACCATCCAAGCACTTTATTATTCAGGCCACCAGGAGATGGAGCATCCTGAGGAAGTATCTTATTATCTTTCAGTTGCAACTGAACCGTATCAACTAGATTTGGCTTTCCAGTACGTATGTTGTCAAACCATGGCAACTGTCAAAGAACCCCAATTATTGCTGCACCCTCTCCCAACCAGTTAGTGTTTGTGTAAGTGTCTCAGACCCGTGTGTTCTCAGTATTGGGTGACATATGAGTAGATATAAAAAATGTGAATATAAAAGCAGGGAGGTTATTCCGGAACCGTATAAAACACTAGTTAGATCACAGCTTGAGTATTGCGCACAGTTCTGGTCACCACACTACAGGAAGGATGTAATTGCACTAGAGAGGGTGCAGAGAAGGTTTACAAGGATATTGCCTGGACTGGAGAATTTTAGCTATGATGACAGATTGGATAGGCTGGGGTTGTTTTCCTTGGAACAGAGGAGGCTGAGGGGTGATTTGATTGAAGTGTACAAAATTATGAGGGGCCTGGATAGAGTGGATAGGAAAGATCTATTTCCCTTAGCGGAGGGGTCAATAACCAGGGGGCATAGATTTAAAGTGATTGGTAGAAGGATTAGAGCGGAAATGAGGAAAGACTTTTTCACCCAGAGGGAGGTGGGGGGTCTGGAACTCACTGCCTGAGAGGGTGGTAGAGGCAGAAACCCTCAACTCATTTAAAAAATACCTGGATGTGCAACTGAAGAGCCGTGACCTGCAGGGCTGTGGACCAAATGCGGGAAAGTGGGATTAGGCTGGGTGGCTCGTTTCTCAGCCAGCGCGGACATGTGGGCTGAATGGCCTCCTTCTGTGCCGTAAATTTTCTATGATTCTATGATTCAATGTAAAATAACTTTACATGTCTCTATTGTGATTCAGTCTTTAACTGATGTATTGTCCAATACAAATATTGTGTTTTCAAATAAACCCTGTGATATCGGCTACATCCTCATTGTGCCTGAGAAGGGGAAGAATAAAATAGTTATAAATAGTTATATATGTGTTTTCTTTATTTAATTCAATTTTTAAAAACATGATAACGTCAATGTGGTCCTTTAGGAAGGAAGACCGTTGTCCTCTTTAGATACTTTATTTATTTTAAATGTCAATTTAATTAGTTTTTTTCTGATGATATTGAAATTTTATCGTAATACTAGCAGATCTCCTATGGCATTGCTCATTAGTCAGTCAGAGGAGGTGCTACTTTATAATGGCAGATGCATTGTAGCATGCAAAGCACAATAGATTATCCTTCTGCTAAAGTGTGGAGGTATGTCCTTTCAAGGCTACAAAATCCAATTGCTGCTATGTAAATACTTGGTTCATACAAGTGGTTTCTGTTAAGTAAACTCTGGGTGAGACTTTACAGATGTTATTTAAGAGAATGCAGATATCCTGGCTCTGGTACTTTGTGTTGCTGGAGAGTTTCTTTGTCTTTTTATACTTTGAAAAAAAAGTTGAATGTGACATTTGAAGTGTGACAGAGATGTGCGTTGGACAGGAAATACACGCTAAGTACTCATTTTTATAATATTATAGATATTTGTGTATTTTTTAAATAATTATTTGATTTAGAAATAATTATCATATCCCTTATCAACCAAGTACTGGCTCCCTCTATCTTATCTCTTAGTTTAGGTTCATTGATCAATGCAACAGTGAGCCTGTTATGTCTCTCAAAGTACAATGCTCTGCTTGAGAAATTAGGTCAAACTGCAGTCAGATAGGAATGTGGCCTGCACTTTGCTCAGTCTGTCTATCTGCAAAATGTCAGATAACAGATAAACCTTAACATTTATATTTAAATGTTACATAATAATCTGTACAATAGCGAGGACACAATATACCATCAGTTTCACCATTTACGGCATCCTGCTCCTTTAACGTAGTTGGACAATTTAAATTCCTTTCTTCCCTTTTTGGACGTGGGGAATGATGAAATTGCTTTCAGCAATTATTTTGATGAAGATGTTATCTTGTTTGTAGGAAATTATCCCCGTGCACTTTTTTAACATTTGTAAACCTGTTTAAATGCGTTATTATTATACTGGCAGATCTCCTATGGCATTGCTCACTAGTAAATCAGACGATGTGCTATTTTATACCGGCCAATACATTGTAGTGGGCAAAGCACAATGAAGTATCCTTTTGCTAAAGTGCAAAGTAAGTCCTTTCAAGGCTGCAAAATCCAATTGCTGCTAAGCAAACATTTGGTTCATACAAGTGGTTGCTGTTAAGTAAACATTGGGTGAGTCCGTACAGATGTAATTTAAGAGACTGCAGATATCCTGACTAACAAATACTGTGGGCTATAAATTGGGCTCGGTAGTGCCTGTTGTATAGGCACTACGCGGAATCCTAAGGACCCAAAATAGCGTCTGGAATGCGTGCGCGCACTTCTAGCATGACGTGCACCGGATGCCAACCTGGTAAAGGCGTTTGCACAGGCGCAGATAACGAACGCCGGCACCAGATAAAGTAGGGAGAATATGCTGTAGATCAGTGTACAACGCTGATTTAAAGGGACAGATGCGATTTTGGAGCTCAATGCTCCAGCCGCCACACTTAACCACGCACAGCTGAACAGGTCATAGACGGCCTGGAGGAACCCCCACCAGCGCTATTTAAAGAGACCATGCAGGTGTTGCAGGTTAGTTGCTGGATTATTGCTTCTCGCTGCAGGTACAATTGTACGTGTTCGTTGAAGCTTCCTATACTTGGAGAAAGTTGCAATAGTACATAGAGAGTGGTCTGGCAGGTCCCGAATTACTGTTGGTGGCGTTTAAAACAGTGTGCTGAACAAAGTTTCTGCCAACCATGGGTGGCCTGCTAGGGCTCTCGCTGGGCATTGAACACGACTGGGAGCATACAGAGAGGCCACGCAGAGCAGGTCAAGCTGCGAGGACAAGGAGGAGGAAGAGGAGACATATGGCATTGAGCAGGAGGCCATATCCAATGAGGGCTTTCAGGGACCAATTCTCTTACCTCAATCTGAGCGAAAATCTGTGCGTCCAACGGCTGCCGTTCACAAAAGAGGTCGTGCTGGAGATTTATCAACTGCTGCAGCCACAACTGCAACCACAGAGCAGGGCAAGGACGGCATTGCCTGTGACTGTGAAGGTAACCATGGCTCTGAACTTTTACGGCTCTGGATCCTTTCAGGCTGCTACTGGCGATATGTGGAACATCTCACAGTTTGCAGTGCACTGCTGCATAAGGGAAGTCACCGAGGCTCTGTACGAGCTGCGCAATAAATTCATAATGTTCCCTCTTCACAGAGAGGGGCAGAATGAGCGAGCACAAGGGTTTGCTACTCTGGCAAATCTCACGTGCTGCCTGCATCTCAACGACCGGACACGGGTTAATCGCGCACTGCAACCCCCCACCCCCGGCTGGTTTCAGGGGTTATCCAATTTAATTTCCTGTATGTTAAAATAGCACATAGAGGAATTTCAGACAAACATATGTTTTGTTACAAAGAACACTGAGCAATTTCATCCTAAATATTGTTTATACATATAAATATTATTGAATTTAATGGGATTTAGGAACATCAAGGGCTATATACTACAACAGAGAAATATCCCGAGATATGAGCCAGAAATTGCTCCCGAAATAACGGAGGAGCTCACCAGCGATCTCCGTTTTTCGTGGCGAATCGAAGGAGCGTGTTCCCGCGTTTGCACCCGCGCACTAAAACGCGGAAATCGTGAACTTGCTCCTATTGGTTCGCCGGTGATTTGACAGCTGCGAATTAAAGGGCCATCGCTGAAAAACCGCAAACTTGCTCATCCACCCAGTTGGAAAGTAACTAATTACGCCACCAAACAGGTACACTTAAAAATACCAGGTCTAAACTAAGTTTTAAAAGCGCGGTTAGTCTTAATGACTGCCAAACAACTAAAAATTAAATTTTTAAAATGTGGAGTCCCATGTTACTCCTTATTTTATTAGTTTTTGGTCATTTAAAAAATTAAAAATTTAAAATGTAATTTTTTTTTTACTTTGGCTTTTTATTTAAAAAAATGAACATTTTTATTTACAATGAATTCCAAAATACTAACTTTAAATGAATGAAGTCTGCTTGTGGGCGTGACTTCTCTTCCTGACAGATTTTGTGGGCGTGTCTTCTATTCTCACAGACTGTTCCACGCGCATCAATTTACTCTGCTCAGAGGCTGGGTTGATAGCGCACAGTTTTTTAAACGTTCAAAATCAAGCACGTTGACAGAACCCGCAGTTAATACATTTGTCAAATTAATGCGCAGGAGCTGCGGCGAGCATTGTCACACCGCTGTGCGCAACTTCTGGCCCGAAGTGTTTTGGAAAATGTTATACATTAGTTTTGCCAATGTTTCGTTGATGGGGTTCCTTCATGAAGCCTTGTATCAATGCATTTCACAGCAGCAGATCCATTGGGTTGACATAGGCAAGGGGATCTGTTGCAGCACTAATGTCACTGGTAGCAATGGCTGATTATCGCTTGCAGACCAAACTTTTAATTTCAGTCTCCACTGAGTGTTTAGTGAAATATGCACTTCAGTTGGTACAAGGTTGATAAACTTTCCGTTGGGGTATTTTATGCATCCTTCCCTTTGTTAACTGCACCCTGTAGATGGCTACATACTTTATACAGACACTAACCCCTAATCTTCATCATTACACTGGAGTGGGAATTGTCCTAGGAGATCCACAGACAAATGATGCAAGACAAGAAGCTGTCTGATTTCCCTCATTGATGGGGCATCTTAACTTGAATCCAAGGCAATATTTTAGTGCTGACAGGACTCAACTGGGTTCAATTCCCACTCCAGTGACTTGAGCACAAAATCTAGGCTGACACTCCAGTGCACTACTGAGGGAGTGCTGCACTGTCAGAGGTGCCGTCTTTCAAATGGGATGTTAAATCAAGGCCACGTTTGCTCTCTCAGGTGGATGTAAAAGTTCCCATGGCACTATTTCAAAGAAGAGCAGGGGAGTTCGCCCCAGTGTCCTGGCCAATATTTATTCCTCAACCAACATCACTGAAACAGATTATCTGGCCATTATCACATTGCTGTTTGTGGGAGCTTGCTGTGCGCAAATTGGTTGCTGCGTTTCCTACATTATAACAGTGACTACACTTCAAAAAGTACTTCATTGGCTGTAAAGCACTTTGGGACATCCTGGGGTCATGAAAGGCGCTATATAAATGCAAGTCTTTCTTTATGTAGCTTACCTGTGCACTTAGGGAGCAAGTGTACAGGTAAGGGATACACAAATACCTCACACCAACAATAGTACAGTATATATTTTAGCAAATACTCAGTGGATACTGAAATAAAAAGTTGGTCTGCATTCTGACAGCTCCCAATGGAGTTCTGTTACACTAAAATACTGCCTTGGAGTGTTGTAATGATTAATATTAATTGTCAGTCTCACTGAGACAGGCAACAACGGTTAGTTGGGGTTTAGTGTGTGAAATGAAAATGTCATTGTTGATATCGTAGAGTAATGTCTTGCTGAGACTGAGGCTGAATCACATTGTCAGAGCAATGATAAAGGAACTGAGCATTGCATCTGGCCTGTGCCCTATCTGACATATGAATGACTGATGCTATCAAATAATTGATGGCTGTGTCCAGAAAGATTTTAATTCCCGAGTGTGTTTCTAACTATCCTTTACTGAACAAAAATGCTTAAATAAATCCAATTTAAAAAATGAGTTTTGTTGAACATTACGGACTTGACTTGTAATTACACCAAACTATTATTGTAAGTGCAGTCTCACACTCAATAAGATCTGATTTCAATGAAAAGCTGCTCTTCCTAAATACAGTCAATTTTATTGGGCCTGCACTGTATTGGAGAATTGAACAGTCTGTTACCTTAATAACATATTATTCTAATTCTCAGCTTTCTGTGCAATGTGACTGATGAAAGTGACTTGAGATCGTCAGTCTACTTTTACAAGCCTGAAGTATCTTCTCCTACACCAATGGATGAAGAATACCTGACCATAAGCTCTACATCTGCCTCCTCATGGTGTGAAAGTCCAGACGCTCAACCATCGAACATCCCTTTCCCGCAACCTTGTTTCTTGGTGACTTCCCCAGAACCTTCAGATGCAGCAGAGAAAGACACTACTGATAAAACAGAGTGGGAAGATCTCGAGGAGATAGATCCTAAAGTGGAAGTGCAAGCAGCAGCAAGGAATGAAGAAGATGAGGAAGAAGATCCAAAATTAGTAAGTGTGGCATGAGGTGGTTCTGTAAAACAATAGAAGTTTTACATGGTTCACCACATAATCGCTCACTTGCTGTTTACGTACTAGAGCTTATGTGAAAGTCTATGAGGCAGGAATGAATGGACTAAACTTTACTTGTGCATTTTCATTGCTACCTCGATTGATGATGCACTGAACAATTTTGCCAGCCATGGTACAAATGTTCTTTTCAGTACTGTCGATATAAGGGCTACACTCCCAAAGTGATATCAGTTGATGCTCATTCTTTTCAAGCATGCTTTTTATGTCAGTATTACTGGAATTATGCCTGAGTGTTGGGGAGAAAATGGCTTCATGTGACATAAGAATTTCAGAGAGATCCCAGTTTGTAAAAAAATAAATAAAATAAAAGCAAATAGCACTGAAGATAATTGAAAACTTTGACCAAATTGGATTAAGTAACTATGATTTGTTTTTTAATTCTGTTAAATTTTTTAGTAAATGTTAGTGTAGTGCCACTACCATTGAAGTATATAGTGTGGCCTTATAGGGAGTCTGTGTGCGTTGCTCGAAAAATTACATTCGCATTGCCTCAGGTTCATTTCTCATCCTCTACAGTGCCATGGAGGAGGAATCCTGTGCCACCAATAATGGGGCATAAAATGGCACAGGGTTTTCACACTGTGAAGTGATGTCACCAGCAGAGAGCAAGTCACTAATGCACACTCTAAAGTCTAGAAGCAGCAGCTATCTGACTATGTACAGAAAAGCCTTTCTATAGCCCTGAGTAACCAGTGCATTGTGAGAAAGCAACAATGCCAGTATGGGGCAAAAGTTCCATTGCCCAGCCCCCTCTGCAGCTGATTTAACCAACAGACAAAACAGTCTGTTTGTATAAAACGTTGTGTGTAAAAAAAAAAATCACTGTGCACTGTGGACCTTTGTGATTTTAAGCTGGTTATCGAGTTTTTCAGCTGTCTTTCAGCACAATCGGCCGTCAGTCCAGAATGCTGTGCAGAGCAGTAAGCCATTGCTGCAACTTTGTGCCAGCATTCTTGTCTTTAAAATTTTAAAATGTTAAGTGACTCCCAAACGAACTCACACAGCTTGAGTTTAGTCATTATAACATTTCATTAAAGATTGTCCAAGTACCTTCCCTCACTTGCACTATTATTTCAAACCATCAAACTTCTCCGTAGTAAGCAATTGAAAAAATATACAAGTTTTGGTATCACTGATGGAGCTGAAGTAACTATGTGGTATTTGATAGCTTGGAATTAGCTTCTGCTAAGGACGGCTTGGCTTGCACACAGCTCCTTCAAGCAAACAGATGGACAGATACCCCTCTAATCCCCCTCTGCTTTGCTGAAGGGGCTTAATAATCAGCAGCAGGAAGGTTCACCCATATAGGTCAAGGGCAGGCTGCTGTAGTTCAAAGTCTATGCAATGTGTATAGAAAAACTCCCTCTATTCTTATGTCTTGAAGGATTATCCCATTCAATAAAAAAAATTGTGATAAATTAAGCAGATTTTCGAGAAATAAAGTGACTGACTCTGTGAAGTTTATCACAATGGAATAAATGTGAGCCAGGAGGAGTCATTAATCATTATCCATGGAAAATAAGGTGGTTTCATTCATAATTCATTTTGTTCTGATTGAAACTAAATTAAATTTATATTAAATTAAGTACATGATTGCTCCGTTTCCATTATGACTGAATTTGATATTGTTTTACATTTCAGTTACACTCATATTTCCCAGTAGTAATACTAATAGCGTTATCATTATTATGTTTCATATTTGACTTTTTGCCTGTTATTATTCAAATGAATACTGAATAGTTCATTTTATGGGAGGGAAAGACTCTGGTGCGTGTTCCAAACTCACGATGCCACAGCTCTAAGATTTGAACCATTTTATGAGGTACCTGATTTTAAAAAATATGTAATGCCTTGTGGAATTTGTTTATTTTTTTTCAATTTCCTTTGCTGAAGTTGCTGGCTCACACCAGAGTTTGGTTTCCATGGGTTTTGGCAGCCCTGCTGTACCTCATCCAAGTGGCTATTTTATTAATTGTGAGCTAGACAGTGACTGTGAGCTAGCTATTCAACCATATGGGACATCACAGCAGAGCACGATCCAGTCCACAACAGTAACACACACGCACACACTTTTTCTCATTCTCTGTTTCAGGGACACTGAACCTAAATTATAGCACCTCTCGTGACACTCCTGTTGAGGTCAGCTGACCCAGTAGGGGTCAGGGTTCAAAGTTGAGAGTTTCCCTGGTCCGAATTGCTCAGTACCACAAAAGCAATCCCATTACATATTGGATCCCTGGAGCAGCATTTATTTTTTTCTCTTTTCGTCTTTCTGGGCCCTGCGTTGGACCTCCAGTTGGCAAGATGTCCATGTGACCTGCTCTGATGTCACTGGCAGTACTGCCCTGTAAGCAGTCATTTGTAGGTGCACGATAACAACCTGTGGTGTTGATTTTTCCCTTCCTCTCTGCCTGGCCTCCCCTTGATGCTCCTCTGCCATGACGTCTTGACTGAGACACGTAACTCGTTGATGGTGGAGGGGCAGGGACAGGGACATCACGTGTCTTGCGTCCCATAGCTTCGAGGCACAAGAGGCTGGAGCTGAAGCACCTTAGCACTTTTGGTACGGAACTCTCTGAATGGAGGAGGCTAACAGCCAGCTTATACTGTCATAACCACTCTCAGAGTGGCACATCAGCAGGTATTTATAAAAAGAAAGAAGAAAACAGCTGCAAATGCTGGAAGTGTGAAATAAAAGCATAGCAGGTCAGTCAAATCAATGGACATGATTATCAGGCAGTTTCTATATCGGGCCGTGGATTCACCTCACTGGTTTACTGCGCCAACGGTGACGACGAAAATTACTCCCATTCGCCTTTTCTCTCTACAGATGTTGACCAACCTGCTATGTATTTGCAGCTGGTTCAGCGTTATTTTCTCCCGTCTACACTGCCTGCTCATGCCGCTCTATGATTGTGGTAATAATAAGAACATAAGAAATAGGAGCAGGA